>NC_059111.1:72311151-72919651 GCF_020740685.1 Jaculus jaculus
ACTCTCACTTTTGGTAGAAAATCTTTTCTTTTCAGATGGCAGTGACCTTGGGATGACTTAGGAGGCATCATGGTGTTGGAAAGAAGTGACAGGAGTGCTCAGCATTGCGATATTTCTATCACACCTCCCAAAGCTCAGGGTCTATTGCAGAAGAGGTGGCAGAAAGAATGTAAGAGCCAAAGGAAGGGTAGGACTCCTTAAATGTGCTCCCCCCAGATACAAAATGGCTTGGATATCCGTGACCTCATATTGCCTGACACTACCTACACAAGACCATCATAATAAGAGGAAAAGATCATGACATCAAAATAAAAGAGAGACTGATTGAGAGGGGGATGGGATATGATGGGGAATGGAGTTTCAAAGGGGAAAGTGGGGGGAGGGAAAACATTAACATGTGATATTGTTTACAATCATGGAAGTTGTTAATAAAAAAATTAAAAAGAATAAAATGTGTTCTTCAGTTCAGTACAGTTTTATTCTTTTCTTTACCTATACTTTTGTCCATTTTCATGACTTGCTTCTTCAGTAATGCTTTATGTTGTACTCAGCTTCATATTGCTATAATGAACCTCCAGATCAGATACATTTTATGCGAGTAAGGTATTTATTTCAGGCTTACAGATCCAGGGGAAGTTCCATGGTGAGAGAAGAAGCTGGCCGCCATTAGCAGATCCGTGCAGAGAGAGAGAAAACCACCACCAGCACCACCAAAAGCAAGAGCACACTTGGAGCCCCAGAGAGAGCTCAAGAACTCTGCATACCTTTAGTCTGGAATTCAGATCCACTCCCAGTAACATGTTAGGGCTGGCCCCAGTATCCACCCACAGTGACATCTCTTTCAGCCAGGGAGCTGGAAATCCAAGTTACAGCTTTAAGAAAACACTTAAGTCTATTGGGAGACATAAATTCAAACTACTACATTTTATACCTATTTACACAATGACTTTTTTTTTCTATCTTCTATGTCAGTCAAATGTCTTTTCTTATTCCTTTAAAGAATTTAGAGAAAGCTTCTCTGGCTTTTCTGTAAAACAATTCTTTTCTATAGCAGTAACTCGAGTTTGCACTTTTTCCAGTGTGGAGTTTAATTCTTTTATTTGTTCCCCCTGCCCCAACTATATGTGTCCTTTTCTCATTCTTACTTTTATCATTCCATGTAACTTTTATGCAAGAGTACTTCCATTTTAGATGTTTCAGTTAATACACTATTGAGAATAACAAACTACTTCCTATTTTTTCTTGTTTAAATATATATATTTCTTCAGATTTTCTTTGTATATTCATTAAACAGCGATGGATTTCATAAAGATATTCTTATTTAAGTACATCATGTACTTTGACCATATTCATATCCTGATACCCACCCCTCTGTATTAATCCTATTCCTTTCTGAAGATAGTCTCACTTAAGTTCTTTTTGTGTGTATCTACATATACATATGTATATACACATATTAGAATTTTATATATCAACACAAAATATAGAGTTCACAAGTAAGAGAAAATTTACATGTGTTCTTGAACCTTTCTAACATCATTACATTTTCTTTGTTATAATTTCTTCACAATGATTTACATAGTATTATATTATTTTCTTCTTCTTTCCCCAGAAAGATGCTGTTGGCCATTCTTGTTTTATCACTAGTAGAGCAAAGATTTTATTTTTATTTGATTTCTGGCACTTATGATGTACTCTATTTGTAAGTCTATGTGATAGTTTAATTCAGGTATCCCCCATAAACTTAGGTGTTCTGAATGCCTCCTGGAGGCTGTGTGTTGTTGGGGGCAAGTCTATGGGTGTTATAGCCAGGAGGTCGTGTCCACCCTGTGTTCATGCCATTGTTTTCCCCTGTCATCATGAAGCTTATCTTCAAGCCTGTATGAGAACCTGACTGCAACAGTCTATAAATCAAAATTTCTACTGTGCTTATAATTCCTACCAAAATTCCATCTTAGGCCTCTTGAAATAAATTTTTCTATTGATCATGACCTAGTAACCTTAGTCCCTTTGATATAAACCTGTTACCTTTTTGCTTATTTCCAAACCTCTTATTTCCTTTTAAGATATTTTCCAAGAGTAGCGATTTCTACACAGAAGTATTAAGATGGCCATGAGGTAAATAGGAAGAAAAATATTAAGCATTCTCTTTGCCTCATGAATTAGTTCCTAGATTACAGAAGGATTGAATTCCATGTTTTCTGATATGTTCATGTTCTCAGATTTTCAGAAAGAGTACAGATGTTGATAGGGAAAAATAGCTAATCATATTCTTGCTTTACTGGGAGTATTTTGTTTCATAAGCCCAAACTAAAATTATGTGCAAAATGTAGATTGATAGCATTTAATCTGCTACCATTTATTCATGACTATAATCAACTAGCACCAGAATCTGGCACTTGGTTTTTTACTTAGTATTTCTTATTGGAGTTAATAGTTTTACTGTTCTGTATCTTCAACAGTATTTTAATATGAAATTAAGCAAAATTGTAGTCAAATATACTATCTAGGTATGCTTTGTTTTGAATGATCTGGATAGCATTATTTCTGATTAGGTATTACTATAAAATACCAGTGACATTTACCTACTTAAGAGCTTGTCAAAGAGCTGCACTTAATAATTTAATAAATTCCATTCACATACTCTTCATTTATTCTCTGGATGAATGTTTGTAATTGGCTTAAGCATTTATATTAAAAGAGCAAACATTTAAGGAAGGCATCATTTCATTTTCTTTGACTTAATTAATTACTATATTTTATGTAATTAAAAAAAATTTTTTTTGTTTATTTGTATTTATTTGAGAGTGACAGGCATAGAAATAAAGAGGCAGACAGAGAGAGAGAGAGAGAGAGGGAGAATGGGCGCACCAGGGCCTCCAGCCACTGCAAATGAAATCCAGGTGTGTGCTCCCCCTTGTGCATCTGGCTAACATGGGTCCTGGGGAATTGAGCCTCAAACCTGGGTCCTTAGGCTTCACAGGCAAGCACTTAACCACTAAGCCATCTCTCCAGCCCTATTTTATGATATTTTTTAAAGTAAATATGGCTAATAAAGTAATCAAGGAGAATGGGAATAGCTAGAGTGATAAACATGTCTCACTCTTTTTTAAATAGTTTCATAGTAGAAAAAGAGAAATAATGTTGAAGTATACCTTCAAGTCTTCCTCCATACCTCTAAATATTGGAAATAGAAGGTAAACAAAGAAAGTATGTAAATATAGTGGTATATAATGAATATATGCTACCTATAGGTAACTCCCTTTAAGGCCTAGAAACTCATTGTCTCACCTGAATGCTCTTTAGAGACTCAGCTGAACATCTCTGCAGAAATATCCTTTGGAAAGAAGGTTATGCCTCTTTCATAAAGGCAGAATAAAATAGCCCCTGTTACCTTAGTCTGCAACAATACTGAGACATCCCAGTTTCAAAGCTATTATGTATCAGGTATGAAAGCTTTAACACTACAATGTCCACCTGTACTTGCCACTATTGGTAGTTATGAGGAACCAGGTAGATCGTGCTATAGGCAGTTGGTAGTGTCAGAGACCCTCAAGGAAAGATAAAATTCTTTCTGCCCAGACATCTGACACTGACATCAGGATGCCTGCTGACCACATGGCTTTGCACATTCTTCCCATTTCCTGTACTTACAACTTCCTTAGATTTGTGTGGAGCTCCCTGTGAGCCTGAACAATCTCACCTTTCCTCATTCACCAGAGAGTCCCCAGATATGTTTATGTAGACCTAAATTACCATCTGTACCTGTCCATTACCCAAGTTCTATATGAGTCACCCCAGGGACTTATTTTGAATCTACAAATCTATAAGCTGCTGCAGTGTGGAGTGCTAACAGTAACACTTTTTCAGACTCTCCCACCCCCCTGGGAGCTTTTTTCTACCTCTCTTCAGTAAATCTTGTTTGCATACCCTCCTTGCACATGCCTTCCTCTGCCCACTTTCTTCCCTTGTTCACCTTTCTATGCAAGTTGGAGGAAAAGAACTCAAGAGCCACTGGCTTTGGAGATTTTTAGTGACCATTGATTGTCTAGTGATCTAACATCCAAATTACTTCCACCAGAGTAGAGAAAGGCTCTAGGGCTCTAAACTCCACAGCACTATTATCCTCTTCTACAGGGGTACAATCACTACGGGCAACTTCTCAACAAAGTTTCTGATGGATATCCTATCTTAATATTGGTTCCTTTGAGAAAATGACAGAATGGAAAGGATTAAGAGGTTTTGGTTTACAAAATGTTTTACTATATTAGGAACTAAAAATGAATGTGCTGCTTCCCAAAGAAAAGCTGTCTAGAGACTTTATTTAAAAAACATGTTGAGGTGAGTAGGTCAGAGTTCCCAGTTCTTGCCCCACCTCCCAATTCCCTGTACCCCTGCTGCTGGCTTGGGATGAACTGGTCCCTGTGTATGTGTGTGCTGTGGAAGCAAATCTTTTGCCCAGTTTCTTAACTGACCTGTGCCTGGGTCCCAAAATCTGTTCCCCTGAGCCAGAGGGTGCAAGGGCTACTATGGGAGTGGCCTCTTATCCTGGCTCCCTAGCTTCCTGGCTCCTGGTTCCCCAACACTTGTAAATAACTGGAGAACAAAAAATCCTCCATAACTTCTTTTTTGAAGCTAGCATCACCCTAACACCAAAATCAGACAGAGATGCAAGAAAGAAAACTATACCCCTATATCCCTGAATTCAAGAACACATCAAAAATATTATCCATACTGCTCAAGCAGGATTCATTCCAGGAATACAGGGATGGTTCAACATACAGATTCAGACAACATTATATACTACATAAATAAACTTGATCACAAAAACCACTAATTTCAATAGATGCAGAGAAGGCCTTTGACACAACACAGCATTACTTCTTGATCAAAATTCTGTAAGTAATAGGCATGGAGAGTTTATATCTCTACATAATAAAGCCTATATGTAAAGTACCTAAAGCCCAAATAATGCTAGATGGGGAAGGACTCAAGGAGTTTCCATTGAGATTCGAAACAAGATAAAGGTGCCCAGTCTCACCACTGCTCTTCAACATACTACTAAACGTACTAGCTCAAGCAATAAGACAAGAGAAAGAAATAAATGGGATACAAATAGTAAAGGAAGAAGTTAAATTAGTCCTATTTGCAGATGACATGATCCTCTACATAAGTGACCTGAAAGTCTCCATCTCAAAACTTCTAAAGGTGATTTATTCCTTCAGTAAAGTGGCAGGATACAAAATCAACAACAAAAAATATTAGCCTTTTTATATTCTTAGGATAGATATATAGAAAAAGAAACTAGCTAGGTTATTCTATTTTCAATAGCCAGAAACAAAATTAAATACCTTAGAATAACACTAACCAAGGATGTTAAAGACCTATATAATGAACACATAACAACACTCAAGAAAGAAATTGAGGAGGATTGGAGCAGATGGAAAGACCTCCCAATATCCTTGATAGGTAGAATTAATATTTAGAAAATGGAAATTCTACCAAAATAATATACATTTTAATGCAATGCTAATAAAAAAATTCCACTATAATTCTTCACAGAGTAGAAAATTTTATCCCAAAATTAATGCAGAATGGCATAGGCCACAGATATCCAAACATCTCCTCAGCAAAAAGAAATACCTCTGGAGGTATCTCCATACCTGACCTAAAGCTACATTAAAAAGTCATAGTAACAAACACCGCCTGGTACTGGTATAAAAACAAAAACATAGACCAATGGAACAGAGTTGAAATTCCAGCCCTTAGTTCAAGTAACTACAGTTACTTGATCTTTGATAAATGTGCCAATAATGTAGACTAGAGAAAAGCCAGCATCCTCAACAAATGGTACTGAACAAAATGTATAGATAAATGAAACTAGACCCACTCATATCTCCATACACAAAATAAACTCCAAATGGATTAAAGACATCAATATAAAACATGAAACTCCTCAACTACTGGAAGAAAACATAGGAGGAACTCTCCATGATATAGGAGTAGGGAAAGACTTCACTCAATACCCCAGTAGCCCAGGAAATTAAACATCTCAACCTATGGGATCTCATGAAGCTAAATAGCTTTCACAAAGACAAACATGCCATAAGTAGAGCTAATATATTACCCCCAGAAAGGTATGAAATTTTTCCAAGCTATGCCACTGACCTAGACCTTAAATTTAGAGTCTAGAAAGAACTCAACAAACTAAACAATAAAAAGTCAAACAACCCACTCAAAAAATGGGGCAGAGAACTGCATAGTGAGTTCACAGAGGAAGAAGTACAAATGGCTAAGATACACTTAGAGAATCTTTTTTTTTTTCTTTTTCAGAAGGTAGTGAGATCTGAGGAGATAAACCATCCCTAGCATGTCAGTCAACGCCCAGAGGAAACCAGAGAGGAAGTGGGGAAATGAGGAAGAGTTCTGCTTCCATGGTGAACCTGAAAATCAGTGCCAGGGTGAAGGGAACAGACATGGAGGATACTCAACCCATACCAAAGCAGAGATCCAGAGGCTCCTAAGAGCTCATCACTGAAGTAGAATTAAAACACACTCACCAAGACTCAGGGAATTTTGTGGAAGAGGGGGTGGAAAGATTGGAAGAGCCACAGGTTGGTATATCATCCCCAGATGCACTGCCTTCCCCCAATATCTGACAGCCGCTTCCACAATGCACAACCCACAACCTCATACAGAATACCAGCAACCCCTCTGAAGAGAGTCCCCTGTGGAATGGGGCTGGGAGGAGGGCAATGACGATACCAACACATGATGTATCCATACAAAATATCTTCCTAATAAAGTTAAAAAATAACTGATACATGTATACATATATATGATATAATCCTCTCCCACCATCTTCCCTTTCCTCCTGCTCACAGCACCTCTTCTATAGTTTTTGAAAATGTTTATTTACTTACAAAATGCATTTAGATGATAATTGCCTTGTCTCTCTTCATTCTTTCCCTACTGTAGCAGACAGCTTCAGGTTCACTGAGATGAACTTCCAGACTAGGCACAGTATTGGAGGAAGGGATTTATTGAAACTGACAGATCCAGGAGAAGTTCCATAAGGGAAGAAGAAGCTGGCCTGCTTCCACAGGACCAAACATAGTGAGAGAAGCACAAGCCTAAAAGCCACACAGCACAGCACCCTTCAGGAACTCCAGCTAGGCACACTTTGCATATCTTTAGATTGCAATCTCAAAACCACCACCACACCTTAAGATCCACCCAGTGAAACCACCTCCAGTCAGGTGGCTGCAGATGCAAACTACCAAGTAATAAAACACTGAATATATTGGGGGCCATCTATTCAAACTACAACACTTACTCACCCCCCACTCCTTTCTCTGCTTCCTTCTTCCCTTCAACAAGTCCCTCTACTATTTTTTGATTGATTATGAATTTTACTATATGACTCTATCAGGTTCAGTCATATTCCCATCAGGTTATACCCATATTCTCTCTCCCCTGTCTCTAATCCACTGAGGGCCCTCCTCAGTAGGATTATTGGTGCTCCCCATGGGGTCATGAATGCATCAGTTAGCCTCTGTGAGGGCAGAGGACACAATGCCACATGTCATACCCTTCCTCAAAAAAAAAGAGAAAAAAACACAAAAGAGAAAGAAATAAAATAGATTCACAAAAAGAAGTTACATGGCACTAACAATACAGAGCAAAAAAGCTAGACCTTATCTCACAAACAAACAAGAGTTTGGGATTTAGCTCAGTGGAAAAAATGCATGTCTAGCAAATACGAAATACTGGGTTTGGTGGTTTGGTCCTCAGTTTAAAAAAGAAAATCTCTGCTGGGCATGGTGGCACACATCTTTAATCCCACCACTCTAGAGGCAGAGGTAGGAGGATTGCCATGAGTTCAAGGCCACCCTGAGACTACATATTGAAGTCCAGGTCAGCCTGGGCTAGAGCAAGACCCTATCTCAACGCACCCCCTCCAAAAAAAAAAAAAAAAAAAAACTCAGACTGAAGAGATGGCTTAGCCTAAGGCCCTAGGTTTGAACTCCCTAGAACCCAAGAAAACCAGATGCACCTGGTGGGGTATGTGTCTGGAATTCATTTGGAGTGCCTGGAGTCTCCGGTGCACCCATTCTCTCTCTCTTTCTAATAAATAAAAAAAGTGGGATTTTGTTTTTGTTTTTGTTTATTTAACCCAAGTGTCATCAGCAAATATGAATGTGGTAGTTTGAATGGATGTCCCAAAAAACATCCAGGAGTTTGTGAAAGCTTGTAAGTTAGATCCCAGCTGCCTGACTGGAAGAGGTGTCACTGGGGGTGAATCCTAGGATCTAACGCTAGTGGGTGGGGGTGGATCTGGAATTTCCAGCCAAAGTTGTACAAAGTGCTGGAGCTTTGCCTGGGATTCCTAAGTGTGCTTGCCTATGGTGTTGGTGGTGGTATTTCTCTCTGAGTGGACCTGTGAAAGTGGGCTAGCTTCTTCTGCCTTTATTGGACTTCCCCTGGATCTGTAAGCTTCAAATAAATTCCCTGTGTTTCATAATCTGCGCCTGGTTTGGAAGTTCATCCCAGCAACATGAAGCACTGATTGCTACAATGGGTCTTATGATTGCCTTAATGATACTACAGTTTTCATTCTTCATGCTAGTACTTTACACTAATTTTCCTAGAATTTTGGAAAATAGATTACAAATGAAAAACCCAAGGCGGGGCTGGAGGGATGGTTTAGCTGCTAAGCGCTTCCCTGTGAAGCCTAAGGACCCCCATTCGAGGCTTGATTCCCAAGGACCCACATTAGCCAGATGCACAAGTTTCAGTGGCTGAAGGCCCTGGTGCACCCATTCTCTCTCTCTCTCTCTCTCTCCCTCTTTCTCTCTCTGTCTGTTGCTCTCAAATAAATAAATAAAAATGAACAAACAAAAGAAATAATAAAAACCCATGGTCAATGCTTTCTGGCACTGGAGAAATATTAGTAAATAATTTGGTTCTTCTTTCTTGTTTTCTTTTTTCCTTTACATGGCATGACATTTGAAAGGTCTTTTGTTTGATTACTAATTACATAGGAAAAAAGGAAAGAAGCTAAGATAAACAGAAAGGAGAGATTGAGACAAACTATATTTTCTTTATGCTTCCAGGGTATAATATTATCACAGAGATACATGAAATATTCAATTAAATGTATTGACTATATGAATACAAACATAAAGAAATAGATATCCCCAAGAATTTTGTAGAATTATAGTTTAAGACTACTCTGCCTATGAAGTCATTATCAAGAAGTACTTCATCATTAAAAAGTAACTACATCTGATATAATTGGTTCATAAATAAAAGGTAGCTCCTATTTAGAAACTTAAAGAATTCTATAAGTATATGATGGTAATAATAGCCTATCTAGTTCATATGCCTTGTGTCCTTAGTTAATTGAAGATGCAATCATATCAGTGTTTTACTTAGAATGAGTTAGTCATTTAAATACTTAACTTATATGTGCCAATGATAATTATAAATAGAAGAAATATATTTTTCATATAAATGCTTAAAGACACATTCCAGTCTGACAAGCATACATATAAACATGTATACAATATGAATTTAGGAATAACTAATTAATATTGAAGTAGCAAATCACTTGAAATGTCTAGAGAGTTTATTATAGAAATTGTTACAACACTTATTCATTAGGTAAAGTGTTTTTGAACCCTGCCACTATTAACTGTGCATAGTTTCACCACTAAATAACTGTACAAAACTGTTAGTTATAGTAGTTTTTAGGTGGCTTATATAATAATTTCACACTTAGAATGCACTAATCCACTTTAAAATTTTTTTTTTTAATTTATTTATTTGAGAGCGACAGACACAGAGAGAAAGACAGATAGAGGGAGAGAGAGAGAATGGGCGCGCCAGGGCTTCCAGCCTCTGCAAACGAACTCCAGACGCGTGCGCCCCCTTGTGCATCTGGCTAAAGTGGGACCTGGGGAACCGAGCCTCGAACCGGGGTCCTTAGGCTTCACAGGCAAGCGCTTAACCGCTACGCCATCTCTCCAGCCCACACTTTAAATTTTTGTATGAATATTGAAAACAAAAGCCTTTCTCTATAACCATTTTTTCTTTGAAAAGGCATTAAAAATCTACAAATAAATATTTTCAAAATATTCCACTTATTTACTTATATATTTGAGAGAGAAAGAGGCAGATAGAAGTGAAAAAAGAGAGAGAGAGAGACAATGGGCACACCAAGGCCTCTAGCCATTGCAAAAAAATTCCAGATATATGTGCTACCTTGTGCATCTGGCTTTACATGGTGTGGTGGTTTCATTTGGGTGTCCCCCATAAACTTAAGTGTTCTGAATCCTAGGTTCCCAGCTGATGGATATTTGGGAGTTAATGCCTCCTGGAGGCAGTGTATTGTTGGGGGTAGGCTTATGCATGTCATAGCCAGTTTTTTCATGCCAGTATTTGTCACACTCTCCTGTTGCTATTGTCTACCTTATGTTGGCCAGGGGGTGATGTCCACACTCTGCTCATGCCATCGTTTTCCCCTGCCATCGTGGAGGTTCCCCTCGAGCCTGTAAGCCAAAATAAACCTCTTTTCCCCAGAAGCTACTCTCGGTTGAGTGATTTGTACCAGCAATGCGAACTGCACTGCAACAGTAAAGTGGTGCCAAGGAGTGAGATTGCTGCTAGACACCTGACTGTGTGGCTTTGACCTTTTGGAGATGATTTTCAAGAGGAATGTGGGAGTATTTGGAACCTTGTCCTAAGACACCTTGCAGTTCTATAAATACAGCTTGCTGGACTATTCTGGTCAAAGTAGAAAGACCTGAATGCAGTAATAACTATGGACTGTGAGGTTTGGCTTATGAGGGTGAGAAAGAGCTTTGCTTGGACTGGGCTAGCAGTTTGAATGAGAAGCTTTCTTGTCCTGAGAAGTTGTGCAGGGTTGCTTTGCATAGAAATGAACTGATATGAGCAGAGGGATATGGCACAGAAAAAATGAAATCTTTGGGCCTAAACTGCTGCCCATTCACCTGCCAATTGTTTGAGAGATTACAACCTTTGAGATTGGGCTAGCTGACCTGCATTGGGGTAACAGGAAAAATGTAGACTCTTCTGAAGGGGCCTGAGTGCTCAAGGAGTGCCCTGTTCTTCAAAGTCTGCTTCATTCCCTCCTGGATTAACAAATTGGCACCCTATCTGGTATTGTGGAGTATAAGAAATGCAGGAAAGAGAGGGTCACTGAGTTTGCAACAAAGTCTTGTGTTTTGGAAATGGCCATGGGCAGTGTGAAGCAGGATTAGTTGGTTGCCTGCATGGAAACCCCATGGGGCCATGAGGATGAACCATGGATTGCAGTGGAGACCCAGTGGAGATGCCGGGACAACAAGATGGCTACCAAGGAGAACTGCTGGGTCCAATGAAATGTTCTAGGACTATGAGTAGCCTAGCTGGAGATTTGGAATTGGAATGCCAGAGACTTGTTGCTGGTTAGAACTATCAGACTTGGAGATTTGTCACTGGCTAGAGTTGTTGGACTTGAAGCTACAGAGTTTGATATTTTCCCTGGTTGTTTTAAATCTTTTGGTTGAATGTTTCTTTGCTATGCCCAATGCCATCTTTTGCAGTGTGAATATTTATTCTGTGCCATTATGGGTTTTTTGAGGTTATTTTTTGGTATTATGTCTCAGTTAAAAGATCTTGGACTATGGGGATGTATAAACATCATTGGAATTGATAAAAACTAAGGGACTTTTAAAGTTAGATGAATGCATTGCATTTTACATCATGTATGGTTATCAGTTTATGGGAGCCAGGGGCTGAATGTGGTGGTTTGATTCAGGTGTCCCCCATAAACTTAGGTGTTCTGAATGCTAGGTTCCCAGCTGATAGATATTTGGGAATTAATGCCTCCTGGAGGCAGTGTATTGTTGGGGGTAGGCTTATGCATGTTATAGACAGTTTTCCCATGCCAGTGTTTGTCACACTCTCCTATTTCTGTTGTCCACCTTATGTTGGCCAGGGGGTGATGTCCACCCTCTGCTCATGCCATCATTTTCCTCTGCCATCATGGAGCTTCACCTTGAGCCTGTAAGCCAAAATAAACCACTTTTTCCCAGAAGCTACTCTCATTTGGGTGATTTCTAACAGCAATGCAAACTGGACTGCAACACATGGGGACTGGGGAATCACAGTTGGGTCCTTTGGCTTTGCTCACATATGACTTAACTGCTAAGACATCTTTCCAGCCCCTCTACAAATAAATGTTAAACTGAGGTACCCATGCAATGTTAGATATATTCTAAATGAAAATTAAAAATATTTGGAATTAATAAGGCTTATATTTCAAAGATTTCATATTTAAATTATAATATTTAGTTTTTTTCATTTATTTATTGATAGAGAGAAAAGGAGGCTGGGGGAGAGTGAGAGGGAAAGAGAGAGGATATGGGCATATCAGGGCCTTTAGGCACTGCCAATGGACTCCCGATGCATGCTTCACCTTGTGCATCTCGGTTATGTGGGTACTGAAAAATTGAATCTGCATCCTTAGACTATCTAGGCAAGCATCTTAACCACTAAGTCATCTCTCTAGCCCTATAATACTTTTGTAAATGTAGGATGACACTTTAGGTAGCCAAAGCTCTTTAGCCCAGCGCTTTATAATATATCTGTGCTGAAAGACCAATCTTAATTTTTTGTTACACACTGCAGAGCAAATATTGATCAATTTTATTAGCTTGCTTCTAAATAGAATGAATATTTAATAATAAAAATGTTGATATGTCAGAGACCATGACCTGACCGCCCTAGGACAAAAGAAGAACTAACAGCCTTCATATGGCCCCTCACTGCCCTGATGACAAACGAGAACTAGCAGCCCTCATGTAGCCCCTCCCCTGAGAACAAACAGCTGCTCTGGGAGACATCACAAGAGAGATTCCGAGAAGATGCTCCAGAAGATTACAGCCAGGTGGCCCTACTTCCTCCTTCCTTGTACTCCCTCCCCCCTTTTCCCCCCTTATTGCCCTACCTGCTGGTTGATTATAAAAGAGCTAAAAAATCCAACATTAAACGAGACTTTGACAAAACCTCTGCTTGGTCTCCTTCTTCTTTCCCGCCTGTTCTTTCAGGTTGCAGCCCTCCTCGACCACCCCGCGCGTAACATTGGCCCCGCAGGTTGGGGGCAAGTGGCGCCCAACGTAGGGGCTCGAGGCATGGGTCTCGACCGGACAACTAACTGTGCTGGAGATCTCCTCAGGATGCCGAGAGACATTTTGAAGAGTGCCCCACCATTTCGTTGCTCGCGATTTTGGCTACGGGACACGGTAAGTCAGGGCCCTTATTTTTCATTCTTGTCTGATTTTCAGAGTGGGCCAAAACCTTAGTAAAGAGGCTCTTTTTCTTAAGGATTTAAAGAGCTCACTCAGGGAAAGAGGAATTAGAGTTAAGGAAAAGGACCTCGTTATTTTTTTTGTTTTCATTGACAAAGTGTGTCCCTGGTTCATTATTTCTGGTCCTGATATTCATCCTGAAAAATGGCAAAAGGTCAGTAAAGACCTAAATCGCTGTATGCTAGAGGAGGGACCTGATTCCGTTCCCTCCACGATTTTCTCCTACTGGGGACTCATAAGAGAGATAGTGGAGGAAGCGCATTCAGATCCAGATAAACAACAACTCCTTTCTGTCGCTGAATACTGCCTCCGCCCTCTCTCACGTGGCGTTTCTTTAGTTTCACTTTCCTCTCCTCCTGAAAAATCCCCTTGCCCATCGGTCATTATCAATATAGGTTCGAATTCCAATAACTCTGGTGCTCCCCAAGCAGTAGAAAGGTTGTACCTGCCCTTGCCCGAGCCTGCTCCCCCCGGGACTGCTTCTCAATGTACACCCCTCATTAACCCATTTTTTTCAAAAAATTGTGATCCCGAGCCTCTTGATCCGGGTGACGCTACCTCTCTTGAGGAGGAGGCTGCTAAATACCATAATCCCGACTGGCCTCCCGCTGCATCGGCCCCTCCTTTCAGACCGCCCCCTTACCCCTCCCAGCTTTGTGCACCCACTCTATTACCCACTCTGCTACCTCCAGGGGTTCACCCCCCTACCCTTACTGGTGCCAAAGAACATCTCACTAAACAGATAGCTGAGTTATGGGATGTGCTTAAGCTTCAAAAAGAGTTTGCTCAATTATCTACAGATTTAAGCTCTTTACAAGCTTCAATTAATGAGACCATACTTGAACCCCCCCAAAAAGTCTTATACTGTCTCTGATCCAAAACCGCTAAATTCGGAATGCGGACATGATTCTTCTAGAAAAGGGTGGTGTAATCCACTCAATATCAGCTTCAGCCAGAAGGCAAAAGACAGGATTGGACCAACAGAGGCTTTGAGTGGGGCCTTAGGTTATATGCCTACGGAACAGACCCCGGCCTCACTTTTAAAATTAAACTTCTTAAAAAAAAAACAAAACCCTCAATACTCTAAAGTTGCCATAGGACCAAATCCTGTTCTTCATCAGCCCCCTCCCAGCCAGGCTAAAAACATACACACCCCCCCCTCAACACCACAAGCTGTTACTGATGTCACTCTATTTCGACCTACCCTACCATTAGGATTGCCTTCATTGGCAGACCTTATTCTGACCATGGTTAATGCCTCTAAAGAGGCCATACATCAGACCAATATATCTAAATTTCAGGAATGCTGGGTATGTTATTCACCTTAACCCCCTTTTTATGAAGGGATAGCCTTATATGCAGAATTAACAGTGACCAATGACACCATGGCTTTATGGTGGCAATGGCAAGATGGGGTTGGCCTCACGGTCGCCCAGGTATCTGGGTGCAGGGATGTGCCTCCTGGGTCCGTCCATGCTTCCCCCTATAGAGCTTCAAACAACCTGCAATCTCACTCATGTTGTTAACTCTAGCTTTCTCTATGTTGTTGCCCCTGCTGGCACTTACTTCGCATGCTCTACTGGTCTCACTCCTTACGTTGTAACTTCCACCTTCTTAGCTCACAAAGATTATTGTGTCCTTGTACAACTCTTCCCCAAGCTAACAATACATTCTGAAGATGAGTTCCTCCATTTTTGGGAGGGAGGAACATCTCCGTCACGTGCCAAACGGGAGCCTATCACTGCCATCACTCTTGCTGTTATGCTGGGGTTGGGTGCTGCCGGAGCAGGCACAGGCATCGCTTCATTAGTCACCTCCCAACAACAATATAATCAACTCTCTTTGGCAGTAGATAAGGACTTGCAGGAATTACAAAAGGGTCTTCAAGACTTAAAGGACTCTATGGTATCTTTGTCTGAAGTAGGCCTCCAAAACAGACATAGGCTAGACCTAGTATTTCTACAAGAGGGGGGACTCTGTGCTGCACTAAAGGAAGAATGTTGTTTTTATATGGACAAAACTGGCCTAGTTCAAAATAGTATTGACAAGGTCCGTTCCAGTTTGGAGGAACGAAAGCGTAACTGGGAAAAGCAGGAGTCATGGTACCAAAACTGGTTCTCCTCTTCTCCTCTATTTTCCACATTACTCCCCTCTATTCTTGGTCCCTTCGTAGGACTCCTCCTTCTTCTTTCTTTTGGACCTTGGGCATTTAAATGACTAACTTCTTTTGTCAAAGAACAGGTTGATTCTGCCACCAGAAATTCGGTGTCTATCCATTACCACAGATTGCAGCTACAAGAAGAAGAGGACCAAACACATGAGGCACCCCTCGGCTCTCCTTCAGCCCGACTTGATTTTTCTCCCTTGGCTAACAATAGGTCATGGTTTCAATTCCCTAAATGGCTGTGAGGCTCCCACTGACGGGATTATTATGGTACCAAGCCCAGGGGCACACCGCTAAGCTATGGCTGAAGCCAGAGACAAGAATATTGTAGGGCCCATTCCCTGGAGGCCATCCACATAGCCTAAGACAGGCAGATCACCTTCCATGAGCTGTGATCGTGGCCAATGACAGGATTATTGTGGATCCAGGGGTGGAGGCAGCCCTCATAGCTTAAGACAGGCAGGCCATCTTCAGTAACTGGTGCTGGAACTGGAAGCATACCATATAGCCTAAGACAGGGTACCTCGCCCATTTCAATTATATAAAGAGGGAGGAAATGTCAGAGACCATGACCTGACTGCCCTAGGACAAAAGAAGAACTAACAGCCTTCATTGGCCCCTCACTGCCCTGAGGACAAAAGAGAACTAGCAGCCCTCATGCAGCCCCTCCCCCGAGAACAAACAGCTGCTCTGGGAGACATCACAAGAGAGATTCCGAGAAGATGCTCCAGAAGATTACAGCCAGGTGGCCCTACTTCCTCCTTCCTTGTACTCCCTCCCTCCTTTTCCCCCCTTATTGCCCTACCTGCTGGTTGATTATAAAAGAGCTAAAACATCCAACATTAAACGAGACCTTGTCAAAACCTCTGCTTGGTCTCCTTCTTCTTTCCCGCCTGTTCTTTCAGGTTGCAGCCCTCCTCGACCACCCCACGTAACATTGGCCCCGCAGGTCAGGGGCATTGATATGATATCAAAATTAATGCCTAGAACTTGGCTATATTCAAAATCTTAGCATGTGATTATGGCATCACAGTGAGTTTTAATCACAGTTGTAATAACACTATCAACAAAGGAAGCTCCTACTTGAGCAAATCACACAATGCAGATTTGACAGGCTGGCAGCTAGCACCCAAACCTCTAACAGACATTGTTAATTGATTATGCATCCTTTGAACCACTTAACTAGTAAGTGGATTTGTGGCTTCTGTCTTTTCACTCACAACTCTTGGGATAGCTACTTCCAATTGATTTATATTGACATAAAGCCAGTTTAAAAAACTATGAAAATAAAAGAAATCTATGTGATTCCAGATTGGTTTCTGTCTATTTTTTAAGTCAATATCATGTTAATTTTACTGATTTCACTAATGATAGATATGAAGAATGAAAGAAAAAAAGCTAACAATTTGAAAAAACCAAAATGTGTACCATTTACAAAAATATCAATAAGCACTACTAATGAAAAAGTGATAGTAGGTAAATGGTCAAGACACAATAATTGATAAACTATAGAATGTGTCCTGTTAAGATATGACAATGGTAAATGAATACTGAAATCATGACAAGGCCACAAATTAACAGAGTGGCAAACACTGAAAAACCTTATAAACTCAGGTCTCCTGCTAAATCCTCAGAAACCTCTTGGGTTAGATACTTGCAGACAACTGTGACCAAAAACAAACAAACAAACAAAAAACTCAGAAAAAAATAAATTACTGAGGGAGTAATTTAAAGGACAGGAAACCGACTGTGGCTCATTATTTCAGAGGTGTCAGTCCATAATGGAGGTTGCTGGAAGATAACGTCATGGTGGCAGGGAGCAAAGAAAGGGGATATGCAGAAATGTGCCAGGAGAAATATAATCCCATGCTCCTCAGTGACCTGCTTCTTCCAAGTAGTTTCCATAGCCTACCTTTGAGAGGGAGTCAGGTAGCTTTTTTAGGAAATTAGGTTAAAAAAAAAAGTAAAAATTCAGAAACATCTGCCTTTGCTAGAGATCAAAGGATGATCTGACTTCTTATCTCTTGCCTAGTTCCCTAGACCTATTTAACCATATTTGAGATGCTCCCTGGAAGGGAGGTCCTTTTCTAGATTCCTAATATTATAGTTGGTCAAGTTCAGCCCCCCAAAATTGGCATTATTACTAGCTTCTTCCTGAGACAGCCTCTAGCCTAGACCAATCGCTGTCCCTCTGCCCCACCTGAGCCAGCAGGTAGGGCCCACCACCATAAGATTATAAACACATTTTACCAGGAAAGGGAAATCTCTCTGTCTCTGGGATGTGTGACTACTCATTAACCTCTAGCTTCTGGCGAGTTTCCCCTTTTCTCTGCGGTGGGGCCAGATGAGGGGAGAAACCCTGGCCCTAAATTCACATGGCTCTTCACCACCCCACTGTCTGCCACATGGCAGGAGCTCTTTGAACTTTCTTTTCTGTCCTCTGCACAGTTTTTCCAGGCACACCATGTGGGTTCTCAAGCCACATGGATCTATTACTTATCCTTTTCTTGGTCCTGTACTTCCCTAAATAAATATAATAACTTAATCATTATTCCTTTCAGTCTTATTTTATTCAATTCTTTGGTTAAAAGTAGACACAAACCTAGGGTTTATGGTTCAAGGACTTTCCTGAACCCCTAGCACTCCATCTCACTTTCACTACCTCCTAATAAAGCCATCAAATATAAATCCATTAAGGAAGTCATTCATTCATTAGGTCAAAGATCTTATTATATATTTGTCTCAGAAATACCACTATAGGCACCAAGAAGTGTGCTTTATTATCTCTTAGGCATTTTCCTAACTGTTCAACTAAGTTTACCCATTTCAGGTAACATCTACTCAGCATACCTATGAGCAATAAATATGTATATACCACCTAAATGATGAAGTAGGGAAGTTCATAATAGTAAACACATAGTGAAAACGGCAAGTACTTACCTCCAGAAGGCTGAAGAGATGATACATTCAGATGTCATAAGGAAACTAGCATGAAGAGCAAGTTACCCCTGCTCCAGGAACCCTGCCCTGGAGGACCTGAAGGATGTGGCAGGTATGGATTCCCTGATAAGTTCAGTAATTTTCTGAGCCTGAGTGGTCCTGTCCACAATGTTACCTTAAGATGCAGACCAAGCGTCTGTGTGAGTAGTGATTTTAGAGACCAGGGGTGCTGTATGAATTCAGAGAATATGTGTCCAATGAGAACTTTAAAGCCAAGGAACTCAGGTTAAGCTGAGGCTATGTGCTTCAGGCCTGAACATTAGTGGAAAAGGCTGCTGATACCTGATTCCTTCAGAATCTCAAGCCTGTCTGGTCAGACAGTCATAACCTGGGCTCCTAGGTTTCGAAGATCCAGTAATCCCCACATAATAGTGTAAGTTTCTAGAGCGGCCCTGGAGGCATATGATTCAGCACATCCTTAACTGTACCTGCACTTGATGTTCATGTAAGTTAATCCTGACCACCAGGGCTACCTGGTCCTCATAGGTAAGATTCTAGCTCATTTTGAAATGCTTTTCTAAAAATCAGATTTATAATGCTGTTGTTTGCCTAAAGACATAAAGCAGCTGCAAACTAAAGCTCTCAGAAAGGCTATATCTGCTATACCTACTTCCCATCAAGGCTGAATAGATGATAAAATGCCTATGATCACAGAGAGATGGAATATTGCAAGTCAGAGCCAACTTAACTTGCGCTAATTTATTGCCCACCTTTGTTTCTGACCTAACATCCTGGTGACAATTAAACCTGGTGTGATCCTTTTTGGAATGCAAGAAAAGAGTCCAAGCTTCCACCAACCCAAGGGATGAGAATGTCATCAGATAGCACCTAATGCCTACTGCAGAGACTTCCCCTCATTTTGCTATAACCTGCCTACCTGATGGTCAGCCAATGTATTCAAAATATACCTTGATTTTTGACTTTCTTTGTTCTGTAACTATAAAATCTTCAAGAAAATTTTAACATGTTAGAACATGGAACTTGGGTAACTTCAGTCTGTGTTCCCAGGCTATCTCTTATCACCACCTGTGAAGGGAGAGTTGTGCCTTTTTGTGTTGACACAACCCAGTAAATATATCCCTAAATTCCTGCTTTCTATTAGGTCAGGATAAAAGCAGCAGGAGGGTGACAGAGACATAAGGAAGTGGGTCATCACATTCCTCAAAAAACCACCCTGCCATTATCCCTTCTTTGCCTAACAATGCTCCAGTTCTTGGTTTCCTGCCGGCTTACTTCCCACCTGGTCACTTCTGGTCTGTAAAGAACAAAGGAGTTTTTTCCCTTCCTCACCTTCCCCCAACTGAAGTGCTCTATATAGCACACTATTTGTAATCTCAATATTGACTGCTCCACTCTTGAGAGCCAGTCCTGGCAGCTCATGTTTTTCCCGAATAAAAGCTTCCATCTTTAAGACACAAAATGGCCTGGATATCCATGACCTCACAGTGCCTGATACTACCTTCATAAGAGGAGGAAATGATCAAGACATCAAAAGTAAAAGAGACTGATTGAGATGGGGAGGGGGTATGATGGACAGTGGAGTTTCAAAGGGGTAAGTGGAGGGGAGGGAGGGTACCACCATGAGGTATTTTTATAATCATGGAAGTTGTTAATAAAAATATATATATATATATTTTTTAAAAGCTCCCATCTTTGCCTCAGAGTGGTCTCTATGGTCTTGGTCACTCCTGAACCTTATACTTTCTAGATCCTGCTAATTATTCTGCAGGTGTTTCTATCTTTATGAAAATATCACATACATTTTGGTGAAAAAAAATCATAATAACCAAGTTAATAAGAGTGAACCCATTGCTTTTAGCTAGATATGAATGACTGGATTCTGTTTAAGCAACAGCTTTAGTGATCAGCCATTGCTAAAAAAGTATAGTAAAGTGTGGAATGAATCTGTGGTATTGCTTACCCAGGTTGTACTCCATGACTTCACTGCAAACTTGGTTGTGGTCATACTATATGCATTTGGCACTGAGCATGCTGTTACATGATGCAATGCTAATGAATGCGGCCCAGGCCCAGCCAGGAAGCCCCATAGCCTTTCCTCTTTCTGCATGGGTTCTTTATCCCCTTCAGCTCCCCACATGGCAGGAGCTCCCTGAACTTTCTTTTCTCTTTTCTTTCCACACTTTTTTCCCCCAGATCCATATCTGGTAACATGGATTCCTAAATTACAGTGGCCCATATGGGGTTTTGGGCTCCACATGGTGTACTACTCTTCTCCCCAAATTATCTCCACTTACCTCCCAGCCTTGCCCTTTCCACACTCCTTGGTAAAATCTGAATAAAATGTAGTATTTTAAAAATCACTCTCTTAGCCGAGCCTGGTGGCACACACCTTTAATCCCAGCATTTGGAAGGCAGAGGTAGGAGGATCATTGTGAGTTCGAGGCCACCCTGAGACTGCATAGTGAATTCCAGATCAGCCTGGACCCTACCTTGAAAAATAAAAACTATTAAAAAATGATTCTCTTGAAGTTCCAGGAAGCAGCCAGGGTCCCAATTTCCACATTACAGTTATACTATACCTACACTGTTTACTGCCCTTATAGAATCATAATGGTTTAATTATGAGAAACAAAGGCTTTGAATAGTTTCCTACTATCATGTTAGTATCAAATCAGTATGCCCTTGATTGTATGAGAGTGTTTCATTTTGAAAATTGAAGTGTGAGTTATAGAAGAAATCTCACAAGAATATTAAATTAATTTTGGCTTGAAAGTAAGATAGTATTTCCAACAGTTTCAGAAATGGCCATAAATATACTTCTTCATTTTTGTACTACTTCTGTCTTTAGTTCTGATGATTATACAATCAATACACCAATCAACTCTGAACAACACTGAAGGTCTTTGTCCTGCTGTGTCAAATACTCAGCTGAGATTGAATTTTTTATGTAAAAATAAATGTGCATATCCATCTCACTAGTGTGTGAATCTTTTTTTTTTTTTTTTAAAGTTTTATTAACACCAAGGGTGATGAGTTCAGACCAGAGAGAGTAGGGAGGGAGTTCTGTAGTAAGAGGAAGAAAAGGTTTTTTGGTTTTTTTTTTTTTTTAATATTTTCTTGGTCATTTTTTATTTATTTATTTGAGAGCGACAGACAGAGAGAAAGACAGAGGAAGAGGGAGAGAATGGGCTCGCCAGGGCTTCCAGCCCCTGCAAACGAACTCCAGACATGTGCGCCCCCTTGTGCATCTGGCTAACGTGCGACCTGGGGAACCGAGCCTCGAACCGGGGTCCTTAGGCTTCACAGGCAAGCGCTTAACCGCTAAGCCATCTCTCCAGCCCATGAATCTGTTTTATCTGTAATATGTGTTAAAACTTTATGTAAAACCAAGGCTTACTTTTAAGTAATCTATGATTTGTTATCAGTAAATATTTGCTTATATATAGACACTATATACCTATATACACAGAGTTGCATAAAATTTCTCAGGTGACAGGGTTTGCTTGTGGAAAAGCTTCAGGTTGCTGTGGTAAGCTGCCATGGAACATCTTAGGTAAACCTGGCTCTTCTGCACTCATTCATTTGAAAGATGGATTGAGATCCTGGCATAGGAAGCTAGGGTTTCTTTTATTTCTTCCCTATGCTGAACAGATGAAACACATCATTCTATTTAATTATCACAATAACATTACAAAGAGATCATTGTTACTTTTATTTCTACAAGATAAAACAAAGACATTATATTGGGAAGTTTTTTTCAATATCTCAGCATTCAAAATAAATTTCATTTTTAATAGAGGTATGTCTTCCCCAAAGCCTAAGATTATCAATGGCTCCTAAAGAAGAAATCTGACCACACAGAAATAGTGAAAATGTGACATGTATAAGATGAACAAAAATATAAGCACATAGAAATACAAAGTTTGCCTCAATGCATACTGGAAAGAGCATTGTGCTCTATAAATAACACAGGGAAAATAAATCATGCTTATTCGAGGCACCATAACAATAGATACCAAATAAATGAAAAATAAAATACACTGCAGAAATGCACTCCAGTTCATGAATTCATCATGCTCATGATAACAGTTCTCCAGAATGCCAAGAAAACAATTCTCAATGTGTAAATGCAACATTTATGCCCAAACAGCAGGTGCCCAGCAGGGCCAGAACTGTGCCAGCAGGGGCTTTGCAATAAGGTACTCTTACTGGCTGGCAGTACAGCTCAGCTACCTTGGTGACATAAGGAAGCCACCCTAAGGACAGAACCTGAGAAACAGTCTACAAGAAAAATAGGAATTTTACACAATTCAAACCATCTGCATGGGCAACTTTAATAAAAATCCCAAGATGCACAATAAATCATGCTTTCCTTATTCATTCATATTCATAAATAAAGAAAAGAACTTATATAACTACCATCTCTTATTAGTTATTTACTCAATTAACATTCAGAGGAGAGTTGAGGCTTTTAATGTGTGTGAGGAAGCACAAAAATCAAGTAAAGATGTAATGGGGGTAAAAAAGCCTAAGTTAGGACAAGAGAAAAAAAATAATAAAAGATGGCTGTTATATGGGTAAATGTTAATTGAAATTATAAAATAAATTACAACTTGTAGAGGTTTGAGGACAATGTTAGGATGTTTTTCCTCTCCCTATACCCTTTCTGAGATGGGGACTTCCTTTTGTGTTTGTTAAATTTTTTCTTTTAAATGTATGCACCATTCTAGCTGGCTTATGAGCTTCCAGATTTTTCTGGATCCACTTCCTATTGCCATAGGTGCTGTTGGGATTACAGACATGTGTGCCACTCTGTTTTTGGCTTGATGTAGGTGCTAGGAAATCTAACTGAGGCTGGCAGATTTATAAGCAAGCACCATTAACTGCTAAACCATCAATCCATTCTTGTTGCACTTCCCCTTTAAATTGTTAAATTTTTTTCAGTGCTCATTAGTGAAGTATTTTATTGAGTTTGCAAACATATATTATAATGAATTATTTTTAAAATGTGACTGGTAGTGTACTTACCTAGTATGCAAAAGGCTTTGGGTTCAATCCCTAGTATCATAAAACAAAATACACATTAATAGTTAAAGACTGATATTAAGAGAGGGAAAGGAAAAAGGAGAAGGAGAGAAGGAAAGAAAACTGAAAGGAAGAAAAGGGAAAAGGAAGAAAGCAAGAGAGGAGGAGAGGGAAAGTGGAAAAAAGAGACAGGAGAAAAAGAAGGAGAAAAAGAGAGAGAAAGATGTGGGAGACAGGTAGCTACTGAGTATAAACAGTCATTGAACTTTAATTAACTGTCCCTACTGTTGTACATCTATCTTTGCCATACGACTTTTCAATTTACCTTTAAGATTTGTCAGTAATGTAATCCAAATGGAGAGGGAATCTGAGAGAATGGCCATGGATGAACATCTGACAGCAGTTTTAAGCTGTTGTGCCAAATAGAGAATTTTCTCTCAAACATATTAACTAAGACTATTTGTATTCCAATTCCTATTGGTAGTTTGTCAAGAATATTCAAAATATTTGACAATTATGCAGGTTCTTTAAACACCTTAAACTCAGCTAAGTTTAAAACTGAGCTAAGTATAGTATCAATTAAAATTTCAATTATATTTGAGTAATTTGTTGCTATGGGTTATAATCAAAACAAAAGAAAATAATCAAACCTATTATCTAAAAATAAATATTTTATTGTATTCATAAATATTTCCCAAACACTTCATGATGAATAGTACTATTCCCAACTTAAAATGAAGAATCTTGGGCTGGAGGGATGGCTTACCAGTTAAGTAGCTTGCCTACAAAGCTAAAGGACCCTGGTTCAATTCCCCAGGACTCACCCACATAAACCAGATACACAAGGTGGCACATGCATCTGGAGTTCATTAGCAGCAGCTGGAGACCCCAGAGATCAATTTCTTTCTCTGTCTTTCTCAAATAAATAAAAAAAATAAAATGAAAAAAGAATCTTTAAGGAAAAAATTCAAGATCTTAGTTACAAAGACTACTAAGTTTGAATGTGCCACAATGAGCTATCAGAATCATTTGAACTACCCCAAGCACCATCAGGGCTGAGGCAACAATTCAAAGCCAATTTAAATGTCAATTTCTAACTGAAAGTCTACATAATTGTTTTCCTATTCATGCATGTTCATAAAACTTTTATTTGCATCTGACAGACTTTTTACTATTGGATGTATAAAATGAAACATTAGTCATCTGTTAAAATCATCTTTCTACCTTTCAATGAAAATGTTTTATTAGCTGGTAGAATTTCTCCATTTCATAGGAATAAAGGACACGAGAAACTCGCATTGTTCAAGCAGACTTGGCTGTCAGCTAGAAACCCCATCAGTCACTGAATTGCCCTTGGGCAGCACAGTTTTATGATATTTCTAAAGTCTGTTTGCACCTGAAAATGTCCTTCCATTTAACAAGTGCACTCCAGAAGTAGACCCACATTTTCTGTCTCTTCTATTCTCAGACAAAAAAAGAGACATTTTTCTTTCTTCTTTGCTGCCTTTCTTTGTTTTCCACAAGCACATTCAATAAACTGTTCTGTCAGAATTGGAGCTAAGGGCTCCATTCAATAAAAAATTGCAGTGATTACGCTATGCAATTTTGCTCTTGCTACTTTATCACAATTTGCCATTCAAGTGGACACTACTGAACTTCCAGCTCTGGAGGGGGAAATGGCCCCTCTGCTGCTGCAAGGTCCCTGTCTCCCAGAGGCATGAGGCCTGTGTGAGATCATGTCTCATGTCAGATCATAAGCCCAATACAAAGTAATCATCATGGATCATTAGGAAATAAAGTTTATTTGGTGACTCTCAGGGTCAAGGATCACCCTTGCCTATTGCATAAGATGATGATGCAGGTCTTTCAGTCCTTAACGGCATGTTTCACAAATTACTGCTTGAGGTTTGCTGCCCTGAGGCCTGGCCATGCTCAGAGGTGAGTAATGCCAGGAAGGACCATGCTTGGAAGTGTGATCAGAGATTGTTGTGCACACACAATTGGAAAGAAGAGCAAATGAGAAAGGCAGGTTTTAACTCCCAGTGATCATTCAATTACTCTATTTTGCTAGAAAACGTGGGATTCAGTAAGTTAACATCTTTGTCAATTTCTATAAAAAGGTGCATGTGCTATAAGTTATGCTTGCAGATCTACAGGTCAATATATAAGAAAAGAAAATTGCTGGGCATGGTGGTGCACACATTTAATCTTAGCACCCGGGGACTGAGGTAGGAGAATCGCTGAGAGTTTAAGGCCAGTTTGGGACTAGAGAGCGAGTTCCCGGTCAGCCTGGGCTAGAGCGAGACTCTACCTTGGAAAAAAGTTTCTGTCATATTTCCAGCGTACAAAGCACTAACATAGTGGATGGTAGCTCTTTATATAAGTAGGTAGAAGTGTGGAAAACACCAGAATATCACTGTTGCAGTCCGGTTCGCATTGCTGATAGAAATCACCCAACCAAGAGCAGCTTCTGGGAAAAAGAGGTTTATTTGGCTTACAGGCTTGAGGGGAAGCTCCACGGTGGCAGGGGAAAACGATGGCATTAGCAGAGGGTGGACATCACCCCCTGGCCAACATAAGATGGACCACAGCAACAGGAGGGTGTGCCAAACACTGGCATGGGGAAACTGGCTATAAAGCCCATAAGCCCGCCCCCAACAATACACTCCCTCCAGGAGGCATTAATTCCCAAATCTCCATCAGCTGGGAACCTAGCATTCAGAACACCTAAGTTTATGGGGGACACCTGAATCAAACCACCACATTCCGCCCCTGGCCCCCATAAACTGATATCCATACATGATGTAAAATATAATGCATTCAGTCTGACTTTAAAAGTCCCCATAGTTTTTATCAATTCCAATGATGTTCATACATCCCCATAGTTCAAGATCTTTTAATTGAGCCATAATACCAAAAAATAACCTCAAAAAACCCATAATGGCACAGAATAAATATTCACACTGCAAAGATGGCATTGGGCATAGCAAAGAAACATTCAACCAATACAAGATTTAAAACAACCAGGGCAAACATCAAACTCTGTAGCTTCAAGTCCAGCAACTCTAGCCAGTGACAAATCTTCAAGTCTGATAATTCTAACCAGCAACAAGTCTCTGGCATTCCAATTCCGCCCCTCCAGCTAGGCTACTCACAGTCCTGGGAAACTTCATCGGGGCCGGCAGCTCCTCGGCAGCCATCTCATGGTCCCGGCATCTCCACTGGGTCTCCGCTGCAATCCACGGTTCATCCTCATGGCCCCATGGGGTCTCTATGCAGGCAACCAGCAAACCTGCTTCACACTGCCCATGGCCATTTCCAAAACACAAGACCATGTTGCAAATTCAATGACCCTCTTTCCAGCATTTCTTATACTCCACGATACCAGGTAGGGTGCCAATTTGTTAATCCAGGGGGGAATAAAGCAGACTTTGAAGAACAGGACTCCTTGAGCACTCAGGCCCTTTCAAAAGAGTCTACATTCTTCTTGTTGCCCCAGCGCAGGTCAGCTAACCCGTCTCAAAGGTTGTAATCTTTCAGTTGCAGCTGAACGGGCAACAATTCACCCAAAGATTTTTCTTTCTGTGCCATATCCCTCTGCACACACCAGTTCATTTCTATGCTAAGCAACCCTGCACAACTTCTCAGGACATGGGCACAAGAGCAAGCTTCTCACACAAACTGCTAGCCCAGTCCAGGCACAGCTCTTTCTCACCCTCATAAGCCAAACCTCACAGTCCGTAGTTCTTACTGCATTCAGGTCTTTCAGCTCTGACCAGATTAGTCCATCAGGCTGTAGTTACAGTACTGCAAGGCATCTCTTAGGCCAAGATTTCAATTCCTTCCACATTCCTCTTGAAAATCAGCTACAAAAGGCTGAAGCCACATAGTCAGGTGTCTAGCAGCAATCCCACTCCTCGGTACCACTTTACTGTTGCAGTCCGGTTCGCATTGCTGGTAGAAATCACCCAACCAAGAGTAGCTTCTGGGAAAAAGAGGTTTGTTTTGGCTTACAGGCTCGAGGGGAAGCTTCACGATGGCAGGGGAAAACGATGGCATGAGCAGAGGGTGGACATCACCCCCTGGCCAACATAAGATGGACCACAGCAACAGGAGGGTGTGCCAAACACTGGCATGGGGAAACTGACTATAAAGCCCATAAGCCCGCCCCCAACAATACACTCCCTCCAGGAGGCATTAACTCCCAAATCTCCATCAGCTGGGAACCTAGCATTCAGAACACCTAAGTTTATGGGGGACACCTGAATCAAACCACCACAATCACAAAATATTCCTAAAGTGTTCTTGGAATTGAAAAAAGGTAAGAAGTATGTCCATGGAGGATCAAGGACAGTTTATGACTATATTCGTTCTGCTCTGATAAGACACTGGTTTTTGCTTAAATAGCCAAGTATGTGAGAAATTGAAAAGATTTATTACAACCATAACAATAACAAACAAGATATATTTGTCTGCCAAATTAAAAATAATCTTGGTATGGCTGGAGAGATAGCTCAGCTATTAAAGCACTTGCCTGCCAAGCCTAGCAATCCAGGTATCATTCCTCAGTACTCACATAAAGCCACATGCACCAAGTGGTACATGCATCTGGAGTTCATCTGCAGCTGCTAGAGGCCCTGGTACTCTCTCTCTCTCTCTCCCACCCTCCCTTTCTCATCTCTTTATCTCTCTCTGCTTGCAAATAAATAAATAAATAAATAAAATGTTTAAAAAATAGCCTTGGGCAATCACTCAGAAAATAAGCAATGAATAAAGGAACATTATCATACAATGTGAAATTTTTAATTTTTTAAAATTTTTTGTTCTTTTTAATTTATTTATTTGAGAGTGACAGAGAGAGAAAGTGACAGATATATAGAGAGAAAGAATGGACATGCCAGGGCTTCCAGCCACTGCAAATGGACTCCAGATGTGTGCGCCCTCTCGTGCATCTGGTTAATGTGGGTCCTGGAGAATTGAGCCTCAAACCAGGGTCCTTAGGCTTCACAGGCAAGGGCTTAACCACTAAGCCATCTCTCCAGCCCAATTTTTAATTTTTAAATGTTTGTCCTGACTTACTAATAGCAAATGTACTCAATTTTCAAATCTAGAGATATTTTTCAATAAAATGTTTTATATTTTTTAGAATATTTTATTTTTATTAATTTATTTGAGAGAGAGAGATGCAGAAATAAGCAGGGAGAGAGAGAGAAAGATAGAATGAATGGGCATGCCAGGGCCTCTAGCCACTGCAAATGAAGTCCAGATGCATGCGCCCCCTTGTGCATCTGGCTTACATGGGTCCTGGGGAATTGAACCCAGGTCCTTTGGCTTTGCAGGCAAATGCCTTAACCACTAAGTCATCCCTCCAGCCTATGTTTTATATTTTTGATTAAATAGATTCATGTACCAAAGTAATATATCATAGATTATTAGTAGTAGCATGATAAAGTGTTTAATATGCTAAAGAAGTTCTCAAAAGAGTACAAACTACCTGGTTACATTATTAAGCATACATACAGTATACAGTGATATCAGCCAAGATGGTAGAGGAAATAGAAATCTTTTTCATTCCCTTCTCCTTCACTAGAAAGATAACCAATAGGCATCTCTCCAAGAATAATTAGAGATTTAGGAGGATTCAAAAGTCTAGTTAAGTATGTCTAGGAGCACAGTGGAATAAAGGGAAAAAAGGACAATAGAAACAGAATATAGAAAGAATTTTTGTGGAGACCAGCATGGAGACCAGTATTCCTGAGACACCTGGAGATTCAGGGCATGTGAAAATGTAGAAGATGCATGCAGTCTCTAAGGACAGTAATATTTTTTGCCTTGGAAGTGACCAGTAGAAATCTGCCATGGAACTCAGAGAGGGGGACGGTGCTCACAATCCCAGAACTATGGAGCCACAACTGTGCTGCCCAAGAACCAGTGTCCTTATCCCCCTTGACCCTAAAGATCTTTTGCCCTTGATGTAACAATTGTTCAGTATGTCCTGATGGGTTAGACTTTATCTCCGTGGTTGTGCCATAGAATGTGTGCCTTGGATGTTGGAGTTATGGATAATGCACATGCATGCCTGACCAACTGATGTGATACTCTTGTGATTCTCCAGCTTGGAATGGAATAATTAGGAGAATAATGCTGAGACACTTGTCCACTGAAGAGTTAACAGGTTTAAAAATGTTTTAATTTTAACATATTTGAGAGAAAGAGGCAGAGAGGAGGAGAGGGAAGAGGAGAAGGAGGAAGAGAGAGAGGGAGAGAGAATGGACATGCCAGGGCATCCAACCATGTAAACTCCAGACACGTGTTCCACCTTGTGCATCTAGCTTACATGAGTCCTGGGGAATTTAACCTGGGTCCTTTGGCTTTGCAGGCAAGCACCTTAACTGCTCAGCCATCTCTCCAGCCCAAGAGTTAATACTCAGGATACTCATAGCCTTTGCCTCTGTGGAGTCCTATACTCTGTCAATGCCAAGTTCAGTTGGCAGATCTTCATTTGAGGCTATATTGTATACTCTCATGAAGTTCTCAATTGTCATGCCCCTTACGCCCAACTCTGGAAGAAGGTACTTTTCCACCGAAGACTAACTATACAGTACAAAAGAGGTGCCTGGGGCTGGAGAGATGGATTAGCGGTTAAGCACTTGCCTGTGAAGCCTAAGAACCCCGGTTCGAGGCTCGGCTCGCCAGGTCCCACGTTAGCCAGATGCACAAGGGGGCGCATGCGTCTGGAGTTTGTTTGCAGTGGCTGAAAGTCCTGGCGCGCCCATTCTCTCTCTCTCCCTCCATCTGTCTTTCTCTCTATGTCTGTCGCTCTCAAATAAATAAATAAATAAATGAAAAAAAAATTAAAAAAAGAGGTGCCTGCTCCATACAATATATACACATCAATATGAAGCTACCAGAAATATAAAAAGCCAAAGGAACATAAGACCAACAAAGTACACAATATTTTTTTTTCAGTAACTACCTCAGATGCGTGGAATGCTACAAATTGCCTACCAAAACAAACTCACAGAATAATTAAGAAATCTTAGTGAATTATAAGAAACCACAGAGAGACAATTCAATAGATTCAGCAATAGAAAATATGAAAAAAATAAATTCAGCCTAGAAATTGAAATCATACAAAAGAACCAACTAACCATTTTGTATCTGATGAATACAAGAAGAATGAAAGTTCGTTATAAAATATGAATGGCAAAGCTGAGTTAAAGCAAGTAAAAGTAAAAGAAAATAAATCCACAAACTGAAAGGTAGATAGTTTGAAAATATCCAGTCAGAAAGCAGTAATGAAAAGGAGTGAATAAAACCTACAGAATTTATGGGATATTATAAAGAATGCCATAGTTTGTATTATAAGTAACTAAGACAAGAATAAGGGTCAGTATGTTTATTTCAATAAATAATGGCTGAAAGCTTCCAAAATTGGGAGAAATAAAACAATCTAGGTACAAGAAGTTATGGTTTCTAATCAAATCCAACTTATGAATTGATCAATATATGTAATAAAAAAACAAACAAGACAAAAAGAGAGAACTGAATCTTGATACTGGCAGTAGGAAAAATTCCTTATATTAAAAAGGATCGTGAACAGCTATTAGCAGAGCTCTCACTGAAACACTGCAGGCCAGAATAAGTAAGATGACAGATTCAAGGGTTGTAACTGAAACTACCAACCCAGTCTGCTTTGCCTGGCATAGCTGGCAGAAAAATATAAAGACTTTCCCAAATGAATTTGCCAGCATTGTCCAGAAAAATAGGTCTAATACAATATACATAATTACAAAAGGTCCTTTATTAGATTGCCTCACATGATCTCTCAGGGTGATAAGTCCATAAAGACCATTTGCAAGATGGAGAGGCCAGGAAATCAGTAGCTGTTCAATCTAAGAAGAAGCTAGAAACCCAAGGGTGAGAGAAATGAATGATGTAGCCGCTGTCCATGGGCAAATGTCTGAAAACTCCCCGGGTGTTGTTTGTATGAACCTGTATTCAAAACACAAAGATGGGCTGGAGAGTTGGCTTAGCAGTTAAGGTGCTTTTCCCCACAAAGCCTAAGTGAAGAGAGGGGAGTTAGGGTGACTGGATTCCTGAAGGTAAAAAGGGCAGAAAAATTTGCACTTGCTTAAAATCCAAGATGATCTAATTTGTTATCTCTTGCTTAGTTCCAAAGAACTGTTTTTCCACAGTCAGGACTCCTCCTGGGAGGAAGGTCTTTCATAGAATTTAAACATGGTGATTTGTCAAGTTCAGTCCCTGGAACTTGGTGCCAGAGCTAATCTCTTCATAAGACAGCCACTAGCTCTAACCAATCAGCTGGCCCTCCAGTTCACCTGGGCAGAAAGTCAACCCACCACCCTAAGGTTATAAATATCTTTGCAAGGGGAGGGCAGTGGCGCTCTCTCCCTCTCTCTCTCTCTCTCTCTCTCTCTGTCTCTCTCTCTGATCACTTGGGAACTTCTAGCTGTGGGTGAGGTTTTCTTTTTTTCCCTTGACTGGGCCTGGGCTGTTTCCACCCAGGCTCAGGCTGAAGCCCATCTAGGAGGCCCTTAGCCATTACTCTCCACATGGGTTCTTTATTTCCTGCAGCTCTCCACATGGCAAGAGCTACTTGAACTTTCTTTTCTCTTTTCTTTCCACACTTTTCCCCCCAGATCCATATCTGGTCACATGGACGTCTGAGCTACACCTGGCTCACATGGGCTTTTGGGCTCCAGCGGTGTACTTCTCTTCTCCCACTTTATCTTACTTTACCTCCCAACCTTCCCCTTTCCACACTCCTTTGTAAAACCTGAATAAAATGTGGTATTTTAAAAATCATTCTCTTTAGTCTGGAATTGCCAATTCTTTGGTTAGTTTGCAGATATGAACTCAGGGTTTGGGGTACCAGGAAGCACCCCAGAGCCCCAATTTCCCCATTACATAAGGATCCATGTTTGACTCTCCAGATCCCATGTAAGCCAAACACACAAAGTGATACAAGTGTGCAAGTGAGTAAGGTGGCACATACACACATGGTGTCAAATGCATCTGGAGTGCAATTGCAGTGGCTGGAGGCCCTGGTGCACCAATTCTGTCTCTCTTTCTCTCACATACTCTCACTTTTGCTCTAGCTCTCACTGTCTCTCATTTTAAAAAAAGTCCACTCTGTTGTGCTTGCCACAAACAAACAAACAAACAAACAAACAAGCAGAAAACCCAAGAGCCCACAGTTGAATGTTCATGGATGACAGAAACAGAACATGCAGAGGAAAGAGGAGTGCAGATGAAATCTGGCTTAATCCTCTCTTTTTTCCTTTTTTTCCCATTTAGTCCCCCAACATTGGATTCAGAGTGAGTTTTGCCCAGGCAGTTTGTTAACACTCATGATTATCTTCTCCAAGTTCATACTCAGAAACGACCTTGGTTAATTCTTCATCAATGTAGCAAGGATGAAAACCACACTTAATCATCCACCAAAAAAAGCAAAGTTTGCTGGGTGTGGTGGCTCACGCCTTTAATCCCAGCATTCAATTGGCAGAGGTAGGAGGATCACCATGAATTTGAGGCTACCAGGTCAGCCTGAGCTAGAGTGAAACCCTACCTTGAAAAACAAACAAACAAACAAACAAATAAAGTAAAGAAAAAGAAAAGTGGAGGAATTTCATCATGACTACATTTACCCAAAAGAAATGCTTAAGGAAAGGCTTCAAATGGAAATATAAAAAATATTAGTAATATTAAAACATGAAATTTTAAATCCTATCCATATAAACACATCTCAGGGATGAAGAGATGGCTTAGCAAGAAGGCACTTGCCTGAAAACCAAAGGATCCAGGTTTGATTTCCCAGGACCTACATAAGCCAAATAAATAGACAGTCTGGATTTAATTTGCAGTGGCTAGAGGCCCCAGCATGCCCATTCCCTCTTTCTCTATGTCTGCTTCTCTTTCTCTCTCTATGTCTCTCACTCCCTCTGTATCTCTCTGCTTATAAATAAATAAATAAAAATATTTTTAAACACATATTTTAGATAAAAGTTTCATTATATCTCAATAAACCTTAAGAACAAACTGATCTGAAATTTAGTAGAAGCAAGACAATAATATAGATGAAGTAAACTTTATGGAAATAGAGACTAAACGAGATGGCAGGAACTGACCTGTAGTTAGAGAGTTGAAGATGGGGGAAAGGTTGAACCTGAGGTAGGTCTAATAAGTTCTGGTAGAGTGGGCTGACAATAGTTACCAGTGCATCAAATACTCTAAAATAACTATAAGCGGGTCTGTATTTGACACTAAAATCACAAGTGTATGAGATTATGGATATGCTAATTATCCTGCCTTGATAATAAAATAATGCCCATATATATATATATATATATATATATATATATATACACACACACACACACATATATAGCTCTGTATCCAATAAATAGTTGTAAGTAGTTTATTTGACCATTAGAGTTATCTGTTTCATCCATCATGTGACTGGTATTAATCTCTACCCAATAAATGTAAACAAAATACTAAACAAACAAAGCATGTAGTATTAGTCACAATCCCATAGACTGATTCTTCACTGATGATATTTTTGTCTTAGTATATAGTCTTTTCTTCCCATCGTGGTGTCCTGTGGCTCTACCTGCCTTGGGCCACACAATACAAAATTCTATTCATATGTCCACAATGAATTCCACTTGTGCCATCCTAGAACTGATTGCTTCAGTCAATCTGAGCATTCAAATAAGAGTATTTTCTACTTTTGATGATCAGTTGTCATACATGATAATGAAGTATTTTTTTCTGAAATAAATATAATTATTTTCTGTCACTTAAAATGTTTTAAGACATTATAGTACCAGAATGAAACAGACATAAAAAAATAATAAAATAGAATATAGAACCAAGAAATTAAAGCATGTTTATGATCAAATGATCTGTGACAGCATGTGCCAGGTTACATACAATAAGAAAAATAGGGTTTATCCAACAAATTATTTAGGGAAAACCAAATATATTCACACAGAAAAAAATGTACAGATGCATTCTGCTAATTAATTAGTATTTAAAGTATATACACAGCATAAACATCTCAGTAGAATGACAATCAGATTATAAATAGACAGAGTCATAAGAATGCTTAACAGGTATTTATGAATAAATGTTCAACATTACCAATCGTTGTAATAGTGCTTTACAACATGATACCATCTCACATATACTGGCATTCTACTCTCAAAAAGAAAATAGAACAAGTTTTTGCAAGGACATGGAGAAAAGTGAACATGTGTACATTTTGGTGAGAATCTAAATTAGCATAGCATGTATTGAAACAGATTGGAGACTCTTCAGAAACTTAATATAAAGGGATTAAAACATAATACACACAAATGAATATTATTCAGCCTTTAATATGAAGGAAATCCTTTCATTTGTATAACATGAACTCAGTGATGATTGATCAATTAATAACTGAAATGTTCCAGACATAGAAAGGTAAGTACAGACCTGAGGATATGGCTTAGTGGGACAATAGTCCTTGCTGTACATGCATGAGCACCTAAGTTCTATCTGCAGCACTGATGTTAAAAAAAAAATAAAAAACAAGATTGGCCTGCATGCCTGTAACTTCAAGGGTTGAGGTGGCTACAGAACGGTTTGCTGAGGCTCACTGGTCAGCCAGTGTAAACATTTTTTGTTTGTTTGTTCAAGGTAGGGCTTAATTCTAGCCCAGACTGACCTGAAATTCACTATGTAGTCTCAGGGTGGCCTCTTACTCACAGCAGTCCTCCTTACCTCTACCTCTGGAGCACAGGGATTAAAGGCGTGCACCACCACACCTGGCTTGTGAGGTCCAGGTTTGGTGAGAGACTCTGTCACAGAGAAATAAGTCAGAAGACCATAGAGGATGTTACCCAATGTCCTCATCTGGCCTCTGCATGCACACACATGGGGCACATGCATCTGCACACACATGTCCATGTATGTACACACTTACCACACATACTATCCATGCACACACATACACACACACAAAAGAAAGTTAAATAACTAGTACATGTCTTCATTTTAGGGTGGAATATAAAACTCATACTTAAAGACACTGTAGGCTTGTTACCAGTGACTATGAGTAGGCTCTGGGAAAAGAGAAGATAGTGCTTATAAAATACCAAGTTCTGGTTAGTAAGGAGGAATATGTTCCAGGGACTATTGCATAACATGGTGACTCACCAATGATATATACTGTATTTGAAATCTGCTAAAAGCATAGATCATAAATTTTTCTACCATCAGAAATTGTTAAGCACATGATGATGGACAGGTGAATGCTAGACTCATTCTTACTTCACATTGTATGCAATGTATCAAGACATTCATTTGTTGGGTTTAGGAGCTTATGTCTGTGATATCAGCACTTGGGCATGTCAAGGTAGGAAAACTGACATAATTTCAAGGCAGTCTAAGCCTACATCTATAGTGAGTTTCAGGCCTACATAGGCTACATAGTGAGACACTGCCTCAAAAGCAAAGATGCAAAAAGTATCACATTATACACTATAAACATATACATTTCTAATTGTCAAACCTTCATAAAACTAGAAAAATAATCATAAGGGGAAAAGGTGAAACTGTTTTTCCCTTTAATGATCTTTCCAACCTCCTAATCATCTATGACAATCATGTATTACTTTTGTAATAAGATTAAATCAGTTAACAATCCTAATTTGATTAATATATCATTCTCTAAACAGAAGTAATGCTAATAAATTGTGGGAGGGGAGGGAGGGTACTACTATGGGATATTTTAAAAATATTTTTTATTTATTTATTTGAAATTGACAGAGAGAGAAAGAAGTAGAGAGAGAGAGAGAGAGAATGGGCGTGCCAGGGCCTCCAGCCACTGCAAACGAACTCCAGATGCATGTGCCTTCTTGTGCATCTGGTTAACATGGGTCCTGGGAAATCAAGCCTTGAATTGGGGTCATTAGGCTTTACAGGTAAGCACTTAACCGCTAAGCCATATCTCCATCCCCCATGGGATATTTTTTATAATCATGGAAAATGTTAATAAAAATTGAGAAAAAAAAACACAAACAATTTTAAAAATTAAAAAAAAAATCACTACATTTAAGGGTTTTGTCCAAAGAAATATTGTGGCCTCATAAGCATATTGTATCATAGATTATATTATGTGTTTTATTTCTATGCAGGCAAATTGCCTATAAAAATCACTTAATTATGTGAATTGTTATTAATAAACAGAAACCAAAATAAATAAATAAATAAATTGTTATTTGAGTATAATCAGAAATCAACTATTTAAAAAACACAATATGTACTCTAATAATATAACGGCCAATGTGGTGTGTTCAACCTGCACAAATTGACCATGTCCCTGACTGTTTCAGGATGTAAGCTTTAGAGAATTAGCAATGGAAGTGACTGCATCAGAAGTGAGAAAGCACAGCTATGACAACACACTGCTGTAAAAATTGTATTTGGCTCTTTTTATGTAGAGTTTATCATGCTGATAAATTTCTGGATAAAACTACCAGGTGGTTATTTTTTCATTATGGCTCCATTAATAATCTGAAAAAATGATGAGCACTAATTATATATACAGTATCATTTTGTTTTGTTTGCACCTCATTAAAAGTAACAAAGAAAAATATGATGACTATTTTACAAAATAAAATAGTGTACTCAGCTTCAAGAAGTTTGGGCTGTAATTTTAATCTTAGAATTTTAGGATTTTATACATCAAGAACTTTGAAATAATTGTCTTTTGTGATAAAATTTGTGGGAACCAAGCAAAAAAAAAAAATAAAAATCTTCAAAGCTTACTTAAAATATTGGTTGCTACTTGCTCATGCATGTCCTCTACAGATCAATTTTACCAGATGTACTGTTAATATACACTTATGCTAATAAAAATTTTCCACCTTTAAGATGCATGCTTTAATATGTGTCTTCTAAAGCACAATGCAATGTGGCCCTGTTATTTAATTTATGTGTGACTATGTGGTGGTTTGCATTGTGGTCAATATTTTTTATTGCAATTATTTTAATTACACAGGTCGTGTTCATAGAAACTTGTTCATATAGGAAAGCAGTACCCAAAAAGAGGACAATACAAAAGAAAAAAAAGTCATGTATTGGTTCTTTAGAGAGAGAATTTTTAAAGACGTTCAGATAAGCCAGCTGTTCAGATTAATAATGCATGCTGCAGCTGGCTCTTCCATGGGTCTGATCATCCAATGGTAGCAGATGTCCCAGTTCTATAAATGTGCTCATACAGGAAGCTCCTAAGTTGAACAAATTGTGACACAAGCTCACAAGTGAGCATTTGGTGATAGAAATCTTAGATTGAATATAATTTACTGAAAATGTCTATAGGCATCAGAGTAATATTCTTTATTACACATAAAAGACGTGAAAATAACTCATAACCCAAAAAAGACAGAATAGTTCTTTCAACTGATTTGGTTTGTTTTTAGATGTGCTCTTTCTCTTCTATACTTGAAAGAGAAAATGGTCATTTCATTTTAGAAATGTGTTAGAAATCAGACAAATGACAATCATGAGAATTCACAAAGAGTTACCTACAGTGGTATTGATTTACTGGTGAGTGAAGTAAGTATCAAGTTGAGAAAATTCAAACTGAGTATTTAATGAAAATATCAATGAATGGCTGAAACCCTACCCTCAAGAATGTTCACATAATGAGGAAATTAAAATAAATATTAAATATATATTCATTTTATTTATTATATAATACATATTTGTACACTGAAAAATTGAAATATGATGATACTGATATGGAAAGAGGGAGATAATAAAGGTGAAAGAGTGGATTTAAGTATAGACCAAAAGCTTTCATAAAAATGGGTTGTTTCTACCATATGCAAAAATGAGAGGCTGTTTAATATCGGTGATAGACATGTTGAAGACTCTGATTTGAGAAATACAGATTATCCAAGGTATGAAATGCTTTCTAAATATTTATGTGAATACATTACATAAATAGTTGAACAAATTTCGGATAATATTTTGAGTTAAGACTTGAAATACAGATTTAGGAACAAGATGTAGCTTGCACACTTAGGAAACTTTGTAGATATTGTGGATTGAAATGAGAAAACTCTTTGCCACTTGACAATAAGTTGGAAGAAGCACAAAACATTAGCCAAAGAACAATAGTCAATTTTCTGTTCTAAAGCAAGACTTTCTACTGCTAATTATTCATAGTCATATTAGTATTATTCCATAGGATATGCTAATGCATCATGGTTGTATTATAATACTCGAGGTTTTCAAAGAAATTAATGTTTTCAAAGAAAAAAATGGAAGAAGCACATAGAAAGACTTAATGAATTCATATGCCCTAAAGTAACAAGGACTATGTCCTTAACATGTCATTAATATTTCTAAAACCTAACTTCTCTTATTACTCTGTCCAAATTTAATCAAAGTGAAAAGTGTGGTTAATAACTAAATTCTAAGCCACAACTTTTTAAACTTGAAATTTCTATATTATAATCATCAGTATATAATATTATAAAGAGTGAATTATGTAATAACTGTAGAAGGCTATCACACATCTCCTTATGTGTATTCAATTTACCTATATCTGTAACCTATTCTGATATGCAGTCCTTGTTAACCTGTTAGATCTCTGGTCACATTAGGATTTTATGTAGATCTGCTTTCTTCTTCAGTTCTATATCACTGTCCATGTGCAACATTTCGTTATTAGTATGTTTCTCCTACATTATAACAGCTCTGTCTACATGTTCCTTTAAGCTACTATTCAAATAGTGACATAGTTTCTATGTATAAGTATTGTTTGTTGTATTTAATAATACGGCATTTTCTATTTTTCATTTTTCTGAGAGCATTAATTTTAATTAATTAATTTTAAGAGGAAAATGATCTATCATCTTCTGTAATCATCACTCCATTTTCACATATATGAGCACACACACACACACAATTCAGCATGAATAAGGAAATCTACAATCAGAATAAAAGTGAGCTATTTATAAGATAGTTTTAACATCTTTGGCTCATTAGAACATCTTTGTCTTGTATCTTAGGTTTGTGATTGTACATTAAACATTGGCCCAATGCACCTGATATATTTTTGTACTTTTGCATTTGTATATCTAGTGTTCATTATGTTTTGGAGAATGGATGGCTACATTTTTGTTAATTATAATTATCTGGATTTGTCTTTTTGATTATTAAAAGTTTGAAATTAAATTTTTCTGCCTGGCTCTGCTGGCATGGTGGAAAATGCCCTTAATCCTAGAATTTGGGAGGCTGAGTAGGAGGATCACTGTGAATTCAAAGCCAGCCTGAGGTTACACAGTGAATTCCAGGTCATGCTGGGCTACAGTGCAACCCCATATCAAAGAACCAAACAGTCTATGCAAAATTTGGGGGACTGGAGATATAGCTCAGCAGTTAAGATACTTGCCTACATATCCTAATGACCTGGTTTGATTCCCTAGTACCCATGTAAGCCATATGCACAAAGTGGCGCATGCACCTGGAGTTCATTTGTAGTGGCTAGAGGTCCTGGTGCACCCATACTCTCTCTCTCCCTCTTTCTCTCTCTTGCTCTCTGTGTATCTCTCTACTTGCAAATAAATTAATAACAATGTGTTTTAAAAATTATGCTGGGTCCAGTAAAGGACGTAGAAAATTCTCTCTTTCTCTTTGCCTGTTTTTTTTTTTTCTCCAATAAATAAAGTCAAATGAGAATTAAAGAAGAGAAGTATCAAGGATGCAACAAAAATAATGACCATACTTCTTCCATCTGGGCTGTTTATGGGCATCTGTGTTTTGGGGCTAGTTTTCCCAAGCATGTGATTAAAATGACTATTTTGAAGAGTAAAAGGAGTTGATGGTCAAGAAAAGAAAGAAAGAAAGAAAGAAAGAAAGAAAGAAAGAAAGAAAGAAAGAAAGAAAGAAAGAAAGAAAGAAAGAAAGAGAGAAAGAAAGAAAGATAGAAAGAAAGAAAGAAAGAAAGAAAGAAAGAAAGAAAGAAAGAAAGAAAGAAGGAAGGAAAGAAAGAAAGAAAAGAAAAAATTTCTTTAGCAAAAATATTTTGAGGGATTTGTCTAACTAAATATTCATCTCCAGAAATTTGTTTGCAAATGTTAATATACTTCTTCAACTTTGTTTATCAAAGAACCCCAGTAGGTGTGCATGGTCACTTATAATTATAATCACAATTAAAGTTATGATTAGAGGGTGAGAGGAGGTATAGCAACTAAATGACACAATCACTCTGAGAACCCTTTCTTGATCCCCAGATTCACATGATGATGCAGCAGGAAATGTTTCAGGTCTGCTTATCACAAAGCCACATACTCAACTGAACTTGGAGGAAAAGCAGAGGTTAATCTAAGCATCAGAAACCTGGCTAGTACCAGAGACCAGTCTACTGGACAACAGAACAGCAAGCATGTACATAGTAACCTTCTCCCCTTATCTCTACATTCTGCGTCTTTGCTTTAGACTTTAAAAATGTAAAAACAATTAAATTAGAAAATCCTGTGTCACCCAAATTAATAAAATAAAAACTATCCTTTAGGTAATGTCCATGAAACATAATACCACCTCTGCCATCTGACTAATTCTTAAGATAACATTGAGTTGAGGATAGATTGTTCTAAACATAAAATTTTCTTTATTACACTAGCTGTTAAGCCATTCAAGCATTTTATGAACATTGATGATTATATACTTATATTTTAGGTAGTATATACATTTTATTCTAAATGTAACATTATAATACACATTTTATTCCAAATAGATTTCTAAATGATGAACTCATGCTTATACAACATAGATAAAGTATTAGAAAATGTGTTCATGTACAATGACACTTTGAGAAGTAACTTTAATACTGTGGGTTTAGATTTAAAGAGCAATCATTATTTTTAAGAGTCAGGAAAATTTGCTGGGCTGTTAAAATAAAGGTAGGTCATTATTGTGGCTATCTGTCTAAAAGACAAATAATCAATTGGCAAGTTACAATCTGTAAATTATGGCATGAAATAATTTTGTTTTCTTTTCTTTTTTTAAATTTTCTAGCTGACACCATTCCTAATTATGTTCAACCAAGAATTGATTCATTCAACCCAAAGCAGTAAAATTCTATTAAGAGTAACTATACATATATGGAGATTTCATTGCAAACCTAATTCAACTTAAAGGGAACTTATCCATCCCATAAATACATTTATACTGCAAGGTATTTCCATTTAATCCTTTCCTTTTCCTACTCCATGCCCTAAGAATTGAAATGAGAAGCTTTTGCACTGTAATGAATGCACAAATACAGTATCAATATTTACTCAACAATACTGTGTAAATACCCAGTGCAAAAGAGAATGGCCAAACTCATTTCCATTGATAATTACTCAGCATGGATCCAATTGGCTCCCAACCATGCTTTTATGCTATCAGTAAACATAATAGGCTGGATGATGCCAAAGCTCTCCATATACACATTTTGTTCCTTAGTGCTCAGTCAAGGAAAAATGTATTAAATTTACTAGCGGATAAAAACCAGCCTATAACCAGAAAAATCTTAATATGAGAAGAGCAAAAACATAAATTCTTAACAGAGCTCTCCCCTTGATAGGGATAATAGAATAATTTTCTGAATAACACTAAGAAATGCTAAGATGATTTTATGTATCCTTACTTAAAATGACCAATGTGCATGTGCATACATCATTGTGTTTAGAATTATTAAACATTAATTAATAAAATAAAATATTGACATAATTTTTGTCTTTTTAAATATACAAAGGAAAGTATACAAACTTCAGTAGGTTTCGGCATCTGTGTGTGTGTGTGTGTGTGTGTGTGTGTGTATACATATATAATATATTTATATATATTTATATAATATATAATTTTTTTTCTGGCTTACTTGTTTTATAAAATAACGAAAGCCCTTTCCTTCTGTTCCTTAAAACTTCTACTCTTATAAAGAAAATTATGGGATGGAGAGATGGCTTAGCAATTAAGCATTTGCATGTGAATCGAGGCTTGATTCCCCAGTACCCAGGTAAGCCAGATGCACAAGGGGGTGCATGCATCTGGAATTCGTTTGCAGTGGCTGGAAGCCCTGGCATGCCCATTCTCTCCCTCTCCCTCTCCCTCTGCCTCTTTCTGTTTTTGTCTGTTGCTATCAAATAAATAAAAACAAACAACAACCTTTTTACCATTATTATACCATATTATTTATCATATATTATTATTATTATTTTATACCATAGATGATACCCTTTTTACCTCTTTCAACATTAAAAAAAGATTATAAGAACTTTACTTTTTAAAAACTTAATTTCATTTATTTATTTATTATTTATTTTTGTGTGTATATGTGTGCCATATAGCATGTACGTAGAGGTCAGAGGACAATCCAGTGGTGTCTTTGCTCTTCTTCTACCCTTCTTCAACAAGGGTCTCTTGCTGCTGCACATGAGTTCCAGACAAACTGGAAGCTTTGGATTCACCTGGATCTGTTTCCCATTGTCATAGGCACATTTGGATCATAGATGTGTTGGGATCCCAGACACATGTGTCATTTTGTGTTCAGATTTACATATGTACTAGGGAGGATTGAACTAATGCTAAAAAGTTTTACAAGACAAGTGCCTTTAGCCAGTAAGATATCTCGCAGTCCCAGAATTGCAGGGTTTATTTTCACTTTAATACAAAAATACTGAAGAATGGCTTATATTAAGCAAATCTACTTTTTCATGCATTTTCCTGGATAATGGACCTTTCCTACATAAATAAATATATATACCTAACAAAAAAGCCAAATAAGGAAGATAAGGCCTATTTAATTGAATAGCCATTGATTTAATATTTGAGTCAATATGTATCTACTGAGCAAAAGGAGAATTTGTGTTTTATAGCTAGTATTTCTGAAATAAAACTAGATATTTATTCACTGAAGTGGCATTTTGGGATTGAGAAACAGTTGGTATTGTGCAGTATGTGCACCTTACCCTTGGGTTTTAATCAGAGAGTAAGTTGCACACTTTGGTTTCTCCCAACAGCAACACAGAACCTATGTTGAGCCATTCATCACAAGCATTTACATAAAACTCATGTGCTCAATTAATTGACAGAAGAACAAATTACTCATTTAGTGCTTTGGTGATTACTTCCAGTGCTTTCCATGTTGTTCTCTAGCATGCTGCCCTCCCAGAATATTTTCATGAGAATCACACTGGAGAATAGGACTGTGATTCATCAGCTTCTGCATTGGTACTTATGCAAATAGCAGCAGAGGGGATTCCACGTCTATGCTGATAAGCTATTGAGACAATTCTCATGCAGAGTATATTAGAGATTTTGTTCACTGAAATTTAAAACAGTGGTCCCAGCCTTCCCCACCACCTTGTAACTATAGAGTCTTATATTTCAGTATTAAGTATTTCTGTTTTAAGTAAAGTTAGCATAGTTTCCATCTGAATGCAACTTATGGTAAAATACTTACATATAAATACTGACTTCTCAATAGAAATATACATTTTAAATTAAAATGAAAGTAGAATGAAACCACTCATCATTTCAGAGTTATGATCTGGGAAAATACTAATTCATTTCTGTTATATCTGGAAAGAAAGGAATTCTGTGTAGGCAGCACTCAATCCCTTGATGGCTAAGCTGCTGGGCAGTGCTGTCATTTAACATGCCATCGTATCTTCTGTGTCTCTCTACCAACTCTGATATCTGAACAGCTTGGATTTTCTAAAATTTAGTGTTTAAGAGCAACGGTTAAATGGAAGAAAACAATTATATAACAGAGGCCATATTTATTTTGACCCTATTGATGGCTTGAAGGGGGGAAAAAAATTGTGACATGACAATGTGCCTGGCAGCAACTTAAGAAAAAACAAACAATTCACCTCAGCTACTAAATACTGCTCAACTAAGTACCACATCGCATCTATCAGAAGTGCTCTATAAATATAACTTCACCTCTCTGATCATAATAACCATATTTTATGCCAATCATGAATCATTGTTAACAGATCTCTTTTTATAAACTTTCATTTTATCCATTTTTGTATGTGTGCACACCCATGTATGCATGCTTGCATGCAAGTGTGAAACAGTGTCTTGCTGCTGCTAAAAATGAACTCCAGATATGTGTATTACTTTGTACCCAGCTTTACTTGGGTATTGAGGAGTTGTAGCCAGGCCTACAGTCTTTGTAAGCAAGTATCTTTAACCACTGAGCAATTTACCCAGCCCGTCTTAATGAATTCCTTAGCTCTAAATTATAGCTTAGAGAAAAGCCAGCTTCAGTACAGGCATCAGTCATGACAGAGTCATATATTTGAATGAATGTCATATAACCAACCCCATGCTTTCTTCTTGCTCTGATACATGATTGTCTTGTAAACTTATTGCTGAAAGCACAATTTGGAGTTTGGTGTGAATATTATTATGTGATCAGTAGATGGCACTGAGAGAGAGAGAGGGAAGATCTTGTCACCAGGTATTTCAAAGCCTGAGTATAAGATGTGCACATCAGACAGAGAAACAGAGAGCCACCATCCTTCAGATCTGTAGTTTTTCCAGTCCAACTCATTGGAAATACCACTGATGCGTTTGATCCCCAGAGTGTCATGTTCACCATGAGTTTCCAGAGCTGCAGGCATTTTCAGAGCAGAGCAATGTCTACTTTAGGCTCTCATATTTCATGGGAATTTTCTGTCATGCCCCATCAATATTAACAGAAAGTATAGACATAGTCAGGTTTCGGCAGGTGCTGTATCAAAACAAAACACATGTGCAGAAAAAATGCTCACTAAAGTAGAGACCAGCTGTTTGAAATGTAGGCTTTTATTTGAATGGATGCCAATTGATCATATTTACATTAACAGGATCACTGTAATGAAAAAATAACCACAAAAATATCACTTGTATTCATATAGGCATTTCTTTTTAAAAATCTGGCTTTCTGTGGGTACTGGAGACTCAAACCCAGGTCATTAGGCTTTACAGGCAAGCAGCTTAACCACTGAGCCATCTCTCAAGCCCCAAGTGTTTCTTTCTTAGTTTACACAAATAGTCTGGTTCTATCAATGTAAATCTCTCAGGCAACTAAAGGGAAAAGAAATCTGTATGTCTGCCTGCTCTCCCTGCCTTATTTTTCATTGTTGCCTGCCTTCTCCTTCCTCTTTACCTCCATTTGCTTCTTCTCCTTCTTTCCTTTATTGTCTTTAGAAGTAGGGTGCTCCTTTTAATACATATAATGCAGTATACCCAATCTAAAGGTTGGGAAGATGGGGTCTCCATTAGGGTTTACCTTCAGAGCTGTATGCAGTAACCTGTCAAGACTTCTTTGTAGGGACTTGTCACTGTTACATGTTGCCTAGCCTTAGAAACTCTAAGGAACTTGGAGGATGACTATGATCCCCTGAATCTTGCATCTTTCAACATGGATGCTACTGCCAGCTGGGACTATAGCCTGGACCTCTTGGACAGGAGCAGCAGCAGTCTCTGACAGGTTGACGTCTATGAAATATTTCCCATGGCAGTTGTATTTATCAGGGAACCCCATCAGTTCAGCCTGCTTTCTTTCAAATGATTTTGGATTTTCATGATATAGAGTTTCCTATGTGTAGGATGATGACTTCAGGGATGGGGTGAGGATCATAAGGTCTCTATTTTTGCTAATTGTCTTTATCCAAAGAAAGAGCAAGTTTTCTCCTTTTTTCAAGTTAGGAGATAATTTTACAACTTGAAGCAAAGGCCCACTATGTCAGGCTGCTAAGCTCCCTCTGTCTTACAGGAAATTTTAAAAAGACTCCCTTCTTACATTGCAAAATGCAGCTTCAGGTTATTATTATTATTATTATTATTATTATTATTATTATTATTATTATTTTTGCTTGTTTTCCAAGACAAGGTTTCTCTGGGTAGCTCAGGCTGGCTTGGAGCCATCTTTGTAGCCCAGGTTGGTTTCAAACTAAAGAACTTCCTGATTCCAAGCACCATAATTGCATTAGGCAGGTTAGCTCCAATTTACTTATTGATTTACTTTGGAAGTTTATTGAGACCAGCTTTCTCCCTGTATCTCAAAGTAACCCAAATATCAGTAAGTCACCCACAATGGATCCTAACTCATAGCCATCCTGATTTATGAACTTCCTGAGTGATGGACATACAGAGATGACCCAATATGCCTAGATTTGAAAGATGTTTTTGAAAGACATTCTTAAATTTCACAATTGGAAAATTATTTTATTAAAAATATTACATTTCAAAAGAGCAAAGAAAGAATTTATAATTACAACTTTCTAAAGTAAATGCTCTAAGAAAAGGGAGATGACAGATCTAGCCAAGAAGTGACTTCTAAAATCCTAAAGAGAGAAAAATCAACATCTCTCTCTCAGGGTTTGCAATCAGAATAAAAACATACAAGCTTAATTAAAATTAACATATCCCCACCAAATAAAAAATAAAATAGATGCTTAGTAGTGGTGGAGTCTTGGATTTTAAAACTTCACAGTAAGGTGTCATTATTTACATTTTAATACTGCTATCTTGTTGACAACTCACATTTTGGTACATAATTTTCAAGCATTAGAGGAAAAGACCCACAACTGAATACCATAAAAAAAACATATGAACTCTTTATTGCCAGTGGTGACCTGGCTATTTTGGGGTGGAATGACAAGCTGTTAATAATAGCTCTTAGGAATGAAAGTAAGATTTGGAAAGGAAGACTAAATGCAATCTTCTTTCAAGACTGCAGGAAAAAAAATGATGTTATAATCCTGAATTTTTATATGGATGACTGAACACTGGAAAATTTCATGGGACAAAATAAAAATACACCTAAATAGAAATAGGGTAGAATAAGTGGGAAAATCCCTAAATCATACATAAAATTCTATATGCCATTTAGAGGAGTGGCTTTTCACTTTCAGAAGCTGATGAAATTCAAGAATACATAAATTTACTGTAGTATAGATGAACTTCATTGCCTTTGCTTCCCATGGAAATGTTGCCAGGGGAGTAAAAGACAGAGATAAAGCAGGGAGAGTGCACTGTGAGTGAGGAGGAATAGAAAGAATGTTAAGAAGGTATATTCTCATAAATCAGAATGAAACTTCAGAGAACAATTTCACTTCTGTTAGCTACTCATATTTTAGTACTATGAGTTCTTTTCAGTAATATTTCCATAAAAAATAAAATATTAAATTTAAATCCAGGATTTTAAGACTATTTTTTAAAATATATTTATGTACAGAATTACATTTTTAATATTTACAAGATGAAACCCAATGAAAAATGTTTATTATCTCAAGTTCCTTCCAATAAGTTAAAACCTTTAGAAATAACAATCCATTACTAATACAAGGAAACATATATAGAAAAAAAAATCCTCCTGGAGAAATCACAGAAGATGCAACATTACAACTTTTAATAGAATTATGTTAAATATAAAAAATAAGTTTACTTAATTGTAGATTCAAATATAATTAGAGAAACCTATGTGATATATTATTTTACTCTTAATCCTCTAGAAAACTGAAAAGAAAACAAATGTACATGTTAGACAGCTAATATAAAAATATGAGACAGTTCTCGGTTGCTTGAACATTTTTATTCTATTCACATGCATCTACATTAGTATTATATCTGAAGATTAAATCCTTGGTTCTTTAAAGATATAATTTAAAGGAATATTAAAAGGACAAAGGAACAGTATTAAAATAAACCCTATAGAAAGCTGACCAAACATTCAGAAGAGGTCCTTGATGCAGTGAAGAGAGGGGACTCCAAATCTAACTATAATTGAGACCAGTGGCTTGTTACAGAATACAAATAACTTTCAAACAACTCTTGGTCTCAATAAACCAAGCTATATGATAATGATCTAATATTAATTCTACAAGTAGATGTATATAGTGTTTGTTCCTGAGAAATAAAATCTGCACCTCTAGGAACAAACAGAGCTATGAGAAGAACATTGGATAGCAGTATTTAATGATATGGTCTCTGGGCTAATTATTTCAAATGTGAATAACAAAGTTTAAGGTCTTTTAGTTGTCAAGTTGTTAATTCACTATAAAAATAAACTTGTAGTGGAATAGAGCCAGTAAATTTAATGGAATAACTCCTTCATAATTTTATTAGCGTATACCTTACTATCATTTCATAATCAGCTTCTGTGATCACCAACCATAATGCTGCATGCTAGCCTTGCTGAACAATTAGCATGCAAGCAGCAATCTATAATTCAGAGCTAATGAAAGGAAAATATCAACCACCACAAGTATAACTTTTTGTTTACTATTGACCAGTAATAGGAATATAGAGCAGCTGTTTGCCCAGGTAGCTTTAATATAGTGAACTGAAATGTATATGTATTGACTATACACAAAACTAAAAGTATCAAAAATATAAATGATATGCTTATAACAGCAATATACAACAGCATATCAATATAATTTGAGAATTTTAGTGTCCCTGGATTCTTGTCTTATGAATGCATTCCCTTTTCCCTACTTTTCAGACATAGCTGTGTTTATTGCTGTTTATATCCCCTTACCTTTCTTAAATTGGATGCAGTGGATTTTTTCATCTAACTTTAGAGTGAAATAATCCATAATAAGAAGAATTTCTCTTTTTTTTTAAATTTACTGCTGGTGTTTATGAATGTGTCCTATCACATCCAAAAGTCCACTATTTCTCCACTTGTTAAAAACTGCTGCATAATGACATATGTGACAAAGTAGAACCAATTTTCCTAAATAAATAACATATTAAAAGCCTTGTAAAGTCCTTGTCAACTACTACAGGTAAGCAAATTGATTCTCTTCTTATTCTAGAGACAGTGGACACTAGTCCCAAAAAGCATTGGCAGGGGTAGTAATGACTCTTCATTGGTGAATTATCTGCTAAATTATTGAGTTGCTATGACAAGCAGTAACATCAGTAGCACAGTAAATATTACTAGCAATTCTTATAAAGATCATACATCATCAAATGTAAAAAAAAAAAAGCCACAAGCCTCTGTATTCTAAGGCCAAAGAGAGAAATAAACAACAGATCAACAATGTCATTGTCATTTGGCTATACATATGCCCTGTTTTTATCATTTTTTATATAGGGTTTCACAATATAATCTTAACCTGTCCTGAAGCAACCAACCATTTTTTAACAAGAATTGTAGTCTTGTACCACCATACCAGGCTTAGTCTTTTTTAAAAATGTATTTTTTATTTATTTATTTGAGAGAGAAAGAGAGAGAGAGAAAGGGAGATAATGGGCACACCACAGCTTCCAGCCACTGCAAATGAACTCCACAGCATGTATCCCCTCGTGCATCTGGCTTACGTGGGTCCTGGAGAATTGAACCTGGATCCTTTGGCTTTGTAGGCCTTATCTGCTAAGCCATCCCTCCAGCCCCTAGGCTTAGTCTTTTTTAAATTTTTTTGATGTTGTTTATTTTTATTTATTTAGATGAGAGTGACAGACAGAGAGAGAAAGAGGCAGAGAGAGAGAGGAGAGTGGGCGCGCCTTAGCCACTGCAAACAAACTCCAGATGCATGCACCCTTGTGCATCTGGCTTACGTGGGTCCAGGGGAATCAAGCCTCAAACTGGGGTCCTTAGGCTTTACAGGCTAGCACTTAACCGCTAAGCCATCTTTCCAGCACCCTAGGCTTAGTCTTTTTAAATGAACTTTTGTATTTGGAATTTACTTCAATTTAGAAAAGCATCTTCATTTATCATACATTGCTCAGTTCTTACTCTGAACTGTGATGTGATTTATTTACATGATATTTGTGTTCACATTTTCAAACAAATCATCATTCGATTTTAACCTACATTTTATTTTTATTCATTTATTTGAAAGAGGCAGAGAGGGAAAGGAGGGTAGAGAAAGAGAAAATGGGTGCACCAAGGCCACCAGCCACTGCAAATAAACTCAAGAAACATGCACCACCTTGTGCATCTGGCTTATGTGGGTCCTGGGGAATCAAACCTGGGTCCTATGGCTTTGCAGACAGGTGCTTTAATCACAAAGCCATCTACCTATCCCTTTTTAAAAATATTTTTATTTTTATTTATTTATTTATTTGAAAGAGATGGAGAGAAAATGGGCAGATAGAGTATGTGTAGGCTACTTTTAACTACATGGTGGCTCTGGCTGTTTGCTATGAAAAGTTGGTTTTATCAAGGTTGTAAAATAAATACCCATACTTAATGTGACCTCATTGTTAGTGGGTTTGGAATGTACAGTCAAAAATGTAGTGCTTTGGCTTGTGGAGGAATAGAAGCGGAAAGGTCACTTTTCACTTTCCCTAGCCATTTTCCACTGTTACAGGTCATAAAACCTTACACCTGAAGGAACAGAATTTTTCGAAGCCAGCAAGAGGAATCTGAACAAACGGCCTTTGCTAAGCTTCCTCCAATTTATTACCAATGGATCATACCCCTGTGTCCAATCATACCTTGATATAGAAATTCTTGATATTCTCTTATGAAACATAAAATTTTCATTAAATGAATTTGGAGATTTATGACTTGTTAATCTGTCTATAGGTGCCATAGCCATGAACCTAGTGATGAGGGGGAAAAGAAATCTTTCCTCCCACATAATTTGAACCACTTCTAAAACCTTTTATCACATTTCACATCTCACTGTTAAGGGAAGTGACATAGAAGTCACTATTTTATACACTGTCATAGCCGTGCTTTACAAAGAAACACTACCTGTACACACTCTGTAACTTACTACTTTGGAAGAACAAAAGTTCCACAGCAGAAATGCCTTCAAGCAAAACAGAGAAATGAGAAAGATGGTGTTTAAACATATCCTTTGGGAACTATTGGTTTCTTCATATTTCTCCCAGTTGGCCCATATACAAACATTTTAGTTGAGCACTGTGCCAGGGAAAGACTAATCCTAGATCCAGGTAGCAAAGGAATGCTCTAACTGCAGATAAAAATCAGTGGAATGACCACAATAACTCCAGAAGATCACTTGTGCAGGTAAAGAATGGAAAAATAAGTGAGGTTGAAGTTATAAGCAAGTAAGTTCCAAAAATAAAAAAAAAAAGTTCCAGACAAGACCCATAAGGTGCCTGAGAGTCAGTTCTGCCGTGTGCTCGCTCTACATAGATTTTCAAAATTCAAATAGGAATCAACATTTAAGTTTACAATAGAAAAAAACAGGGGTCAGAAGCTGATTCATTATAAAAACCTGAATACAACAGAAATATATTTAAGATATACAACTTTACAATATAAACAGAAATGAAATAATCAGAAGTAGCTTTCAAATTTTTATATTTGATATTTCATTTTGAATACTGGTGAAGTTGTAACAGGAAAAGCCCTCTCATTTCCTATAACTAGGATACAATATTAGTTTTCTAGTCTTGCTATAAAATTTACCTATAAGATTGGTGGGTTAAACAATACAAAATGTATTTTCTCACAATTCTGGAGGACAGAACTCCAAGTTCAAGGCATATCAGGGTTGGTTTCTTTAATGCTTATCTGTAGATGTCTTTTTTCTCCTCTAGTCTTCACTTGTAGATCACTTCCCTTGTAGATTACTCTTTAGAAATACACACTAATTACTTTGATGGAGTCCACCCATATGACCTCAGTATATCCCAAGTACCACTTTAGAAGTCTTATCCCCCAATATAGTCACATTTGGAAGCACTGGAATCTAGAACTTCGACACACATAAATTTTGTACATAAGAGATGCCTAAGAAATTGCAACAGCTTGGCTGGAAGGATTGCTTAGTGGTTAAGGCGTTTGCCTATAAAGCCAAAAGATTCATGTTTGAGTCCCCAGAATCCACCTTAGCCAGATGCACAATGGGGCACATGCAACTGGAGTTTGTTTGTAGTGGCTGAAGGCGCTGGAGTGCTCATTTTCTCTCTCTCTCTCTCTCCCTCCCTCTTTCTCTGTCAAATAAATACATATAAATTATTTTAAAGAAGAAATTGCAACAGCTAATGAAGGCATTACTGGAAAAAAGGCCAGAGTCCAGCTAAGCTGAACAGCCCTGGCACAAATGCAGGGCAGTGCTCAGAGATGAGGTAGGTATACGCATCTATTTTGTAACTGGCTTTACCCAAAGGAGAAGTCAAATTTCTTCTATTTTCAGAGCAGGAGATAATTTTACAACTTGAAACAAAGTATGTAACAATGAGTACAGTGAAACTTCTCCTTCCACTAGTTATGCTGAATTATAACCATAAATCTACATCCCTTGAAAAATCATACTTAGGGCTGAAGCAATTTCTCAGTGGTTAAGGCACTTGCCTATAAAGCCTGAAGCCTCTGGTTCCATTCCCCAGTATCTAGGTTAAGTTGGATACACAAAGTGGCACATGCATCTAGAATTCATGTGCAGCAGCTGGAGACCCTGGAGTTTCCATCCTCTCTCTCTCTCTCTCATTGCAAATAAATAAATAAATAAACAAATACTTTAAAAAAAATCATACTTAGTGAGACTTGACTGTGTTAATCCTGTATAATACTAGCCTCACAGGTTATACAAAGTTACACAGGAATAAGTTTACTCAGTTGGTAGGTAATTACTTAAGAGTACTTATTTTAAGGGAGAAGAAAAATATTTAATTAAAATATTTATAATTTCTCCAATTATTTTTGGTATTGAAGAAAAAGTTAAAGTCATCTGTCATTAGGAAAATGTTAAGAATTCTGAAATATGAGAGCGTAAGTCCTACTTTACAGTTATTTTAAATAAATTATATTCAAATTTTAAAAATCCCTTTAGGTGTTGGTCAAAATCCATTACTACCATCTCAAGTTAACCTCATTCTTATAATTAAAAAGGTATCCCAGGGAAAGATATAGTTGAGTTTGATGAAAACGTCGCTGTTAGAAATACTAATACCATTTAAATCTCACAAAAAATGTGTATAAGTGTATACTATGTATGTATGTGTATATATATATATATATATATATATATATATATATATATATATGGCATGCAGGTAAATATAATATATATTGTGTCACAGAAATAAGAAATATTTAAATTAGAAACAAACAAAAACTGTTACTCATGTAATATCTTAGAAGGATGAATTAAATCAATCAATTTCCTTCCCTGTCCATATTTCTTCCAAGTCACAAGCCACACATTTGGCCTATCTTGACAAAGCAATACCAAGCAATATTCTTCATTGGTTTAATACAAAGGCCATGCATTGCTCAATCTATGCACTTCAAAGTTAATTTTTCTTGAGAATGACCCAACTTATATCTGCATACATTTGCCAAGCAGGCACATCCATATATAGTTTCCATAGCATAAATGTCTACTGCCAAACATCTGTTTTAAAACTATCTTCTTTATTGTATTTACTCCATCTAATTGCTTTATTTTGGTAGGAGGGGAAAAAAAAGAAAATTTAAGATGACATCTATTTGAATGTGTCTTAAACTAATTAACTTTTTCCTTCCATCAAAGATGTAAAAACAGATGTTTTTGTTACTCTGCCCAGATAGTGCATATATATGTATTTTACTATGGAGTCAATTTGCTTAATCTTTTTCATTTTCTTCTGCTTTTAGCTGATGTTCCTTATTACTAGTGCTCTTATGCAGAAGTGGTCTTAAAACAGTTTCCTGTAATTCTTTATGTTTTCATCACTATTAACTCAGATCTGATATTCTCCGATGTGGAAAGAGATAGGTAAATGATTCCATTTAATTGACCAAGCATCTGGGTTGTAGAAATCCATCCACATATGAAATTGCTCACAGCATTAATCTTGTGGAAAGAGACAACTATTCAAAAATGTTTCTACATCTGCAAGAAGAAGGAGAAAGACTAGGTGACATGCCAGTTCTCCAGGGCCAAATTCAAGACAATTGCTTTTGCCCATTTTTTAAATGACTACTTAAAGAAAGTGGAGCCAAAATAGGAACTAGAGAAACAATGTTTTTAGAGAAGCTGGTGGGAAGCCAGACTGGCTGTCATTGCATTAGCAAAGACCAAGAAAAGAATTAAGGAAGCTATCATTAAGGAAGAGAAAGGCTTAAAATTTAAATTAAAAAAAATTTGAACAGCATAGTAGTGATTGCACAAACTAGATAAATTATATCGAAATGAGAATGGAACATGCTATAATTACAAGTACAGAGCAAAACCCTAGTCAAACTGGAACTTCCAAATACTAACCATGGTTTTTCTAAATGCATGGTCTAGTAACTTTATCACTGTAGTATTTAATATCATTAATTTTTTTGCACCTCTGATAATGACTATTAAGTTACTGTAATGGTTCAGTAATCCTAATTTAAAAAATTAAACAAGATATTGACATAAATTTGATACTATTTTATTAAAAAAAAGAATTAAGGAAGCTATCAAGTACCATATGATAACCCTAAACATTTCATCCAAGGAAATATAGTGTTTTATATTAGTAAATTCTTTTATATATTATGTTTTCTTATTGACAGCCCTATGAGGGTGCAAACAGGCATCATTTTTTTTTTCTCTTTCCTGGATTTAAATAGTCAAGGTTAGAGAAGATTAAGAAGGTCAAATAAAAAGTATGAAAATGAAAATATCTAAACTACATTTTTTTTTTTTTTTTTTTTTTGCTGAGCAGTCACAACTTACTACAAGCGCAAAATTTGCTGTGGACTTCCAGGGTTCCAATCCTCAAATATGAGGTTTTTATTGACCTTTTGACTGTTTGAGACCTCATAGCACATGCTTATAAATGACAGGTCCTGAAAATAAAGCTTTCCTTGAAGGTTTATAGTATTAAAATACAAAATATTAAATGTAGTGATATATACATGTATGTATGTATACACATATATGAATGTGTGTCCATATCTGTCACTAAGACAATTACATGATATTCAATAAATTCTATCTCTTGTTATTATAGAAACTGAAGTCTGCAGGTGAAAAATGCAGGTACAACTTTCCCATTTAGTTTATCTTCTGTCTATGGGGCTCTGAAGGAGCAGAGGAGCAATGTGTTAAGTACTACCTCAGGGAAGAATAGCTATACAGGCACTTAATGCACATGAAAATTAGGAGACCACCTGGCAGTCCTGCTAAAAGTTAACACACACACATCATGTTGACTTTCCAGGTGCTGATATCACTCCGCTAGGAATTTTTATTTGAAGATGATGTAGGAAATCATAACATGTGAATTTCACTGCAGTGTAAGAAATTGTACAAGTGTAAGCATATAAGTTAATTACCTTTAATGTTGAAGACACAATTAACTCATGTAGTAACATCTGGTTGGTCTATTTGCTTTTTCAGATTAGGATAATTAGAACTGACAAAGTGCTTTCATTCTAATTTCTCTTTCTTATCACCCTTTAGTTTACTTGTAAATTTACTTTTTGTTGTGAGAGAGGTTGTTTTCTCTTTTCTTTTATTTCAACATTACTCAATTTATTTTATTTTAAATGACAGCAGCTGTAATCATTACAAATGCACTTCATAATACAAATTTATATTATGCTAAAACTGCATTATCAGCATCATATAGTATTCATGAAACATGATAAAAACAAGTTTATTGAAAACTTTCAAAAGGATATTCATCTATTATTCCCAGCTCTTAAAACAAGCTCTGAAATATAATACAATTTAATAAATATTTCTGGTGTGAAACAATGAATGAATTAGTTTCTCTATGTAATTTTATAATGCTATATATTAGAACATAATTATTTTGCATTAAGAAGTTCTTGACTACTTTAATTTATGAAACTATGCTACATTTATTCCACAATACATCTCTCTACCTTGCATCATGTCCCTTCCATTTTGGTCATCCTAAAAGTTGTTTTGTGACTAGAAAAAATATGTGCATAAAACTGTGATTTCATGTGTTATAAATACAAGAATTACTTATTTAAAAATGTTATGATTTTTGACCAATCTTTTATAGCCAACATACATGTATAACTTGAGTACTCATTCCAGCCTTTTAAAATTTCACTTATCCAGCTGGAGAGATGGCTCAGCAGATAAGAGCACTTTCTACTTAAGCATGAGGTCCAGAGAGGGCCTGATTCTCTCTGAGTTTGATTCACCACTGAACAGCTGGGTGTGGCTACGCATATCTGTAATCCCAGTCCTGTGAGGAGAAAGGTCTGGAGAACCACTGTGGCTTATGAAAATGGAAAGTTCTTTGATACGTGAGCTACTCCATCTTAGGAAACATGCTAATAAGTAATAGAGGGGGACACCTGCCATTCACTCTTGGCCTCTGCACACAAAAGCACATCTACACACATGTACATATACCAGATACACACTACTCTCAGTAATACTGCTAACATAAACACACATGTCACTAATAGTTTGTCAACACCTGTCATCTACCCAATGTCAATTATCATATACTGTTTTCTTTAGTTCAAGGAGTCTTCCTAAAGATTATGTTTTAATAAAAAGCAAAATAAAATGATCAGATTCAAATGCATTATAATGTATTTCCGGATTTTATTTTCTATCTACAGCTAGGATACCAGAATATGTCACCTCAAAACATGACAGAATGGGTTGGAGAGATGGCTTAGTGATTAAGACATTTGCCTACAAAGCCTGATTTAATTCTCCAGGACCCATGTAAGCTCAAGGAGGCACATGCATATGGAGTTCATTTGCAGTGGCTGGAGGCCCTGGCACATCCATATTCTCTCTTTCTCTTTTTCAAATAAATAAATAAATATATTTTTTTAAATGACATGAAAGAATAGAAAATATCATCTTCCATTTTCCATAAGGAAGCAGTAGAGATAAGGTTATTAGTGAGGCAGCAGAGAAGAGAAAAGCTGGAAAAGCAGAGGTGTAACCTTTGTAAGAGAATTTATCACTAAAAAGGATCTCTGCAACTTGTGTGCATGATAAATCTCATTAATTTTTTTTTCAATGTTCATTATTATTATTAACAACATATTTTATGTGAATACATCATGTATTGGTACCCTCTTTTCCCTCCTTGCTGCCCCCATTTAGTTGGGTATGCTCCTCAATGGAGTTGCAGGTATTCCCCATGGGATTGTAGTTTATGCCTTGTGGGAGCAGCAGTCAGTTGTTGGGGGAGAGAATGCCTCTGGGCAAGACATCTCAACCTGTGGCTCTTACAATCTGTCTTTGGCAAAGTTCCCTGAGCAGTGGTGGGTGAGTTTTAAGACTACTTCAGTGATGAGCTCTTGGAAGCCTCTGTATCTCTGCTTTGGTGGGTGTTGAGTATCCTCAGGGTCTGTCTCCTTCACCGTGGTGCTGATTAGCAGGTTTAGCTTGGAAGCAGCACTCTTGCTCTTCTCCCCATTCCTCTGTGGATTCAGCTGTGGCTTCCCTGAAGTGTGAAGGGTAGTTTATTTCCTCGGGTCTTATTACCTTCTGAAAAAGAACAGATTCTCCAATGGAGAGTGAAGTCATCATGGTTTGAATGGGAAAACATTATTAATTTAGGGAGAATTTGATGTATGTAACCCCTCCTTTAGCCAAACACTAGTGGGAGCCTGACATTGGAGAACATAATCTTTATCTCCATATGATTCTGATCTGGTTCTCAATTCCAGATATGGGTTCCTTCCCACTGAGTGGATCTCTTAGCCAATCAGAATGCTACTGGTTACACAGTGAGGATGTGTTACTGTACATCATGTCAGGGTGCTTGCTTCTGAGTAGCTTAGACCTCTGGTTGCTCAGATCATTGTCCGCCATTTTCCTTCAGTAGCTCATGTAGTGCTTTGCAGCACTAGACAGAATAACTGTCTGGGGACTGGCTTTCTTCTGAATTCCAGCCAGGTCTCTCCATGCTCTGTGTCAGCAGCACATGGTATCTTCAACAGTAGGGTTTTAGCTTTTGCCTCAGGCATGTAATCAAGTGCACAAACCTCATTTTTTTTTTATTAATTAGTTTTGTACTCAATGATTACAGTCAAATTGGTACCGTTGTTAGGCTCTTCTATGTCCTACCCTCTCCCCCTGGCCCCTCCTTGTTGAGGTTATGGGTCACGCATTGTGGAGTTAGCCCACAGTTATGGGTAGGAGAAATGTCTCTGCATATCATGACACAACCTCTTTTTTTTTTTTTCTTTTTTTTGAGGTACAGGCTGACCTGGAATTCAGTATGGAATCTCAGGGTGGCCTTGAACTCACGGCATTCCTCCTACCTCTGCCTCCTGAGGGCTGGGATTAAAGGCGTGCACCACCATGCCCACCTTCCAACCTCATTCTTGTTACCACACTTCTCCTGTCCACCTTCCCCTAACTGGCATCCCTCCAATACCTCTTCTTGCTTTTACACTGAAGATCGTCTTTCCTTCTGCATCTCTGATAGTCATTGACTTGAATATTTTCTACATACAGACTAGCTCGGACCTATAATGGTTCAACTTACATTTTATTTTTCTTAAGCATGGCCCCAAAGTGACTGTACAGAAATCTTATTTTGTATTTTGATCTTCTCCTTAACTAACTCTGTAGTAGAATTCTTTTTTCCTGATGCAAATCAGGCAGGCCACAGGCACCTGTCAGCTATGTGATCATGATGATAAATCACTGATACTCTAGATGGTACTGTGTTGCTAGGCTACCATGTTCAGAAAACTAGCTGTATTAAATGTACACTTTTAAAATAATGTTTTCAACTTGAGATGAGTTTATCAGGTCTCATGTAAGTAAAGGACTCTCGTGTATGTGTGTGTTAAATTTATGTTTTATTCTCTATTAATCTGCTTTTATAATAGTGTTTTTGTGGAGAATTAAGCTAGAATAATTGTCTTCAACCCATATAGGAGTAATGGAGAAAATATTTAATATAATAATTAAAATTTATGTTCAGGAAAAATACTTCTATAATATACTAGAGAATTTATGTGGTAAACTATGGTTGTATACGTAAATAAAATAAGATAGAAATTAAAAAGAATACTTAATCTCTTATTTTCAAAGTCTTTTGAATCAATAATGCACATATTTGTTAGGCTAATTAATAGTTTATTCACATAAATTCAAATAATAACTATTGAATGACACCATTTTTTCCATTTTTATCTAGGAGTGAGATTATATTTCATTAAAATTCTGTGGGCATATCTGAAATTGCTATATATCTTTTTTTTTTTTTTTTTTGATTTTCCAAGATAGGGTCTCACTGTAGCTCAGGCTGACCTGGAATTCACTGTGTAGTCTCAGAGTGGCCTCAAACTCATGGCGATCTTCCTACCTCTGCCTCCTGAGTGCTAGGGTTAAAGGCCACGAGGCCTAGTGCTACATAGCAGTTTTAGTGGTGTGTGTGTGAATGAGCTGGCATGAGAAAGAGAAAACCAGGTTTCATGTTTCCCAGATTGGCCTCCAACTCACAAAGAGGATGACCTTGAATTTCTTATCCTCCTTCCTTTACTTTCCAAATGTTGATATTATAGGTGTATGCCACTCACTCCTGGTTTTATGAGGTATAAGAGATCAAATCCAGGGCTTTACTAATTCTAGGCAAGCACTCTACTCTCTGAGATACATCCCCTACTCCCTTAAGGAGTTTTTGAAACTATAGTCTCTAGCAAATATTCAAGAAGAAATCTGCCATCAAGTTACATTCAACTTAACATGTATTTATCACATAATAGAATTAAAACCTCACAAGCTCATTATCATTCTCAATCGCCTAATTTTTCTTCAGTACTTGGTCTTTAGATATGCTAATACTATCAAATGCATAAACTTACATATGCTAACACTGCTAATTTCAATTGAGGAATTAAAATCTACAATGCATATTGACTCCAAAAGTCTAGTATACCATATTCCCTAAGACATTACAATGAGTTCAATAACTGAAATCTTCTAAAATAGGACAACACTTTCCACAAAATCATATGAAAACATTTATCACAAAGTCTAAGCTCTACCAAATACATATGTGCAAAGAGTAGTGATAATATATCAGTAATGATTCTAATGAGATTGTTTAAAGTTAAAATGCATTGTGCCTTCAGTCAGCTAACAGCTATAGCCTAAAACAAATATTCTAATTTCTAATGCATTAATGAAGCAATTACCATAGAGATAAAAACACACTGCAAATAGTTATAGGGAAATAGGAATTTAAAAGAAGGAAAGTCAAGCCATTAAACACATGACTTTGTTTCCTATTCAGTACCTTTGAGAATAACCTGGCATTCCTGCTAAACATCATTGCCTGTCAACAGTGTTGCATATAAAATGCTTTCGTGTTTTAACCACAAGTACCAGATGGCAGAACTCATCACAGACCTTTAACTCCAGACTGCAGGCAATTCTTACACAATGCTATCAGCATTTGCAAAACAACTTTTTAGTCAAGGACTTTAAAGGATGTTACAGGAAGAAGGTGGGGGAAGGAATTTATTCCTCCTTAGTGTCTTTCACTTACACAGAGTAAGGAGTCACATTAACTATGTATGACATTAGAAATTGGAGAACACGTTGAAAGATATTCTCAAGTTACAAAGAATTAATGGTCTTGACTTCCCTTGGCACATTACCTATTGTCACAGAGAAGCTTCACTGAAAATGATTGCCTAAGTTCACTTTTACTGGACTTTAATGTTAGCAAGGAACAAACTTTATTTTCATCTGCAACGGAATTGAGACTTATTTTACAGTTGCATTATTTGCAATGACTAAATTATTTAAGTTATGGCCATTACATAAGTATTTGTTTATACAATATATTTTTTTAAAAGTTGACCACAACTTCAGTCTAGTATTGTGTAATATTGAGAAAGTCCCTAAAATGTCATTTTCCTATAATAAGTAGAAGTTGGGCATATAAGGCCAGAAAGTGATAAATCGTGCCTATAGTTTCACTACAAGGAAGACTGAAGTGAGAGGACAGCTTTGAGCCCATGAGTTCAAAACCAGTCTGAGTAATAGAGGGCAAAAAAAAAAAAAAAAAAAAGGAAAAAAAAATAAATCAGTCATGTTTGCTACATTGAATTATAGTTTGCTATTTAAAAAAAATATATTTTAGCCAAGTGTGGTGGCACACACCTTTAATACCAGTACTCAGGAGGCAGAAGTAAGAAGATCACCATGAGTTTGAGACCATCCTGAGATTAAATAGTAAATTCCAGGTCATCTGAGATACATTGAGACCCTATCTCGAAAAACCAAAAAAAGTGAAAAAAAAATCTATACATATAATTTATCTACTTGCAAGGAGAGACACAGAGAGGAGGGAGAGAGAATGGGCATGGTAGGGCCTCTTGCCACTGCAAAGGAACTCAAGATGCATGCACCACTTTGTGCATCTTGCTTTATATGGGTACTGTGGAATCAAATCCTGGTGATCAAACTTTACAAATAAATGCCAATTGCTAAGCCATCTCTGAAGCATTCTGAAGCAGTTATATTTCTCATGCTTTGTTCAAAGAAACATAACATACAAAGGATGAAAAATGAGACATTGTGTGTCTGATTTATTGAGAAGGATGGGTATTTAAAGACAAATTTCAAGTGGAGTGTGAGGCAAACAGTAGCACATAGTGTGTTTTATGAGAACATAGAGAATGGAATGACTAGGAAGGCTAAAGGAAACATAATTACTTTTATGTAATTTCTTTATGTAATGTTTATCTTAATTTTTAAAGAAAGAAAATGCTGAATATGAAATGACCAATGGGATGAAACATTAAACAAGGAAAGCAGTATGAGATAAATTATCCCAAACTGTCATCCATTCTAAAGGAAAACCAAAACAATCTTAAAAACAAAATTTTTCCTGAATGCAACATTCAGGTTATCTGGATTGATGCAATTCTAGACTCTACCACAGTAAATATGAATGAAGACAAAAAGAACATAAAAATAATCCCTGCACTAAGGCATGAACAGATAAGGTAAGGAGAAATGAGCAGACTAGAATCCAGGGATGAACAAAAGCCACTTGGGCAGCCATTTCAAGGAGGTAGCTGAGACGATGAGAATGCTTTCTATCATCCTGTTCAACTTGGTTGCAGGGACGGGAGTGCAGTGTCCAGGGAAGGGTCCATGCTGAAATTCCTTTCTGTGATCAGGATGGGAGTGTGTGTGTGTGTGTGTGTGTGTGTGTGTGTGTGTGTGTGTGTGAGAGAGAGAGAGAGAGAGAGAGAGAGAAAGGGAAGTATACATTTGTGTCATTTCATTTCCTATACTTGAGAAAAATGTGACTTAAGACTATTAATGCAAGTTATTTGCAGATTAAATGTGACTGTGTTTTGGGGAAAATAACTTTGTCCAAGTAATCAAGAAATTTTTACAAACAATTTTGCAAATACAATAGCAATAACAACACAAAAAGAGATTGATAGATAATTGTCAGCAATCCAGATAATAAAGTTATATGAGTGTCAAGCTCTAAAATAGCTATTTACAATTCCTATATAGTTAATAATATTAGGAATTTAAGCAAGGAGCTGAAAAATAACTGAAAAAAGTAAAGCATTTTTGAAGTGATAACACAAATACTGTTCAAAAATCCCTCATCTAAAAAAATAAAAACACTAATTACACTAAAAAAAGAAAAATCCAGTTTACCTTTTTGAGAACTCTCAGGACTAACCCTCATTTGGGAAGAGTCTAGAATGCTTGTTTATAAAAAGTGGCTAAATCTTCTGCAAATCAAGTTTTAGTTTCCCAACCACTCTCTCCCATTCTGGTAGCCTTGAAAAATCTAATAGTCTTTCAGCTACCATAGCTGGGAAAATCAGTAGCCTGGCAACCACCAAAAGGTCACAATAGGCTTGGAGCTCTGCAAAGGCCCTATATCCTGAGTGTCCTCACATAAACTGCCTTGTAGCTCCCTCAGAAACTCCATTCTTAGGTCCTATCTTTAAATGACCTAACTTGAATTGTTATAGATTTTATACTATCTGAATAGACCTATCCCAAGTGCCTTTGTTAAAAATGAGCGATAAATCAGTGTTTGATTTTACTGATGTAAGGGTTAGATATTAGAACATGGTACTAATTTGGGTTACCAACCCTGAAGAAAAATTTTAAAAGGAACAAAACAGGAAGTGAGATGTCTAATACTTTCGAAGTACCGGGCATAATTCTAGACATATAGAAGAATGTGCACATAGGAGAGACCCAAGAAGTGCTCATCTCTCACCTTTGACTGGCCTCTAAGGATCTTGCAGGAAGTAAGCAAATGCTATGGCACAGCTGCGAGCTCTTTAACGTAGGATCAAAGAGATGCTGCATCATAAAAATGAAAATTTTGTCAGAGCCTGGGGACTTATTGGCATTTAAGCAGATCCCTATTGAAACATTAGTTCATCACTAAGCTAGTCCAGTGGAGATGTCAGTGGCTCCACATGAGCAGAGACAGTGACACACTAGCAACAAGAACAAAAGAAACGTAGAGAAGTAGCAAAGTACAATCTGTGCACAAAACTATAACGCAGACAAGAGAAACTCCCTGAAAAGTCCAGAAAGGTTATTGTAAGAGCTGTTACTACCATGCTAAGAAAACTAAATTAAAGCTAAAGAAAACATGTCTTATGGAATCTAAGGTACGTATGGAAGCAATGTACCATCAAGAGGATATCAGTAATCACAAGACATTATAATGTTAACCAATTAAAATTAGCATGTGGACAAGTCCAATTACAAATGAAAAATCCCATAGAGAAACTAAACAGTAGATTTTAATTGAAATCATGAACCTTAGTAAAACTAAGTAGAATAAAATCAGAGCTGTAAGGCAGAATTAGGAGGATTGATTACCAAGAGTTCAAGACCACCTTGAAACTGCATAGTGAATTCCAGGTCAGCCTGGAAACCCTATCTCAAAAAAAAAAAAAAAAAAAAATCAAAGATGTACATTTTCAGATATTGAAGTCAATCCATTGAAAGAAAGAATGTTTAATACATTACAAAGCAACCCCTAAAGGACAGGGATTCTAGTAAAATTCACAGCTGACTCCTGAGAAGAAAACATGGTGGTCAGAAATCAGAAGAAACAGTCTGTCAGTCAAGACACATATATTCTTCAAAGGGAAAGAGTAAATGAAGATAGACAGAAATTAAGGAGCAGTTCACTAACAAATATTCCCTACACAAAGTACTACAGGCAATTCTCTTATCCAAAATGAAAAGACATGCATGAGTAACACAAATTTCAACATTATGAGAAATGGTAAAAAGTAAACTAATAAAATATTAAAGATACTTCACATGAGTTTACTATACTTTCTCCTACTCTATGTAATTTTTTAAAACAACCATATAAAGTAATCGCTCTATAACTCTGCTGGTACTTTTCAGGGGGAAAAATGTTGCCATTTGTATGGACAGCACATAGAAAGGGGAAGAAATGAATGTGTTTGATAAGAGTACATCTTTAAGTTAATTTGGTATTAATATAAATTAGATTATCCCTAACTAACTACAATCATTGAGACAACCACTACTATAAAGCATCAAAAAGAAGAGGACCAACAAAAGTATCTGTTTAATACAAAAAAATGGCATTAATGGAAGATTATAACAACAAAAATGACATAAAATCCATAGGAGACTAGAGAGATGGCTTAGTGGTTGTTTGCCTGTGAAGTCAAAGGACCCAGGTTCAATACCCCAGGACCCACCTAAACCAGATGCACAAGGTGGTACATGCATGTGGAATTGTTTGCAGTGACTGAAGGCCCTGATGCACCTATTCTCTATCTCTCTTTATTTTCTACTTTCTCTCTCTCTCAAATAAATAAAAGTTAAATTAAAAGCAAAATACATGGAAAAAACTGTAAACTTGTTGACAAATTCTATCTTATGAGTTATCACATTAAATGTAAGTCATTTAAATACTTCAGTCAAAATCATAAGCATAATAATCAATATCATAAAACAAGACACAACAACCAAAAGCTATAATTACACCTGTCAACAGGAGGTATACTTTACATTCAAAACCACAAGTAGTTTGAAAGTAAAGAGATTAAAAGAAATATCATACAGAGTAAGCACATGCAACCTGGGATTTGTCATAATTAAGACTGATTTTGAGATAGAAACATCACTAGAGGCAAAGACTTATCAATTAGAAACATTTACACATTGAGCCTCAGAGTCCTACAAGACATGAAACAAATCTTTCAGAATTGAATGGTGAAATATACAAGTCAACAACAGTAGCTGGAAATTTCAATATGCCATTTCCAATATTGAACAAGTAGAGGTAAGATCAGCAAAGGCACAGAACACTCAAATAACATGAAATAATCAGGGAGAACCAATAACCATGGAGTACTTCATTTAAGAATAACAAAACATGGACAGAATATCAATAAAACCATAACAAGGGCTCAGGATGGGGATGTATCAGTTAGTTGTAGTGTTTGTCTAACATATGCAAGGCCTTGGGTTTGATCTTTAGCAGTTGAATAAAGAAGGGCACAAGGTGTTTTGATTATATTTATGTATATTTCAACCCAGAGTTGAAGCCTAACTCCCAGGAATTCTGAATTTGATCACAGTTGATTAAAGTAATTGTAAAAAGATGCTCAAAATAATAGTGACACACAGCTGAAATCCCAGCACTCAGGACACTGAGGCTGGAGGGTTGCTTCAAGTTTGAGATTACCATCAGCTACACAATGAATATCCAGCCAGTCAGAGCAATACATGGTAACCTAGGTGTGGTAGTGGTGTATGTAGGAGCATGCCTGGAAACAGAGTGAGCATGTAATATAATCATCTTATTTCCTGTAATGTAATCATATATGGAATAGCTTTTACATCATGTGTACAAAGTAATGTGTACATGACTGTTCACAGCAAGATTATTCACAGTAGCCATAACTGGAAGCAACCCACAGGTTCATCAAGTGATGAACAGATAAAATCATGCAGTAAAATATCACTTATCTGTTAATTATGGCCTCACACCTCTCATTTCTTTTTAATCTGAGGGTATTTTTGTTATTTTTAATGATATAGATATTTATTTTACTCACACTCTTATTAAAGAATGTTGAAAAGAAAGTTTTCCCTTTTACTTGGAAATGTCTCTTCCCTTTTTAAAACCACAGTCCTAAACCAAATGAACTCTGGAGTTACAAATGTAATTATCAAAGTTTTCAGAAACCATTCAATTTTTATAATCTAAGATATTATCATAGCTTTCATATCAATAAGACTAATCTTTAGCTATCTGTACACTATCCCTTCATAAACCCATAACAAAGCCATCCCAGGCATTTGAAATTTTCATCACTGTTCCAAGATTCTATTTGATCAGGAACAGATAACTACAAAGATTCCAACAGTATCTCCAACTTTAGCTCCATAGATGAAATATGCATGCCCCCCACTTAGCCTTTCATTGTTGTACATGTGGAAAGAAGCATTTTATGCTCTTCCTCTTCTTACAAGGCTCCTCATCCTCATGATGTTTCACTTCATTTCACTTCCTAAAAGCCCTCTGTCCAAATGCAGGGGACTAGAGATGCAGAAAGTGAACTTTGTGACCTGAATTACTCTCTCACATTCTTTTCTCTACTGGGCATTCATTCTATCTAGAAGTCTTAAACTGAAGAATTTTAGAATTGCTTACAAGCCTCTCACTTCTTATTAGTCAACACTATTTCCTGTCCCTCTACTCTTCCAGAAAGCTTACCTCAATTCCAACTTGGTAATAATAAATCTCACTAAATGTTATTTTGCAGCCTGTTTCTAACAAGAAACACCCTAAAACTCTTATACATTTTCCCAAACTATAGCTACTTCTCTGAATTTAATAAACTCCTGGATTTGTCACTCATTTACTAACTTTGCTGATAAAATTCAACAGCTATTATTCAAAATACTTCAAAAGACAGAGCTTTTTGAACAAGATAGTTCTTTAAAGTTCACCTGTAACCTTGCAAAAATGGATCTTGACCTCATATTAACAAATTGCTTCTGTTGGGATCATTACAGTTCTACCCATGGGCTTAATCACCAACTAATAAACACTAACATTAGGACTAACCTTCAACAGTTTTTTTTTTTTTTCTTCAGAGATAATTCAGCCCAATTTACTGGACCTAATAATTCCTTTAAAGGAATTTGTCCAACTCAAGCAAAACAACAGCAAGAACAATAACAAAAACAACCCTATTGTAATAAATGATACTTGACTCCCAACATAATTAATATTCAACTATGATATAACCCTTATCTGGACATAAAGACTATATTCACATTTCATACTTCCTCTTATTCTATATACTTGACATAATTCTTAGAAATCCAGATATTTAAAATTACCATCTTAGCAGTATATAATATTTCCTTAGATATAACACCTGAAAACATCCAGCATAAAACAAACACTTTTACTTTTAAATTGTAAAAGAGAAAAATGGTTGTTTTTTCATGAATACTTGTCAAACTAAAATGCTTATAAGGAGGGTAAAGTGTAAGATGCTTCAGACTTTAAGTATATCCTTAACAGAAGCAATAAATGACACCACTTATTCCCTAAAAGCCATAAAACATTTGCTAAGGTTGTCATGAGCAATTGTATAGCTCTTAATTTCCTCTCAGCTTTCCAGAAAGAAGGTACTTCTTGCTATATCTACACCTGGGACACATAGAACAGTCTGTGTGAAGAGAGGTAGGAAGAGAGGGAATAACCCTCATTGTCTGAAATAAAGACAACTAGATTCTGGTGCTTACGACCACATCCTGGGGTTCATAATTGAGATAATTCTCTTCAAACTTATTTAAAGGACCCAAAGTCATTTGTTTCTAACAGTTGTCACATATTACTTAGTCAATATGTCCTGTCCAGAATCCAAAATGTTTCTTTGAATAATTTCCCATGTCGCATGGTTCAACAATTTATTATGTAAGGAAAAAGAAAATAACCTCTGTGAGGTGATTTGAATGTGAAAATAATTCCACTCTCTAGCCTCATGGTTATGATAAGTCTTATCCTCAGTCCTAAATTGGTAGAGTCTTTGGGAGATGGAGTCTTGTTGCAGGAAGTGTGTCATTCAGGATAGATCTTGAAATGTATTAATCCAGTCCACTAGGTATTCAAAGCTAGTTTATAAAAACTACTTCCTTCTCCTGGTGTCTTGCTCATGCCAGGCATTTTACCATCATGATGACGCTTCCCTTCAAAACTGTAAGCTGATATCAACCCTTGACTCCCATGAGTTTGTTGGGTGTTTCATCCCGGCAATGAGAAGGTAACTGCAACATGATGCTGTAACTGCAGATTGTGCTGACTCTTCTGAAAACATTTAAAACAGGCTACAGTAATGGCTTTCTTCAGATCCTCTTTGTAATTACCCCCTACCAAAAATTACTATCCTTTAAAATTTTATTTATTTATTTATTTATTTATTTATTTATTTATTTATTTATTTATTTGAGAGCAACAGACACAGAGAGAAAGACAGATAGAGGGAGAGAGAGAACGGGCGCGCCAGGGCTTCCAGCCTCTGCAAACGAACTCCAGACGCGTGCACCCCCTTGTGCATCTGGCTAACGTGGGACCTGGGGAACCAAGCCTTGAACTGGGGTCCTTAGGCTTCACAGGCAAGCGCTTAACCGCTAAGCCATCTCTCCAGCCCTACTATCCTTTAATACACAATGCCCTGTGAATTGTACTTCTTCTATCTTTTTATTTACTTTTTAAATTTTTGGAGTCAGGATCTCACTCTAGTACACGCTAACCTAGAATCCATTCTCCGCCCAAGCAGGACCTAAACTCACAGCAATCTTCCTATGTTGAGTCATGAGTGCTAGATGAAAAGTGTAAGCCACCTTGACCAGCCTGTATTCCCTATTATGGAAAGAAGGAATGATCTTAATTATTCAAACCCAAACCCAGGTAAGTTCCCACTTGTTCCTGTCTGAAAGGAATTGAGTAAATAGATAGATGCAATGGCTGTGCAAAGGCTTGGACTGTGTTGGAATTCCAGGTCTTTCTCTTTTGGCAATGTGCCTGAGTTGATTCACTATTACTCATCAAGGCACAGTTTTTCTGTATAGGAAATGGGAAAAATCTTTTCTCGGTGGAGGTTGGTTACAAGAAAAACTAAAGGTGAGGAAAAAATAAATAAGTTTGGGTCATTCTTTAAAACCAAGCAACCAAATTTTTCTGAAAAGAATTAAATGAATGATTTCAATGTAATTAGATGATGCTGGAGAAAGAATGAATGAAGTAGAAGCTAGGTAGTATTAAAATATACAAAAATATGATGGCAAAAAGTTTACTTTTTAGAGTGTTAAAAACATATGTGATAAGGTAATGAGGTCTAAGTTATGTTTCCATGGAGTCCAAAGAAGTGTGGGTAGAGTCTAGACAATAGGAATTTAGTTCTTCTCAAAGCTATTTTACCATAGATATAGGTTTATATTATCATTGTAGACACAAGAAAAGCAGACAGAAAACTATATTGATATATGACACTGAATTATTAAATATCAAAAAAGTTATATTTAAAGTAACTAGAAAAAAACAAAAATTACATTTGAAGGAGCTGTATGCATGGATGGATAGATTAAAAATTAATGACTTAAAGAAGAGAGAAAATAGAATATAAAATAAGTATGCTATGTATTCATATCAGTAATAGGATGATAGATTAAAACCAAAATAAGTCATTTTATGAGTTTGAGTAGTGACTATGTACACAGTGATTGTAGAATAATAAAATAAATATATCTTACATTGAAGGCCTGTGGAAATGTAAGTTCACCATATATTGAACCCAGAACAATATTCACATTTATGACATACATACAGCTATGAACCAGCTTGCCTTGTGGAATGCCCTATCTTGACCTCTAGAGTGTTGGATTACAAGTCCATATCTGTTGACAATTAAGGGAGCTCTGGGGATCTGGACATTTGGCAAGTGGTTTACTGAATCATCCATCTCTCTAGTTCCACAAAAATATCTTAAGAATTAAATAAAATGTGAAAATTTATCCTGGTGCCATAAAGTTATAATAATTAATACAAAACAATATGTCTGCAAAGGTATACAAATTGATTTGCACAAAAAATATTTAAGAAACAGTACCACTTGTACACACACTTGAAGTAAGTTTCAGTGTTGTTTGCTCCCACCAAAACTCATGTTGAGTTTGGTGGCCAGTGTAACAGTGTTAAGAGGTGGTGTAGCCATTAAGAGATGACCAGGTTGTAAGCGGGATTCATATTCTTGAGAGACTGCTCTCAGACAGATGGAAGTAGACTGGTTATTCATACAGATTATACTGGTCAGTTTCCATTGTAAGTTAAAGCTCACTGAAGAACTCACCAGAAGCTATGCAACAGTGGTGCCATACTCTTGGATGCCCAGAGTTATGAGCAAAATAAACTTCTTTTCTTTTCTAAATTCCTTAGTCTCAGCTATTTGTTATAGAAGATCAAGGCACTTAATTTAAGCTAAAGATGAAATTCTAAAGCAGTGTGCAAAGGACAGTTCAATATTTCATGCCCAATGTATGTATGAAAAAATACCTTTAATCAAAGAATCATTTCTATGTGGATTATAAATCTCAATGCAGAAACCAAAACAATAAAGCATTCAGAACTTCAGAACTAGGAATACCTATTCAATAAGGGGAAAAGAAACAATGAATTCAGTTACAATACATTGGAATTAATGAATTCTTTTCATCAAAAGATATCAACAAAAGCAAAGCTGAGATGAGGAGGGAAGATATGTTGATATTTGTAATAAACAGTGCCAAAAGTACACAGTGAGCATTAACCATAAACTACCAAGATGACACAGATTTGGAAGGCACTTTGCAAAAGAGACTATCCAAATGACAACAAATATAATTATAGATTTTATACTGACTAGTCACTAGAAAAATGAGAATACAACACAACTAAAATTCCACTAAGTTGGTGTGATTTGGAACCCTGAAACTATCAAGATTTTCTAATGTGGAAAATGGGCCTTAGATTTTATAAATGTAGAGCCATAAGCACAGACCTGTGTGTACAGAATTACTACTTTATTTCTTCTAACAGAATTCAAAGCACACTGTGGCGATAGGTACATTCCTCCATATTGGAGAAACAAAAGAACTGTAAAGAGAGTAGCAATGGAATCCTGCACATATCTTTTTCTTCCCTCACTTACAACGGAATCATGTTAAGTTGGAATTGGTGACTAACAAACACTGCAAACCTGGGCTGAGTTTTTCTTCTTTGTGATCTACATACCATGACACTATTGTGAGGTAGGTATTCTGTCTCCTACAGCCTTATATGATTGATGACAGCTCTGGCATGGAATTAGCAAGCTGGATAGAGAGAGCTTCTGAGTGTTCAAGATTATTTCACAAGCTATGGGAAGTTTTCCTCCTCCTGCAATTAAAAATCAGGCTGGGCACAGATTTAAATTTTGATGTAGCACACATGTAATAACACCAAGATTTTTCTTCTCAAATTTCCCATGGCCTTTTCCCTAATATAACACAAAGTTATAGCTTCATTATTGTGTCCACATGCAATCTTCTAAATTAGATCCATGAACTGCCACAAGGAAGAAACAATGCACTTCCTGAGCTTTCATGATTCTGATCTTCACTGTATGTCTGCATTGTACTTAAAAGTGTTTCTTGGATATAACAAGTTATAGCTGGTTTTGAGTAAACACAAAGTTGATGAATAGATTATCCCTATTTCCTCACCTACAATTATGTGGTATAAAAGGCACAGTTTTTAAATAGTAATGTAGAAAAGTGTATATTTATTTTGTAAAGAAAAATATTGGAAATCATAGTTTTGATGATTTTTCTGACTATTCATTCCCTGGGGTGATCCCAGGTTTTTTCACTTCATTATTTGAATTTTCCTTTGGCATTCAATTCTTTTTTTTTTTTTTAATTTATTTATTTATTTATTTGAGAGCGACAGACACAGAGAGAAAGACAGATAGAGGGAGAGAGAGAGAATGGGCGCGCCAGGGCTTCAGCCTCTGCAAACGAACTCCAGACGTGTGCGCCCCCTTGTGCATCTGGCTAACGTGGGACCTGGGGAACCGAGCCTCGAACTGGGGTCCTTAGGCTTCACAGGCAAGCGCTTAACCGCTAAGCCATCTCTCCAGCCCTCTTTTTTTTTTTTTTTAAATTAGGCACGACTTATAAGTACTTTGTATAATATTTTAAGACTTTTAAGCTTTTCAAATTTTAGTTATAACTAAACCAAATATAGGTATTTAATTCAATTGCTTCATGTGATTTAAAGGAAAATTGATAAAGACAAAGAAATTCCAGGTATTCTCTGAGATTAAATTCTCTTTAATACAAGCACCAGAACAAAAAGCAATTGAAATAGACATGTGATTTTTTGGGGGTAGATAGGTACACTCAATTTATTTATCTATTCTCAAAACTTTATTAATGATATGCCAAGCACCCCATTAGATCTTGAATAATTGGGTATCTCAAAGCTATACAGTGAGCATACAGTGAAATATTATTCTCATTCACATTGCTAAGACATTTGAAAGTGAGTGAGTAAATGATACAAAAGCAGAATTGAGGCTTCATAGCATTAAAAATTGAAAACATTTTATTTATTTGAGAGAGAGAGAGAGAAAGAGAGAAAATGGGCACACCAAGTTCCAGACACATGTGTCACTTTGCACATCTGGCTTTATGTGGGTACTGGGAAATCAAACCCAAGCCAGCAGGCTTTGCTAGTAAGTGTCATCAAACATTGAGATATTTCCAGCCCAGAATACTAAAAAGTTAAAATTCTCCACTTTGAGCACTGATGCTAGAGTTCCTGACATGCTGATGAACTGATCCAAGTGTCTCTCACCCGACCCACAGTTCATGCCCATGATGCTAGAACTGCACCATCAGGTCCACATACCAGTAACCACATATGTCCTTTGAGCTGTGGAAACTTGGAAATCAGGTGCATTATAAGGAAATTTCATTGGACCCTAAAGACTTACAATCGAAATAACAAAACCTATGCATAATTTCTGTATTGATTACATATTGACATTAATACCTCCTTAATAATTGGGAGAATGTATATATATATCTAAAATCATATATTGACCTTAATACTTCCTTAATACTTAGGAGAATGTGTGTATATATATATGCATATATATGTGTGTGTATGTGAGTATATACATATATATACATATATGTATATATATATGTGAGTATATACATATATGTGTATATATATATATATATATATATATATATATATATATATGCCTAAATGATGAAATAAAACGTTTACTAAGATTATTTTCATCAAGTCCTTTTCATACTTTATTTATTTATTTTTGTTTTTTGAGTTAAGGTCTCACTCAAGTCCAGGCTGACCTCGAATTCACTATGCAGTTTCAGGCTGGCTTCAAACTCACAGTGATCCTCCCACCTCTGCCTCCTAAGTGCTGGGATTAAAGGTCTGTGCCACGATTCCTGACCTTTTTATTTTATTTACTTTAAACTGCATACTAGGAAGTTAAAAATCACCAATGTGACAATCAGTTGAGACTTATTTTAACAAACTGACCATGCTGGTCTGTATCATTCACACTCATGTTCCTGCTCTTGGTTTACTCTTTTATTTGTTTATTTGATTTTACATGTTGTTGCTTTTAGGTGATTTTTGTTTTTCTTGTCTGATTTGGTGGTGGTGCTTTCCTATTTTATTATATTTTTTGTCAGACAGAGTATTACTATATTCACTAGGCTATTTCTAACACACGGGTTCAACCAATCCCCCAACTTCACCTTCCCAGTAATGAGGAGAACAGGCCCATAGCCCCATGCCCTGCTTGTTGCAAGGTATGGTGTTCCATGGTTCTTTTTTGATGTTCACCTTTCATTTCCTAAATATGTTGTAATAATATAGTTGGGTGCTATAGAACTCATGCTGCAGCCAAGCCTGGGACCCCACCAAAATCCAAAAGAGCCTGAGTACCATAAATCTTTTCTCTGAAGGACACAGCTGATTTTCGACGCCACGTGATGTTTACTGCCACTGTCATTTAAAAGTCCAAGTCCTACATAGCACCATGGTCCTTTTCATTCCAGTTAAAATATCTCATCTCTTGGGGAAAAATAACATTTCATTTAAAAGAAAATGAAAGGGCTGGTGAGATGGTGAGATGGCTTAGCAGTTAAAGCTGCTGCTTGAGAAGCCTAAGGACTCATGTTTGATCTCTCTCCAGATCCCACAAAAGCCAGACACAAAAAACACAAAAATGAGGCAAGCACAAGGTTGCACATGTGCACATGTTACAAATATCTGGAGTTCAATTGCAGTGTCTGGGGACTATAAAGTGCCTATTCTTTCTCTCTCTGTCTCTCTATCTGCCTCTTTATCTCTCTCTCCCTCTCAAATAAACAACTACAATTTTTTTAAAAGGAGGACCTCCAGAGTATTCCTCTGGCCTTCATGCATGTACATATAGCATGCACATACAGCACACCCACACCCACAATACCATACCATGCAAATGATACACATGAAATAATCAAAAGTAAATAGTGTAATGCTGTTTCTTAGAAAGAACTTCAATACAAATAAAATGTTTAGCCTCTATCTTTTTGATGTAACAATATCCTAATTATATATCTGATATTGTCCATTTATGTGATATCACTATCTAAAATTTTTAGCCGGTTTGTTTTGTGCTACAATAACAGCTACTCAATGTATACTTTTGCAAAAGAAAGATAACTGAGAGAGAAAGTTCAAGGAAATGTCCAACATAGGAAGTATGTCGAACCAGAGATCTAATAACCTGACATATCAGAGTTATAAGTTATGAATCAATGAAGATTCATTCACCATTTAGTATACAGTTGGCAAACTAAACATTGCAAATCGAATGTCTCCTAAAATTCTGAACTCAAGTTCAGTAACACCAAAATTGGTTCACAGCCTATACACGTGACTATCCATTGATTACAAGCCATCCTGACAATGTCAAATTGAGACATCAGTTTCTAAACATCCACAATTGTTGTATTTATCTCTTTGTAAACTAGCAACAAATGGCTGTTAATCATGAGTCCACACATCATTCGTTTATCATGTACCCTTTCCTAGCATCCATGAAGCAAAAATCCTACACTATGTAACTTTTCACCAGACAGGAATACCAGACAAGGGGTAGACCAAGTCAATAGTAAAGGGCCCAAAATAAAGGCAGAGTATGAAAGAAAATACCTAAAGGCTGGAGAAAATTAGTTGTCTAAACTCCAGCCACTTGAGTTTAGAATAAGCATGCCTGCTCACTGGGTGAGATGGGCAATGTTATTAGTGTCAGTATTTGTTTTTTTTACATAAAATTTGCTCCTTTTCTGTTTATTTTATTTTTTTTTAATTTTTATTTATTTATTTATTTGAGAGTGACAGACACAGAGAGAAGGACAGATAGAGGGAGAGAGAGAGAATGGGCGCGCCAGGGCTTCCAGCCTCTGCAAACGAACTCCAGACGCGTGCGCCCCCTTGTGCATCTGGCTAACGTGGGACCTGGGGAACTGAGCCTCGAACCGGGGCCCTTAGGCTTCACAGGCAAGCGCTTAACCGCTAAGCCATCTCTCCAGCCCTCCTTTTCTGTTTAATATTAGGCCTACAGGGGTTAACATTAATGTCTACAACTCTGTACCTGGTCTTTTACTTTGTTATTTGGAACCTATGCACATATTTCTCCTTAATAACTATTGTTTTGTTCTTGGGCTACTTCTGACCCTCTTGATGCTAGATAGTCAAAGCAGAACAGAACATAGGAAGGACGTGTTGAAGAAACATGTCCTCATAACAGAGATATGTAATGTTTTGTCAACTATTCTGTCTCCTGAGGGACACCTCAGCCCATCACATTTCTCTGAGGCACCTTTGGGGAAGTCAGAAAAATCCCAGTCTCCAGGGACTATGCGTCATTCCAGCTGCCCCAGCTGTAGTAATAACACAAATAAAAAATTAACTCAACTTTAAGCATGGAGTGTACATTGATATTAAGTGAATTGAAAATATAACATCTAGATATGTGATGCACAGTCAAGTCCAAATTATTAATTTCATCTTAATTGATTGACTTGTTGCTACATTAACTTCATATAAACAAAATTAAAATTTCTCAGAACAGAGTATATTGTAACTCTCAAGGAAATCTCTTATGAAGAAGACTTATGCTGCCCCACATAGCCTGGACAAGGTGTCAGAATAAAATGTACTCTATTCCAAAGACAGAAAGAATGTCAGAAATTCACAGAGTTAGTGAGGTGATATCTGAAAAGTTCAAGGAGCAGGACAAGTGACTCTGGCAAGAGATATGGTTCAATGGTTAATAGTACTTACTGTGCAAGCATGAGGGCCTGGGGAGGCCTTCGAGAACACACATTCAATCTCCAGCACCCACAAAAAGAGATGGGCATGGGCCACATGCCTCTGGAAACCCAATTCTGTGGGAAGAACAGATCAGTGAATCTCCATTGATTATGAAATAAACCCAGCAGCCTCCAGGATCAGAAGAGCAAATGAAGGGGGAAACCTGATATTCTTATCTGGCCACTGCAGGTGAGGCTCCCTGTCACAAGGAAGCACAATGTTTGTCACAAGGGCATGGACATGTGCACATACCACACATCACACACACCATCATCACCACAACCACCACATTACACACATGAGAATAAAAATAGAAAATAAAAAGACAAGTGTTTCATGGAAAAGAAGCTAAGTAAAACGCAGCTGTGGTCATACAGCTCCCTGGCAGGGTAGCACAAGTCAAAGATTCCCCTAAAAGTTATGCCAAATGGCCCTGGTGACAATGACTGGAAATCCTGTCTTTTGCACAAACCCGGGGACCTCTCAATCTTCACAATCAGTTGCACATTTTGGTGAGGCAGGTATTCTACCAGCATATAGGTCACCAATGAAGAGGAAAGACATTCTGTTTCTCAATATAACTTGGAAGGTAATGACCAGCCAGGTGCCACTTGAGAGAAAGCCTACTATTTGAACCTGAGCTACCTGGCTCGTGTCTGTGTGTGTGTGTGTGTGTGTGTGTGTGTGTGTGTAGGGGGTTGCATCTAAGACAGGGAACAACCACAGGAAACAGCCCTAGAGGAAGAAACAACCCGCAGATAAAGTTGTAGAGAAGCTGCAAGATGCAAGTATCAGGGAAATCTTCTTTAGACAGTGAAGTGTAAGGATAAGTAGTCCACCCCAGGTTGCCTGCAGAAAATCACATCCCAGAATATGACACTGGTCTTAATAGTCCTGAGACTAAGGCCTACAGTTGGGCCAGTCACTGGAGCCACCCACATATCATTCACTGCAAGCCTCAGATCTCTGGAATTCTAGGCACTTCTTGAAGCCTGCAGCTGCAGTTTTTCTACTAGTTGATTGATATTTAAGAAGTAAGAAAACGGGTTCCCCCACCTTCACAGATCCCTGTGCTGTTGTTGCCTCTCATAGCCCCAACACAACTGGGGGAGAGCCTCATAGCTAGAACATTATCTCTCATAGAGGGTAGAAGCAGGGGATTCTAGGGAGGGTGAGAAAACCCACCCAGCCCTTAAACTGTACTGCTACAGATGCAATATGGAAGAATCAAATAAAACCAGTTGATTAAGTGAACATTCTTGCACAGTTGAAATCACTTGTAGATTTTCTGCTTTTATATCTAGTTCCAACTTTACTTCTCTTTCCACCCATCATGGGAAGACTGTCTATTCTTTCTACATTGTTTGTAATACTAAACATTTGCTTTGTCATTATATTTTTTAGTAAGAAAAAATTTTCTCAACAATAATACAGATGCTATTCATTCTTCCCTATTTATATAACAGAAAATACTTGATGGGGAATATCTTTCTATCTCTTTATGAACTTATTAGAATATGGAAGGTTGTTTGGAGCTAAGTAACCACCATTTCAGTTTTCTTCACACTCATATCATCCATTGTTGCCTTTGTTCCAGTTTTGGATTATTTTTCAGAAATTCTATGTCCTGTGTATCCATTTTGAGGTGTTTTTTTTTTTTCACTGTTTTCCTTGTGTTGCTTTGCTCTTGGAAGGAATTTTCATAATTTCTATTGCCAACATTACTGGTCAAATTACAGATAAACCAATTTGAACTGTAAGGATAGTTTCACTTTTTCCTCTTATTTTCCAGCATGTCTCAGATTCTCTGCCTCTCTCTCTTTGATTGTCTTGAATTTCAGAATCAGTTATATGAATGAATTGAATTACACTCCTCAGCTCATGTCATGCTCAATCAGTAAGTGACACAAAGCCTCTCACATTATTTCCTTTCAGTCTGTAATAATACCAGTTTCTAATCCACCTACCACAGTTACTCTTAAGCTCTTATAAGTAATTAACAAGTATATGACTTTGAAAATTACATCGTATAATGTACATTTTTCACTTGTAAAAACTGTTATTGTACTATACATATGTAAATTTAGTTTTTCTTTTCCATTTCAGATATTAAAAGACAAAATAAAACAAACAACAACAACAACAAAAAAAACCCTAATACATATAACCAGAGCACATCAAGTTCTTTACAACTGCTTTGCAAGGATTACTTCTATTACTTGTTACAAATCTATTCCTCTGGCAACAGATATCTATTAAGCCTTAACACCTCCTGATAGCAGAGCCAGTTCTGAGATTGCTCTGTGAATTCATATCAACTCTTCAGGGGGCCTATTAGGAAGTTCATTTTCCCATTCTTTTTCTCTCTCTGTCTCTGTCTCTGTCTCTGTCTCTCTCTCTCTCTCTCTCTGTCTCTCTCTGTCTCTCACACTCGTGCGCTGTGTGTGTGTGTGTGTGTGTGTGTGTGTGTGTGTGTGTGTGTGTGTGTCTCCTCTCTCTCTGCCTGAAGAGAAAAACTATTGGGCTATATTATGTAATTTCACTAAGGTACTAGATTACCTTCCAGAAAGTTTAACCTTATATTCCCTATTTCCTAAAAATATGTAATCTAATTCTTAATTAAAAAATATTTTCTGTATATTTTAATCTGTAATTCTTTTTTTTCTTCTGATGAGTTTGTGGTTCCTCATATATTTGTTAGTTATTGCAAAGTTATATGTTATCTATTTATATAATATTTTCCTCAATTGGGGGCTAATTATTCTGATGTAATTTAGTTCAGAAAATGCATTTGACATTTATCTCTTACTAGTTTTCTTTTGGCATGTTAGCATGTAAAAAATAAATCTGTTTTAACAATAAATCAATAACATTGAATAACATTAAATCATTTAACAATAAATCAATAACACTGAATGACAAGTGTATTTTTTACATTATAGTTTATGCTTCTACAGTTATTATGGAGAAGATAGTCTCCATTCCAAAATTATGAAGAATTAATTAGCTTTCTAGTTTATTTTCTCAGACTTGTATGCAGTCTTACAGTTTTAATACTTAAATTGTCAAATCATTAGAAGAGCCCATTTATATCATGCCTAGTATGTTTGTAATCTCTTTTCCTTATTTCTTTTTAACATATGTATTAAACTATTTATCAATGTCCTGTTGATATTTTCAGCCACCTCTCTCACATATCAAACCACCATCTGTCTGGACACTATAGCTGAGCTCTTTATTCACTTGCATTGACCTGCATGTTTGGCTTGAACAAACAACTATTTGGTTTATACCTCTCTAGTTTTGGAGGTTGTCATAGTATCTGGTAGGATGAGAAACCCTTTGTGCTAACATTGTTCAGAATCTTGGATTAGGGGCTGGAGGGATGGCTTAGTGGTTATGCACTTGCCTGTGAAGCCTAAGGACCCTGGTTCGAGGCTTGGTTCCTCAGGACCCACATTAGCCAGATGCACAAGGAGTCGCATGCGTCTGGAGTTCGTTTGCAATGGCTGGAGACCCTGGTGCACCCATTCTCTCTCTCTCTGCCTGCCCTTTTCTTTTTTCTCATTCTCAAATAAATAAAGAAATGAATAAAAGTAGACAAAAAATATATTTTTAAAAAATCTTGGATTGGGGGAGGATCTGAACAATGGCTCAGTTGTTAGAAGTGCTTGTTTGCATGTTCTGTCAGTGCAGGTTCAATTCCTCAGACACCCACCTAAAGCCAGATACCTCCTGACTTCAAAAAATGTAGTGTATGCATCTGACATTTCTTTAGCCTTGAAATTACCATTCTCATGCCTCAACCTCCCCAGTACTGACATTTCATGCATGACCTACCATGGCCTACCTTTCTTTCTTTCTCTCTCTCTCTCTCCACATATATGTACTGTAGCAGTTGCCCAAACCTCTGGATACTAGCAAGCTGAGTCTTCCCCAGAATGAGGGCAGCGGGATGAGGGAAAAACTCCCTAAGAACTATTCCTCCATAGAAGGAGACAATTATGAATAATTTCACAAAAGTTTTGCTGTGGTTCAACAAAACTTGAAAGTAGAAACATTCAATTTTAATGTAGTTGATTTCATGTGTAGCTTAAAATGTTGGCTTTAGTGCTGGAGAGATGGCTTAGTAGTTAAGGCTCTTGCCTGCAAATCCAAACAACCCAGATTCAATTCTCTAGGACCCATGTAAGCCATATATACAAGGCTGTGCATATGTCTGGAGTTCATTTTGTTTGCTGTGGCTGATGGCCCTGCCATGCCCATTCTCTCTCTCTCTCTGTGTTTGTCTCTTTCTCTTTCAAATAAATAAATAAATAAAACAGTAAAATTATTTTTAAAGTTTGGGCATTAATTTAGTAGTTAATATGTAAGTTAGTAAGTAAACAGAATTCTTAATCCAAGGAAAATATGTTATCATCTCAATGATCATTTAGAGCATAGAAATGAATAATGTACACTAAAAAGAGGAATATATAAATATTCATGAATAGGTAATGAAAAATTAAATAAATAAGATGTAACAACAACAGCCATAACAGCAAATCAATAAAAGTGCAGAGTAGTACAGCCAGAAAAAAATAGTACATTAATAGCCAATGTACTTTACTTTTCAGCACATAGCAAGGTTTCACAAGAAAGAGAAATTTTCAGGTGAAGTATAAAAAGGTTGACGGTAGAAATTAGAAGGAAGGAAGAATACAAGACTTGGAGACACTGCAGTTTGATAGACCATCAGCTGCTGCTAACAACTGTGTAAGACATATGAGGACAATGGGCTGGAGAGATGGCTTAGCGGTTAAGCACTTGCCTGTGAAGCCTAAGGACCCCGGCTCGAGGTTCAATTCCCCAGGACCCACGTTAGCCAGATGCACAAGGGGCACACGTATCTGGAGTTTGTTGGCAGTGGCTGGAAGCCCTGGCACACCTATTCTCTCTCTCTCTCTCTCTCTCTCTCTCTCTCTCTCTCTCTCTCTCCCTCTTTCTCTGTCTGTCACTCTCAAATAAATAAATAATAAACAAAAAAATTTAAAAAAAAGAAATATGAGGACAAGAAGACTCAAACAGCAACAATGTCAGCACTTTGTCATAAAAGAAGAGAGACTTGTGATGGGAGCATGAGAAGCCCATTTCCCTACATCCTTATAGTCCTCAAAAGAAAATGGTTCTAGCCATGTCCTAACATTACTCACTATTCCCGCCCCCCCCCCCTCCTAAGCAGAGTGCAGAAATTAAGCCAGCTCCTGAGATGTTGGAGGAGGAGAAGTTTATTTTTCCTATTTTCTGAGGGGTAGAAAATGGTTGTAACTAACAATCCTTGTTCCCAGTCTACTCCTCCTAGACTGTTTTGGACAAGAGCTTGACCGTAGTCCACTGTGGCTACTGCTGCCCTTTCGTAAACAATCAGTGGAACTTGACCTTGGTCTCCCTGTAAGTTTCATGGGATTTAATATTCCTATGATACTTCAACTCATTTACATATCTGGCTTTCTTAGCATGTCAAGTATACTTGTCAAAGAATGATGGTTTCCTTTGTTCCTTAAACCTCATGGTGTTAAATTTTATTTTTATTTTTATTGTGAAAATTTCCATAATTGTAAACAATACAGTAATTCCCTCCTTCCCTCCACTTTCCCATTTGAAACTCCACTCTCCATCATACCCCTCCCCCAACAGTGTCTCTTTTATTTTGATGTCATGGTCTTTTCCTCCTATTATGATGGTATTTTGTGGGTAGTGTCAGGCACTGCAAGATTATGGATATCCAGGCCACTTGGTGTCTGGAGGAGCACATTGTAAGGAGTCCTATCCTTCCTTTGGCTCTTACATTCATTCTGCCACCTCTTCCACAATGGACCTTGAGCCTTGGAAAGTGTGATAGAGATTTTTCAGTGCTGAGTACTCTGTCACTTCTTCTCATCACCAGGATGCCTTCTTAGTCATCCCAAGATCATTGCCATTTGAAAAGAGAAGCTTCTCTAATGAAAAGTGAGAGTAACATTAATATATGGGTATGAACATTAAGAGAGGTACCTACTGGGCAGTTTGGTGAGCAGAATATATACATTTAGAAATCAGCAGACATTACAACCCTAGGGCTGATGACTACACCTGTTGTAGGTTTTCAGTATCAATGATTTATTCCCTCCCATGGAGTAAGCCTCCAGTCCAATTAGAGAGCAGTTAGTTTTCCGCATAGCAGACAGACATGACACTATTGCTCCTGTTGGCTCATTTAGCCTGGCTGGCCAAATTTAAGGCTTGCAGTGTGCATTGTTGAGTATCTTCCCTGGTTTCTCTGTCCATTCAACTGCAAGCAGTGTGGCTTTTCCCAGCTTTCTGTCAGCTGGTCTACATGGAGGAAGTTTTCAGCTCAGCTCCAGCAAGATTTCTCAGTGGCCTTGCAGCCCAAGTATGTGGAGACTTCAGCAAAGATTTTCAGTCTTACCATCTATTCTTGGTGGGAAACCAAGGGCCTCAGCAATGGCCTGTAATGTTTTGGTGTGTATTAGGGACCTCCCTGGCCAACAAGTCACTGCAAGGTATCCCATCCCTGGTACTGAAAAATTTCTAGTAACAATTTATGGCTTGAGTGTTCCATTGTCTAAAAATGTTAGTTTCTATATGACTTATTTATATTCTCTTAGATTTTGATTAGCCCTCCTCCAACTTTCCTTTACTCAATCTCGACCTTACTTAGGCCATTTCACCCCCATTACGCACACCTTTAATCCCAGCACTAAAGAGGCAGAGGTAGGAGGATCATCATGAGTTTGAAGCCACCCAGAGACTACATAGTGAAGTCTAGGTCAGCCTGGGCTAGAGTGAGACCCTGAGTCAAAAAAACAAAACAAGTCAAAAAAAATCCTGGTGTTAAATTTTTATGTTCTTTGATTTGAAAGAATCTTTGGTGTACTTGAAATACTTTTAAGATAATAAAAAAATTCTAACTCTTTCCTACTGTCAAAATAATTCTGCAACTCTGAAATTTCAAGCTAGCTTTGTTTACAAGTTGGGAAATTCTATTTATTCTTCATCAAATGAGGTGAGTTATGTCCATGTATACCAATTACTTATCAGGGTATGGGTATTGCAGTTCCTGCATTTTCATTTCAATTAGCTGCATTTCCTTTCCTATACCAAATGGTAGAATCCAGAGGGACCTTAGGTGATGTCCATCAGCCTCAAAGAGGACAGTCACAGGCTCATTCAACTAACTCCTTACTCTGTGTGTGTTATGTATGTGCATGTGTAGTGTTTACATCTTTGGAGGACAGAGTCAAACATGCATTTCTCTTGAGACAAAACTTCTCACTGAACTTGGAGCTGCCGTTTTTCTATCGAACTTGCTGACCAGTGAGCTAGAGATTCTCCTGTCTCCATCCTGCTCAGGAACTGGGGCTATAAGCATGCTTTGCCACACCTGGCTTTTAACATCAGTGCCAAGGATCATACTCAGTTCCTCATGCTTGAACACAAGCACTCTTACCTAGTGAGCCATCTCCCAAGCCCTAGGTTTTCAAAGATTTATTTTTATTTATTTATTTGAGACAAAGAGAATGTAAGAGAGGGAGAGAGAGTGAGAATGGGCATGCCAGGTCCTCCAGCCACTGCATATGAACTCTAGACTCATGCACCACCATGTGCATCTGGCTATTTTGGGACATGGAGAATTAAACCTGGATCCTTAGGCTTTGTAGGCATATATGCCTTTACTGGTAAACCACCTCTCCAGCACCTAACTCTTTGGTTTTTAATGATATTTGGAACATGTGAAAAGTGTTGTATTATAAATTACTATTTTCCCTTCTTTATTCCTACCTGAATTAAGAATATAGTAGAGCCATGTAAGTACCTCCTTATTCCCTGTCTAGTAGCAATTGATTGCTACAAATTTAATTGTATATGATTATAAAAGGTGGTACAGAGACAAGTGAAGAACCTCAACAATATTGCTGTAGCTGTTTCTAAAAGCAGCACCTATAAAAATGGGAGGGTTCTCCCATCATTTATCTTCATAATAATGAGTATTCTTTCTAGAAATATAATAACTACACTTGGATTAGATTATAATAGCCTGTCAGTTAGTGGCAGTTTCTTCCACACTTTATTTTTTCACCCCATTTTCTCCATAAATCTCTTACAATATGGTGGAGGAGGTAAATAAATGGCTATTATCCATAGCCTCTTTTTAATTTCGGTATCTAGCAATTCATGCATATTCTTCTCTAACTGTACTGAGAATTCTTTCTTTTTTTTTTTAATTTTTATTTATTTATTTGAGAGCAACAGACACAGAGAGAAAGACAGATAGAGGGAGAGAGAGAATGGACTCGCCAGGGCTTCCAGCCTCTGCAAACGAACTCCAGATGCGTGCGCCCCCTTGTGCATCTGGCTAACGTGGGACCTGGGGAACCGAGCCTTGAACCAGGGTCCTTAGGCTTCACAGGCAAGCGCTTAACCGCTAAGCCATCTCTCCAGCCCTGTACTGAGAATTCTTTAGTGCATAATGTGGCATCATGTAATTTGTACTCCCTCAAGCAATTTGTCAAAAAAAATAGATGGCATCCACAAATTAGGTGAATGCATGAAAATTTTTATTTAAAATATAGAAGTACAGAAATAAATTCAGACTTGTCATGATCTTATAGATAATGCTGTTTTATTAGATGGAGTCAGTGTGGATTATAAATGGAGCTCTGATTTTTACACTTCTTCTCTTGAGAACAAGAAGTCATTATTTTAATGAAATATTTATATAAAACCTGGTTGAGCAGCTTGGGATCTAAATGAATGGCAGTCTGTGGTGATGTAATAAAATTAACTTTGCTCTACCAGAAGATGTATAGCCTACCACAGCAAGCACCAAGGGGTGTGTTGCAGTCAGGTTTGCATTGCTGGTAGAAATCACGCAACCAAGAGCAACTTGTAGGAAAAGGAAGTTTATTTTGGCTGACATGCTTCAGGGGAAGCTCCATGATGGCAGGAAAAATGATGGCATGAGCAGAGGGTGGACATCACCCCCTGACCAACATCGGGTAGACAATGACAACAGGAGAGTGTGCCAAATACTGGCTTGGGGAAACTGGCTTTAACACCCATAAGCCCACTCCCAACAGTACACTCCCTCCAAGAGGCGTAAATTCCCAAATCTCCATCAGCTGGGAACCTAGCATTCAGAACACCTAAGTATATGGGAAACACCTGAATCAAACCACCATAGAGTGAGAGCTGAGCGACAAGGGAAAGACATCGGTGGTGAAGGAGCAACTTTGTAGCTCTCATTTTGTCATCTCAGAACCAGCTTATTTCCTTTAGAGCCTATACCCTCAGAATTAAGATATGACTTCATTCACTTTGTATTATTTCAGAGGCCCATCAAGTCTGTTTGTTCCTAGGAAATGCTAGAAAGTCACAGTTTACCTGGCCATGGCTTAAGTTTGGGTAAAATTTCTTTAATCCTAGCTCACCTTAAAGGGACACTGAGACAAAAGTAGAAGAGCAAACAAGAACACCAGAGTGCAACAAGGATAATACAAAGCAGAGAGTCTTCTTTTAATTGAATCTGCAAAAGTAAAATAAACACATCACTACAGACACAATAGTAATGTCTCTGTAGTGCTCATAAAGAGCAAATACCTGAGCTGGAGAGATAGCAGAGTGGTTAACAGCACTTCCTATGTGAAGCATGAGGGTCTGAGGAAGCCTGAGAGACTGCTTGAGTTAGATCCTCAGAACCCACACGAACAGCTGGACATAGTCATGTGCATCTAAACACCAGTCCTGTAGGGGAGGAGAAACCCAAGAATCACCAGAGCTCCACCCCACAAAAACAAACAAACAAACAAACAAACAAACAAACACAAACTCCAGGATCAGCAAGAGACTCTGACTCAAATAAGACTGGGAAGAAGAGTGATGGGGGCTGTATACCAGACATTCTGCTTTGTACAGTACAGTGAGCCCACCTCTGCCCCCAGCAGGTGAGTGCATGGGGTACTGCTTTGGCACTTACACATGCATGCACCACACATGCATGGGCATCACATCTAGAGAAAGAAATAAGGAAAGAAAGGAAGGAAGGAAGGAAAGGAAGAAAGGAAGGAAAGAAGGAAGGAAGGAAGGGAGGGAGAAAGAAAGAAGGAAATAAAGAAAGAAAGAGAGGGAGTGACAAAGAGAAAAAAAAGTTAGGAAGGAAGGAAAGAAGGAAGGAAGGAAGGAAGGAAGGAAGAAATAAAAAAGAAAGAATAAAGAGGATGGAGGGAGGGAAGGAGGAGCTGCTGCCCAACTTGCACTATGCATTAGTAGCCTCATTCAAGTTCCACCATGCAAAGATCAATGGAAATGTCTTCCTTTATCACCAACCATTTCTCTTTTTGTACTCCATGTTTTTATGAGAACATAGGAACACACATTAGCTTTTATTTTCTTTTTCAATATGCAGCATGTATAATAATGAGAACTACTAGTTTTAGCAATAGGTTTACTGTCAAACCTTGAAAAGACAATGAATTTATATACAAGATGTAAATCATGCCCAATTAAAATAATTATGAGTGCTATCTACATAGGAAGGAAGTAAACTGGCAATACCATAATTTTTGCTGCATACCAAGCATTCTATAAGATGTTTTACTATCATTATTATGAATAATATGTATATAAGTTAACTTTTATTATTTTTATTTTAGCAATAACAATCATTTTAATAAAGTAAATAGAATTGCTGTAAGGTCACACATTCTTTCTAGATCTGCGTGGCTAGGAGTCTCTAGAATTTGTCGTATGATGGGTCTATGCTGATATGGAAAGGAAAATAACATGGTACTCAGTGAGAAGTTAATCTTGGATTAGACCTTAAAAATTAAAATATGGGCTGGGGAGATGGCCTAGCGGTTGAGCGCTTGCCTGTGAAGCCTAAGGACCCCGGTTCGAGGCTCGGTTCCCCAGGTCCCACGTTAGCCAGATGCACAAGGGGGCGCACGCATCTGGAGTTCATTTGCAGAGGCTGGAAGCCCTGGCGCACCCATTCTCTCTCTATCTGCCTCTATCTGTCTTTCTTTCTGTGTCTGTCGCTCTCAAATAAATAAATAAAAAATGAACAAAAAAATTTAAAAAAAAAAATTAAAATATAAAATCTTGGTATGAGAATTAAGAACATGACAGGCCTATCAATTTAGAGTCATTAAGACAATGAATCAATGTTATTTTTTTAATTGTTAAAATTTTTATTAGCATTTTCCATGATTATAAAAAAAAATAAAAATAAAAATAAAAAAATACCATGGTAATTCCCTCCCCACCCCCCACACTTTCCCCTTTGAAATTCCATTCTCCATCATATTACCTCCCCATCACAATCATTGTACTTACATATATACAATATCAACCTATTAAGTACCCTCCTCCCTTCCTTTCTCTTCCCTTTATGTCTCCTTTTTAACTTACTGGCCTCTGCTACTAAGTATTTTCATTCTCACGCAGAAGCCCAGTCATCTGTAGCTAGTATCCACATATGAGAGACAACATGTGGTGCTAGGCTTTCTGGGCCTGGGTTACCTCACTTATTATAAACCTTTCCAGGTCCATCCATTTTTCTGCAAATTTCATAACTTCATTTTTCTTTACCGCTGAGTAGAACTCCATTGTATTAATGTGCCATATCTTCATGATCTACTCATCAGTTGAGGGACATTTAGGCTGGTTCCATTTCCCAGCTATTATAAATTGAGCAGCAATAAACATACTTGAGCACGTATTTTTAAGGAAATGAGATGAGTCCTTTGGATATATGCCTAGGAGTGCTATAGCTGGGTCATATGGTAGATCAATCTTTAGCTGTTTTAGGAACTTCCACACTGATTTCCACAATGGCTGGATCAGATTGCATTCCCACCAGCAGTGTAGAAGTGTTCCTCTTTTTCCACATCCCCACCAACATTTATGATCATTTGTTTTCATGATGGTGGCCAATCTGACAGGAGTGAGATGGAATCTCAATGTAGTTTTAATCTGCATTTCCCTGATGGCTAGTGACGTGGAACAGTTTTTTAGATGCTTATATGCCATTCATATTTCTTCCTTTAAGAACTCTCTATTTAGCTCCATAGCCCATTTTTTGATTGGCTTGTTTGATTCCTTATTATATAACTTTTTGAGTTCTTTGTATATCCTAGATATTAATCCTCTATCAGATATATAGCTGGTGAAGATTTTTTCCCATTCTGTAGGTTGCCTCTTTGCTTTTTTCACTGTGTCCTTTGCAGAGCAAAATCTTTGTAATTTCATGAGGACCCAGTGATTAATCTGTGTTTTTATTGCCTGAGCAATTGGGGTTGTATTCAGAAAGTCTTTGCCAAGACCAACATGTTGAAGGGTTTCCCCTACTTTTTCCTCTAGCAGTTTCAGAGTTTCAGGTCTGATGTTAAGGTCTTTAATCCATTTGGACTTAATTCTTGTGCATGGAGAGAGAGAAGAATCTATTTTCATCCTTCTACAGATATATATCCAGTTTTCCCAACACCATTTGCTAAAGAGGCTGTCTTTTCTCTAGTGAGTATTTTTGGCATTTTTATCAAATATCAGGTGGCTATAACTACCTGGACTTACATCTGGGTCCTCTATTCTGTTCCACTGATCTACATGTCTGTTTTGTGCCAGTACCATGCTGTTTTTGTTACTATGGCTCTGTAGTATAGGTTAAAATCAGGTATGGTGATACCACCAGCCTTATTTTTGTTGCTAAGTATTATTTTAGATATTTGAGGTTTTTTGTGATTCCAAATGAATTTTTGGATTGTTTTTCTATTTCCATGAAGAATGCTTTTGGAATTTTGATAGGGATTGCATTAAATGTGTAGATTGCTTTTGGTAAGATTGCCATTTTCACAATATTGATTCTTCCAATCCAGGAACAGGGGATGTTTTTCTACTTTCTAGTGTCTTCTGCAATTTCTTGCTTGAGTGTTGTAAAGTTCTCATTGTAGAGATTCTTTACTTCCTTTGTTAGGTTTATTCCAAGGTACTTTATTTTCTTTGATGCAATTGTGAATGGGAGTGATTCTCTGATTTCATCCTCTGTGTGTTTGTTGTTAGCATATATGAAGGCTACTTATTTCTGTGTATTTATTTTGTGTCCTGCTACATGGCTATAGGATTTGATCAGCTCTAACAGTTTGCTAGTAGAGTTTTTAGGGTCCTTTATGTATAGAATCATGTCATCTGCAAATAATGATAACTTGATCTCTTCCTTTCCAATTTGTATCCCTTTTATGTGTGTCTCTTGCCTTATTGCTATGACTAAGACTACCAGAACTATATTAAATAAAAGTCGGGGCAGTGGACACCCTTGTCTTGTTCCTGATTTTAGTGGAAAAGCTTCCAGTTTTTCCCCATTTAGTATTATGTTGGCTGTAGGCTTGTCATAAATAGCTTTTATTATATTGAGATATGTTCCTTCTATTCCCAGTCTCTGTAGGACTTTTATCATGAAGGGATGTTGGATTTTGTCAAATGATTCTCTGTGTCCAATGAGATGATCATTTGATTTTGGTCTTTCAACCCGTTTATATAATGTATTACATTTATGGATTTGCGTATATTGAATCATCCCTGCATCTCTGGGATAAAGCCTACTTGGTCAGGGTGAATGATCTTTTTGATATACTCTTGTATTCTGTTTGCCAATATTTTATTGAGAATTTTTGCATCTATGTTCATGAGGGAAATTGGTCTGTAATTTTCTTTTTTTGTTCTATCTTTGCCTGGTTTTGGTATCAGGGTGATGCTGGCCTCATAGAAGGAGTTTGGTAGAATTCCTTCTTTTTCTATTTCCTGGAAAAGCTTAAGAAGCAATGGTGTTAGCTCTTCCTTAAAGGTCTAGTAAAATTCAGCAGTGAATCCATCTGGGCCTGGGCTTATTTTAGTTGGGAGATTATTGATAACTGTTCGGATCTCCATGTTTGTTATAGGTCTATTTAAGTGATTAATCCCATTTTGATTTAATTTAGGTAGGTCATATAAGTCAAGGAAATCATCCATTTCTTTCAGATTTTCATACTTTGTGGAGTATATGCTTTTATAGTATGTCCCTATGATTTTTTGAATTTCTCTGGAATCTGTTGTGATGTTACCTTGTTCATCTCTGATTTTATTAATTTGTGTCTCTTCTCTCTTTCTTTTGGTCAGATTTGCTAAGGGTTTATCAATCTTGTTTATCCTTTCAAAGAACCAACTCTTTGTTTCATTAATTCTTTGGATTGTTTTTTTTGTTTCTATTTCATTAATTTCTGCCCTAATCTTTATTATTTCTTCCAGTCTACTGATTTTTGGTTTGCCTTGTTCTTCTTTTTCCAAGGCTTTAAAGTGAAGCATTAGGTCATTTACCTGTGACCTTTCTAATTTCTTAATATAGGCACTTAAGGCTATAAATTTACCTCTTAGAACTGCCTTCATTGTGTCCCAGAGATTTTGATATGTTGTGTTCTCATTATTATTTGACTCTATGAATTTTTGATTTCCTTCTTGATTTCTTCATTGACCCATTCATCACTTAGTAGTGTATTGTTTAGTTTCCATGATTTTGTGTATGCTCTATAGCCTTTCTTGCTACTGATTTGTTGTTTAAATCCATTGTGGTCATATAGAATGCAGGGAATTATTTCAATTTTCCTGAATTTGCTAAGATTTGCTTTGTATCCTAATATATGGTCTATTTTAGAGAATGTTCCATGTGCTGCTGAAAAGAATGTATATTCTGCAGCCTTTGGATGAAATGTCCTGTATATATCCATTAGGTCCATTCCTTCTATGACCTCATTTAGTCCAGATGCCTCTCTGTTTATTTTTTCCCAGGATGACCTGTCAATTGATGAGAGTGGGGTGTTAAAGTCACCCACCACCACTGTGTTTGGGGTTATCTGTGATCTTAGTTCTAATAGTGTTTGTTTGATGAATTTGGCAGCCCCCATGTTAGGTACATATATGTTTAGGATTGTAATGTCCTCCTGTTGCAGTGTGCCCTTAATCAATATAAAGTGACCTTCCTTATCTTTCATGACTAACGTTGGACTAAAGTCTACCTTGTCCGATATTAGGATAGCAACCCCTGCTTGTTTTCTAGGCCCATTTGCTTGAAATACCATCTTCCAACCTTTCACCCTAAGATAATGTCTATCCTTTGTAGAAAGGTGAGTTTCTTGGAGACAACAAATTGTAGGATCCTGCTTTTTAAACCAGTCTGCAAACCTATGTCTTTTTATTGGGGCATTGAGGCCGCTGATATTAAGAGATATTATTGAAAGGTGTATATTTATATTTGCCTTTTTTTTTGTGTGTGTGTGTGTGGTTCCAGTTCTACCTGTGCTCTCTGAACAAGTATTTGAGTATTGCTTGTTTTTTCTAGGTTCCTTATATGTGTGCTTTTCCTTTTCTTCAGCATGGAGGATTCTATCAAGTATTTTCTGTAGAGCTGGTTTTGTCTTCAAATACTCTTTTAACCTGCTTTTGTCATGGAATGTCCTTATTTCTCCATCTATTTGAATGGATAACTTTGCAGGATAAAGTAACCTTGGTTGACAGTTGTTATCTTTCAGATCTTGGAATATATCACTCCAAGCCCTTCTGGCTTTAAAAGTTTGTGTTGAATAATCTGCTGTAATCCTGACGGGCTTACTTTTGTAGGTAACTTGATTTTTCTCTCTAACTGCTTTCAATATTTTTTCTTTGGTGTGTATGTTTGGAAGTTTGATTATAATATGGCGAGGAGAGGTTCTTTCCAGCTTTTGTCTGGCTGGGGTTCTAAAGGCTTCCTGTATCTGCATTGGCACCTCTTTCCCAATTTGGGGGTAGTTTTCTTCTTTGATTTTGTTGAAGATGCCTACTATGCCTTTGGAGTGGAATTCTTCTCCTTCTACTATGCCCTGAATTCTAATATTGGATCTTTTCATAGTGTCCCGAATATCTTGAAATTCCCACTCATACTTTTCTATAAGTTTGTCTTTCTCTTTGTTGGCCTGTATTAGATCTACCACCTGGTCTTCTAGCTTAGATATTCTGTCTTCTCCTTCATCCATTCTACTGGTGAGATTTTCTACAGAGTTTTTTAGTTCATTAACTGTGTTCTTCATTGCTAGTAATTCTGACTGGTTTTTCTTTATTATTTATTATTTTCTTTATTATTTATTATTTTTTTTATTATTTCTATTTCCTTATTTATGTCTTGTATTGCCTTCTTTATTTCATGAAATTGGTGTCCTGCATCTTCTTTGATTCCTTTGATATCCTCTTTAAGTTCCTCTTTGACTCCTTTGATTTGTTCTCTGACTTCTTTGAACATATTTACAATCATTCTTTTGAAATCTTTCTCAGGCATTTCCTCTAACTCGTTCTCACTGGAAGTCATTTCTGATGCATTAATACTTTTAGGTGGATTTATATCGTCTTGCTTTTTAGTGTTTCTTGTGTTATAATGTATATATTTTTGCATCTTGGATTAAGTTAATGCTTGGATTTTCTAGCTAGCTCGGTATTCTTAGCTGTATCAATTGATTTGATGTTACATATTTTCAGGGTAGGAGCTTAAGGTGTTAGGTGTGGCTCTTAAGACTCTCAGAGTATCTACAAAGGTGCTCCTAGGGGTTGAGTTTCCCTGCTATGGGGGTATTCAAGCAGGCTGAGTGGAATAAAATATAGGTAGATTCTAACAGTTAACTAAACACTGTACCCGTTCAGTCAAAAACAGCCCCAAGTATGTATGCCAGAGTAGTTATTATAACAACCAGATCCTCTATCAACATAGAGGTTAAGATTTCTGGTCTGTTGAGGGTTCCAAGTCAGCTTGTGACTAAGTGAGACCCTTCCCTGGTGCAAACCCAGTTACCTTGGATGATTTTGGTCTCAGTTAAGTTGCTGCCTGGGTCGTTGGGCTGCTGTTGTGATTTCTGGAGCTGGGCACTGGCTTTTCCTGTGGGGCAAACCAAGCCTGGCAACTGTGGCCTTGCAGATCAGCACCCCCACTGCTGGAACTGCTGCTGTGAAAGCTGCCTCTGCTGGGTCTGTCAGCAGCTGAAGCTGCTGCTGTGTCTGCTGTTGTTGCCACTCCTGGGTCTGCTGCTACTGGGTCTGCCGCTGCAGCCACTCCTGGGTCTGCTGCAGCTTGGGCCGCTGTTACCGGTGCCGGAGCCGCTGATGTTGTTCCTGAACTCTGCTCCTGCTTGGGTCCCGCTGTTGGCTCAAGTTGGTGTGGCCGGGTCCCGGACCACTGCTCTGTTTGCTGGAGCTGGGCTCAGGCAGTGGAGGAGGGGAGGGAGCCGCAGCTGCTCTGGTTCTCTCTCTGCTCCATGCGTTCTTCTACCTTGTGGTCTGCTCCTCTGTTGCTCACTGCCACTCTCCCTTCATGTTTCCTGAGTTGTGGAGAGCGCGGTGTGAGGGGAAGTGCCCGCACCTGGCTTTTCCTGCAGCTCAAGTCGAGCCTGGCGGCTTTCTGCTGTGCCCCGCCGCCGCCACAGCGTTTGGCGGATCTGCTGGGGCCGCTTTTGCCTGCCTGTGCGGGCTCTGGATGCTCTGGATCTCTCCTACTTCTCCGCTGCTGCTTCAATTTCCTATACACCTCACTTTTTAGTAAAAGTGTGTATTTTGCTGAGGTTTTTGGTCTTTTTTCCCCCCAGGCTGCTTTGGCGTGGTACCTACATCGCCATCTTAACCGGAACGAATCAATGTTTTAAAAGAGAAATGCTACCAAGTATGTTATTGGCATGGTGGAAGACCAGAGGGAAACAGTCAAGTAGATTATCAACTAGTATTTAAAAGTCTGGTTGAGGATAAAGAAGAGAACTCTGATAAAAAAAAAAAAAAAAAAAAAAAAAAAGCTGAAAGAAATGTGTTTTTCTAGTTGACTACACAATTATCTGCAAGGCCCTATCATTCTGATAAGACTAGAAATACTCTCCCTGTAGGGCTGTATCATGGAGGAACAAAAGCCAGCCATAGTCTTTTTCCTACTGTAGGTGCTCCTGTGAGACAGTTGAGAGCAGCTACTGCTGTAGGATACCTCACATTTCTATCAGAGGGATTGGAACATTACACTCATGATGTTTATTATTTTTTTGAATAACAGATTTGAAGTCAGGATGGATTATTAAGATACCAATGTATGGATTTTATCTACAAGGTCTCTGACAGATGCTTCCCCAGTGTGGTGGGATGATTCAGGTGTCCCCCCATAAACTGATGTGTTCTGAATTCTAGGTCAATAGCTGGTGAAAATTTGACTTGAAGCCTCATGAAGGCAGAGTATTGTTGGGGGTGGGCTTTTGAGTGTCATAGCCAGCTTCCCTTTGCCTATGTTTAGCACACTCTCTTGTTGCTGTTGTCCATTTGATGTTGGCCACCCTCTGCTTATACCATAATTTTCCTCCTGCCATCATTGAGCTTTCCCTCAAGTCTGTAAGACAAAATAAAACCTTTTTTTTTTTTTTTTTTTTTGCCACAAGCTGTTCTTGGTCAGGTGTTTTCTGACAGCAATGCAAACCTGATAGCAAGAGTAAAATTGATACCAAGAGTGGGATCATTGTTGCTAGAAACCTGACTATGAGGCTTTTGGCCTTTTGGAGCTGATTTTTTGAGAGGAATGTGGAGAAATTTAAAATCTTGGCCTAAGAGATGCCTTTTAGTTTTGTAAGTGCAGCTTGATGGACTATTCTAGTCATAGTTGAAAGATCTGAAATGACTGTGAGGGTGGCTTATAAGAGAAAAAAATAAAATAAACAGCATTGCCTGGACTAAGCTAGAATCAGTTTGTGTGAGAGACTTTCTGTTATACTCATGTCCTGAGAACTTGTGCAGTTGCATTGTGTAGAAATGAACTGGTGTGGCCAGACATATATAGCACAGAAAAAAATGAAATCTTTGGGCTGAAGATGCTGCCCATTTAACTGCAATTGTTTGAGAGATTACAACCATTGAGACTGGGCCAGCTGACCTACATTAGGACAACAGAAAAAGTGCAATGTCTTTTGAAGGGGTGGAAATGCTGAAGGAGTGGCCTGTTCTTCAAAGTCAGGTGCCCCACCAGATTAACAAATTGGCAGCCCAGCTGGTATGGAGGATAACAAGTGCAGAAAGAGAGGGTCATTGAATTTGGAAGACAGTTTTGTATTTTGTAAATGGCCATGGGCAGGGTAAAGCAGGCTGGTTGGGTTACCTGAGTAGAGACCCAATAGAGCTATAAAGATGAACTGGGGGTTGTAGTGGAGATGCTAGAACTGCCAGATAGCTGTCAAGAAGAGATGCTGGCACTGGGTGAAGTTTTCAGGGACTGTGAACAGCCTAGTTGAAGGGGTGGAATAGGAACTCCACAGACTCATCAATGGTTAGAATTGACGTGGAGATTTCTACTGGTTAGAATTGTTGGTTTTACAGAGTTTGATGCTTGCCATGTTTAAATCTTGTATTGGTTGAATATTTCTTTGTTAGGTCCAGTAACATCTTTTACAGTATGAATGTTTATTCTGTGCCATTATGGTTTTTTGTTGTTGTTGTTGTTGTTTTGTGGGGGAGGGTTATTGTAGCTCATGTAAAAGCTCTTGGACTATGGGGATTGTGATAGTTAAGGTGTTGTCAACTTGATCTGTTTAGTAATCCACAGGCTGCTTCTAGGAAGGATCAACTAAAGGAGGAGGTCTTTCCCCCAGGTTGAGCCCTTCCCCCAGAGTGGGCGGTCCCGCTCAGAGAGGGACTTGATATAAGGAAGCTCTGGGTAGAAGAGTTCCCTTTTTTCCTTCCTTCCTTCCACTTGGCTGCGGGAGCTGCTCCCTACCTTCTAGCGTGGATTGAAGACCAGTGCGGACTAAAGACCAACATCAACTGAAGACCCACGTGGATCGAAACCCAGCGGCTCCTCAGGAAGCCTCCAGGCTTTCTGGCTCCTCAGGAGGCCTCCAGGTTTTCCGGCACCATCTGCAGTGCCGGTCGGGACTGCTGAGGCATCTGGCCACGTGGACTGAGCAGCTACCAGGTTCGGTGATTCTCAGGCCTGCAACTGCTATTGGACTACTGTAAGCTAATCCAATAAATTCCCTTTATAAAATAATTCATTCTAGTAATTCTGTTCCTCTAGAGAACCCTGACTAATACAGGGATGTTGGAACATCAATGGGATTTATAAAAACTATTGGGGCTTTTAAAGTTGGACTGAATGCATTGCATATTATATCATGAATGCTTATCAGTTCATGGGGTCAGGGACAGAATGTAGTGCTTTGATTCAGGTGTCCCCTATAAACTTGTGTGTTCTGAAAGCTAGGTCTTCAGCTGGTGGCAATTTGGAAATTGAAGCCTCCTGGAAGCAGTGTATTCTTTTTATTTTTTTTTTAAATTTTTTAATTATTTCTTTGAAAGCGACAGACACAGAGAGAAAGACAGATAGAGGGAGAGAGAGAGAATGGGCGCGCCAGGGCTTCCAGCCTCTGCAAACGAACTCCAGACGCATGTACCCCCTTGTGCATCTGGCTAACGTGGGACCTGGGGAACCGAGCCTTGAACCGGGGTTCTTAGGCTTCACAGGCAAGCACTTAACCGCTAAGCTATCTCTCCAGCCCAAGCAGTGTATTCTTGAGGGTGAGTTTATGGATATTCTCGCCAGATTTTCCTTGCCAGTGTTTGGTGCCCTCTCCAGTTGCTGTTTTCCATCTGATGTTACCCAGAAGGTGATATCCTCCCTCTGCTTATGTCATCATTTTCCCCTGTCATCATGAAGCTTCCTCATCGAGTCGGTAAGCCAAAATAACCCATCTCCCCACTGCTCTTGGTTTGGTGTTTTCTGTCAGTCATATGAACCTAACTTCAAACACCAGACTTTGGTTTTAGTTTGGATTCCAGTTCTATAGTGGAGCAGGTCTCATTGCAAGGATGATCTGTCATGGTTCCTATTGTTAGAAACCTTACTCACATGCAATAACTATAATTGTGCTACACAAATATGTGCAGAATACTATAAAACTTAACAATTTGTTATTGTTATTGTTTCTTACCCCTGAAGTCAGTAGTAAGATAAGGTTTATGTGAAAATGTAGGAAGATATTTGATGGAGTTAAACCACTCCAGCTGCAAGTCAAAGCTTGGGTTCCATCCTAACCAAAAGGAAGTTGCAAGTTTTCCTCATGTGAACAATATTAATTCAGGCCACAGTTGCTGATCCTACACTTCTAATTCATTGATTTTTTTCCAAATATATATGTTGAAGTTTGTCAGCATTTTAATACCCCCTTTTAGAAGGAGTTAGAAGTCTAAAAAAACAGACAATTCAATATTACACCTAATTTTAATATGTATGAATAAAAAATTCTTAAATTGTTTTTCATATAAGATAGATTTTTAGGGCTGGAGAGATTGCTTAGTGGTTAAAGCACTTGCCTGCAAAGCCTAAGCCCCCCCCATGTTCCACTCTCCAGATCCCACATAAACCAAATGCACAAGATGATGCAAGAGTGCAAGGTCACACATGCGCAAAATGTGGCACATGTGTCTGGAGTTTATTGCAGTGGATGGAGGCCCTGGCATGCCAATATTCTCTCTCTCTCTCTCAAAAATAAAAACAAAAATTACAAAAGTAGATTTTTATATACCTTTACCTAGTCAGTTGTTTCTGTACAGTGTTCACTATTTTAGTCTTTATTACACTGTATCTATAACTAAAAGTGAGTTTGTTACATGATAGGTTATACCCTTATATAGGGCAAATTTTAAATTGCATATTAAATACTAGAGTACTGCTGAACATTAAAAGAGAACCACTGCTTCAAGTATAAGTGAGAGAAGAAACCAAGTGGGCAAGAGATTATTTTCATCTATTTTAATTTTTATTCTCTTAGATTTAGTTACTGAGAGAGAGAAAGGCAGATAGAGAGAATGGGTGTGCAAGGGCCTACAGCTTTTGCAGACAAACTCCAGATGTATGCACCACCTTATGTATCTGTTGTATATGGGCCCTGGGGAATCGAACCTGGTCCTTTGGCTTTGCAGGCAAGCACCTTAACTGCTAAGCTATCTCCCCAGCCCTTCATCATAAGTTTTAAGCTTTGATGGTATTTCAGTGCCCCCACTTACTTATGTCACAAGCACCGTGCTGGAAGAGGTGACACTGGGGGGATGGATCAAAAGTCCACCACCATGAGGTGTGTAAAGAGTAGTTTAAGCTCTGGCTGTTGGTGTTTTCTGACTATTCTGTTGGTATCTCTCTGTAATGATCTATGGAAGTGAGCCAGCTTCTTCTGCTGTGATGGAACATTCCCTGACTCTGTAAGCCTGAAATAAACCGTCTCCTCCCATAAGCTGCTTCTGTTCAGTTGTTTGTCCCAGCAGTGAGAAAGTAACTGCAATATACTCCTACTATTGCTTTAGAAAAAAGAATGAGGTCCCCATAACAGCTAAACCTAATAAGCTTTGGGATGGGGAGATGGCTTAGCAGTTAAAGCACTTGCCTACAAAGCCTACAGACCTATGTTTGACTCTCCAAGTACCACATGAGCCAGATGCACAAAGTGACTCAAGCACACAAGGTCACACATGTACACGAGGTGGCATATGCATCTGGAGTTTGATTGTAGTGGCTGGAGGCCCTGGAATACCAATTCTCACTCTCTCGCTCTCTTGTTCTTGCTCCCACTCTCATTAAAAAAAAAAAAAAAAAAAAAAAAAAAAAAAAGGCCAGTCTATATTGGGCTTGCTGTAAAAGCAAAAGCATGAGCGTTGAAAATTTAGAGTTATACATAGTAAAATTATTACTGTCAAGGGATACCACTAAAATATGAAGATGTACTGATGCCTGAAGATGTGGTGTATGCATTTAATAAGTCTGTAATACAAGAAGATATAAGAACTTATACTAGCCGGGCGTGGTGGCGCACGCCTTTAATCCCAGCACTCGGGAGGCAGAGATAGGAGGATCGCCAAGAGTTCAAGGCCATCCTGAGACTACATAGTGAATTCCAGGTCAGCCTGAGCCAGAGTGAGACCCTACCTCAAAAAAAAAAAAAAAAAAAAAAAAAAACAAGAACTTATACTAAAGGCCACAATAAAGAGTCACATGGCCAAACACAAAAAATAGAATATTTTAATATTTTATTTTTATTTATTTATTTATTTGAGAGAAAGAGAAAGAGTCAGAAGTATACCAGAGCCTCCAGCTGCTAAAATGAACTCCAAATGCATGCACCACCATGTGCATCTGGTTTATGTGTGTCCTGGAGAATCAAACCTGCATCTTTGGGCTTTTCAGGAAGCTGCCTTAACTATTAAGCCATCATTCCAGCCTGCAAAGTAGAGTATTTTATAAGTCACATGCCCATTTCTTCAAGCAAAACAAGGAGAATAAATAAGAAAATTTCAGATTCATACTAAGGAAATGTATTTTTAGTCTTTTTAAGATCGTGATTGGAAAAATCAACTGTAAACAGATATTTTGAGGTTGACTGGGGAAAAGTAGAAATATATTAATAAATCATTATTTAGATTGGTATTGATAATAGTTGTGGTATGAAATTATATATAAAATGTCCCTATCTAGTAAAAGACATAGACTAAATTCAAAAATATAAAGATTAACATTTTCTATAAAACTAATATGCATACATGTAACTCCAGTGTACTGGAGGAAATTATTCCATTTTCTTTATTTCTTTAATATATGAAAGTTTCTAGATGTAAAGAAAAAGTCATTATACCAAAATAATAATATGTTTAAGGAGAAGGGCATATAATATATTATCTCAGGAATGCTGATAGGGAGGCCTCAGTATTACCAGTAATATTGAATAAATGGAAAAACAAAAAGAGCTAGAGAGGAAAGACCAGGTGATCACACGTGAGCCTTGCCTATAAACATGGATGCAAAGTGTGTATGTAAGGGAGTGAGTATCTATACTGATCTAAATTTGGAAAGTTTAGCATATTGAAAATTTCTATCTCTAAGTGTGAGAATTCCAATTGATTAATTGTGCCTATATATGACATATTACATTTTGAAAATATAGTAGTTTTTGTCTTATTTTATAACTACAGAAGACATAATGCCAATTATGCATAGACTCTAAAGGATAACTTTTAAACACTCTAACTTGCTCTGCCATATTTGCTATAGTTAGCACCTTCATTTTGAAACAAATTTTCTAATAAGAGATCATCTGAGAAATACTATCTCTGAAGTAAGATACAAAGGTCAGGAAAGAAATTCTAACTATATCCTCCACATAACTCTGTTCCCTACTTGCTTTGCAAAGGCCCAGGGACACATGAGAAATTCACTGGAGCTCAGGTTGAATTACAGAAAGAAGAGCATGGGGGAGTGCTTCTCAGGGGAGGATGGTGCTAAAATGTTTTAGCGGATTTTAGATGTTTTCTGGAATTTCATTGTATAACTGTTTTCCCCTTTTCAATAAGTGAGATTATATAGTGGCTTCCAAGGTAACTTAGATAGGGATTAGAATCTAAAAAGACAAAGTAATGACCCTTAAGGGAGTTAAGAAAGCTTTCACTGTAAAGGGGCTTTCTTGTGTAATTCCTAGAAAATAGCAAGTTTAGAGCTGGGAAAGAAGAAAGGGGATGCTTTCTTAGCCACTTAGCCACAAGCATGACTCTGTGCTGCTATGGTATCCTTATTGAAACATCTCCATAGGAAAAGAAGATAGTCCTATGTTGCTCACCTTCAGAACAAATCGTGTTAATTATGATGGAATTCTTTACTCTCAGCTGGTAAGAAGCTTCAACCAGATACCTGGGTAAGCCACAGATTTCTCTTCTCATGTTCCTTTAATTTTCCTTTCTGTCATCCCTCACTATTATTTTAGTTGGGGACAATTTTATTTTTCTGAATATGTAGATCCAAGATTTTAAATATTAGATCCAAACATAACTTTTTAAAATGGAATTCAGAATGTAACTCTGCCATTGACTTTTCGTCTAGATTTTTCATTGGTTTTCATTTTGTTTTTTTTCTAGCTGGTCTCTCCAAAGCCTTTGCACTAACATGAACTAAAATTAAAGAGTAAATCTTTCAATTTGTAGGGAAAAAAATGAATTGACTTAAAGATGATGGGATAGTGTAGTCTATAAAATGTTTCCTTCTAACTTCCAAATTTTCTACCACCACATGTAAAAATAAGAAAAATACAATTTTCCTCCTCAGCATTTCATATTAGATTATTAATGTTGGACATATTCTCAGTTACAAAATAAGCAGAATGCAATTATCTGTATTCTGTGTTAAGAACATATACATAACAAGAAATTGACAGAGTAGTTAATGTTTTGGATACAAGAAAAGTAAGCCTCATGATTAAAACATATCTGAACAACTCTAAAAGCAGTATATGCCAATAATTTATTCTTTTTTATAAAGATATATTTTTTTAGAGGCTGTATCTTTCTAACCAAAAAGTCCTTTGCTAGAATCAATGTAGGCATTAAATTATTTTTTTTATTCCTTAAGACCTCTTAAAAAACAAACAATAATACAAAACATCATAATAAAACTCCTTCTAAAATTTTGTGAGTTTCATTCTACACAATAGTATTAAAATTATTCGTTTATATTCATCAAACATTTATATCCTATATTTGGTTTATCTCAGTTTTATTTCATTTATTTTCCTTGGTGTTTATGAAAATGAAGCCCTCAGGCACTTGAATTACTCGATTTACTAATTTTCAACTGTCATAGATTAAATTGTGAAAATAATGACCCATTTCAAGGACAGCTTTAACAGTATGTTCTTTTCCAGATCGTGCTCACCATTTACAAAGGCATTGGAAGTCATCTACTTTGTGAAAATCTGAGAGTTACACACCTGCAAGTGAAAGAAGGATTTGGGCGAATGTGGTTTCTGACAAACTCCTTTCACTGTTCACATGCAAAGTGCAACCTTTGTCTTAGAAGAATGCTGACATAACTTCCAAAATATTTGGGTTTTAGCTATCCTACAAAGCTTTTGCTGACAAGAGTGCGATTTATGACATAGGTGGTAAGAAAAATCAAAGGATTCAAAGGTTGTTGATGAACAGCTTAATTTAGAGGAAACCTGCTGTATGGATGAGCAGGAGTACTCAGCAGGAGGAGGGCTGGGGTGGCTGAGGTCAGGGACTGTCTATGAGCACCTCCTCCCACTAGATACTAATGAAGGAGAAAAATGTGTCCTTGGACTACAGTCACTCCTCTAGGTCCCTCTTTTAGGTCTTAACAAATCTTTATATGTAAACACTATAAAAGCCAAGAAAGCATTCCTACAGAAAAATACATGACTATATTAAAATTGGGTGCAGGATATATTTTAATTTAGCTGCAGTCAGAATTTAAAATAATTATATCAACACACATGTAGCCAACAAGGTCATGAACCTAGTCATTATCAAATTAAAGTCCTTGTTTATATTAGTCAGAGTTAGGAAAACATGCTGAAATGAAGCTCACACTAGAATAACATGTATGATAATTCAACAAACATTTTTGAGAAGTATTTGTAGATCATGATAATTGAAATCAACTTAAAAATAATTTACTTTAAACGTATTTGAATTGCATTTTACTGACAAACAAATGCACAAAAGTTGAAAGCTTAATGTTATTTTCATAACATAATCATTACATCTAATTACAATGTAATATGTGTCAAATAATCAAGAATTACACTGATACATTGGCAACTTGTGTCATAATTTATGTCATATTCTATTCTTACTTACAGAATCAAATTGATTATTTTATTATTTATTTTCAAGTTGGTATTTGAAAAAGAGAAAAATAGAGCTATTCATTCTTTTCCTTAAAATTTAAATGCACACTGATTTAGGCAAAAATTTTTGTCCAGAGAAAAGCAAGTATCATTCTTATTTTCTTTAGTTGAAAGCTATGAATGAAGACATTCTGAATTTAGTCATTTAGTAACTACATTTTATTGGAAAACGATTTCATAATATTTGATAAAAACTGGTATTTATAGAAAGTCACCTCCCAATTTTTTCAAAAATCTACTCTTATTAAGAGAAATTTATCAAAATGAAACTGTATTTCTTTTTTTAAAATTTATGTTTATTTTTATTTATTTGAGAGTGTCAGACAAAGAGAGAGAAAGAAGGAGAGAGAGAGAGAGAGAAGGAATGGGCGCAACAGGGCCTCCAGCCACTGAAAACGGACTCCAGATGCATATGCCCCCTTGTGCATCTGGCTAATGTCCTGGGGAATCGAGCCCCGAAACAGGGTCCTTAGGCTTCACAGGCAAGCGCTTAACCACTAAGCAATCTCTCCAGCCTGAAACTGTATTTCTTGAAGCTATGTTCAAGACCCCAAATGTGAATTAATACATTGATATTTCCAACCTAAAAATGTTTTGCACCTTGTTTTGGGGTGAGAGGCTACATTTATTTATTTTTTTATTAGACATGGACATATTTTATATGTAAACATCACATGTTGATACCATCCTTTCCTTCCTCCATGGCCCTTTTCTGCAGAGGCTTTCCTCACTGGGGATGCAGGTCAACCCCATGGAGATTGTGGGTCATGCACTATGAGGCAGCAGTCAGTTATGGGGCAGAGGCAATGTCTCTGTGCAAAATGTCCCAACTTATGGCTCTAATAATTGTCCCACCCCCTCTTCCACAAAATTCCCTGGACCATGTGATAGGAGCACTTTGAGTCTACTTCAGTGATGGGCACCAAGGAACATCTAGACATCTGCTTTGGTAGGTGTTGAGTGGTCCTCAGTATCTTTCTCCTTCACCCTTGTGCTGATATCAGCTTAACTAAGAGAGCAGCCTTCTTGCTCTTTCCCCAATTCCTCTGTGGTTTCAGCTGGGGCTGGGGTAGAGTGCACTGGATTATTTATCTTCTCAAGTCCAGTTCCCAGCTGAAAAAGGGAAGCAGATTCTAAAGTGGAGAGTGAAGTCAGCACCAGTTAGATGGGATAACCATTATTAATTTAGACAGAATTAAAAGGGTTTAGACACTTTTATAGTCAAAGGTTAGTGGGAACTTGACAGAATTATTATCTGGATATGATTCTGACTTATTCTGACTTGCTTCCCAGTTCTAGCTATGTATTTTTTTTTTTTTTCCAGTGAGTGGATCTATCAGCCAATCCAAGAGCAGTTGGTTACCCACTATAGCTGTGTGACACTATTGCACTTGTGTGAGCATCACCTCAGGTTGTTTGCTTCTGAGACACTTAGACTTTGAGTTGCTTGGACAGATGTTGGCCACTTTCTCCTGGTAGCTCATGTATTGCCTTCCAGCACTAGATGGGCTGGTTATCTAGGGACTGGCTCTCCTCTGGATTCCAACATGAACTTTCCATGATCTGAGCTGAGAGCATTTGGTATCTTCAGCAGGAGGGTCTTACTATTAGCCTCTGGTGGGTAATCAAGTGCTCTGATGCTGGGCTCTCTGGCAGGTAGGACTGTAGGAGAGCCAGTCCCGCCAGTCTCTCCTTAGGGCTGAGCGGGATGGTGACTATCAACAACCCAGACCCTCTCCTAGACACCAGAGAGAAACACACTGAGTTGGGAAACTTGTCGAAGTAGGATCTCACTTTATTGTAACAGGTAGGTGTTTATATAGCATTAAGAATGAGGGTTGGGATCTCAGGATTGGGTGAGGTGTAAGGGCCAATAGCATACCGTGACTTTTGAAATGATTGTTTCTAAGGGTGCAGGTGGGAACTCTAACTTCCTACACGGAAATAGCAGGCCAGAGGCAATTTGGCGTTCTGCTGAGTCATAGCTTGCCAGAGACAGGTTGCCAAATTTTAGCTAGGCTCAGGAATTTCGATTAGGCCTCACGTCTGGGCCTTTCAAGGCCCAACATCTCCCCCTTTCATTCTTGTAAGTATATCAGTCATCATGGCCCCTGTCTTAGATTGTCCCCCTCTTGGGATCTTACCTGTCACTGGGTACCATATGTTTAGCTCACTGAGAACCCACTCCATGGCCTTTCTTAGGTTGTCTTAGTCAGTTTGAGATCTTACCCATCATTGGCCACATGGAGGGCAGAGGAGGTGGCAGTGGGTCATATGAGGAACTTAACTCCTGAGTTGCCAGCCTGTGGTAATGTATCTCAAACTGATGGAGTTTTATTGCCTCTAGCCGTTGGTGAATGAATTGTATAATTTTGTTAATTACACAAGGCCACACAGTGAGGAGAAGGAGAAGGAGGGGCCCAAGTAAGGGGAGAAGGTAGGATAAGAAGCCATGTAAGCCCGTCCACAATGGGTTGTCTTGAAGGTCCTGCCATCTCCTCTCCAGGTCCTCTTAAAGCTTTTTGATCTTGTCTTGAATGATTTCTGATCTATTGGCATAGAAACAGTATTTTTTCCTGTAAAAACAAGCATATGCTTCCCCGTTCTGCTGTTAATAGCTCTAAACCCCTCCTGTTTTGTAGGACTACCTCAGCCAGGGAATCTAGCTGCTGTTGGAGATCAAGGATAGTGTTGGACAGGGCTTTTATGTCACTGATCAACTGGAGAGAGAGCTTTCTATGGAGATGGATTATCATGCCCATCCCAGCTGTCCTGGTGGCCATGTCTGCAGTTATTCCCAACCCAATGAGTAAAGGTATCATTTGTATAGTTCTCTTAGGTGTCCCTCCAATATAATCAAAAGAGGGTATAGGGAGGGCTTCATCTCCAGGAATGATAACCACACCTGGGATCAAGGTGGCTGGGACACAAAGGCCCATCCAATTGGTGGGAACAAAGTCATAGGCCATCCCGCTTCCGCAAACATAAACCATTCCAGAAGGTGGGCAGCTTTGAGTACTGGGCTCAGTTGTGTTGAAAGTACAGAAGGAAGGATGAATGTATCCCTCATCTCTATTGGAGTTATTAGGGGAAAGCAGGGCCCAAACGTGAAGTTACAGAAAGAGACATTGGGAATAGCTGGACGGGGTTGAGGAAGGTGGCTGAGCAATTTTTTTAGGGTAGTATGGGCATCTGCAGTTGTACCATTGGCATCATTGGTGACTACTGCAAGTGGCTGGGGAGGCCCAGATCAGAGGCAAAGCTAGAAATCCTCCATAAGGGAGGGAGCCGTTTGATTTCACAGGGTGAAGACCATTTTTAATATGAATTCAGTAGGTGGGGTCTAGAGCTAAATCGCCCTGATTTTCAGGAAGGGCAATAGGGTGATAATTAAGCTCTGGGTACTGGGCCAAAATGAGCTGTTCTATCCATCTGACCCAGATAGAACTGTAGGTGATGGATGAGGACCAATGTTTTGGAAAAGGGGATAATTGTTTATCTTCTTTAGAAAAATTTAAAATATTTAGGGTAAATAATGCCTTTTTTAGTTGGTCATGTGGTGGTAAGGATTCCCCCTTTTGTTTTTGTAATTGAGACTTGAGAGTCTGATTATATCTTTCAATGATTGTTTGACCCTGGGGGTAATATGGGATGTCTGTGGAGTGTGAGATTCTCCAGGTCTGGAGAAAACTTACAAAAGCCTTGCTTACTAAGCAGGAGCCATTATCAGTTTTGATCTGCTCAGGTAATCCAAGATAGCAAAGCATTGAAGCATATGGATAATAGCATGTTTAAATTTTTCCCTGGCATGTACCCACGCCCAGCAGTCATGGGAAAAGGTATCGACTGAAAGAAAAATATATTTAAACTTTCCAAATGCAGAATAGTGTGTGACATCAATTTGCCAAAGATAATTAGGGCGGAGCCCTCGAGGTTTGTTTCCTATAGTTTTAGTGGTGATATAAGCCTCAGCTTCTCCAAGTATATCCTGACCTAGGTTGGCCATTAGGCCGGACACCACCAGAGGGAGCACCTCCCCATGGTTACCGTCAGGATCAGTCCAGGGCTGCCAGTTCACCATTTGCCAGGCCATTGACTGCCCACACCAAGTAAAGGCAGACCAGGGACTAACTGCCATGAAGGGGGGACTTCCTCCTTTCTAATTAGTATTACACTGAGGCATAGAAGCCATTTTATCAGCCAAATTGTTTTCTCAAGAGAGACAGTGTGGTTTGGCCTTAGTCCCAGAATCAGGGCCAGTGTGTAACGGGGCTGGGGATAGCCCCTGGGGGAGTTTAAAGGCTCACTCTGAAGGATGAACTTGGATTTGCAATCCTTGGCCCAATGAAAACCTTTCTTGCATCTGGGGCTGGGAGTATGCAGCACGTTAGGGGCCACAGGGACTGTTGGGGTATTTTTTGCCCAACTGGGGCACTCCCTTTTAAAATGACCCTCTTTGCTGCACCCAAAACAAGATCTCCCCTTTGCCCCCGTGGCCTGTTGAAGGGCACAAATTAGGGCAGCCATATCTTCATGGCAGGCACTCTGTAGGGCTGACGCCATGGCCTTTACCTGATCGGAAGTGGATCCTACATCTTTTGTGGCCACGATCCATTTATTCATAGTGTGATTTTTTTTAGCCAAGTACAGGCCAGCTTATGGTCACTCATCATGCCTTTCCAGACCAGCATTTTAATGAGCTGGTCTCAGAGGGGGCCAGGGGTAAACTTTTTTTGTAGACATTTTTTATCCCTCTCTATGAAGGTAGCTTTTTGTGTGATTTTTGTGTGATTCCTGTGATGAGGGGCTCAGATGGGCCTTCCTCCAGTTTCCTCCATGTAGCCATTCCTGAAGCCTGCACCTGATCCCAGTATGGATCAGGAATGGCAGCTTGCTAGAGGCCCATGGAAAATGCATCAGCGGTGCCCAAGAGCATGCTGAAGGAGAATGGGACTGGTGGCTGAGTGGCCTGATTCCGTTCAACCTGAGTACGGCACTCATCCTATGAGAAGGCACACCACTTTATGTACAGGGGGCCAGAAAGAATGGCTTTAGCAAGGTTTTTCCAATCTTGGGTAGTACACTGATGATAAAGCCAAACCCTGGAGGATGGTCTCCACCCAGAGGGAATTAGGACCATCCTCTGAGACAGCCTTTTTAAGGTCTTTTAAATCATGAGCCTCCCAGGGATACCAGGGGGTAGGGTGATTAAAGTTGACAGGGAAGAGGTTGGCTATTCCTTCCCCAGAAGTGTCATTTACATGATAAGGAAGAGGGACAGAGGAGGTCTGGAATGGGTTAGTAGAGGGGTCTGGAGGTGGTGGGCCTTAAAAGGGCTAAGGAGCACTTCCAAAAGTATCCAAGGAGGATACAAACACTCAGGTGGACCTGAGGGTTCGTGGCTTGGCTTTGGTTTTACTTTTAGCATTTTATCATCTTTGTTCCCTCCTGAGTCAGGGTTTCCCTTTTTCCTTCGGGGGCCTAGGTGGAAAACAGTCTTTAAAGGTCGATATAGTTGGAAGGGCACCTAATGGGGGCATCTCCCCCTTTTCCACCTGGGTTCTCCTGATCAGAACTTAACACTTCAAAAGGTGTCCCAGTCAAAAAGATTACTCTCGGGCAATCAGGGAGCAATCTTGAGTAAACAATCCCATGCCTGGAGGGCTTGGTTATCAGAAAGATTAAGGCCTAGGGCAACAGCAACACACAGACACACAAGTACAACACAAACACAAATGACCCCCAAAATAGCTAAATGTGCTGCAGAATTAAGTTTAGATTTAGATCTCTGATGGCCAGTTGAGTCTGTGTCCTTAGGTGACGGCTCGATGATACCAAACATGGTATGGTTGGGAGCAGATCTCCCCAGTAGGTTTTCTCTGTCTTCTGGGACAGAGCCCCCACTCAAATGAGGGGGCAATACACCTCGAGTTTCCCCCAGTCGGCCTACACAGTATGTCCACCAGAGATGTATGACCCGTTTAGAAATAGTGACACTGCAGATGCAGCTTGCCAGCAAACAAAGTGAAAGGAAAGAGAAAGGGAATGAAGAGATGTTGACAAGCAAGCACAGGTTACAGAAGCAGAGGTCAGCACATTAGATATGAGGTCTGCCTCATAACTTACGAGGGTACTTTCACCTGCAGACTGATTGGCCCGTCAGCATTCTTCCGTAGGAAAGGGAGAGAGTGCCTCACACAGGGCACCAGTCTGCCGGGCTCTCCGGCAGGCAGGGCTGTAGGAGAGCCGGTCCCGCCAGTCTCTCCTTGGGGCTGAGTGTGATGGTGAGTGTCAATGACCCAGACACTCTCCTAGTCACCGGAGAGAAACACCCTAGGTTGGGAGACTTGTTGAAGCAGGATCTCACTTTATTGTAACATGCAGGTGTTTATATAGCATTATGAATGAGGGTGGGGATCAGGATGGGGTGAGGTGTAAGGGCCAATAGCATACCGTGACTTTTGAAATGATTGGTTCTAAGTGTGTGCACATGGGAACTCTAACTTCCTACATGGAAGTAGCAGGCAAGAGGCAATGTGGTGCTTTGCTGAGTCATAGCTGGCCAGAGACAGTTTGCCAAAATTTAGCTAGGTTCAGGAAGTTTGACGAGGCCTCGCTTCTGGGCCTCTCAAGGCCTAACACTGTGACAGAATTCTGTCCTATTTGTTTTGGGAGATCTAGCAGGTCTCTCTGATTAACAGCTCATTGTGGTTGTAGAACTTATCCTGGTACAGGGAATTACAGGTGAAAAGGGAAAAGAAAAAAAAAAAAGAAAAAGCCAGAGAAGAAAGAGCAACAGGAGAAATTTGAGGTTAGGATTTGTCTTACACTCTCCAGGGCCCTTCCATTCAGGTGCTCCCTCTAACATCCACTCGAAGGTTCCAACTTTTAGTCTAATTTCCAGGATATAGGAGTCTATGGCAGCAGTTCAATTTGGGGCCAGATTTTGTGTCTACCCCCCCAACCCTTTCCTTTCCCCTAAGCTCTACCCTCCCTATTGTCCAAGCCTCAAGATGCTATTGAGGTATGTCAGGAACTTGGGCTGATCCAGGTTAGGAACTGCAGATGAGTGAGACCATGTGACAACTGTCTTGCTGTGATTGTGTGAGTTCACTTAAAATTATCTGTTCCAAGTTTGACCATCTTTCTACAATTTCACTGTCATTTTTTTCTTCCTGCTGTGTAGAATTCCGTCATGTAGATATATCGCATCTTGGTTATCTATTCATCTAATGATGGACACCTGGGTTGATTCCAGATTTTAGCTAACTATGAATTGAAGAGCTATGGACATGGTTGAGTAAATATATCTGAACTGAGATGTGGAGCTTTTAGGGTAAATGCCCAATACAAGAATAACAGGTTCCGCTGGCACTCTATACTCCTCCCTTTCAGGAGTCTCCAAATTGATTTCCACACTGATTGTACCAGCTAACATTCCCACTAACTGTGAATGAGTGCTCCTATTTCTTCACAGCCTCAAGCAGTTATTTTCACTTGATTTTTTTAATGTTTGCTATCCTTACTGGGCCTAAGGTGGAATCTCATAGTTTCAATTTGCAACTCCTTAATGGTTAGGGATGTTGAACATATTGAAGTGTGTGTCAGCCATTTGTAATTCTTCCTCTGAGAACTCCCTATTTAGTTCTCTGTCCCACCTTTGGAGTGGGTTGTTTGATATTTATTGTTTACTTTTTTGAGTTCTTTGTATATAGTAGATACTAGGCTCCTGTCAAGTGGTATAGCTGGCAAAAAATTTTCACCCATTCAGTGGGTAATCTATTGGCTCTGCTTATGGTATGTTTGTCTATGAAAAATCTTTTTAGCTTCATGAGATCCCATTGGTTGAGTGCTTGTTTAATTTCCTTGGTTACTAGCATATTGTTCAAGAAGTCTTTTGCCAGTCCAATATCATGGAGAGTGCTTCCTATCTTTTCTTCCAGTAGTTGAAGCATTTCAGGTCTTATATTGAGGTCTTTAGTCAATTTGGTCTTGACTTTTGTGTATGGCAAAATGAGTGGGTCTAATTTCATTTTTCTACATATGGTCATCCAACTTGTCCAACACCATTTGTTGAAGATGCTATCTTTTCTCCAGTCTGTATTATTGGCATCCTTGTCAAAGATCAAGCAGCTGTAGTTACTTGCCCTGAAATCTGGGTCTTCATTTCTGTTCCATTGGTCTATGTTTCTGTTCTTATTCCAGTACTATGCTATTTTTGTCACTATGGCTATGTAGTATAGCTTTATATTAGATATGGTGGTACCACCAGAGGTGTTACTTTTGCTGAGGACATATTTGGATATCCAAGGCCTTCTGCCATTCCATATGAATTTTGAGAACATTTTTTTTCAGTCTTATGAAGAATGATGCTGATATTTTTTATTGGTATTACATTAAATCTGTATATTACTTTTGGTAGAATTGCCATTTTCACAGTATTAATTCTGCCTATCCAGGAACATTGGAGGTCCTTCCATCTTCTAAAGTCCTCCTTTATTTCTTTCTTGAGTGTTTTTATGTTTTTATCATATAGTTCTTTCATGTCCTTTGTTAGTGTTATTCTAAGGTACTTAATTTTTTTGTTGCTATTGAAAATGGGATAATCTCACTGATTTCTTTCTCTGTATATTTGTTCTTTGCATATAGAAAAGCTACTGATTTTTGTACATTGACATTGTATCCTTCCCTTTTGCTGAAGGAATTCATCACCTTTAGAAATTTTAGGATGGAGACTTTTGGGTCACTTATATATAGGAACATGTCATCTACAAATAGGGTTAACTTGACTTCTTCCTTTCCAATGCGGATTCCTTTTATTTCTTTCTCCTGCTTTATTGCTTGGGCTAGTACATGTAGTACTATGTTAAAGAGCAGTGGTGAGAGGGGGAACCACTGTCTTGTTCCCAAACCCAGTGGGAACTCCTTGATTTTTCCCCATTAAGAATTATGTAGCCTTTATTGAGTTGAGATATAAACATTCCATGCCTATTCTTTCCAGTGTTTTTTGATCATGAAGTGGTGTTGTATTTGTCAAAGGACTTCTCTGCATCAATTGAGATGATCATGTGGTTCTTATGGTTCAGTTTATTTATGTGGTGAATTATGTTGAACAATTAACTTATGTTAAAGTGTCCCTGCATCCGTGGGATTAAGTCTACTTGATCAAGGTGGATAATGCTTTTGAGGTGTTGTTGAATTTGGTTTGAAATGATTTTGTTCAGGATCTTTGCATTTAAGTTTATCAGGGATATAGGTCTATAATCTTCTTTCCTTATTGCATCTTTGTCTGATTTTGGTATTAGGGAGTCTGATTTTGGTATTAAGGAGTCAGGGAGGATTTTCTGGTCTCCAATTATGCAGAATAGTTTGAGAAAAATTGGTTTCAGTTCTTCTATGAAGGTTTGATAGAATTCAGCTGAGAAGCCATTTGGTCCTGGACTTTTCTTTTGGGGAAGGTTTTTGATTACCTTTTCAATCTCCATATGGATGTGATAGGTTAGTTTAGGACATTAATCTGCTCTGTGTTTCTTTTTGGTAGTTGGTATGTGTTTAGGAATTCATACATTTCTTCCAGGTTATTCAAGTTTGTAATGTAGAGTTTTTTGGAAATATGCCCTGATGATTCTTCCAGTTTCTTTGATGTCTGTAGTGAACTCTCATTTTCCATTTCTGATTTTGTTAACTTGAGATATCTCTCTCTCTCTCTCTCTCTCTCTCTCTCTCTCTCTCTCTTTTCTTGATAACTTTGGCCAGGGGTTTGTCAATCTTGTTTATTTTTTCAAAGAACCAGCTCTTCATTTCAGTGATTTTTAAAATTGCTTTCCTAGTTTCCAATTCATTAATATCTGCTGTAATCTTGGTTATTTCTTTCTGTCTTGAGCTCTTTGGGTTGGATACTTCTTGTTTTTTCAGTGCATTTAGGTGGACAGTCAGGTTATTGATTTGTGATCTCTCTGTCTTTGTAATGAAGGCATTTAGGGCCATAAATGCTCTCCTTATGACTGCCTTGGTTGAGTCCCATAAGTTTTGGTTGGTTGTGCTTTCATTATCATTCAAATCTTGGAATTTTACAATTTCTTTTTTTGATTTCTTCCATATCCCATTCATTGTTTAAAGTATGTTGTTTAGTCTCCAGGAGTTTGTGGAGTTCTTGATGGGTCTGTTGTTTATTTCCAGCTTTTAAGCATTGTGAAATGACAGGATGTAGGAAGTTACTTTGGTTTTCCTGACTTTATGAAATAATGCTTTATGGCATAATATATGGTCAACTTTGGAGGAGATTCTATGGGCTGCTGAGAAGAATGTGTATTCTGTAGACTTGGGGTAGATACTTCTGTAGATATCTGCTAGGTCTAGTTGGTCTATGATATTATTGAGCTCTAGTATTTCCCTGTTGATTTTCTTCTTGGATGATATGCCTATTCATGATAGTGGAGTATTGATGTCTCCAACTATGATGGTGTTGGTGTTTATTTCTGTTTTATTGTAGAGTAGATTTTTTTTCATCTTATGAAATGTGGTGCCCCTGTGTTTGGCACATATGTGTTTATAGTTGTGATTTGCTCATGTGGATCATTCCCTTGAAAAGTGAGAAGTTTCCTTCTTTGTCCTTTTTGATTACTTTTGATTTGAAGTCTACTTTATTAGATATTAATATGGTAACACCTACTCATATTTTATATTCATTTGCTTTGAATCTCATTTTCCAACCTTACACCCTGAGGAATTGTCTATCTTGAGTGATGAGGTGAGTTTCTTGAAGACAGCAGCTAGAAGGGTCTAGTTTTTTGATCCATCCTGATAGTCTGTGTCTTTTGATGGGTGAGTTAAGACCATTAATATTTAAGGTTATTACTGTGATATTTGAATTAATCCCTGCCATGATGAGGTGTTTCATGGGGTTGGATGTTTACTTGTGTTATATACTGTTTTGAGCTAGATTTATTATGATTATTGTGATATTCTTCTTGTTGGCTCTTGAGATTGGTTGTTTGACTATTCTGTGTGGAGTATTCCCTCAAGTATTCTCTGTAGGTTTGGCTTTGTGTTCATATAATTATATAGTTGACTTTTTTTCATGGAAAGTTTTTCTTCCACCATCTATTATGAGGGATACTTTTGTTGAGTAAAATAGGTTGGGTTGGAAGCCATATTTTTCAGACTTTGAAATGTTCCATTTCAAGCGCTTCTGGCTTTCAGTATTTCCATTGAGAATTCTGATGTTATTCTAATAGGTTTGCCTTTGTATATTATTTCTTCTTCTTTTTGCTTCTCTCTTGCTATTTTTCACACTCTCTCTTTGTTTTAATTGCTAAGGGTTTTAACTATGATGTGTCTTGTAGAGTTTTTTTTTTGGTCCTGACTGTTTGGTGTTCTGTGTGCTTCTTGTGTCTGGATGGGCCCCTCTTTTGCAAGATTCAGAAAATTTTCTTTAATAATTTTGTTGAGTGTGTCTTCTATGCCTCTGGTCTGCATTTCCTATCTTTCTGGTATCTCTATGATCCAAATGTTTGGTCCTTTTAGAGTGTCCCACAGTTCCCTTTTATTCTGTTCACTTGATGTTTTTGAAGTTAGCAAAATTTTTGGCCTCCCAATAAATTTATTTTGTCTTATTTTCCAGGTCAGAGGTTCTGTCTTCCACATGAGTAACTCTGTTGGTAAGTGGTTCTAGAGAGTTTTTCCATAAACTCTGTATGAATTTTGTTTTCTCTTGTGTTGTTTTGTATAATGTCCATCTCTTTTTTGAGATATGATTTCAGTTTGAATTCTGATTTTCTTGATGCTTCTTGTAGTTCATTCCTGCATTGGATCAAGTCTTCTTTAAGCTTAATCAACCAGTTATTGAGGTCTTCCATTTCATGACTTATCTTCAATTTATTCATCTCTTTGGAGGGTTCTAACATTTTCTTCCATCAAATTAAGCCTACTGTCAAAAGTTGAAAACTCTAGGAGATGATTCTGTTCAAATTCATTAATATAGTTGTTTCTTTGACAGCTTGATTCAAGTTCAGTGATTTTTTTTTTTTAAACAGGGTCTCATTAGTTATTGTGTTTTCATTTGAGGAATGAATTTCTGTTGATTTTTCTATGATTGTATTGGTAGGACTAGGCATCCTTGGTGGCGATCTCTTAGTTTTCGGACTTGCATTGGCTTTTTTGCATTGTTGTCTACCAATTTTAGGAAGACTTTACTTTATTGTCCTATTGCCCATTCACCCTCTGACTCAGGTGCATAGGGATGTTGGTACTTAGTGGCCAGTCGAGATACCAGAGCAAAAGGCCTGATCCCACAGCTCACACGGGGGCCAGTGTTTCTGAGCAAGGCACAATGGGACCTATCAGGACCAGAGTACTGAGAGGAGTAAGGGAACAGGAATCTGACCTACTTCTTGCTGAGCTGCAGACCATACACAAATGCAGGCAACCTAGACTGGGGAGGTGGGAGAGTACAAGAAATGGGTCTGATCTACTCACTCCAGACCACTGCACCTGACCACACACTGACTGTGCAAGGAATTCATTTTGCATCTTTAGAAAAATAACAGACTTCCATCTGTCTAGAATATTTTGTAATACATAGCAACAAATAGTCTAATTTCAAATTCATTCATGAAATCATGATTCTAGTTCATTTATCAAAATGCAAATGATGTCACTAGTAGTATGGTTTGAGTCTGAAATATTTCCCACAGCCTCATGTGTTTGATCTGGTCCCTAGCTGGTGGTGCTGTTTTAGAAGGTTTTTGAACTCATGGGAGGTAGGGCTATTTTGGAAGTAGGACACTAGGAATATACCTTTGAAGGTTATGGACCAACCTAGCATCAGGTTCCATTCTCAGTTTCCTGATCCAAAAGTGATAAGAAGCCACCATCACCCCATACTCCTACCCACCCACCCGGGAGCTTCTCTGACCTGCCTTGCCCACCATGATTTTCTGAAATCTTGGCAATGTGCTGCCAGTTATATTGTCACAATAAAGAAGGCTAGTGAATATATGTAGAGACCAATTTTTGTTCAAAAGACTAAAATTTAAGCAAAATGAACTTATAAAATATGAGTTTCATCTTTATATCTTTATCCTTTCCCCTTTAAGGTAAGTTACATGAAACACCATTACAAAGAACACTGTCCTTGATCATACTTAGAGGCACATGCATCAATTTTATTTTTGTTGACAACTTGACATGTGTGCCCTTGGACAGTCACATCTTTCTGTTTGTTTGTTTGTTTGTTTGTTTCAAAATTAAATGAGTAAATTTGATCTGCTTTCCTTTTAACCAAAGTCTCTATTGACATAATGATAGATAGCTGGGGATCATGGTTTACAAAAATGAGGAACAACTCATTTTCTCTTGTAATGTTTTATCCATATAGCCACAAAACATGACTCTATAGAAAGAACTCTGTTAGGGATTACCTGCTCAGACACATACTTGTTTTACAGAAGCTTTGCCTACTTTTCTTCTATTAAGCTGTATACTATGTATGCTCTACACTAACAAAACCATTCTAACCTTTTAAAATATAACTGTGGGTTATCTTACATACTAAATATCAATGCCCATACCCTGTAGAATTGATTCAAGAAAATTTATCCTTTCAGGACTCTTAAAGGGATGTTTCAAATGACCATAGCATATGAGTGCAAATAATTTTATCTACATCATTTACCTCTCTCACAACTAATATTAAAAAATGCTTGAGATGGAGAGATGGCTTAGCAATTAAGCACTTGCCTGTGAAGCCTAAGGACCCTGGTTTGAGGCTCGATTCCCAAGGACCCATGTAAGCCAGATGCACAAGGGGGCACATACATCTCTAGTTTGTTTGCAGTGGCTGGAGGCCCTGGCATGGCCATTCTCTCTCTCTCTCCTATCTCTCTCTGTTGCTCTCAAATAAACAAATAAATTTTAAAAATAGCTCAATATGACCCTCCTGAACTAATCATCAAGCTAGTAACTTTATAGTTGTATACTTTTAAATACTGTGAGTTTAATATTGCCTTAGGAAGTGCCTGGGAAGAGTCTCTCTCTCTCTCTCTCTCTGTCTGTCTGTCTTTTGATTTAAAAAGGTAGGGTCTCGCTCTAGCCCAGGCTTACCTGTAATTCACTCAGTAGCATCAGGGTAGCTTTGAACAAACATCATCCTACCTCTGCCTGCCAAGTGCTAGGATTAAAGACATGTGCCACCATGCCCAACTTCTCTTTTAATTCTGGTTTTGCTTTCAAAGTTTTAAATAAAAAATGTCTAAACATATGCTAACAAGTTATAATTTATTACTAGTTTTTAGATAGGTTAAGGTAGATTAATTACTACATTTAAGTATTACAGTATTAACAATTTTTTTCATATTTTAGAGCTTAAGAGAAAAAAAAAAAAACTATAGGTAATGCTTTTGTAAAATCCCTCTTCACCCTCTTTGAGGTATTATAAAATCTCATTGACTAAAATACCTTTTCCTCATAATTTAACAATGTCAAAGATTCTGTTATGACACCCCCTACACAATATGTTCCCATGTGGACAACATTAGAGAGTGTCTCTTTTCCTTCAAGGACTAAGAATTATTGTAGATAATAATGATAGTAAATTATAGAAGATTTTGTTTTGCATTGTTTGGGCAAGAAAGCATGACTAGAGCAAACATACTTAATTAGTAGTGGCATCCTCAGAGACTTAAAGAGATAGGCTTGTGAAAAAACAATGTTGTAAACATAATACTCTAATTGAACTGCATTCAAGTTTAATGAGCTTGAGTTGATAGGAGAAGATTAACTGATGTAATGTGTATTGCATTTTTTTAAAAAAAATCCTTTCCATTATTTGCTTTCAAAGCTATAGGATGTCCTAAATTGTTATTTTTTTCATAAGAATACATTGGAAACATAAGAGAGAAAACTACAGTCCTATGAGGTAAGTATTGGAAGAATAAGTTATGTGTTTACAAGCTAAGCGCTTGCCTGTGAAGCCTAAGGACCCCGGCTGGAGGCTCGATTCTCCAGGACCCACGTTAGCCAGATGCACAAGGGGGCACATGCATCTGGAGTTCATTTGCAGTGGCTGGAGGCCCTGGCGTGCCCATTCTTTCTCTCTCTCTCTCTCTCTCTCTCTCTGCCTCTTTCTCTCTCTGTCACTCTCAAAGAAATAAATAAAAATGAACAAAAATTAAAAAAAAATTACATGTAGTTTGGAGAGATGAATTAGCTTAGCAGTTAAGGTACTTGCCTGAAAAGCCTAAGGACCCATGTTAGACTCTCCAGGTTCTATGTAAGCCAGAGGCACAAGGTGATAGAAATGCACAAGGTCACACATGCATGCTACATGGCGCAATGTCTCTGGAGTTTGATTGCCGGGGCTGGAGGCCCTGTTGTGCCAATTGTCTCCCTCTCTCTTTTCACCCTCTTGCTCTCACTCGTTCATTAAAAAAGTACATGTATAGAGACTATAGTCTTCATCCCTACACCAAGTATGCACCATGACTCGTGAAGAAAATTGAGGTGTTACTGTGGTCTTCCCTCTAGTATATGCTGGTGAAGTGATCTTAATACATGTAACACACAGGCAAATGTAAGAAGAGATGAAGTGGTGGTGGTGGAAAAGGAGAAATAGAGCAGCCATCAGGAGCAGGTATCCTGACCCAGAGGAGATGCATGTGCAATGGGGTCTGTGATAAACATTGGATCAAAAGCTAACTGCTAGCTGCCTTTGTTGGTACTTTGCATGTACTCACTGAGCTGAAATAAAAATGTGTGATATCTAGTGAATATAAACCATAAGCATCTGGGAGTTTACCTAGTGGATTCTAATTCTCATTTAAGAAAAATCCTGATCAATCCTACTGTAAATTCAAGTCATCTTGGACCTAAAGGCAATGGATGACTAAAGTCATCTTGTTGAGTAGGGCAATTTGTCAACCTGTCAGGTGAACAAAAGCTGAAGTGAAAAGGATGTGAGTGGGACAGATGAGAGAAAGGATGTTACAGGCTTAGGCTTTCTCCTTCACTTTCCCTGAGTATGCTAGCCATTGACTAATTATACCACAAAGAGGCGCAAGTGAATAACTCACATGTCATAAGGAAGAACCACCAGTGATTCCATATTTTTTAATATAGTCTATCACAATAGCAGTGAGAATTATCTTTAACTTTGAATTAAATTACATGTAAAAAAATTCTGAGCTTTTTATATAAAGATTATTAATAAAAAGCTGGGTGTGGTGGCACACACCTTTAATCTCAGCACTTGAGATGCAGAGGTAGGAGAATCACCGTGAGTTCAAGGCCACCCTGAAGCTCCATAGTGAATTCCAGGTCAGCCTGGGCTAGAGTGAGACACTACCTCGAAAAACCAAAAAAAAAAAAGAATATTAATAAAAATAACTCTTGCTTTTGATTTTTATTGCTGATTGTTTTTTCAGATAGATTCTTATTATGTTGTTCAACCTGTCTCAATATGGCAATCCTCTTGCCTTCCCCTCCTGAGTACTGGGATTACTGGTGTGCATTTCCATGCTTAGCTGTGCTCAGTATTTTTGTTTCTTATATCAACAGGTTATTTGGACCTCCATATTACTATCAGATTTGTTTTCAAATGGCTTTATTTTCTTTTTAATCTGCTCTAAATTTTGTCCCCATAACAAAAACATGAATTTATCTATCTAAAAGAGAAAAATATGAAAGTAATAAAACAGATAATATTAAAGCAATATTTTATAATTTTAAGTTTACTTTCTCATTTTTCAAGGTTAAATACAACACTCAAACAAGCTTCAAGTTAAACATAAAAAATGTAATTCCAATAACTTATAATTCTCTTAAGGGATAGAAGTTGCTGAGCAGCATTTATATTTTAGTGTAAAAAATAAATCTAACGTGAACATGATTTATAAAACGTTTCCACAATACAGTATTCAGTAAATTATTCCATCTGGCCTTGCATTCATCATAAGGCATGGTGACTTTCCTAAGCATATTTAAATGTCACTTCAAAACACAATTGTATTTTCCAAACTGCCTTTTTATCAGGTTCCATTATATCAGTGAGCCATCCACTTTACTCCCTTTAGGGATGATGTTCAATATGTTATATTGCCATGTAACATAGTTACATAACTCTATTATGTAAAAACATTATATGTCCCCTAAAGTCTTTTAATGTGCATCCCATAAGTCAGATGTACATTTGTGGAAAGTTCTCATAAAAGTTCAGACTTTCCTTTCAGTTATGTTTCTAGGAATTAAGTCTTGCTCAACAATTTTAATATTTTAAATATCTATTTCTCTGTTGATTTGTAGCAGAAAGATAGTCTATGTTAACGTGGATTAAATTAGTTCTATCCTATTCTTTATTTTATTAGCTTTAAGCTTTCAATACTTGGATAATTATTGGTTTGTTTATAGGAATGTTGCTGTTAAACAAATTAGTTTTAGAAGAAACCACATATAGTAAAAGTGAAAGTGTAGACAATTCAGAGATAGTCAAACTACCACTTAGACAGAAAAGTCTCTAAGTTGATATTATTAATGTTATCATTTTTTGTTTTGTTCATTTATTTGTTTGTTTAAATATAAATATATATTTTATTGACAACTTCTATACTTACAGACAACAAACCATGATATTTCCTTCCCACTCTACCACTTACTCCTTCATAACTCTGGTCTCCATCACATCCCCTCCTCTCCATTAGTCTCTTTTTAAACTTTATGTCATAATCTCTTTTTGTTGTTGCTTATTAATTATTTTTGTATTCAGCAAATACAGTCAAGTTGGTACCATTGTTAGCCTCCTCCCTACCCTTGCTCCTCCCCCTGGCCCCTACTTGTTGAGGTATGTGGGTCATGCATTGTGGGGTTAGCCCTCAGTTATGGATAGAAGGAAATACTTCTGTGTATCATGACCCAATGTGTGGCTCTCACATTCTTTCTGCCTCTTCTTGCACAAATTTCCCTGAGCCATGCTGGGTTCGTTTTAGGTCTGCTTCAGTGATGAGGGCTTGTGAGCCTCTGTATCTCTGGATATTTGATTTGGTAGGAGTTGATTGTTCTCTGTGTTGAACTCTTTCACCCTTGTGCTGGTACCAGGTTCACCAAGAAAACAGCACCCTTGCTTGTTTCACCAAATATTCTTAGTTTCAGCTGGGAGCCTTTAGTTGGTATGATAGGGTGGTTCTCTCCTTGGGATCTAGGTCTATCTGAAAAATAGAAGCAGATTCTCTGATGGAGAGTAAAGTTAGTACCAGATAAATGGGATAACCCTTGTTTTTAGGGAGAATTTAATAGGTGTAGGCCCTCTTGTAGCCCACAATTGGTGGTAGCTTGATAATGGAAAGTGGGCTTGTTTTTGGATCTGGTTCTGACTTGTTTCCCAGTTCCACCTATGGGTTCCATTCCCCTGAGTGGATCAGTTAGCCAAATCAAGACCAGCTGGTTTCCAAACATGGCTGTGCAACACTATTGCACTTGTGTGAGCATAACAACAAGTTATTTGCTGCTAAGTAGGTTAGACCTAACATGAGTTGCTTGGACAGATATTGGTTATTTTCTCCCAGTCACCCATGTAGCACATTCTGACACTAGACATGGTGACTGCCTGGGGACTGACTCTCTTCCAGCTTCCAACCATGCCACTCCATGTTACATTTCAACCACATATGGTGTCTTCAGCAGTATGGTCTTACCACTAACCTTTAGTAGGTCATCCAGTACTCTGAGAGAAATCTGTTATTCTCTTAGGAAACCTTGTAGGTGTCTCTGATAAAAAGCTCATTGTGAGCCAGGCATGGTGGCACACACCTTTAATCCCAGCACTCGGGAGGCAGAGGTAGGTGGATTGCCATGAGTACGAGGCCACCCTGAGACTCCATAGTGAATTCCAGGTCAGCCTGGGCTAGAGTGAGACCCTACCTCGGAAAAAAAAAAAAAAAAAAAAAGGTTCATTGTGGATGATAGCCACCTGCTGGTACTGGGAGTTACAGATAATTGCCCATGAAGACAAGGAAGAAAATGATAAGTAATAAAAAAGAGTTAGAGAGAGGGGGTGGTCAGAGAGAAGCAGTAGAAGATTAAGGTCACTCTTCATCATACCCCCTTTAGTGCCTTGTGACTCAGGTGTTCCCTCTAAGGGCCTGATGAAAGTTTAACCATTTGGCCTGTCTTTTAGGATGTAGAATTTTATGGTACCATTGCCATTTAGGTCCAGATTTGTGTACTCCAACCCCCTGCCTTACCCAACCCTCCCTGCCCACCCACCCTATTGTCCAGGCCTTGAGATGCTTGCTGTGTATGTCAGCGTCTTGGGTAGATTTAGGTAAGATTCTGTAGTTGAGTGAGACTAGGTGGCAATTATCTTTCTGTGATTGGATAAGTTCACTGAGAATGATCTGTTACAGGTTCAAACATTTTTCTTCAAATTTCACTGTGTCGCTTTTTCTTACTGCTGTGTAGAATTCCATCGTGTAGATATACAACATCTTATTTATTGATTAATCTAGTGATGAATCTGGGTTGATTCCAGCTCTCAGCTATTACAAATTTATCTGCTATAAACATGTTTGAGCAAATCTCTCTGGCCTGAGGCTTGGAGGTTTTAAGGTGCATGCCCTGTAAGAAAATAACTGGGTCTGTTGGTAACGCTATAGTCAGATCTTTATTTTTCATTTATTTATTTATTTATTTGAGAGCAACAGACACAGAGAGAAAGGGGCAGATACTGAAAGAGAGTGTGCGCATGTGAGAGAGAGAGAGAGAGAGAGAGAGAGACAGAAAGGGCATGCCAGGGCCTCCAGCCATTGGAAACAAACTCCAGATGTGTGAACCTCCTTGTGCATCTGGCTAATGTTGGTCCTGGGGAATTGAGCCTTAACTGGGGTCCTTAGGTTTCACAGGCAAGTGCTTAATCACTAAGCCATCTATCTCTCCAGCCCATATAGTCACCTTTTTGGGAGTCTCCATACTGCTTTCCAAAGTGGTTGTACCATCTTACATTTCCACCAAGAGTGGATGAGTGTTCCTATTTCTCTACATCCTCGCCAGCATTTATTTTCATTTGATTTTTTTTTTTTGTTTGCTATCCTTACTGAGGTAAGGAGGAATCTCATAGTTGTTTTAATTTGCATTTCCCTGATGATTAGGTATGATGAACTTTTTCTTAAGTGTGTGTTTGCCATTTGTATTTATTCCTCAGTGAACTGCCTGTCCATTTCTTTGCCCCATTTTGTGAGTGGGTTGTTTGACTTTTTATTGTTTAGGTTTTTGAGTTCTTGTAGATCTTAAAGATCAGGCTTCTGTCTGTTGTATATTCAGCAAATATTTTCTCCCACTCTGTGGGTAATCTATTGGCTTTGCTTATTGTATGTTTGTCTGTGAATAAACTCTTCAGCTTCATGTGATTCCCTTAGTTGAGTGCTTGTTTAAGATCCTGTGCTACTGGGATTTTGTTCAGGAAGTCTTTTTCCATTCCAATATCATGGAAATGTCCTTCTATATTTTCTTCCAGTAGTAGGCAAGTTTCTGGTCTTATGTTGAGGTCTTTGATCCATTTGGACTTGAGTATTGTGCATGGTGAGATGTGTGGTCAAGTTTTAATTTCCTGCATATGGTTATCCAGTTTGTCCAGCACCATTTGTTGAAGATGTTCTCTTTTTTTACTGCCTATATTGTTAGGACCTTTGTCAAATATCAAGTAGTTATAGTTGCATGACCCAAAGTCCGGTTCCTCAATTCTATTCCATTGGTCTATACTATACTCCTGTTTTTATGCCAATACCATGCTGTTTGTATTACTATGGCTTTGTAATATAGATTTAGATCAGGTATGGTGATGCCTCCAGAGGTATTTCTTTTGCTGAGGCTATGCTTGGATATCTGAGTCCTTCTACCTTTCTGTATGAATTTTGAGATCATTATCTTCTAGCTCTGTGAAAAACAATGTTGGGCTTTTAATTGAAATTGCATTCAATCTATATATTGCCTTTGGTAGGATTGCCATCTTCACAATATTAATTCTGCCATCCAGGAGCATAGGATTTCTTTCCATTTTCTCAAGTCCTTCTCAATTTATTTTTTGAGTGTTTTTAAATTTTTGTTGTATAGATCTTTCCCTTTTTGGTTACTGTTACACCAAGGTATTTTATTTTATTTTGTTGTTGGTAATGAAAATGGGACAATGTCCCTTATTTCTTTCTCTGTATCCTTGTCATTTGCATATAGAAAACCTACTGATTTTGTTCATTGATTTTGTTTCCTGCTACTTTGCTAAAGGGGTTACTCACTTTCAAGAGTTTTGGGATAGAGTCTCTCGGGTCTCTTATGTATAGAAACATGTCCTCTGTGAATAGAGCTAACTTAACTTCTTCCTTTCCAAATTGTATCCATTTATTTTGTTCTCTTGTCTTATTGCTTGAGCTAGGACTTCCAGAACTATATTGAAAAGCAGAGGTGAGAGAGGACATCGCTGTCTTGTTACTGATCTTAGTGGGAATTCCTCCAGTCTCTCTCCATTAAGTATTATTTGGGCTTTAGGAACTTTGTATATAGCCTTTAATACTTTAAGATATAAACTGACCATGCCAATTCTCTCCAACGTTTTGATCATGAAGCGATGTTGTATTTTGTCAAAGGTCATTTCTGCATCTATCAAAATGATCATGTGGTTTTTGTGTTTAACCTTGTTTATATAGTATATTACATTGACAGTTTTCCATATGTTGAATACCCCTGCTTTCCTGGGATGAATCCCACTTGATCAAGGTGGTTAATGCTTTTGATGTATTGTTGGATTCAGTTTACAAGGGATTTGCTCAGGATCTTTCCGTCTAAGTTCATCATGGAAATAGGTTGGTAATTTTCTTTTCTTGTGGCATTTCTGCCTGGTTTTGGAATTAGGGTGATACTAGCTTCATAGAAGGAGTTGGAGAGCTTTCCTTGTTCTCCAATTGTATGGCACAGCTTGAGAAATATTGCTTTGAGTTCTTCCATGAAGGTTTGATAGAATTCAGCTGAGAAGCCATCTGGTCATGGACTCTTCTTTTTGGGGAAGTTTTTTTTTTATTAACTTTTCAATCTCAATGAGTGTGTTAGGTTTGTTTAGGAGATTAATCTTCTCTGAGGTTAGCTTTAGTAGATGGTATGTGTCCGGGACTTTTTGCATTTCCTCCATATTATCCAGTTTTGTGGAGTAGTTTTTGAAAAAAAAGTCCTGATGATTCTCCCAATTTCACGTATGTCTGTTGTGATCTCTTGTTTTTCATTTCTAATTTTATTAATTTGAAGCCTCTCTCTCTCTCTCTCTCCCTCTCTCTCTCTCTCTTTCTTTTTCTTTTGCTTGATCAAATTGGCCAGGGATTTGTCAATCTTGTTTATTTTCTCAAAAACCAGCTCTTTGTTTTGTCATTATTCTTAGTTTCCAATTCATTAATTTATGCTCTGATCTTATTATTTCTTTCCTTCTGTTGCTTTTTGGGTTGGATTCTTCTGGTTTTTCCAATGCCTTTAGGTGGATCATTAGGTTATTGATTTGGAATCTCTCTGTCTTTGCTATGAAGGCATTTAGTGTTATGAATTTTCCCAAGTAGCTCCTTCATTGTGTCCCATAAGTTTTGGAATGATGTGTTCTCATCATCATTCATTTCTCGAATTTTTACAATTTCATTTTTTATTTTGTCTACTACCAATTTATTGTTTAGAAGTGTGCTATTCAGTTTCCAGGAGCCAATTGGAATCTTGGTGGGTCTTTTGTTGTTAATTTCTAGCAATATAGCATTATGATCCGATGTCATGCAGGGAATTATGTCAATCTTCCTAAGAATATGGAAGCAGGCTTTGTGACCCAGTATATCATCTATTTTAGAGAGTGTTCCATGGGCTGCTGAGAAGAATGTGCAGTCTGTGGATTTAGGATGGAATGTTCTATAGATGTTAGTTAGGTCTAAGTGATCTTGGTTTTGTTGAGCTCTTTTACTTCCCTGTTGAGTTTCTGTTTGGATGATCTGTCTATTACTGATAAAAGTGTATTGAAGTCCCCAACTGTTATGGTGTTGGTTATTTCTGTTATATTGTCAAGTATGTTTTGTTTTGTGAACTGTGGTGCCCCTATGTTTGGTGCATAAATATTTATGATTATGATATACTATTGATGGATTATTCCCTTGATAGGTAGGAAGTGGCCTTCTTTGTCTTTTTTTATTATTTTTGGCTTAAAGTCTATTTTTTCCTTTTTTTATTAATTAGTTTTGCACTCAGCAAATACAATCAATTTGGTACCATTGTTAGGCTCATCCATGTCCTACCCCCTCCCCTTGGCCCCTCCTTGTTGAGTTATATGTGTCATGCATTATGGAATTAGCCCACAGTTATGGATAGGAGAAATGACATTCTTTCTGCCCCCTCTTCCACAAAATTTCCTTGAGCCATGTTGGGTTCATTTTTGGTCTGCTTCAGTGATGAGTTGTTGGGAGCCTCTGGGTCTCTGGATATCTGATTTGGTAAGAGTTGATGATGAAGTATATTTTTCCTGAAGTTAGTATAGCTACACCTGCATGTTTCTTATTCCCATTTGCTCAGAATATCATTTTCCACCCTTTCTCCCTGAGGAGGTGCATGTGTTTAGTGATGAGGTGGGTTTCTTTAAGACAACAGATTGAGGGTTCTACTTTTCTGATCCACCCTGTTAGCTTATGTCTCTTGAGGGGTGAATTAAGGCCATTAATATTTAGGACAATGACTGTGAAGTTTGATTTAATCCCTGCCATATTGTGTTGGTATATGTGGTTAGGTGTTTTCATGGACTGGAGTTTTTGTGCCTTCTCTGAGTTTGGTTATTGTATCTCTTTCTTGTAGCCATTTGAGGTCGATTATTTGATTCTTCAGTGTGGAGAATTTCCTCAAATACTCTCTTTTTAACTTATTTATTTGAAGTCAACAGAGAGAGAAAAAGGGAGAGGGAGAGAGAGAGAGAGAGAGAGAGAGAGAGAGAGAGAGAATGGGTGTTCAGGGCCTCCAGCCACTGCAAACCAACTCCAGATGCATGTGCCCCCTTGTGCATCTGGCTAAACATGGGTCCTGGGGAATTGAGCCTTGAACCAGGGTCCTTATGCTTCACAGGCAAGCACTTAACTACTAAAACATCTCTCCAGCCCTCAAATACTCTCTTTAGGTTTGGTTTTGTGTTCATATAATTGTAAAGCTGTGTTTTGTCATGGAAAGGTTTTCTTTCACCGTCTATTATGATGGATACTTTTGCTAGGTAAAGTAGTTTGGGTTGGAAGCCATAGGTTCTTAGACTTTGCAGTGTTCCACTCAAGGCCTTTCTGGCTTTCAGGGTTTCCACTGAGAAGTCTAAAATAATTCTGATAGAGTTACCTTTGAAAATGCTGTACTGTTTTTTCCTAGCAGCTTTTAGGATTTTCTCTCTGGTGTCAGTATTTAGAGTCTTAATGACAATATGTCTTGGAGAGTTTCTCCTTTGGTCCAATCTATTTGGAGTTCTGTCAGCTTCTTGCGTCTTGATGGGCCTTTCTTTTGAGAGAGTGGGAAAGTTTTCTTCAATTATTTTGTTAATAAGTTCTCCATGCCTTTGGTCTGAATTTCTTTCTCTTCCTTTATTCCCATGATCCAGATGTTAGGATGTTTAAAGGTATCTCACAATTCCCTCATGTTCTGTTCATAGAAATTTTTGAACTTATTGAAACTTTTGAACTTTCAAACTGATTCTTCTGTCTTGTCTTCCATATCTGAGTCTCTATCCTCCACATGGTTGACTGTATTCTTGAGAGCTTCTAAACAGTTTGGGGCTTATTCAATTAGGTTTGCATTTTCTACTACATTTCTATGTATAGTTTCCACAACTCTGTCAGGTTCATTTTCACATCATTTTCTGATTTTCTTGATGCTTCTTGGAACTCCTTGCATTACTTTATGTCTTCATTTAGCACCACCAGCTGACTTTTGAGGTCTTTTTTTTTCACTTTCCTTCATATCTCTTAACCGTGTTTGAACTCCTTCCATTTTCTCATCTATTAGGTCTAGTCTAGTGATGGCTGCATCCTTATGATTATTGGTCCTTGGTTGCCTTTCTGCAAGTTCTACCAGCAGCTTGGTCAGGGGTGCATTGTTCATAGTTTAATTTTGGTGTTCGGATTCTAATGTCTCTTCCATGTTTTGAATAGAGATATTCATTGTAGGACTGAATGATCTTACTGGATTTACTTGATTTTGATTTTTCATGTTATGTCTTTTGTGCTGTGGTCTGCCCATTACAGTTTATGGGTAGGGAGTGTAGGACTGTTGTCTCCATGGGGAGAGGAAGTGGTGTCTCTTATGGGAGAGGGCCTGAGCTCACACATGGGCAAGCAGATGGACAGAGAGTTCCTGAGCTCATGTGTGGGTGGGCAGATCAGCCTGAGCCCTCACCCATGAGGGGTAGATGTGAGAGGGGATGATTGTGCTGGAGCTCACAGGGGTAGACAAACAAAGCTGGCCTGATCTTGAATGCACAGTGGGCAGTTGGACATATCAAGCCTGAGCTCACATGGCCAGGAGGCAGAGATATCCCAATGTCATGAGTGGGTAAGGGTAGCAGGGCAATCACCCCTGTACAGTGATGCAAGCAAAACTCTGCTGGCCTGGGTCCCCTTTCCTGCAGTAAGTGTGAGTATCCTTTGGCTGGGTCTATGGCTAGGGCAGCTGCTTGGGGGAAATTGGGAAATTGGTGGGCTACCTGAGAGTGAGGGGATCAGCTGATTCCCTTTTTTTAACCTCTTTGCCCTCCCACTGGTGATCTATTAGAGATTTCTCTCCCCTAAAATACCTAGTGAACCCTTAGTGCCTTGCCTTTCCTTCCCAGGGAGGTGCAGTGTGGTTAGGCAGTCACCATCCTGACTGGAAGTCAATGTTATCAATTTTTTCTATCGATGTTAGTGACTAACAGTCTTCAAAACATGCACCTTAAGGTGTTCAAGAAGGCTTATTCTACTTTGGCATTGAATGCCATGACATTACCCAGAAGGTCAGTTGAATTGTAACTCATTATTTTTGTCACCCAAAGTGTTCTTTACTGATTCACCAGGCTAAGCTCTTTGCCACACAGCCTTGTCTTTGACTGTACCAAACTTTCTCCCATGTATAGAGGGGAGAATCGTGCCCTCCCTCACCCCTCTAAACACATACATACACTAATCTTCACTATCCAAAAATGTGGACATTTGTCAGATGCAGTGTATGCAGACATAATTAAAGTTCTCAAATGAATTCATCCTGAATTAGAATGAACTAAATGTCCTATGTCAGATTCTTCAAAAGAGAATCATAGAGAAATTGAGGACACTGACACACAGCACAGAAGATAATGTGAACAGAGGGTGTGACTAGATCAAGGCCTGGACAATCTAGGGATTGTTAAGAATTGCTGGCTGTCCACATAGTCTCACTCGTCTAAAGCACCTAACCTGAATCTATCCAAGATACCTTACATATCCAGCAAGCATCTCATGGACTAGACACTAGGATGGATGGGGAGGAAGGGGAGGGGATTGAAGGGGTGGAAAACACAAATCTAGACTCAAATGGCAATGGTACCATAAAATTCTTCTTCCTAAAAGGCAGGCCAAATGGCTGAACCTTCACCAGGCCCTATAGGGAACACCTGAAGCACAAGACATTGGAGAGGGTAGGATCGAGGCTAACCTTAATCTTCTACATCTTCCCTCCCTCCCCCTCCCTCTCCCTCTCTTTCTCTCTTCTCTCTAACTCTTGTAAATTAGTGGTTGTTTTCCTCATTTTCTTAGTGGGCACTGACCTGTAACTCTAAGTACCAGCATGGGGCTATCATCCATAATGAGCGTTTGATCAGAGACACCTACAAGGTTTCCTAAAAGACAGACAGCTTTCTATCATAGTACTTGATGATGCACCAAAGGTTAGTGGTAAGATCCTACTGCTGAAGACATCATATGCATTTGACATGTAAAATGGAATGCATAACTGGAAATTAGAAGACGGTCAGCCCCAGATAGTCAGCACATCTAGTGCCAGAAGGTGCTACATGGGCAACTGGGGGAAAATGACCAATATCTGTCCAAGCAACTCAAGGTATAACCTACTTAGGAGCAAATAACCTGTTGTGATGCCCACACAAGTGCAATAGTGGCACACAGCCATGGTGGGGAACCATCTGCTCTTGATTTGGCTAACTGATCCCCTCAGTGGTATGGGACCCATAGCTGGAGCTGGGAAAGTAGTCAGAACCATATCCAAACATTAGCCTACTCTCCAATATCAAGATACCATCAATCATGGGCTACAAGATGAACTGGATACCAGCACAAGGGGAAGGAGACCAACACAGAGAAAAATCAACTCCTACCAAATCAGAGAGCCAGAGCCTCAGAGGCCCCCAACACCTCAGCACTGAAGCAGACCAAAAATGAACCCAACATGTCTCAGGGAAATTTTGCAGAAGAGGGGGCGGAAAGAATGTCAGAGCCACATGTTGGGTCATGATATGCAGAGACATTTCTCTTACCCATAACTGTGGGCTAACTCCACAATGCACTACCCATATACCTCAACAAGGAGAGGCCAATGGGGAGGGGTAGGTCATGGATGAGCCTCATAATGATACCAAACTGATTGTATTTGCTGAATACAAAACTAATTAATAAAAAATAATTTTAGGGCTGGAGAGATGGCTTAGTGGTTAAGCACTTGCCTGTGAAGCCTAAGGACCCCGGTTCGAGGCTCGGTTCCCCAGGTCCCACGTTAGCCAGATGCACAAGGGGGCGCACGCGTCTGGAGTTCGTTTGCAGTGGCTGGAGGCCCTGGCGTGCCCATTCTCTCTCTCTCTCTATCTGTCTTTCTCCCTGTGTCTGTCACTCTCAAATAACTAATAAAAAATAATAATAATTTAAAAAAAATGAATCGCTGGCTGTCATCATCAGCCAGGAGAAAGGCATGGACAAGATTATCCCCCAAGCCTCAAATAGGATGTTGAGTATCTTGCCTCTAGAAATAAATGAATATGTGTGTATAAGTGTGTATCTATATATATGTGTGTGTATATATATACACATACACACACACACACACGTTGATATATATATGTATATATATATACATTATATATAAGCCTATACATTTACATCTATACATATACATTTGTTTCAAATCATCAAATTTGTTATACCAGCCTCAGAAATTCATATACTAGGATAGTTATCTCCTGTTAATGGAAGACCTCTGCTCTGTTATTTACATAAAAGCCTTCTCCTGAGGGAGCTTTCCTTGACCATAGTGGTAAAATATCTGTCTTTGTTACTCTTTTGTCATGAAATCCTCTTCACTTTCTTGAAATTATCACAAGTTACAATAACATATTATTTTCACTGCCTGAAATCCCCACTAAACAGAAGCTCTGTGAAGTCTGTTCATTGTCTTTGTTTGACTAGGTGGACATAGCTTATCCAGTCACTCATACATATCAAGTACATATTTGGGCTCCAAAGCTGTTGAATACATAAATGAAACAATGAATTATCCACCTACTAAATTCTTCCCACTTGCAAAATTAACAATGAAAATAAAGCATATATATAAAATTGTAAACCTTAGTGAAATTTGTTAAGGAATAGAGAGTAAAGAATATGGCTGTCTTCTGCACAATCCATAAAATCCCAAATATAATCACTTCCATTCCCAATATTCCTTTGATCTATACCACGACTGTAGGTTCCTCTTGATGATCTCCATGTTTAAAACCATATATCCTCTGGCTCATTTTTCTTATATTATTTCTTCTCTGGCAAATAAAAAAAAATTATCTTATGATAGAGCTTTCTTCTCTAGTCATAATTCTAAGTACAAGTTACCTTTGAAGCCAGTTCCTCTTGTTGATTGAGCATGTACAAACTGTTTCTTATATAGCAATGATGACTCTGTCTTTAAAAAAGTATTCCAAAACTTAGAAAAAGTTCAAAGCAAAAGGTTCTACCTTTCTACTTTCCTACCCGAGGATTAACTAGCCCATATATAATGACAATTTTCTTATATAAAGTGTAACTTGTTTGACTATTTGTTACTAAAGTTACTAGTCAATATTGCAAATGACTTTTTTCAGTATCAAAGAATAACTCCAGTGTCATGGCCCATTGATCAGTCAAACACTAACCTATCAAGTATCCAACTAAGCTATCTTATCTCAATAATCATTCCCTCATGTCTCTATAACTCTTTTCCTATAATCCTCCTCAGAACAAGTTTTACCATTTTCAGCTCCCTAATTAGTAATTTTAACAAAACCTTAAATGTATTCATCTTGTATTTGTATGAAAGAAGATTCAGAACTCTTAAAAATCATAAGGGTTGGAAAGATGGCTCAGTGGTCAAGGCACTTGCCTGCTAAGTCTGAGAACACACGTTCAATTCCCTAGTGCCCACATAAGCCAGATGCACAAGGTGGCATATGCGTCTGAAGTTCATTTGTGGTGACTGGAGGTATGGATGTACCCATTCTCTTTCTATCTGCATCTTAATCTCTCACTGTCTCTCAAATAAATAAACAAGCATTTTAAAAATGATAAGTTAACAGTAGTAAAGCTTTAAAAGCATCAACTCATCAAAACCCCTAAGTATCTTTTCTAAAAGAACTAAACTTTTCTTCCTCTAAACTGAATCACTGCACCAGCTCTTAGGATGCTACCTTTGGAGGCTTTTGCCTCCATAACACTTATCAGGTTATAACAGAAGGTTATAAATCATGAATACAACAAATAAATGGCATATATTATTTATCTCTGCATTAATTCTTTGTAGTAGATTGCATTTTCTGACATTTCCACCCTTGTTAATAAATTTTTAAAAAGTCACACACAGTCTGCAAAATACTGTCTCTTATTTGCACTAAAAACATATTACTGAAAACCCCATAGGCAACACGAGGAGATTATTATGGTCTCTCTTCATTGTGCCATTGCTGTTCACTTCTACAGTATTGACTACTTAGGTAACTCTTGTTTACCAGGTTGTGTTATCTGAATAATACCAGAAAAAAGCACATTAAAATGCAAACATTAAATCATGTCATGAAAATATGCACCTATTGTAAATGGAAGACATAGCACTTTCCTTTATACTATCATATGAATTAAGCAGCACATTTTGTAGATAATAGCAAATGGCATATATGCAAAATAAAAGTTGGTTTAATTTGACTTATTGCCCCTCTTTGTCCAATGATATCATATAGTTGATCTATCTACCTCCTCTAGAGATGCTATGATCTTGCATTGATGCAACAGACATCTGATGTAGACAGACAATACTAGCAGGAATGTCAATGAGAGCCAGGTGAGGTGGTTTATGTCTATAATCCTAGAACCTGAAACACTGAGGCAGTAGGATCTCAAGCTCAAAGCTAGTCTGAACTACATAGGGAGACCATATTTGTCAAATCAATAATGTATAAAATCTGTTTAAAGTATTATTAACATGTAAAATTAAAACAAAGCAGTCGGTACTGTGGACAGGGCATTTTTCCCATGTGTATATTTTGCTACAAATTATAAAGTTATTTTGACATGAGGTGTGAAGAAAAGTGGGCGTATCATTTAATGCATTTTGGCTATGTGAGTCTAGGTCTTTGCAAAATGATCTTGGTTAAAGCACAAGTTATCAGATTCATATATGTACATGGTATGTATAAACATAGAAGTAGAGAAAATATAGAAATATCTCATTGCTCTCCTTCAATCATAACAATTAAATGTGTAAATCATATGTTAAAAATAATTTCTTTAACACAAAGTTGTGCCTTGGGCAAATTATCTATTCAAGGAATAATCACATCAAGATACTCATACTTCTACCATTAAGTGGTATCAATGTTGCTAAAGCATATTCTAAAAAAGTGCTTTTTTTTCTTTGATTTCAAAGCTTAAAAGATTAATAGGGGGCTGGAGAGATGGCTTAGCGCTTAAGCGCTTGCCTGTGAAGCCAAAGGACCCCGGTTTGAGGCTTGATTCCCCAGGACCCACGTTAGCCAGATGCACAAGGGGGCGCACGTGTCTGGAGTTCGTTTGCAGTGGCTGGAAGCCCTGGCAGGCCCATTCTCATTCTCTCTCTCTATGCCTCTTTCTCTGTCTGTTGCTCTCAGAATAAATAAATAAGGGCTGGAGAGATGGGTTAGCAGTAAAGCGCTTGCCTATGAAGCCTAAGGACCCTGGTTCGAGGCTCGAGTCCCCAGGACCCATGTTAGCCAGATGCACAAGGGGGCCCGTGTGTCTAGAGTTCGTTTTCAGTGACTGGAAGCCCTGACGCGCCCATTCTTTCTCTCTTTCTATCTGCCTCTCTTTCTCTCTCTGTCACTCTAAAATAATAAAAATAAACAAAATAAATAAATAAATAATAAAAATGAACAAAAAAATTTAAAAAAGATTAATAGGGTCACTCTTTCCTGCAAAGGAAGTTATAACATCAGAACTAGTCAAATGATTGAGGGCTTAACAGAGCAACAGTAAAACTCAACTGCCAACAATTGTTTCTCTTATTCAAACAAATATCTAGGAACATGAATTATTACAATAGGCCCAATGCTCATAAAACTGAGTCCCAAAATCATGGGCAATGTTCTTGGGAAGATAGTAATGATGATTGTTCCCAGCATAAGCTTTGGGTAGAGGACAGAGGTACCTCTGAATCCTGGCACCTATATAGCTCTAGTAGCCTGCACATTCTAAAGCAGTAAAAATCTTCAATTCTTTTTTTGGAGGATGCTGATAATAATTATTTCTGATAGAGTTGGTATAATGATTACTCAACTGGATAATTTTCACAAAATACAAACATTGAGAATCCTTTAAGATCAATTCCAACTTATTTTTTTTTTTCTCATTAAAATCCCAGGACTAAAAGTACTCAGTGGTCAAGGCAAAACCAAGAATAAATTTCAATCCTCCAATTTCTCAAGACAAGTGAACCTTCTAAAATGTTTATATTACTTCTAATTATCTTCTATTAAGATGATATATATATTCAAATGTACAATTCCTAGATATATGTGCACATGTTTATATATGTATACACATATTTAATTTTTCAATGTGTAATTAAATTATCATTGGTGAAATCCCTATAACAGTGAACAGATGAACAAAAGAAAATCATACCAATTTATTTAATTTAATAAGTTAGCCAATTTATTTATTTAATTCAAGTAACATTAGAATCATCAGGGGGAAATTTCATAATGACTGTTCATCATCTTCTCTGTGATCCTTAAGAAAGTAGAAGAGGGCTAGAGAGATCACTCAGTGGTCAAGGTGCTTGCCTGCAAAACCTAAGGGCACAGATTCAATTCCCCATTATTGAGATGCACAAAGTAGTACATGCATCTGGAGTTCATTTACAATGGCTTGAGAGCCTGGCATGCCCATACTCTCTCTCCTTCCCTCTCTCTCTTTCTCTCTCCCTCCACCCTGAAAATAAATAAATAAAATATATTTTTTTTTAAAAAAGGAAAAAAAGAGCCAGGTGTCTTGGTGCACACCTTTAATCCCAGCACTTGGGAGGCAGAGGTAGGAGGATTGCCAGGAGTTCAAGGCTTCCCTGAGACTACATAGTGAAGTCCAGGTCAGCCTGGGCCACAGTGAGACCCTATCTCAATAATAATAATAATAATAATAATAATAATAATAATAATAAATAATAATAATAATAATGGAAAAATAAGTAGGATATTCCCTTTCTTCTGATATAAAGAAGCACCTCTCATGTAAGACCAGTTGAAAGTCAGAACATTCTAGGTTTTGTGGCTTGTTTCCTTGGAGAAAGGTAAGGGGAATATTGGAGAGACCTTCCTGCTTTGTCTGTTTCAGCTTACAATTATTCATTGTGCCTATGTTCCACCTAGAAGAATAACATGGCCTTCACCTCATCAAAAACATCCAGCCAAGCTTACTAAAAATGCTGATGTATTTAGCAGTTTAGCATGTTCCTTTGCATGTCTTCATGTTTGTTACTCAGTCATTATGACAGTATATTAACAATCCAGTCACTGTGTGTTGCCAAATAAAATGAATCAAGAAGCATCGAGAGGCTGGGTTAATGGCCCAGTAGTTAAAGGGGCTTGCTTGTAAAGTATGATGGCCCAGGTTCAGTTCCCCAGTACTTAATTAAAGCCAGATGCACAACAGAATACATGTATCTGGAGCCCATTTGCAGTGGCAGAAGGACCTGGTGCACTCACACGCTGTCTCTTTTTCTCATAAATAAACATGTTTAAAAATGTCAGCAAGAGAAATCCTTAATAGGGTCAGACTATGCATTAATCTAACAGATTTCTAGGATTAATATTTCTGAAAGGGTCTCAACTGATTCAGCTACTTGCCATCTTTGGTAGAATCCTTTATCCTCATTGATAATATTACCAGGTGGCCTAGTTTCAGCTCTTGTCTTTATTTGTATTTGCTGATTGTCTTTTGGAGTAGCTGAGTTTATTCCATCTAAACAGATGAGATCAATATTAAAATGCAATCTAAGCCAAGTCACCACTCAGTCATTTGCAACACTTGGGCATTTACCACTTCTGCAAATGTAATAGCGTAAAAATGATATGAACTGTTACAGACAAGCAGCAGTAGTACAAGTCCTTTGGGTCATCAAACTTGATGTGTGTAACACATACATTTCAGTTCAACAAGTCATTCCAAATCCACTCTATTTTAAGTTCTGATTTTATGTCTTGAGTGTCACTCATTGGTTTAATGTAATTCTTGCCGTTAGAAGATGGATTCTGATACATGTATTACTTAGACTCCCCTGGAACAGAAAGAGATAGTAATGACGCCCAGTAAATCAACCCATTGCCAGCACATACATTGAATGATAGATCTGATATATTAAAAAAAAACTCCTTCACTTTGTTATTTATAATCTAAATGTCAGATATCAGCATAGTTTTAAAAGCTCAATAAAACTCAGTGCTGTTTGTCAACATCATTTCAAACAATAAAAATTGAAAGAAAATCAGTATCTACTGAGTAGGATGTGATTAATCCAGACAATGAATACTATACATCTAGAAAAAATGAAAATGAGCAGGGTATACTAAAACTTATTAAAGAGCCAATGTAATTTTAACAAGAAAACAGAACAGGAAGTGTTGCATGTGACAGTCCGATCTCATTAATATAAAATAAGTTTTTCTAACTCTAAGAGATTTAGAAAAGTAAAAATTAAGTTTACATAAGCATTATTTAGAAAATTAATAGAAAGAGACTTTGATTTTTTAAAAATATTTTCTCTATTTATTTATGTATAACAGAGAGGAGAGGAGAGGAGAGGAGAGGAGAGGGAGAAAGAGAGAGAATGGATGTGCCAGGGCCTCTAGCCACCACAAATTAACTCCAGACATATGTGCCACTTTGTGCATATGGCCTTATATAGGTACTGGGGATGTGAACCCAGGTCCTTAGACTTGCAGGCAAGTGCCTTAACTTCACAGACCACTCTCTCCAATCAGAGATTTTGATGTTTTTGTTTTGTTTTGTTTTTCAAGGTAGGGTCTCACTCTAGTCCAGACTGACCTGGAATTCACTATGTAGTTTCAGGATGGGCTTGAACTCTTGGCTACCCTCCTATCTCTGCCTCACGAGTGCTGGAATTAAAGGCATGTGCCACCACACACAGTTGAGTTTTTTTTTTTTTTAAATTTTTTATTTATTTATTTGAGAGTGACAGACACAGAGAGAAAGACAGATAGAGGGAGAGAGAGGGAGAATGGGCGCGCCAGGGCTTCCAGCCTCTGCAAACGAACTCCAGACGCGTGCGCCCCCTTGTGCATCTGGCTAACGTGGGACCTGGGGAACCGAGCCTCGAACCGGGGTCCTTAGGCTTCACAGGCAAGCGCTTAACCGCTAAGCCATCTCTCCAGCCCCAGTTGAGTTTTTTATTTTAAAATATATAAATCTTTCATGTTTTGATTTTTTTTAATTAGTACATCTCTCTCTCTCTCTTTCTTCTCTCTCTTTTCTCTTTTTCTTTCATATTACCTATCTTTTTCTTCCTTCTTTTCCTTGGTGCTGGCCTGAAACTCCCAGTACTAGCATCCAGTTAACATCGACAATGAGCTGTTGATCAAAGAGACCTACAAGTTTTCCCAAAAGAAGATAGATTTTTGTTAGAGTACTTGATGACCCACCAAAGGTTAGTGGTAAGACTGTACTGCTGAAGACACCATATGCTGTTCTTACAGAACATGGAGTGACCTGGCTGGAATCTGGAAGAGGGTTAGTCCCCAGACAGTTAGATCATCTAGTGCCAGAAGATGCTACATGAGTGACTGGGTGGAAATGACCTATCTGATGTGTCCAAGCAACTTGTGGTCTAAGCTATTCTGTAGCAATCAACCTGACATGATGCTCACACAATTGCAATAGTGGCACACAGCTATCAACTACTCTTGATTTAGCTAACTGATATGCTCAGTGGAATGGAACCCATAGCTAGTTCTGGAAAATAAGTCAGAACCATATCCAAAAAATAAGTTCACTTTCCATTATTAAGCTCCTACCAATCATGGGCTATAGAAGGACCTACATCTATTAAAATGGTTATCCCATTTATCTGTTGCTGACTTCACTCTCCATTGGAGAATTTGCTTCTTTTTTTCAGATGACACAGATCCTGAGGAGACAATCAGGCTATTGTTCCTCACCAGGGCCCCAGCTGAAACCATACTGTAACTGGGGAAATGTGCAAGAGTGCTGCTTTCTTGGTGAACCTGGTAGCAGCACAAGGGTGAAGGAGATAGACACAGAGAACAATCAACTGGTACCAAACCAGATATCCAGAGAGACAGAGGCTCCAAAGACCTCATCACTGAAGTAGACCTAAAACGAACCCAACATGGCTCAGGAAAATTAGCGGAAGAGGGAGAGGAAAAATTGTTAGAGCCACATGTTGGGACATGCACAGAGAACATTGCCTCTTCCCCATAACTGATGGCTAACCCCACAATGCATGACCCACATTCCCCAATGAGGAGGGTCCCTGCGGAGGGAAGAGGACAGGGAGGATGCTAACGATGGTACCAACATGGCTATATACATACTGTGTACATAACTAATAACAATTTTTAAAAATGGAGATTTTTTAATGAAATTCATTACAGAATATTTTCTACTGAGAAATAGTATCAAGATGAGATTATTATTATCAAGTAACCACAAAGAAATCAGTGTGATTTCCTGGGTACAAAATATAGGATCTAGCCAGGTGTGGTGGAACACACTTTAATCTCAGCACTTGCCATGAGTTTGAGGCCACCCTGAGACTACATGGTAATCCAGGTCAGCCTGGGCCAGAGTGAGACCCTACCTCAAAAAAAAAATATATATATATATATGTATATATATATATACATACACATACATATACATGTATATATATGACCTACCTTACTATGGGAATTTAGAGAATAGATCTATAATTTCTCAAACTCTCTTTTTAACACATTATTGTTATTTAGAGCAAAGCTAGTATTCAATAAATATTAATTAAGGGCATGAATGGTTAAAAGATTTATCATGATAAACATATGAAGAGATCACCTTATGTATACAATGGAAAGGATTGGAATTTCCTAAGAAAATTACTTAAGTTTTACCTAAGCATTATTGTTTTAAAAATGTTTATATATATCAAATTATTTTAAACATGCATTGGAATAGTTTAAACAAGTAGTTTAAATATATTTACCTAGAATGAGTGAGGAGCTGGCATTATTTTCCCTTCTGGTGACATGTCACATGATGCATTTCTTGGAGATCTATTCCTAGTTGTGCTATAAATAATTTTTTAGTAATTAAAACTTGAAGTAAGGGAAAAAGAAGGGAAGGGAGAAAAACATGAATAATGAAAACATGAAATTTTACATAATAAAGCTTAATTCTTGGTATATTAATAAAAAAGAGACTTAGAGGAATTAATTCCCTGCGGATATTTGCCTTACAATATTAATTTAAAACCCCCAAAGCCTTTAAGAGATCATCTTTTCCTAATGGCAAATGCACAGTGTTAAGTAGCAGGAAATGTTTTTTGGAAGGGGAGTCAAAGAATGAATTTCAAATACCATATAAGCTGAGTGCTTTCTGATGTTCTTCAGAAGTTGAAAATACATAGGCCTTTTCAACTCTGAAGTCTGCCACCAGAGAAAACACTAGAGTAAAACAGCCAGAGTGAAGAGCAGAGAGAGTATGCTCAATAGTCTAAGGGAAATTATCCTGTTTAAAATAAGACACGTAGAACTTCCTTAGTTAACTGGCCCCTGCTTCTTTATCACCCCTCTTCCAAGTCTCATAGGAATTGAACTATATACATTATTTTCCCTCATCTAGGAATTGTACTTTATTTTTAAACATAATATTTTTCTCTATAGTGAGACTTTTTCTAGATATTTGTTTTCTAAGATTGCTTACTTACAAAAGACATGTCAGTTCATTTTCTACCTCACTTGCACCAACAGAGATAGTACATTCACATATACAAGGAACCATAAATGATATTTGTACACATAAAATCCTAAGTAAATTGGAATCTCTGAACAGCTTCTCATAGAAGCCAAGAGAACATATGAGTTAGAGACACCATGGAGCAAAGGCAGACACTGGTTGAGAGGGAATTGTCCATCTGAGGTCAAGAGTGGAGCGGAAGGGCTCTCTACCTCTGTGTGGATTCTGTAGATGTATAGTCCAAATACTTCTTGCTTCACCTGACACTAACACCCATAAAAAGTGAAATGGAGACCAGAGATTGGGAAACAAAGCTCTGCTGTTACAGGAAAGAATCAGAAACATAAAAAAAAAAAAAAAAAAAAAAAAAACAGTCATAGCATTTGGGAAAGAAAGAGACCTTGAGCAGACACTTGGCTGAATCATTTACTTACTTCTACTAAGATATGCACATGCTATGTGTTGAAACTTGATACCCAGAGTATGATACTGGAAGCTAGTACAATCATTAAGTCAGGGGGTCACTGGAAGAAGTTTTGTCCTTGGGGTTAGGAGAGGTTAGTCAGGGATGCCAAGCTGACTTCCCCTCTCTTTTCCCTGTTGGCATTCAGGAGGCACCCTTTCACCGCAAACTCCCACCATGAAGTATTCTTTGTAAGCCTGAAGCAGCAGGGCCATGTAACCATGGATTGATATTTCTGAAACTATGAGTCAATTTCCTCATTTTAAGTTATTTCAATTATTTCTTCACAATGAGACCAAGCTTACTGACATAACACATATAAATTAATCTCCAAGAAATAATTATTTAGGCATTAAATTTTGTTTAAGAAGTACAAATCTGAAATTACATTTCAAATACTGAAGCATGTAAATACAGTTGTTTGCTTTGTTTTACATAAAATTAATTATAACTTTGCTCAGTATTTTATAGTGTCACTTTATAATTGCTTGATTATGATGGTTCCAATCTCTATACTTTCCTATAGCCTAACATAAATATTTATAACAGGTTTTGGAAAAGATGTATATTATAATTTAGGATGATTTTCATCAAAAATATTTTTAAATTGGGTGTGGTGGTGCATCTTTAATCCCAGCCCTTGAGAGGCAGAGGTAGGAGGATCACTGTGAGTTCAAGGTCACCCTGAGTCTACATAGTAAGTTCCAGGTCAGCCTGGGCTACAGTGAAACACTACCTTAAAAAAAAAAAAAAATCTTTAAAATTAATGAAGAACCTAACCTCAATCCTTTTCAATAATTTAAGCATAGAAACCTTTCAGACGTTCTTTAATCCAACAATGCCAAGGAAGTGCTCACATGTGATTTGTCAACACCAGCTCACAGAGGGATACGAAAAACTATAAAAATTTGCAACTATAAATGGACACAGATGACAAGGCTTTTATAAACCAAGCAACTATACAGAAGAGATATTTCTCAGAGAACTTTCTTCATGAGATTCTTATGTTTAGAAAGTAAAGTTTTTCATTTTTGGATTCCCAGCACCTCTATAATATTGGCTGTCACATGACATTGTATGTAGTCAATAAACCATAAAGGAGTTAATGCTACTTCATGTGGAACAGTTGGGGGATAGGATGAAACCACTGGTACTGCACATAAAATTGGTAGCTCACTTTTCTTCACACTCCAAGGCCCTTCCTCATCAAAATTATAAAAAAGTTATATGTGATACTTTTGAAGGTGTTGATCAGTTAAGAGAAAGATATTTGACAATGACAGTTTCCAGGCAACAGAGAAGTAGGTAATTAAAGTATATGAAGAAATGTAGACAAAAATGAAAGGAAAGGGTACCTGATGCTGGGATCATGATGACTGGCTGTTAACCACCACTGATAACAGATATTCGTGGAAGATATGGGGATAAGAATAGGGACCTTCAGATAAACCAGAGGGATGAAAATACAGGTATCAGAATATTGGTGAATGAGGAAATACAAATGCATTCATAAAAATTAAGAGTTCAATACAAGTCAAGTATCAAAATATTTCAAAAAGATTAAATAGTAGTAGGGCTTTGATTGGTGATGCTATTAAAAGTTAAGAAGGGCTGGAGAGATGCCTTAGCAGTTAAAGTGCTTGCCTGCAAAGCCTAAGTACCCATGTTTTCTGTCCAGATCCCAGATAAGCCAGACACACAAAGATGGCACATATGCAAGGCTGTACATGCCCACTAGGTGGCACAAGCATCTGGAGTTGGATATCAGTGGCTGAGGCTTTGGTGCACCAATTCTCTCTCATGCTCTCTCTAAAAAAAAATAAAATAAAAGCTTTATAAAAGTTAAGAAAATGTAACTTTGATGGTTATTTCTAAAATAATGAAAAATCATATTTGATTTTAAAATTACTCATCCTTTGCAGAAAGCATTCATGAGCACTCATGTATTATTTTAAAATATTATTATTGTTGTTATTATTTCAACTGAATATTAACTAAATTCAATATTATTCAATATCATTATTTTTCCAACATAAATAGCCTCCAAAGATTCAGCTTTCTAAAGACTAACAAGATTGCCTTCATTATTCTCAACAAACTCAAAGCATAGGTGTTCTGAACTAAATTCACCCATTTTCCTGTGACATGTCCTCCTTTCAGAAATAAACTATGTATCACATTGATTTTGGATTATTTTACCTTGAACATTTGAAAATTAACAGTAACATGGATATTTTATAAATATATTTCCATTTTTCATAAGGCATTAAAGCCTACACTGATTGGAGTAAAAAAGAATGAACTTAGACTCCCATGGCTATATATGTACTAAATTATAGATTTCACGACACTACTGGAGAAATTATTTTGTGAGAATGTTTGCTGAGTTGAATTATGTGCCCATCTCTCCTATTGTTCAAGAAGAAATTTAGGAATTGGAAGAAAATAGGCACAGTGCCTTTTGTTGCCTATAAATATAGGACAATTTAGAAACAGCCCAGGGCAGGGAAAGACGGATGCTCTCCTGTTGTAATAAGGCCAAAGTTATTAGCTATTTGTTTCCCATAAATAAGGTCAAAGTTATGTTAATAGAAGGAATATGAATTTCTCAGGGAGACCAGATGGGGACCTTGGAAATCTGTGAATCATCACAGTGGGAGGTGTGCTTGCTTTGAGATACTTTGGGTAGGAATAAGCTCCAGTCTGAAGGGAAACCTTCTGCCCCTCTCCCTCATCTATTTCCTCTCTCCCAGTGGGACAGCCTTCATTATACCCCTTTAACACAGCCAGACAACACAGAAGCCCAACATATCTCTTATTTACCCTCAGGGCATATGAGAAAAGCTGAGAATGTTCAGAAAATACCTTCAGCTACAGTATTGGAGAGGCACAAAGAATGACTGACAATAGAGTTATTGGGGAATCCTGAGTGTTGTGTATGTGGATAACAGTGGTTCCAGACAAAAGAGAAAGGAGTTCAATGAAGATGATCATGGGAAATGGACAGCCATGGATAGGTTGGAATATGAAATGCTCATGTGTAACAACTACCCATTCCACATCCAACACCTGCTTCAAGTCCTTGATTCTGATGGAAGCAGTCAAGTAACCCTCCACCTCAGCCTCCATCTCTGTGACTTTGTAGAGGTAGCTTTGTGTCAAGTACATGAATTACAGAGTACATTTCTTAAATTTAATATTCTCTGTACTCACTGTGGAAACAGGAGCTTATCATAGAATCTGGAGTGGAGAAGATTTCCTAGAAAGTGACCACAAGCAGACTGTGGCAGCATGCTAGATGTGATAGACTGGCCATGGAATGGGCTCCACCCACAGCTGAGATCGAGTAGCTAAAGCTAGCTCTGAATGCACAGCCTCACCACTTTGCTAAAAAAGTGCCTGGAGACAAGAGGGAGAGGGAAGCACAGTGTGCAAAGGTTTACCCATGGCCAAATCCCTTGAAATATTGCTAACACAGCAGATTCTGCAAGGCACAATAGCATTGCCTTGTTGGCTGTGATTCTTGGAATACCTCAGTGGTGGTTTTGCATGCAGAATGGTGATTTACATTGAAGTGAATGAAAACAGTATGGCAAAATCTTAAGTAGGAAGGATTCTTCAGGATTAAGAATAAAGAAATATAAATGGGGGAGAAAGGAAAGACAAAAGGAAAGCTCAGCTTTAATATTCCCCAAGCTTTCAGGCAGTTCCAGTAGATTTTAAACCCCTGCTTATACATTATTCCTATGTGTAATTAATATTCCATGAGCAGCTATGCCCAGAGCCAGTTGCTCCAAGGCAAGGCCTTAGGTGACATATTTTAATGCTATGCATATTTTTAATATCCAATTAAAAATCAAAAAGCCTTAGAAGAAAGAGTATGAAATAGACAATATATGAAAGAGACATAAAAAAGATTCACAAATTTAAAAAGGTGAGCAACTAATCTTATGAAACCTCAAATGCACAGTTGTGAGTACAAATTAGAGGAGATATGAATTTTATAATAATAAAATAATAGGAAAATATAATCACTTCTATGGAGAATTAAAAGCTATATCAAGTATATACCATATATGCATGCAAACATATACATATATTTGAATATAAATAAATATAATTTGGAGTTTTATATCAATATATCACCATGGAAATATAATCACAAACTCAAGGCTAAAGTTTCTCAGAACACATAAGTAAATCATGAGATCAAACGGACTTAGTGAGTAGCTCAGCCAAAGCTGTGGCCCTGTGTAGAAACTATTTTACCTGAGGAAAATAGATAGAAAATAGATAGGTTTTTTTTTAATAAAAAGGGTTTATGTTATGTTGAATTTTATCTCTAGACTTTCTGTTGTTATAGAAACGGTTTAAGAATAAATGAGTATTTTGGCATATATTTAAAAATATAGACACCTCATGGAATAAGGAAGTAGCACACTCAGTTTAATTCAATGCCATATTTTACTATTGTAAAATAAAATTTTATTATCCCATGAAAACTGATTATTTTCATGGCCACCATACATACATAATAACTTCTGAGCAATTTTTGCATTCCTTCTCATTTGTGAAGGTCAACATTTACAGATGGAATGAGCCAAGAGAGGCATTGCCCATAAAAATAGAAAGTGACCTGAGAAAAGGCCTCATAGTTTGGTCTCTCCCAGATTTATCCCATATCATAGCTTATCCTAGTGAAGTAAGAGTCACGTAATTAGGACAAAGACAAAGTGATCTGAAAACTAGGATTTACTGCTCCTAAGAATGCTCTCTTATCTCTCCTGTTCTCTTTTACTCCTCTAAAACATTCACACAGGAAACTTTTTTACTTCTCTTATCAAATATTTTGTTTTCTTATCTCCTTTCTTCCCTTATATTCTTCTTTGTCCTAATTCTTTTATGGTCCCTCTTCTGGTGCCTTGTTAATCAAATTGTCAGATGAAAGAGAAAGTCAAGAGCAGGCTAACATTATCTTCACAGAGTGAGATGTCCTTTATGGAAATAATGGGGTAGGAAATACAAAACAATCTTATAAAATAGTCTGAAGTCTAACCTATAGCCACTGAAAAACAAATTATGAATAAGATGAAGTATAAAAGTATAAAATCAGAGAAAGTATAAAGGGCAAGATCAGAGAAATCTGGTTCACATTTCTGAACAGATTTTTTTCCATTAATAAAATTTATTAAAGGAGTAGTCCAATTAGTCTACAACATTGCTAAAATTTAAATGTTGTGATATATTCCTACCCACAAAAATTTCAGGATAACTTGCCAGAAATGAATCAATATGGCAAATGGGAGACCTAGAGAAAAATCTCTTTCAGATTTTATTACAGTTGAATATTCCATATCTTTCAGTACTTTTATGTGCTTTTTTCACTTAGTATTTTTAATTCCTTATGTTTCTTCTTATCAGATGGGAATACTTCACATTTAACCTTTATTTACTGATTTTAGTTTATTTCTAGGAAGCATTTACAAAAGTCATTTTTGACTAAATCTAAATACCAAAATCAGAGTGTTTCAGGAGTAACATAGTTGTGTGGGACATTTGAGATTCATAATTCCACTTCAGTATCCCTTATATGAATACATCCCTGAAGCTAATAGTATAAAAGAAAAATAAATATCTTTGTTTTACTTTCTACTCTTATTTTATTTTTTATTAGTATACTTTAATGGACCAATATAGTGGGTTTAAGGACTTCATGTAAATGGTTGATTAGAAGCAGTATTCATATGGCATGGTGAAGAAGAAGCAGGATAATCTCTAGTATATGCCAAAGAGAGTAAAAAAAAATGGATATTCACAAAAGTGTGAGAGGACAGATGAACAGCATGGAAAAACAAAACGGTGACACACTGAGCAGGGATCATAGTTTTAGCCCTGTAGTTCCCCAGTGGGGAGTAGCAGAAGCCTTATCCAAAATGGAAGCCTGGTGGCCCTGGTGAAAAGCACTGGATGCTTTATCTGTAGAACAAGCCCTCAGTGCCCAACGGCCTCAAATCTAGCACTTAACTTGCAGGGACAGTGATTTTTTCCACTTGGATAGTCATCGACAGAAAAGGAGTTCCTCTAACTCAAATGATAGAGATCAGTGCCATTCTGACAGGGGTTAAAACTGAGTTATTCTGCAGGGGAGGGGAGGAGAGATGAAGGGGTGGTAGTAGTGAGCATAAGAAACAATCTCAGGATATGGAGCCTGAATTCAACTTGTCACAGTCCCACAGGGAGAAACAGCCCTAGGAGACAGTTGTGAAGTACAAGATGGCTAGGTGCTCACAAGCCACAAAGTGAAGGTGGTGGGAGTTCAGCTCAGGCAGGGACTGGTACAAGGTGTGTAGAGGAAGGGAGCCTTGTCATCATTACCTAGAAGCAATGTTTATCCAACTGAGAATAACTCTGGGATTTGATAACCCAGAGCCCAAGGTCAACAAGTGGATCAAACCCTGGAACCACCTGTCTACCATGAGGTGCACTGCTGTAGAGGCTTAGAACTCCAAAGCTCTGTCTGCCTGATGACTCAAGAAGGGTAATTAAGGCTTGATGGGTCTTGAAAGCAGGAAAACAGGTTTTCCTGTACAGATCTCAAAGCCGTGGTCACTTTCATCAAGCTCAAAATATTTATTACTCATTGAAATGCTACCTTTTTAAACAGCAGACTATGAAAGGCTGAAGAGTAAGGCTACTTTTTTTGCTGGTATCAGACCCTGAAAATACTTTTACCTAATTCAGCAGAAACTGATGGGATAAGAACAAATTATCATATACCAAAAGTTAATAAAGTGATTTTGAGATAATAATGGATAGAAATTAGAAAAATATTTTATAAATAACCTGGAAAATGATGTTGGTGAAATATTGTTATGATGTAATCATGATGAATCATGACAAACTAAAGAATTTTTTGATGGCCATTGTTTTTAAGTTACATACTAAATAATGAATTTGGCACTATTCACACAGTAAAACAAGTTATTTATATTTTTATATTGTTATCCAATAGAGTAAGTCAGAACATGTTCACATATCCACTTGGGCTAGAGTTAACATTTTTTTAAACAAAATGTTGTAAGAGGATCATACTAAGCTTCATGAAATATCATTCAATTTTTTCTCTGTAAGTGAAAAGAAAATGTCTTTGTGAAGAAAATGACATAAAGGAAAAATATCAGCTAGAACTTTAAGGGAGGTAAGAACTAATGATGTGTGAAAATTTAATAGGCTTCAGGATGCCGACTATGCTGTACTCCATTTGTTGAGGAATGATAGAGGAAGCAGTTCTCTGGGTAATGTGAATAAGGGTTATTAGCACTAATAATGGTTTGCTAGCTGATAAATTTGCAGATTAAGCAACCTATGCCAGGGAGGTCAGTAATATTTCAAAAATATTGCTCAAAAGAGAATGGAGTAGGTACTTTATTTTTTAAGAAGCAAACTATCAAAATGTGTGGTGGCAGAATACTTGCTTCTCCTATTTTTTTCAATTTAGTGAGTCATGAGAATCCCTCTCAGTACTGAACGTTGTATGACATTCCACTCATTTAATCATTCAGTGTTGTGTGGTGATGCTCAAATTGCCTGTCATTCACTCTTTCTAATGTGCACATAAGAAAAGCAACAACCTATTTTATTTCCAGATCAGTTTCAAAACATAAATAACAAGTGATGTATATAAGCTTCTCTGCTGTTTTTTGCCAAGTTAATAATAAAAATAAATAACTAAAACTAAAACTTAAACATGACCATTAGGTTTATTATATTTGAATTTTCATTTATCAGTCTAATTCCTTTAGAAAAGGAGCCTTTGAAGATGCTGGAAAGAAATTCTCTAGAGTAAAGAGTTATTTGATTATCTGGTCTAGGAGGTCCATATTGTTCTTCTAATAAACAAGACAAAGCAAAACTAAACAGCAACAAGAAGTCCAACATCCAACAACAATGACAAAAGCAACCTCACAGGTATACAATGATAAAAAAATAGCAGCCACTGGGAAGCATGGAATACAGAAAGACATTTCTAAAATCGGATAGAAAAATGTAAGAAATGTTTTAGCCTGAGCTACACAGTGTCCCTGTGCTGCATCAAGCTTAGTACCACAAGGGATCTGCTTGGTCTCACTTCCCTTTACTCAGGAAAAAGAAAAACAGGTGGAGGGCTAGAGAGATGGCTTAGCAGTTAAGGCACTTGCCTGCAAAGCCAAAGGACCTCAGTTCAATTCCTCAGGACCCATGTAAGCTAGATGCCAGAGGATGGTGCATACATCTGGAGTTCCTTTGCAGTGGCTGGAAGCCCTGGCATGCCCATTCTCTCTCTCTCCCTCTCTCTCTCTCCCTATCTCTCTCTCCCTCTCTCAAATAAATAAATAAATAAGTAAAAATACATTTTAAAAAAGAAAAACAGGTGGAGCACCTACCTAATGTCACTGGTTACTACCACAAACATTCAAAGAATTTGCCTCAGAGGACTTTTCAAGGATGTCCATGCAGCTATTAAGAGTACACACTTCTGTACTATCTTCAGCTGGAGCTATCACTGTAGAACACTTTCTCTTAGAGATACAGCCACACTTCCTTCGATGCCAAAGCCTCTATTTCACCAGAGTGATGGAGTGGTCAAACCTGTCAATAAACTTATACTCTACAATGACCCCAGATCTATGGATACTTTTTGCATATCTATAACTCAGATGAGAATGTGCTAAAATATATAACTCAAATGACAATGATATTCTATGAGTGAGTGCTCCTAGAGCTAGACCCTCAACACAGGAGAGCCACTTGGTTATGTCATCTGTTCCTAGAGTAAAAGATTAGGAAAACAAAAGAAGTTTTTACAGTTGAGGAACCCAATTGGTTCTGGTTGCATCATGGATATCCATAGACTTGACCACTGAAGACTGCTCCAGGCATCACTGACGCTGACCTCAGCTAATAGACTTCTATTGAAAGTGTGCAACACTTCCCTAAGCCAACAAGGTCCTCTGGTCCTAAAAGCCAGATATACCACACAGCGCAGCTGGCACTTTCACATCCATTATTAGATGAAGGTCTTTCCTGAAGCTAATTTGTAAAATCTGGATTAAGCCAATGTTTCTTGAAATATGCAGAAATAAGTACATGTCTATGAGAAATATTTTAGGGGTTTATGCCATAAAACGTGACACAAATTGCTCATTAGTTTTTGCAAACTATTCCTAAAAGAAAAAAAATCTATAAATTTTCAGGTAAAAACATTCAATGTTACTGTTTTGAAGAAGTTCAAGGAGCCCCACTGCCATAGCAGATAGCACCTCAGTATCATAAGGAAGCTCAGTGAGCTACAAGAGAACAAAGACAGCTCAACAACTTCACAAAACAACACATGAACAAAATAAGAAGGTCACTTAAAATTACAGAAAATAATTTTTAAAAATCTAACCTGAAATTCTAGATCAGAAAAACATAATGAAAGAAAGTGGGGGTAGAGTCTCCATAGAAAGTATTTATAGCAACTCAATCTAGAAGAAACGAATCTAAACTAAAAACAGTCCATCTGAAGAAGTAAGGGATAAATGAATAAAAGTATATAGAAAACGTATAGGAGAGTGATATAAGAGAGATTAATATGTGAATTGTTGGAGTTTCTCAAAAAGACCAAGAAAGAGAAAGGAGTAAAAATTTTATTCTTACCAAAAAAAAGCTAACGACTGAAAATTTCCAAATATCTTGCACATTAAAAGATATTCATCAAGAATCATGAGTAAATTATCTGTAATCAAGGACACAAGAAGAAAATGAACCACCTTCTTATACCATAATCTCTCTCTTGGGTACATAGCAAAGGAAATGAACTGCACGTCCATGTTCACTGTAGAATTATTCACTTGAGTTAAGTTTTGTAAATTACCTAAATGCCTATTAGCAAAAGAGGGAATAAAGAAAATGTAGTATGCATATATAATAGCATACTAGATAGATTTCAAAATAAAAAGAGGGCTGGAGAGATGGCTTAGCGATTAAGGCACTTGCCTGTGGAGCCTAAGGACCCATGTTCGACACTCCAGATCCCATTTAAGCCAAACACATAAAGATGAGGCAAGCACAAGGTTGTACATGCCCACTAGGTGGTACAAACATCTGGAGTTCAATTACAGTGCCTGAGGCCCTGGCATGCCAGTTATCTCTTTCTCTCTCTTCTAAGATTAAAAAAAAGAAATCCTATCATTTGTAACAACATGGATGAATTTGAGGGACATTAGGTTAAGAGAAAGACACACACACAAGCAAATACTGCTATTAATACATTTGAGGGGCAGGAAGTATATGGTTGGCTTTCATTGAATCCAAAAGAATAAACTTACCTGAAGAAAAGTGAAATGAAACACAATTTTTTATAGCAATGGTATTTGAATGTTTCACTTTTCTCTTCTGAAAAAAAACCGATTTATTTACTTTGTTATTTGTTTACTTTTTAATAAACTTTGTGGGCGTTTCACCTTCCCTAGTCAACACAAAATAAATTTACTCTTTTTGTAAATTTTCCCAGGCAGAAATCAGAAATTGGTAAAACAACAGACTGAGTCCTTTGAAGGAGTCTAGATGGTTTGTGTTTTCTTAGTACATCACAGGCATAGAGGAAGAGTATAAAATCATAGTATACTCTGTGATTGCTGAAGGTGAAATATGTATCTAATTGCCTCACCAACAGGAACACATTCTGATAGTCTTGAAAGAAAATTGAAATATACTGTTGTCCAACTGCATTTTTCTAAAACTGCAAACCAGCATCCTGCTTTTAGAATTGTTTGCAAGATTTACAATTTTAATATTTCAAGTGCAAACAGGAACATAAACTGAACAAAAATATCAGCTTATAAAGAAGTTGAAGTGAAAACTGTCTATTAACTTAGTATTTTGAGGCCTACAGAACAAAGACTGTCTGTCTTCAAATGGCACAAAAATCACACTTTTTGTTTCAACCATAACAAATATATCAGATGTCATATAAGCTCACATACTAACATTTCACCATCATTTTATAATATAAATAAATGAAATTTTACTAAAACAAGTGAATTTTTTCTTTGTAACTATACCTAAGTAGAAAATATTTTCAATAACATGCTTTTATTCATTTTTTTGGCATTCCAAAGATCCTTTTTGTGTTTGCTCTCTCTAAATATTTCTCATAGAAAGCTTACTGTCCAATTAGCATATTGTAGGATTGTGTACCATGCTATGAAGCCATTGCAAGTTGTTCTGTATCAGCCATGATGCTTCTGTTTATATTGCCCTCTTATTTTGCCAGTGAATAGCATTTTTACTCTCCAGGAAAGTTCTGATACAATTATATGGATTTCACATTTAAATAAGGAGTATCTAATTTCAAGAGAATTGAATTCCAAAATGTACTTGTAAATTGAATCTATTTAATCTTTATTTCCCTCTGAAATTTGGTTTATTTACCATTCTAAGTCCATCCCTTCAAATTTTAACTGCTGTACAATGTAATTTATACATGTTACCCCACCAACATAGGTCATAAGCTTCCTGCATGTGAAGCATCTATATAGTCCACTGAATTCTCTGTCTTTCCTTCCTCCATTTGCCTACATAGAAAATTTAGGCTGCTTCTGAGTGACCCATCCATGGAGGACACATGGCTTTTTATAGGACATAAATCCCACTGATTTCCTGGTTCCTTTGTAACTCTGAGTTCTTCAGAAGTAGCTATGTTTCCACCAGAACCAGATTCCTATTGCCTCTTTCCAAGATCTACTCTAGAACAAGACCTCTTCTATCTACTTTAAATTCCTAAAATGACAAGGGGCAAAACAAGGAAGACAAACATGCATCCATTTATATACTCTATACAATCTAAGGACTAGCCTACTTCTACACATGTACTGAACTTTCTGACTCTACAGCTATTTTAATTGTTGAATATGATTATACATGGGATCTTCTTGGGACAATGTGGTGATAGCTGAGAGAAAGTACAAAGGAAAAGAAGTAGTCCACTTATCTTTCCCTTCTATATTGGTTACTTTTCTCATCTGCCAGAAACAACTGAAGGGAGGGGAGGTTTGTTTGGGCTCCTGGTTTCATAGGGTGCAGTTCAAGGGAAAGCATGGTGGAGTTCATGTGCAGGAGCATATAGTGAGAGCTCTCCATCTGTGGCTGACAAGAAGTAGAGAGCCAGACCATAACCTAAGCTGGGTACAACCTTCAAAATCTTACTGTGAGAGGTCTATATATGCCAACTAAAGGTTCTACAACTTCTTACATCTGTACCACAAGGTAGGGAATCAAGTGTTCAAACGCAAGGGCCTGTAGTGGACATGTTATATTCAAATCATGACATTTTTCTGAAGTTTTTTCGCCAAGGTAGATCATATGCTAGTATGACTCTGGGATTATTTAAGACATATAATCAGTGGATGGTATATATGATAGGGTGACTATGAGCTCTGTAGATACAAAAAAGGCAGGTGGTAAGTGGTTTGTGGTGGGTTGGATGAGAAGATTCTTGGCTTCGAAGCTGAGGAAAATTTGGCAACAAGTATCACTCTAATCCTATGCACAAATATAATTACAGTTCTTTTGTACATCCAGTGAGCCCTCATATAACTTGTTTATCCAGCTTATGCCCTTCCTAAAGCATAGATTTCTGCATCCGGGGGAGTCAGTGCTCAGTGACACTAACACCAGGCCAACACTATTGATGCTGAGTCCTTTCACAATGCTGAAATAGATTCTCTGCCCTACAGCTTCTTAAACTTTGAGCATGGCTAAACTGCCATAAGAAACCAAAATGGAGAAGCCATGCCACTAGGAAGACAAACGAGAAGACAAATCCTGTTTGTAAAATAGTAAAATAGACCAAGAGAAAAATAAATAGGAGGGATAAAGGACCCTGATGATTTTATCTGAGTATCTTAACCAACTGAGGCTGAGATGAAACTCTGTCCTTGGACATTAGGCTATGCCCTAGTATCTTTAACATAAATTTGACCTCAACTGGTTTCTGTTACTTCAAATCAAATAATTCAAGCAATGAAATTGCATAAGTTCTGCATCTGAGCCAGGTGGATTTTTTTTTGACTCTGTGATTATATTTTAGCCCAATTTGAAAATATTATTAAACCTCTTGAATAGTGAAATTCACAGGCAGAAAATGTCATCATATCTGCAACACTCTAGTTGTGTAAAGTCATTAGAGGTTTTCATGTGTACTGATGCTAATTGAAAGAGATGACAGTATGGCATTTGAACTGACTCCAAATAATAAGCCTGAGCCAACTACAAGACTGCTAAAATACACTGCAGAATCTTAACATCATTCTCATTCAGGCATGTAGAGTGGAGATGTAAATGATCAGAATACTGCGCTGATTTTTACTGACATTCATGTTTTTATTATTGTTATTTTAAGATGTTTGCCAAGTAAGCAACTTGCTGTTGAGAAATCTTATTCTTTCATGCTTGTTTTGATTTGCTGATACCTAAGATAAATCTTAAAAAGAATGTTAATACCATGGCATAAAGTTTTTATTGTATTTTAGTGACTACATTCTTAATTGCTTTTAAATAAAGCTATTCCAATGGAGGAGAAAATAATCAGAATGCAAATCAAAGGTTTTGCTTAAAAGTAAAATTTTGATCTTTTCATGTTTTGATTGATAGATTACTTTTATTTCCATCACTTTCATGTGTGACTGCCCCAAGTTATACTTCTAATATATATAACTATATCTTTTAATAGTATTTTTTAATGAAAGTTAGAATCTTTATGTAATTATATATCCTTAAAATGATTATACATTATGAGAAAATGTCTTTATAGACAACCTAATCAAAGTCACAAAGATAGGAAAGAAAAGACAGAGATGGAATATGAGTTTTAAGTGCCTAACATAATACTTATGGCCAAAAACTTACTTATTTTACAAATGTAGAGCATTGTAAACTTGTATCACTGAATTTTTAAAAGAAGTTCAGGTAATGAGTTTCCTAAATGTCTGAATTGGGAGGAAGACACTATTATTGGCAAAATATAAATTATGTTTCACCAGCCTATTAGATGCCTTGCTTAGAATGTACTTTATTTATTATAGTCTCCTCTCTTGACTGAAAAGAGGTTGGACTAAAGTCGCAGGAAATGAAGTTGAGGTGAGGTACTGCTGTCTGAGTGGAAGGCAATAGAAATAGCAAACGGGTAAAATGGGCACCCAAAATTAAGCAAGACTGAGAAGATGGGACCTAGAAAGTCCTTTTGGATAGAGTAAGTTAATGGCTAAGTTCATGGAAAAGACATAGAACACATGGTCACCTTGTTCCCATGTCTTGCTATGAATAAATAGCCATGAATCAACTTTCGTAGGTTCTTTAAATCTGCTATACATTCATTCATATGAGGAGCTTTATAAATTTCTAAATTTCACCAATACCAATTTAATTATCTTCTCTGGAGTTCAAAATGCATAGCCAGGGATGAGAACTACCAAGTGATTAAATAGAGGGAATTATTCCATTGAGGAACATTGCTGAAGGTAAACCTTGAATTCTTACAACAAATTCTCTATATTCCAGCTTTCCTGGTCAAGGCACTGGAACTGACAAGTTGGGGAGCTTGCAGCTATGTAGCCAGAGAGATGCTGAGGCACTAAGTTCAGATGACCATCACAGCATACTGTAGCAGAAAAATGAATAAACTCATATATACTTGATGTCACTAAGAACCAGTATCCCAAAATGGATGATTACAGCAGTTACAAAGTAATACCTATAAGCATTCATGAAATGCAATTAATGAGGGATGTCCCAAATTTGTCTAAACTTGTCATAGATTTAAAGTGAGGCTTCTTTTTGTCTAAAATTTATCAAAAGGTCTTAATTTATAAAATCTTCTTTTGTCCCAAATACTCAGCTTATGTATTAAAGAAACACAAGCAAACAAAATCTCGTAAGTTGAACATCATAGCTACTGCATTTTCCTATCCTGAAAAGCAGCATTTTCAAAAATATATTTCCAGATGTATTTTTCTCCTTAATTCTGCACTTGACAACCAAATGAGATGCTATCAAGTTGTGGCTGAGTCGGGGAAGGTGCTTCCAGACATTGCCCCGAGGAGGTAACAGTCTATTAGGAGAGTGCCCATCATTAAAACAGTGCTGGAGGGAGTTTACTTGCTCATATTTTAATTATTGTTTCATTCTCATGATTTGTGCAATCTCTATGCAAGTCAACCCCAAGCCACTTTTCCCAATTATTTTCTCTGTTTATTAAGATAGATTTGAATTTATACCTAAACAATGATCAGCTCATTAAAATTCATCATATTCATGAGCATTATGGTGAAATCAATTGTCCTACATCACTGGTTCTAAGGGGACAAGATAAAGTTACCACATAGAAAACACTTTAGCCTGAGTCAGCATAATAACTATCAAGTTATTAGAGAATTCTGCTGTGCTGATTAGCATACATCAACATGCAAATCAATTTCAGTGTAAGAAATACAACCTTTATCCAGATTTTAATAAATTTATGCAGACCTATCCCCAACCTCCTATGTTCCAGGAGTACTGTAGGATACATAAGAGCTAAGGAAGGTGTTTTGCTGTTGTTGTTGTTTTTGAAACATTTATCAGTTGGGAGAAGATAACAGTTTATTCATAAGTGATCTGTTCTGGTCACACTTAGCTGGAGGAGGACAATTCCCCATTGGAATTTGTCACAAAACCAGGGGAGAAGAATGGCGCAGATACAGCACATTGAACAGTGTAAGGAGGAGTTAGGAATAAGAGCTTGGACAAGGATGTGGGCAGCTCCAAGTAAAAGCAGTCAGTATTCAGAGTTAACTGAGACACAAAACTAACTGCAGTTTAATCTTATACACTTTTTCAGACTATTCATTCTCAAAGGTTCTTGAAATTCTGTCTGTTTTGATCTGTTCTGAGAGCAGTCTGGGTAAAAGGGAAGTGTTTCTTCCTTCCTCAAACCCCGCCTTTTCTATTCACTACACCTGCAATTTAGATGATTCCACTTCACTATATGTGTGGTTAATAACAATTCCTTTATGATGTAAAGTGCCAGAAGACAGAAATTATAAGTCACTGACTTTGTATCCTTTTGGTATCTAAAACTCAATGTATTTGTTTTCACTCATTGTTTACTATGCACTATTGTTATAATAAAAGTGTCAAAAAAACTAACTATACTCAAGGCATTTCCAAATGAAGAAGTGACTGGGAATGCCTTTTGTGGCAGGTATAAATTTCCATTTATGCCATATGTGAATAAGAATTCTCTTTATCTTAGGAAATTGATGTATTTAAGCATGTTTAAATTGAATAATTAAGTGGGTAATGTTTCACATTAACTTATTTTTCAAATTTTGAATAATAAAGGACAAATGGCATGGAATAATTATTTGATTAGCACATTCTACTGTAGACTTTGATCAAGACTACATGTAATTTTTTTCTCAAACTTCCTCTGTAGCATATATTCTTTTACCCCTTTGACTCCCTTGTCTGCTATCATTTTGCTATATGAAAAGCTGTGTGAAAATATCATGTCCAGAAAATGATTTATAATAGCCATGTTTTGGTTTTGAATGAGTATATTTACTAAGGAAATAGCAAGTAAAAGTAAAGGAACAAATGGAGAGTAGCAGAACAAGAATAGAGCATCATTTGCCAATATCCAGTGGAAATGACTGGAGTAGCCCTGCTGAACAGTGGGAAAACAAATGTTAAGTAGCCAAAAAGAATGTTACATAAAGTGGAAAAAAAAAGAATGGGATGAAATGTCAAAGATAATCTATTACCTCCACAAATTAACTCACACAGACTATTTCAGTTATTGCATATATCGTAAATAAAATTCAGCTTCTTGACTTTTCAGGTATCAGAAAAGTGTCAGAATTAGGAATAAAACCTTTCAAGTGTGCATATACAACAATGGATTCAGAGTGAAGCTTTGCTTCCTCCTCCTGTGAGGGGCCCCTGAGCATAACTAATCGTTATGGTTTGGGAGTGTTGATGAGGAGGAAAAAAAAATCTTATAAATTGATTTGCATAAACCAGCTCTAAAAGGTTTTAATATTTTAGTGAATGCTCATGAACTATGGTAATAATAACTCACACTTTAAATTTTGGTACTATATATTTCAAAAAGTATAATTTGTAGTCCAACTACTTGTCATGAATTCCTCAGTCTGTTGTTTCTTCAATGTGTTGCACCAAACCTGTAAATCAGAACTGCTACTAAATGATTAAATATCTAATTCATCTTATATGCCTTTCTCATTTGTTTGCAAAGCTACATGAAATAAGCTTCTGGGGGAATGTATATTAATGTAGATTTGTTGAAATTCATAATGTTGAGCTATGTGAAGTGACAAAATGGTATTTCCTCTAATTTACTGAAGGACAGCATTTTCATCAGGAATAAAAAGAAGTGAACTTACACTGCAGATAGTCAAGAGCAAAGATTACTTACTCCTTTTTAGACTTAGCTATCATTACTTTAATTACTGCTAATAGCCAAGCCATTTACTTGTTATCAACTTATTTGTTGATAGGAGAAAACAAAATGATTGCCATGATAGAATAACGGAAAAGGTGAAGACATATTTGCAGTTTAAGTATGGATAAAGCGGATAGCATGAGGTGTAGATCCTGACATTGTTTTATACTTACTTTATAATGCAGGATAATAGAGTCAAACATTTAGACTATACTTTGTACTGAACAATCCAAGACTCACTAGTGATTGAAATGAATTATGCACTGCATATTAAGTGTCTTTTGAACATCTTAGTTTATTCACTCCATGTATTCAAGTATTCTGAAATTAGTTATCAAGAACTCTATGTAAAATAACATACTTAAATGTACTTTTAGAACTTTCAATAATTCACTGAAATTTCTGCAGAAAATTGCTGCAGACCTACATTCTTGGTGAGAAGCAGAAAATGTCAAAAACCTGAATTATACCAATTTGAAACCACTGGAGAACTCCAAAGTCTTTGTGTGACAGGTCACAATCCAGGGATATGGGAAGTATGAAGGACTGAGCCAAACAGTCTTTTTACTTAAAATATGTAAGCTGAGACAAAGGACTAAGAAATGGAGCAGAGCCTCTTATGGAACCTGAAATTTTTATACAGTTGCTGCCAGGAGAAGGGTAAATACCTGATAAGTACCCAAGTTGGGAACCCACAATTTAGATATGAATTCTGCTTGTCTAAACAATATCCTACACCAAATATGATGACTTTTGTACTTTGTTTCTATGTACATAATTACATACACATATTTATTTTAGGGTATACCTGAAACAACTAGCTTTCTTCACTTCACTAAGATAGAATGGCAACTCTGTACAAGCCTCCCTCTCTGACTGTAATTTACACCTTCTCTCTGCCTGAAGGAAGCATAAGTGACTCTCTCATGAGAAATAAAACAATATTTAGAAACTCAAAGTGCTCCTACAATTTGTTCACACATGATAGACAATATTCTAATAGATAATTGTCAAACATGCCAAGAAAAAGTCCAACTGTGACATACAGAGGAACAAATGCTTAGCAGAAACAGATATTGTAATTGTCTATCAGACATGGCTATTCAAGTAAATATGGTGAGTATAATCATTTAGTTAAACAGCAAGTTAAAACAATTAGTAGAGACCTAGTAACAAACAGTCAAATGGTTATTCTGGAAATAAAAAAAATGTAACTGCCATTATACTAAATTCCATCCAAATGTTATCAATGCCATTATTTCCATAAAATATTGATTAGAGCCAGGTGTGGTGGTGCAGTCCTTTAATACCAGCACTTGGGAGGCAGATGTAGGAAGATCTCCATGAGTTCGAGGCCACCCTGAGACTACACAGGGAATTCCAGGTTAGCCTGGACTATAGTGAGACCCCACCTTGAAAAACCAAATTTCATATACACACACACACACATCATACACATATATATTAATTTTCCTAAATGTGTCTCTATTAGTATATATGACTCCAATCACTATGCTATGGTCTTCATTCTCCATTTGAAAAGTATAAACCATATATATATATATATATATATATATATATATCAGACCACTTGAAAAATATTACTTTTCTAAGTGTACTAGAAATGAGTACTGTTCATGATTATATGGCTGTCAGAAGGTTAGTCAAATATAACAGCAAGAGACTATATGTACCAAAAGATAAAGGTGATACTTAAACTATGTCAGCAGGTGCTTCCTTTTTCATTTATATTGATTATTAAGGCTTGTTGCACCATTGAGGAAGAGTTATAAGGTTGTCCCTTTTCTTTGTTCAAATGTGTCTAAAACTTCCAAAATTTTATAAAATACATAAAATGTGTCTGAAAAATAAAGAAATATACTCTATCTACTTTTTAAGGAACAATTTTGAATGCTCACCCACAAAGAAATAAAAAATATAAGTATATTTCACCACTGAAAATATTGAGTCAGAAATAAGCTAAAAATTTAAATATTGTTTAAGGGGTATCTAGAGCTCATTTAATAAATAAAGCAATTATTAATAACTATGTTATCATGGTTTTATTACTGATCTAGGTGCTGCAAGAATATAATTGACCAAAAACATGCACAAAGAAAATGTTTAATATCTGTGATGCTCTTTTAGTCTTATATACATTTGAAATTTTTCTGTATTGATTTCTGTTACTTTATACTTCCCACTCTTGTTTTCCTATTCAAATAATGAAAGTAAAGTATATCTTGACATTAAAATCTACATGCATGATTTGAAATGCATTTTATACATCACAAATTTTGAATTGCAAATTAAAATCAAAGGATAGGGCTAATCCATGATAGACTGCTTGACTGACATTTATAAGACCCTAGTTTCAATCCCCAGAACCAAAAAAAAACTAAAAATTCTAAGCCCAGTATGAGATTCCAACAGTCTTCTCACTATGGGATCATTCAGGGTATGTTTTTTTTGTTGTTGTTCCACGTGAAATTGTGACTGTTGGAATATTGTCTACCCAAGAAGACAATAGGGCATCAGGGTTTTAGTGTCCCAGAGTTTTACTCAGGATTGGTCATGTAGACACTCTATGTCTAACATACAAAAAATTTCAGACTCTGAGAAAGAAAAGCTCATCCATGGTGTAAAGCATACTGTTTGTACCCACAGTCAAAGTGTACTGAGCCACAATCATTGATGTCTTTGTATGGAACTGTTTACCATTCAAGTTGTCAGATACATCAGTCAAGAACTAACTGTAAAATCGGGCTGTTCTTTATGCACAAGAGACTAGCACATACAGTATATCCAACAATTATTTGTATAAACAAACTACAGGGACCAAGCTAAAATCCTATGTATTAGAAGTAAATATGAAACTCAAGTTTGGCTCATGGGCTTATCTCAATGTCGTCACTGGAATTGGAACTAGTCATGATCTGAGCTCACTACAAGGCAGGAGAGAAGGATGATGAAGAGAGGCAAGCCACAACTTTCCCCTGTTATAGAGCAGATAAGAACCATTGTACTAGAAGACTATTTTCAAATCAAAGCATTAGGTATTTATTTTAAAGCATGGGTTAGTGAAGAAGAAGGAAAGATTCCAAGTCCGAAAGAAAAAAAAAATTACCACATTTGAAAGAAAAATTATGAGAGAACTGTCAGCACTAGTAATTGCAAAGCAATAATTATTTTAGAGATAAATGATAAGCTAAGTATATGGAAACAGTAAAATATATCTTTCTTCTCATCCCACTTCAATTAACTTAATAGAAAATATCAAAAAATGAACACTCATATGTGATTTAGTAACCTCCACGTTCTCTCTGTTACAAAGCTTTTTATAAAATGAGACCCTTTGAAGTTTGTTGTCATTGAAAGCATTTATTATCAGAGGAAAATATGTCACAAGGTTAATAAAATATAAACTTCCAATACTCAGTGATATGGACATCTCTGCACATCCCGAGAGGCCTTATAAAAATATGTCTACATACTTAGAGAGCAAGATGTTGTACATACAATAATAATATTGATGATTAAAAAAAATCCATTATGAATCAGAGGAGCCACTTTGGGATGGAGTATGTTTTACATATTGAGGACTGAAAATCTAGCTGGTGTCTGGAAAAGAGTCAGTCCCCAGAAAGCTAGCTCATCTAATGCCAGAAGGTGCTAAATGAGTAACTGGGGAAACATGATCAACATCTGTCCAAGCAACTCATGGTCTAAGCTTCTCAGCAGCAAACAACCTGACGTGATTCTCACCCAAGTACAATCATGGCACATGATCATGGTATGTAATCAACTGCTCTTGATTTGGCTAACTGACCTTCTCAGTGGAACAGAACCTATAGCTAGAACTGAGAAACAAGTCAGAACGATATCCAAAAATGAGCCCCTTCACCAATATCAAGCTCTCACCAATTGTGGGCGATAAGAGAGCCTATACCTATTAAATTCTCTCACCAGGGCCCCAGCTGAAATAATAGAGTAATTGGGGAAATGAGCAAGAGTGCTGCTTTCTTGGTGAACCTGGTACCAGCATAAGGGTGAAGGAGATAGACACAGAGAACACTCAATTCCTACCAAATCAGACATTCAGAGATACAGAGGTGCCCAAGACCTCATCATTGAAGTATGCCTAAAATGAACCCAACATGGCTCAGAGAAATTTATGAAAGAGGGGGCAGAAAGATTGTTAGAGCCATAAGTTGGGACATTGTGCACAAAATCATTGCCTCTACCCCATAGCTTATGGCTAACCCCACAATGCATAAGCCACATTCCCCAACAAAGAGGGTTTCTTCACAGGGGTGCCAAAAGGGAGGAAGCTAACCATGGTACCAACATGGCTGTATACACACGGTGTACATAACTAATAAAAAAGTATAATATCATATCTAGTTTATAATTTGCATAATATCTTATCTGACACAGGCAGGAAGGATACTGGTTTAAAGCAAGCCTAAACTATCAGACTCGACTAGGACCCCCAGAAAGAGATCACAGCAGCCTGAACCCCAGATAAATCTGCAGCCCTGGACTGGCAGGAGGAAGGCTTCTTCCCCCCATTCTTGGTGTTTGCAGTGATCCTGGACCCGGACAAATTTGGGGCCACAAGCCCAGCAGGAAGTAGGGCCACTCCCATCCCCACAGTCCAGGGTGCCTGGATATCCTGATAAGACTTAGACTTTGCTCATAGTTCTGGGACATTTGGCCAGTTGCCTAGGAAACCCTTTATATGGTATCAGCCAGCAGCCTTCACATAGCCCATACCCATGCCCTATACCTCTTTCTGCCACTATATAGATCACCTAACTCTCTCCCTACATGCTGGAATGAACTTCCCTATATGCCAACTGTGTATCAGAAAGCAACCTTTGAAACTACCAATACCCTTAGGACCCACTTCCAACTCTATCTCAACTGCTTATAAAACTCACTACCCTGACAAATAAATGAGCTATTCTCTGAAGCTGTATCATGGGTGTTTCTTCCCTTCATACTCACATCAACTCAAGACCTTGCTCCCCAATTGCTTGGATACCTCTGGGGAGCTGGTGTGCAACAGCCCCCTGTGGAACCAGGGACCCACAATATCTCATAGTATAGAGTTCTTAAAATTTTGTATTTTCTTGTACACTTCCTCAACTGAATATATCTGCATGAGTTCCTTCCTTTGTTATTTTTTGGCTACTGTAAGCCATGTTACGTGTGTGTGTGTGTGTGTGTGTGTGTGTGTGTGTGTGTGTGTATGAGGCATTTCTGTGGAATGCTAAATTAAAATATAAAATGTAAAAAATAGCTAACTCTCATGCACTTGCAATGTTCACAATCTGTGAATCTGTGGTTATAACCCCATCCTACTGCAATCTTGTTCACATTTAACACAGAACAGTCACTGAAGAACCTACAAGGACACATATTTGCTTTCTCCCCAATAAATTCAGACTTTTACCCCTAGATGGTTAGACCACAAGGCAAACAACTCAATAAAAGTAAGAAAACCGAGAGATCTCCATCAAGGATGCCTGGTCCCACAATGGAAGCCTCCAATGACAACATAGAGAAAACAACAGAAATTGAATCCCCAAATTAAAACACAACAAGATATATGACCCTTAACAAGAGAATTACTGGACTGGAAGCAAAGGATTAAAAAAAAAACCAATTGCATAAATGAATATGAGCAGAATCGTCTCATAGAGCAAATAACTTTTGTCATTGGGACTAGCTTAATTGAGAAAAACCAGAGATGACTCAAAAGAGAGATAAATGAATTGAAGGTGAGTCAATAATTAGAGGATCTCTAATAAGCAGCTAACTAAGCTTAATGTCTATATGACCCAGTGCAAAAATGAATTCCACGAAGCATCAAGAAAATCAACCTCAAACTGAAACCATACCTCAAAAAAAAGAAAAACATGCAAATATAAATTAATAAACACACAATACAAAGCATAAATCAAATACAGCTTTAAAAACTTCTTGGGGGCTGGAGTCATAGCTTAGCAGTTAAGGTACTTGCCTGGAAAGCCTAAGGACTCAGGATTTATTCCACAGGACCTACATAAGCCAGATGCTGTAGATGGCACACGCGTCTGGAGTTCATTTACAGTGGCTAGATGCCCTGATGTACCCATTCTCTCTCTCCTCCTCTCTACCTCTCTCTACCAGCCTATTTCTCTCAAATAAAGAAATAAAATAAAGTAAATTTTAAAAAACTTTTCTACAACCCCTCACTAACAATCACTCATGTGGAGGACAGAATATCTGAACTGGAGGACAAGACAGAAATAATTAATCAGGAGGCCAAAACCTTTGCTAAGTCTAAAACAATGTGTGATCAGAATATGAGAGAATTGTGGGCTACATTAAAATGATCAAACATTCAGATAATAGGTATACCAAAAGGGGAAGAAACCCAGGACAGAGGCATAGAGAATATAGTTAACAAAATTATTGAGGACACTTTTCCCAAACTTGCAAAAGAGACGCCCATCCAGATAAAAGAAGCTCACAGAACACCAAACAGACAGGCACAAAGAAGGCACTTTCCAAGGCACATCATAGTTATAAGTCTTAACAATGAAAACAAAGAGAAAGTGCTAAAAAGCCGTAAGAGAAAAACAACTCAGTTCATACAAAGGCAATCCCATCAGCATCAACCCTATGATTACATGATCACAAACCAAACCTACAGAGAATACTTCAAGGAATACTACACACAGAAGAGTCAAACCAGTCTCAAGAGCCAACAAGAAGAAGATCACACTAACCAAAACTGGAATATGCTCAAGAAAGTACAAAACACACAAAACACCAAACCCCATAAAGCACCTTATCATGGCCGAGACAAAATCAAACATCAAAGTAATAACTTACAACATTAGTGGTCTCAACTCACCCATCAAAAGACACAAGTTAACAAGTAGATCAGAAAAATGGACCTTTGTATCTGATGTCTTCAAGAAACCCACCTCATCACTAAAGACAGACACCTCACCACGGTTAAAGGATGAAAAAAGATATTCCAAGCAAATGCAAATAAGAAACAAACAGGTGTTGCCATGTTAATATCTGATAAAATAGACTTCCAAAAGCAATAAAAAGAAGGACAAAGAAGGCCACTTCTTACTCATCAAGGGAATGATCCAGCACAAGGATATCACAATCATACATCTGTATGTACCAAACACAGGCACACCATAGTTTATAAAACAAGACCTACATGACAACAAAAGAGAAATAAACATGCACACCATCATAATTGGAGACTACAATAGTCCACTATCATCAATAGACAGATCATCCAAGCAGAAAATCAATAAGGAAAGAATGGAGCTTAACAACACCACAGAACAACTAGACATAATAGGCATTTACAGAACTTTGTGGTCCAAATCTTCAGAATACCCATTCTTCTCAGCAGTCCATAGAACCTTCTCTACCATAGATCATATATTAATCCATAAAGCATGCCTCCATAAATTCAGGAAAATTGAAGTAACTTCCTGGAACATATCATATAGCAATGTTTTAAAGCTAGAAATTAATGAGACATATCTGGAACTCCACTTGATTCTGGAGACTGAATAACACACATCTAAACAAAGAATAGGTTGTGGAAAATTTTTTTTAAAAAGGGAATTGTAAAGTCCCTAGAATTGAATAACAATGAAAACACAACTTACCAAAACTTATGGGACAGAATGAAGGCAGTCTTAAAGGGAACAATCTAGCACTAAATGCCTTCATAACAAAAACATAGGGGACTTCTGATCACCTCTGGAGAAGGAAATGCAAGATGTTTAGGGTTCACTGGGGATTCTAGAGGTTAGCAGACTCTAATTGACACACAGTGGGAGGGCACAATGAGCAAAGTAGGAAATTGGCTGATTCTCACTCTCTTGGGTAGCCCACCAGTCCCCCAATCCCCTCAAGCTTCTGTCCTAGCTGCAGTCCAAGCCACAGGTCACTCCTGCACTAATCACAAGCAAGGGGACCCAGCCCAGCAGCTAGCATAGCTCCTCAATGATTGTGAACTCTGACCCACTAGCTGCCGCCCCCTACCCTCATGCACAGACCACACATCTTGCCATGCACAAAAATCAATTCCAAATGTATCAAAGACCTCAATATAAGACTGGGAATGCAGCTACTACTGGAAGAAAAAAAACAAGAGGAAGTTCCCATCATATAAGAATGGGAAAAGACTTCCTGAACAAAACCCTAACAGCTCAGGAACTTAAACAATCACTCAACCATTGGGATCTCATGAAGCTGAAAAGTTTCATCACAGACAAACATACCATAAGCAGAGCCAATAGACTACCCACAGAATGGGAGAAAAGTCCTTGGAAAATAACAACAATACAGCCCAAAGAGCTTTATATAGAAATAATGAAGATCGAAGCAGGGATTAATGAATTGGATACTTAAAAAATGGTTTAAAGATCGATGAAATGAAGAGCTGGTTCTTTGAAAAACTAAACAAGATTGGTAAACCCTTGGCCAATTTGTTCAAGTGAAAAAAAAGAGGTCTCAAGTTAACAAAATCAGAAATGAAAAAGGAGTGGTCACAATAGACATCAATTAAATTGGAATAATCATCAGGACTCCACAAAATTGGATAATCTGGAGGAAATAGATGAATTCGTAGCCACACACAACTTACCAAAACTAAATTCAGAGCAGACTAATCTACAAATAACCTGTCACACCCATTGAGATTGAAAAGTTAATCAAACACCTGCCCCCCAAAATTCTATCAAACCTTCATTAAAGAACTAAAAACAAGTTTTCTCAATATGTTTCACATAATTTGTGCCAGGGAATCCTCCCCAACTTGTTTTATGAAACTAGCATCACCCTAATGCCAAAACCAAAGAGAGTTACAATAAGAAAACTATAAGTCTATATCCCTGATGAACTTAGATGCAAAGAACTTGAATAAAATCTTCACAAGCCAAATTCAACAACACTCAAAAGTATTATCCATCTTGATCAAGCAGGTTCATCCCAGGGATGCAGGGATGGTTCAACATATGGAAATCAGTCAACCTAATACCACACATTAATAAAATTAATCATAAGAACCATGGTTCATTTCAGTAGCTTCAGAGAAGTACTTTCACAAAATACAACATTACTTCATTATCAAAACACTGGAGAGAATAGCCATGAACTGTTAATTTCTCAACACAATAAAATCTACATATAAAGCACCCAAGCACCAAATAATACTTAATGGGGAAATATTCAAGGAGTTCCCATTGAGTTTGGGAACAAGTCAGGGGTGCCCGCTCTCACCACTGTTCTTTAACATAGTACTAGAAGTCCTAGGCCAAGCAATAAGACAGGAGAAAGAAATGGATACAAATTGGAAAGGAAGAAGTCAAATTAGCTGTGTTTGCAGATAACATGATCCTGTACATAGATGACCTAGAAGTCTCCATTTCAAAACTTCTAAAGGTGATTTTTTTTTTTCCTTTAGCAATGTGGCAGGATACAAAAACAACACATAATCAGTAGCTTTCCTATATGCAAATAACAAATATACAGGCAAAGAACTCAGCAAGGCTGTACCATTATTAATATCCTCAAAAATTATAACATACTTTGGAATAATACTAACAAAGTATGTGAAAGACCTGTACAATGAAAATATAAAAACACTCAAAATGAAAGTGAGAATGAGAATTGCGAAAATGACTTAAGAATAAGGAAGGACCTCCTGACCTCCTGAATAGGCAGAATTAATATTGTGAAGATGGCAATTCTACCATAAGCAATATAGAGATTTAGTCAATATTGGTAAAAAGGCCAGCTTCATTATTCACAGAGATAGAAAAAAATAATATCTAAAATTCATATGGAATGGAAGCATACCTCAGATATCCTCAGCAAAAGAAACACCTCTGGAGGTATCACCATACAATCTAACACTATACCAGCAAGCCAATGGAACAGAATTGAAAACCCAGCCCTTAGGTCAAATAACTATAGCTACTGATCTTTGACAAAGGTGTCAATAACACATACTGGAGAAAAGATAGCATTTTCAACAAATGGTGCTGGACAAATTGGATAACCACATATAGAAAAATGAAACTAGACCTCACCATACACAAAAATCAAGTCCAGATGGATTGAAGAAAAAAAAAACCCGAGTATCTTTCCATGATATAGAAGTGGAGAAGGACTTCCTGAACAATACCCTAGTAGCCCAGGAAACTAAACAATCTCTCAACCACTGGTATCTCATGAAGCTTCAAAGCTTGCACAGACAAACATAGTATAAGCAGAGCCAATCATTTACCTACAGAATGGGGAAAAAGTTTACCAGCTATACCACTGATGAAGGGCTAATATCTATAATCTACAAAGAAAAAGACTAAACAATAAAAAAGTCAAACAACCCACTCAAAAAATGCAGTAGTGAACTGAATAGGGAGTTCTCAGAGGAAGAAATAAAAATGTCTAACACACTCAAGAAACTATTCAACATTCCTACCCATCATAGAAATGCCAATTAAAACAACTATGAGATTCTACCTTACTCCAGTAAGAATGGAAAGTATTAAAAAAATCAAACAACAACAAATGTTGTTGAGAATATGGGGGAAGAAGTACCCTCACATTCACTGTTAGTGGAATGTGGACTTGTACAACCTCTATGGAAATCAATATGAGATTCCTGAAAAAGATGAATGTAAAACTACCAAGAGACCAGTTATGCCCTTACTGGACATAATGCTCCATGCTTCACTACATAGATTGTTGCTCAACCATGTTCATTGCTGCTCAATTCATAATAGGTAAGAACTAAATCAACCCAGGTGCCCATCATTGGGTGAATCAATAACAAAGTTGTGCTACATATACAGGACAGATTTCTACTCATCTGAAAGAAATAAACCAATACAAAGAAATTTGTAGGAAAATGTATAGACTTAGAACAGATCACACTCAGTGAACACACACAATCACACAAAAACAACACTGTATGTTCTCACTCACCTGAGGTTCCTGACCTGGATCAGCTAAGTTACTGGATGGACAACTTGAGTCTCAGACTGTAGGGATGGAAGGGTTTGAGGAGAAGGTAAAAGGAAGAAGGGGAAACTAAACACAAAACTAAACTCAAAATGAACTGGTATCATAGGAAACTTTCTCCTTGATGGTAGACTGAAAGATATAAACTTGAACAGAAGTGCAGGGGCAGCACCCAAGAAGCAGGTACCTGGAGATGGTGGGATGAAGCCTAACCTTAAAACAGTTTTGGATCTGACCTGCAACTCCCAGTACCAGAAATAAGGGCTACCAACATTGAGTTGTTGATCAGAGAGAACCATGAGGTCCTGAAAACAAGACAGGTATATGTCAAAGCATATGATTACTGACTTGAGGTAAGAGACAAGACCCTATTGCTGAAGACACCATATGCTGCTGTCCCAGAGCACTGAGAGACCAGGCTTGAATCCATAAGAGAGCTAGTCCCCAGACAGCTAGCCTATCTAAATTACTCATAAACAAACAGCCTATCAAGAAGTACACACCAGTGCAATGGAGGCACACAGTCTGGCTAAGAGATCCACTCAGTGGAAAGGAACCCATGTCTGGAACTGGGAACCAGGTCTGAAGCCTATGGATACAAAGATTATGCTCTCCAATGTTCCACTACCTCTAGTCTTTTGCTAAGAGTGTCTATGTGGAGAGCTGCGATGTGCCGCGCCCTAAAGATGGCGTTGGCTTCCGCCTTCTGCTAGCCCGATAGCGAGCGCTCTCTGGGATAAACAAGTCCTTATTTGGCTGAGGCTGCTTAACTAATTCTGCTTCCTTAATCGTGGACCTATCTGCATGGGCCACGTGGCTCACTAGGGTTGGCTAGCGCAGGACTACTTAGCTTATGGGTCGGCTCTCCCCAGGGGTCAGAAGATTGTTCAAGGTTCCTGAATAAACTGCTTAAAGAAGAGCTCTCGGGACACGTCATTCTTGCTGGTCGAGGTGGTTGCGACATGGCTATATGCATCATAATCTTCCTAAGTTAATAATGCTTACCCAATTTAACTTTGGCTGATTTCACTGTCTGTTGGAGGATCTGTTCTTCTTTTTCAGGAGGTAGCCAGACCTGAGGAGATAAACCACCCCTTGCAGCTCAGCCAAGGTCCAGGTGAAACCACAGAGGAATATGGAAGATGGACAAGAGTGCTGCTTCCATAGTGAGTCTGATAATCAGCAATAGGGTGAAGGTGACAGGTGCTGAGGCTATTCAATACCTACCAAAGCAGAAACCCAGAAGCACTTAAGAGCTCATTACTGAAGTAGACTTAAAACACACCAATCATGGCTCAGAGAATTTTGCAGAAGAGGAGATAGAAAGATTTTAAGAGCCACAGATTAGGACATCATGCCCACAGGCATTGCTTTCCCCCTATAACTGACTGTTGCTCCCATAACAATAGTCATAATACTTCAGCTTCCATACATACTTCAAGGAAAGAAAACCAAGACAGTAACAACCCAGTGGGGTATACCAACAACCCCAATGAGGAGGGCCCCCTTCAGAATGGCACAGGGAGGAGGAAAATTATGGTACCAACACATAATTTTTCCATACACAGAATATACTTAATTTTTTAAAAAGAACAAAAAAGAAAGAAAAGAAATAAGGTAGGTGGGTTGAAGAGATTCTTAGTGGTTGAGGTGCTTGCCTGTGAAACCTAAGGACCCAGGTTAATTTTCTCAGTTCCCACATAAGCCTGATGCACAAGGTGGCTCATGCATCTGGAGTTTGTTTGCAGTGGCCAGAGGCCCTGGTGCATCCATTCTTTCTCTCTCTTTCTCTCTCTCTCTCTCCCCTTCTCCCCTCTCTTTGCCTCTTTCTCTTTCTCCTATAAATAAATAAATATATTTTTAAAAAAGAAAAATGGCAACTGACTGTCACAAAATTGATAGCACATTGTACTTCTAAGAAAAAAGAGAAAACTATTCGCTTAACTAAACAAAAATTACATTGAATGAGTATAATTTCACAGGAATTGTACTCAAAATTAGAAATTGTTACATCTTCTTTCTTAATCATATATTTCTGGTTCCATTCTCACATGCAATAGGCAGTTCATCCCTTTTCTTTCAGAGTGGATTGTACCAAGAACTTCAGCCTCATACACTTTCAATTATATTCATCAAGAAATATCAATTCAATACCAAAGTATCTTAACTGTTCTGCAATTTACTGTGACTGAACCAGCTTAGTTTAGTTTCATCCAACTGCTATATGAAAGAGTCACAACACTTCAGCTTAAATAGGCACTTCAAGGGAAAAAAAAAAAAATCCATTAAGACACTACCTTAGAACTTCAAGATAAAATTAATGAAAAAAAAAAAAAAAAACCAGAGGTTAGAGGTTAGACAGCTAGAAGAAGACACACTGGGTGTTAGGGAAATAAACAATGCATATCTACTAAAGAGATAATTTTGTAGTGTTCAAATGTTAATATATTTTCTTATACAGTCATGGGAGTTGGCCAATTATGTTGATCATATAGGTAGAAATTTTAATAATTGAGAAATTTAAACAAGTATTGGTTCACTAGTGGATCAATCATTTCTCTTGTTGCTAGAACAAATTCTTGACAAAAGCAACTTAAGGAAAATGGGTTTTGTTCCACATACAGTTTGAGAGGGTACAGTGCCTTGTGGGGGGAAAGACATGGTGGCATGGAGTAGTTGGTCATTTGACATCTGCAGTGAGGAAGCTGAGATGGATGGTGTTGGTGCTCAACTAGCTTTCTCCTTCCTGTGCAGTCCAGGATCCCACCCCATGTGATGACACTACCTACATTTAATGTGGGTCTTCCACCTCAATTAACCTAACCTAGTAACTCCCTCACAGACATGCCCAAAAGTTTGTTTCAATGGTCAATCTAAATGCTGTAAATCTGATCTTTTTTTTTTTTTTAATTTTTATTTATTTATTTGAGAGCGACAAACACAGAGAGAAAGACAGATAGAGGGAGAGAGAGAGAATGGGCGCGCCAGGGCTTCCAGCCTCTGCAAACAAACTCCAGACTCTTGCGCCCCCTTGTGCATCTGGCTAGCGTGGGACCTGGGGAACCGAGCCTCGAACCAGAGTCCTTAAGCTTCACAGGCAAGCGCTTAACCACTAAGCCATCTCTCCAGCCCTGTAAAGCTGATCTTAACTGTGACAATTAGTATCAATATACAAGTAACCTAGGATGATAGCACATAGTGTAGCTGACTTCTGATCTTCCTGTCAAACTTCTTAAAATGGAAAGCAAATTATAAACACTGGTGATGAAAAGAAGGAATAATAGAGGTGGCAAAGCTACATACAGCCTATATGCCTCATTGTTTCTAAATGTTATCCCACACTTTGCCAAGCACTGTTCTAATTGCTCTTAAATGACATCTTTGCAGTGACTTTTGCTTTAAATTTCTTATCTAAATAATTTAATGCTTTGAAAAATTAAAATATACTAAAATAGACTTAAAATATTGCTATCTGCAACAAATATGTGTATTTTTACAGATTATATATATTTATAATATATTATATATAATTTATATTATGTATAAATATATTTGTATAATATATATACACATATACATATATTTTTTTCTCCCCACTTTTTGCCTCCTCCCTTCCTCCCTTACCTCTTTTTCTCTGCTTGCTTCCCTCCTACTCCTACTATTACTGGTACAGAAAAACTAAATTTTAAAATCACAATTTGTTATTCTGTAGCTACCCATAATGCTTGACAACATTTAGATTTACAAGTATTTCAGTAATGGATTTGGACTTGCTGCTGCAGGAATATTACTCAGTTCATGAACAAAATATTCCTTAATGAGATGAAACAGTAAACAAAAGAATATGAGTTCTCTAATAAATGTCTACTCATAAGAAATGAGTCATAAGAATGAAACTTCTAGCCGGGCCTGATGGCGCAAGCCTTTAATCCTAGCACTCGAGAGGCAGAGGTAAGAGGATTGCTGTCAGTTCAAGGCTAGCCTGAGACAACAAAGTGGATTTCAGCTCAGCCTAGACTAGAGTGAGACCCTACCTCGAAAAATCAAAAAAAAAAAAAAAGAAAGAAAGAAACTCCTGTGTACTAAATTGACATCAGTAAAGATATCATCAGTGAAGCACTATTTTGCTGTTGTGTGTTGTAAGATTATAATATTAATAAGAAATCCAAATCACAAATAGGTAAATTTTTAATATATTTTATATATATCAGGAAAAATTTAAAATGCAGCTATAAAATTTGACAACAATTGTAGTTAAAGAAAATGTACATAGGTACTAGAGAGATTGCTAAGTGGTAAAAGGCACTTGTTTGCAAAGTCTAATGGCCTCGGTTCAATTCCCCAGTACCCACATACACCTAGATGCACAAAGTAGCACAAGTTTCTGGAATCCTTTTTGCAGGGCAAGAAGCCCAAGCATATCCATTCTCTCCTTAACCTCTCTTTCTCTCTCTCTCTCAAACATATGAATTTTTAAAAGAAAATATATATGCATACTTTCTTCATTTAAAGAAAATGTAATCCTGTGAATGGACACACACATGTACATTTTTTAAAAAAAATTTTATTTTTATTTATTTATTTGAGAGTGACAGACACAGAGAGAAAGACAGAGGGAGAGAGAGAGAATGGGCGCGCCAGGGCTTCCAGCCACTGCAAACGAACTCCAGATGTGTGCGCCCCCTTGTGCATCTGGCTAACGTGGGACCTGGGGAACTGAGCCTTGAACCGGGGTCCTTAGGCTTCACAGGCAAGTGCTTAACTGCTAAGCCATCTCTCCAGCCCCACATGTACATTTTATTGTAACAAATCTCCATGAAGAAATTTAATGGCCATATCTTTAAAATATCAAAAAGTGTAAAGGCATTGAGGATTTATTTTCTAAACAGAAAATGTCTGCTGCATTCTTGCCTATTTATCTCCATAAAGTTTTGAATGTTTCTCTGGAAAGGAAAAATAATTATGGTGAGAAAGGAGAAGGAAGAAGATATGAAAAATGATCGTGGCTCAATTCCACGATCTTACTAAGTTTAAGGTACACAGAAGTTTTCTTTGGTTTAGGTTATGAACTTTGCATAAGAAAGTAAAACATGAAAAGCAAAATACATTTAGAATAAAAAATGCTTTGGTCTGCACATTTGTTTAGTCATTCACTAAATAAACAATAAGCACCTGCTACCAGTAGATACAATGATTTGTGTATGCTCTGGCTACTAAAGATGTATAGAAGTGTACAGGGTGAAAAAGGATAGAAAATTAAACATGTAGAACAGTACAAATGCACACAGAAAAGAGAGTACATAAATAAAAATAACTGAATTGCCACTACCTAGTATATATAAAATATAAGACTTGAAGAAAGCATTAGATAAATATGCCCTAGAATTAAGCAGGGGCTTTACTGCTATATTAAAAAAAAAATAGCCATTATAGGCAAAATAATGAGAACTTATTGGAAGATATGGTAATAGCATGTGGTATTTTTTATAAGAATAACTCCCTAAAATTAGAAATAAAGTAAAACTTAAGAAAAATCAGATCTTTAGAACCTTAATCAATATTTCATTTAATTCCTAGTACACATAGATGTAACGATTTTTAGTAGTATAACCACAATATGGACAACATACTATAAAAATGAGAAAGAATTTGTAATAACAAAATAGTCAAATGGCTCAGGGAAATCTCGCGGAAGAGGGGGCGGAAAGAATGTCAGAGTTACATGTTGGGTCATGATTTTCAGAGACATTTATCATACTAATAACTGGGGGCTAACTCCACAATGCATGACCCATTTTCAATAATAAGGAGGGTCTAATGGGAGGGGGTAGATCACAGATGAGCCTAAATAATGGTACCAAACTGCCTGTATTTACTGAAAAGAAAACTAATAAATTAAATTAAAAAAAAATTTAAAAAAAAGAAAATTAAAAAGCTATGAAATGTAAAAAAAAAAAAAAAAAAAAAAAAGAATGTGTGTGTGTGTGTGTGTGTGTGTGTGTTTAAGCAAGGGTCTTGCTACTTAGTCTAGACTGGACTTAAGTTCTCAATGCTGTGGCCTCAGCCTCCCAAGTTCTGAGATTATAAGTATATATTGTCATTCTTGGCTTTTGTAGAAGAATTTTTACAAAGAAAAACAATATGACCATTCTATTTCTATACAATTTGTCTACACCAAGAGGGGGAAAACATCAAAAAGGGGAAAGGGTAAACTAAAGGAAAGTGACAAAAGTGAATAGAAGTTTGGTGGTAAATTTTCCCAAAGCATGCATGGACACCTGCAAGATGTGTCTTCTGGTTCAAAAATTTCACATGTATAGCCTATCTTTATGTAACTTCATTTGCACAAATAGTATAACAGATAGTTCTAATTTACTTTGAAGACAATGAATCTTAGCAAAGTTCTATTCAATAAAAAATGATTAGACTTTCTAGAATAAATTCAAATAATAAAAACCAAGAATTATAATTAGTATATTTTGTATAATTTATGTAAGGACAGGAAATTTAGGAATTAGAATTGATGAACCATACATATGAAATCATTCTTCCTGATCAGCTGACCTGAGCCTGACTTCCTACATTGCCATCCATGAAACATCCTTCTTCAGCAATGTTAGAATTTCTGAAAACCAAAATGTAATCCTCTTTTGTAACATAATGGATACCAGAGCTTGGTATTTGGTAAAGGATACTTCTAGCATTCAAGGCTACTAGCAAAGTATTGGAAATAAGTTTTTTTTTTTTTTTGCTTTGTTTGTTTGCTTGTTTTGAGGTAGGGTCTCACTCTAGCCTAGGCTAACCTGAAACTCTGTGATCCCAGGCTGAACTGAAACTCACAGAAATCCTTCTATCTCTGCCTCCTGAGGGCTGGGATTAATGGTGTGAACCACCATGCCCAGTCTGCAAATGATTTTTGAAAGCATAGAATTACTTCATTTTAGATAAAAGTTAAAAATGAACATTCTATACTGATACCATTAACATTCCTATATAATACTAATTTCTCTAGTGAGCTTTATTGAAATCCACAGACAAGATAAAACATTACCTCTTGTGGTAGACAGTACCATTAGTCCAGCCTTGTTTAGATTAAACACCAGAAATAAACTCATTCATCACATTACATATCTATATAGAGGCCATTGGAAAAGCGCATGTAGGTGTTGACAATGAGGAATCCTCACTTCTTTCAGAACAATTCATTTAGTTACAGCAAAACAGCAAAGTTATGAGTGTATCCGAGTTATCCTCTATATTTATTCCCCATGCATCATTGTTAGTGTATAGCTATACAATTGCAAAGTTATTTCCTTTTCTCCTTTTATGTTTTTTCTGTTATGTTTGTTTATGCCTATTGAATGAAGTAAAAAATTATACTTTCCAGAGTTTTTGTATTATTTCCTAACTCTAGTAATTTATGTTTATTACATTTTCCAAAACTCAGCTTGGGTCTAGGAGTGGTTGGGCAAACATTCTTCATTACCCTCAAGAGTTGATGAACACTGGCTGCTTCACACTGTTTCTTCATGCCTTTGCATAGCATATAAACATTTAAGCCATCACAGATGTCTTAAGATTCATATATATATACATATATATACACATCCTCATTTAGCATTTCCTTATCTTAGATTTTTAATAGGGATAATACAAATTATCTCAAGTCAAGTTTATTTCTGTGTTGTCTGTAAAATTTTAAAGTCTAGAAAAAGATTCATTTAATTATCTTTAATCACAACAAAATATATTTATATGGCCTAGAAACTCCTATTAAGCAGGGAGGTTAGGGGAGTAGAGTGAAAGGCATAGTCAGCAGAACAAAAATGCTGGATGCTGATTAACCAGAATTATACAACTTTTTCTCTTCAGTTCACAGGAAGAGAATATGTCTTCAATGAGACTAAAATATGATTTTTGAAGGTGTAGTATGATAAAATATCAGTATTTTCATATAGTTATCTTAATTTGCACATGGACTATTACAATATTAAAACTCACTTCAAGCTGGGCATGGTGAAACACGTCCTTTATCCCAGCACTAGGGAGGCAGAGGTAGGAGCATTGCCATGAATTCAACGGCCATCCTGAGAGTACATGAGCTAGAGTGAGACACTACCTCAAAAAAACAAAACAAAACAAAACAAAAACTCACTTCAACATATATAATTGATATATCAGGATTCACTTTTGTTTAAGTAAAACCGATTTTGGCATTGAATGGACACATGCACTTGTGTGTGTGTGTATGTGTGTATGTGTGTGGGGGGGTGGGTAGGTGAGAGAGAGAGATGGAGTTAGGAAATTCTTAATATCCTCATTTTGAAAGGCAAAATTAAAAGAAGTAAGATGTATTTCATAGCACCCTTTATATGTTGGATATTTTTCTAGACATTGGCTATGTTTTACTTCATTTTAGATGAAGATGGCTAGTGACCTCTCTATTGGGATAATTTGTCAACATTGAAAATACAGGGGCTGGAGAGATAGCTTAGTGGTTAACATACTTGCCTGCAAAGGCTAAGGACCCAAGTTTAATTCCCCAGTACCTACGTAGGCCAGATGCACATGGTGGCAAACATGATTGCAGTTTGTTTGCAAGTGGCTAGAGGTCCTGATGTGCCCATTCTCTTTCTCTCTAAAATAAATAGATAAATAAATAAAAAGAAAATATGATAAAATGTGATGTTTAAATCTCAAATATCAACTAATATAAAAGGCTACATATTTCCACTAACTCTTAAAAATTCAGTTCATGCCAGGGCACTTAAGTACCACTACCATTAGTGCTTCCTTTGCTCAATGTAAGGGTCAATCTGGTTAAACAATTAGTGTGAGCTGCTACAGAACTATGGTCAACATTGGAATTTGAGGGTCAGTTAATTTTAAGTGTGTAACATCATAACTTCATGGATGCTATCACTTATGAAAAATGCAATTCACTAGAAAAAAGACATTTACCAGAAATCATTTACCATGTTGAAGTTGCATTAACATAGAGGAAATATCTATCATGTAGTCACTTTATAAGAAATTCTTTTGATGTTGCAATGAACCTTTGTACTCAGAGCCTTTGCATAGGAAGTTACAAGGAGATCTACAGGGAATGATGTGTTGAGGAAGGGTAACAGATAATACACTTCTGATACTTTGAGTACAATTTTGGTCTGGTCTTCACCTCTAAAGTTATAAGAAGAGAGTAACCAACAATAAAGAGGAAATGTGGAAATAGGAAAGCAAATAGAAAGCTGAAGAGTGAACAACATTTCAGATAGCTTGCTTCAAAATAAACAAAAGACAATTTAAGCATGAAAATTAAAAACAAAAATAAAACAGACAGCACTGTCAGCCATAGATTCTGGAAGTACACAGACCCTCCTTCATGTTAGGGGTGCAAGTAATGCTCTTTTTGGAAGCATGTGAGGTAACCATAAACCCAGGACTACCTCAGGAATTATATTCTGTGAATGCTTTCAAATTTGTGCTTACTCAGCAACATTCTTTAACCCCCGCCCCCCGCCCCCCGCCCCCCGCCCCTTAAGGCACAGGGTTAAATCATCAAAGGGCTTTCTTTTTTTTTTTTTTAATTTTTTTTGTTCATTTTTTATTAATTTATTTGAGAGTGACAGAGAGAGAGAATGATTGAGAAATGGCGCGCCAGGGCTTCCAGCCACTGCAAACGAACTCCAGACACGTGCGCCCCCTTGTGCATCTGGCTAACGTGGGTCCTGGGGAACCGAGCCTCGAACTGGGGTCCTTAGGCTTCACAGGCAAGCGCTTAACCGCTAAGCCATCTCTCTAGCCCTCAACGGGCTGTCTTAAATCCTTTCAAAGAGCATCTTACAGTGCCCTCTGCGGCTGCACAGTAAATTCAAGAACAGCCTAAGCTATGCAAAACACTGTCTCAAAACACACACACACACACACACACACACACCAACACAAATATAAAGCTTAACTTTTAAGATTCTCAGTCTAATCATGAGTACTTTTAATATTTTGGGCATTATGAGCAGTTACCTATGTATGTTAACTTACTCAATTTTTTTTTTCTAAGCTAAAATATATGGAATGTTAATATTTGTCTGTGCATAGGCAAGAAAAATTAAGTCACAGTTTAAGAAAGCAATCCAGAGCCGGGCGTGGTGGCGCACGCCTTTAATCCCAGCACTCGGGAGGCAGAGGTAGGAGGATAGCCGTGAGTTCGAGGCCACCCTGAGACTCCATAGTGAATTCTGGGTCAGCCTGGACCAGACCCTACCTCGAAAAACCAAAAGAAGAAGCAAAATAAAATATTAAAAAAAAGAGAAAGCAATCCAGCATAACCCAGGCAAAAAAATGACAAACAGGCTTCAGGTTCTCTGTCTACCAGCCAGTTCCGTGCTAGGAGCTGTAGGTCATACTTCGCTCGTCTAGTCTGGGGCTTGCCTATTCCCAGCCATCAGTTATTAGAAGACCTACAGTGTAAATAAAGGCAGAGAGATTCGTAGATGGAATTGAAGATGAAGGAAGAGGACTGACAGAACTTTAAGAAGAGACATTTAAAGTATATTCTGGCATGAATCAGTAATTTTCCAAAAATAGAATTATCTAGGGCAGCCACCCAAAATGGCAAGTGAGTTTTCAGAACTATGTTCTTAATGTCCACAAAGCGAGTAGCAAATAAGGGATATTATTGGATGCTTTCAATTAAACGACAGTTAAAATGTATTCATTTTATATAAATAATTCAACAAAAATGTCAATCCACTGTGTTGTGAGCTAGATGAATACAAACTATAAATCCTTGATTAAGATTCACAGAATGACTGTGTTTAATGAGTCAGTTTTAGGAGAGCTTTCTGTAGAAGTATGGCTCAGGCTAAAAATAGGAGTGCACAAAATAGTGTCAATACTATGAAGCAGCAGTTGAAGAAAAGTAGGGCATGATTTCAATCTGAGCTTGGCAATATATGGAAAGCATAGCATAAAAAACCAGGCCTGTTTATATGCAAACATACAATAATCTATGTTAATTTGTTATGCTATGTCCCAGGAGAGAAATCGTTTAGGAAGACAACTAGCTATCTTTTTCACATTGACTGATTGAGGTCTTCCAATCAAATACAGCACAATATGCACCATAAAACACACATTCTACCATGGTGCTGTACCTTCAACATCCTTCCTCTTTTCCCCCACTTTTTTTTTGTTTCACAGTTCTGCAGGTTTTGACAAACCCATAATGTCATGCATTTCATAGAGAATAAATTCACTGCACTAAAAGCCTATGAGCTTTCCCATTATTCATTCCCTGGAAAACTTTCTACTATCCCTATAAGTCTTGCCTTACTGGCTCAAAAGGACACTGGTACCAAGAGAGTCTATATGACATTGGTCACAGGGCTTGCAGCTTCCTTATAAGCCTACTCTATACATATTAATTTCAGAGTTATAAATATATTCTCTAATCCACCAGGCATTCTCAAGATATCTCCACATTCTCTTAGTAGACCACCTTCCTTATGAAGACACACAACCCCATAAGGCATAGAGGAAGATGGCCCCATAGTTTTTCTACTCTCAGCAGGGTGATGCAATTGCTTTTCCAGAATTCACCTTTGGTTCTGTCATGCCCTGTTCAAGCAAAATTATTGCAGGAGCTTTTCCTAGTAATGTGTGAGAAAAGGTCTATTCACCTCAGAAAGTAATCACCAACAGACCAAAGCAATGGCTCCATCTAAGTCTAGATTGATGAACAAGATTATTGGTCCATATTTCTGTTTTTTGTGTGAGTAACACATTGGTTTTGTCACTATGTCTTTGTAGTATAGCTTTAGATCAGACATGGTGATACCTCCAGAGGTTGTTTCTTTGGTTAAGAATATTTTTGGATATCTGAGGCCTTCTTAATTTCCAATTTGTATCCATTTTATTTTTGCTCCTGCCTCATTATTTGAGCTAGAATTCTCAATACTATGTTCCAGAACAGTAATGAGAGTAGGCACTTATTCCTTGTCTTAGTGGGAACTTCTCGAGTCTTTCCTTATTAAGTATTATCTGGGCTTTAAGAGCTTTTTGTATAGCCTTTATTATGTTGAGATGTAAACCTTCCATGCCTAGTCTCTCCAGTGTTTTGATCAAGAAGTAGTGTTGTATTTTGTCAGAGGACTTCTCTGCATGTATTGAGATCATCCTTTATTTCTTGTCTTTAAATTTATTTATGTGGTGTACTGTGTTAATTGATTTCCATATGTTGAACCATGCCTGTCTTCCTGGGATGAAGCCTGCTTGAGGTTTGCAAGGATTTTGTTCAGGATTTTTGCATCCAAGTTTATCAGGAATATAGTCTATAGTTTTTCTTTTCTTATTGTATCTCTGTTTAGCTTTGGTATTAGGTAATTAGGTAATGCTAGCTTCAATGAAGGAGTTGGGGAGAGTTCCCTGTTTTCTAATTATGTGAAATAGCTTGAGAAAAACAGGTTTCATTTATTCAATGAAAGTTTGGTAGAATTGGCTAAGAATCCACCAGGTCCTGAACTTTTTCTTTGGGGGAGGTTTTTGATTATATTTTCAATCTCAATGGATGTAAGGGGTTTGTTAGAAGATCTGCCTACTCTGCATTTAGCTTTGGTAGGTAGAATGTGTCTAGGAACTGATCAATTTCTTTCACATTTTCCAATTTTGTGGACTACAGGTTTAAAAAAAATATGTTCTTATAATTCTTCCAATTTCACTGATGTCTACTGTGACCTCCCCTTTTCATTTCTAATTTTGTTAACTTGAAACTTCTCTTTCTTTCTTTTGATCTAATTGGCCAGGGGTTTATCCATCTTGCTTATTTTTTCAAAGAATCAACCCTTTATTTTGTCAACTTTCTTAATTCTTTTCTTAGTTTCCAATTCATTAATTTTTGCTCTGATCTTAATTATTTTGTTCTGTCTGTAAATCTTAGGGTTGGATTGTTTTTCTTCCAATGCCTTTAGGTGAATTGTTTTGAGATCTCTCTGTGTTTGTTATAAAGGTATTTCATCCAATAAATTTTCTCCCAGGTCCATCTTCATTGTGTCCCATCAGGTTTGGTAAGTTGTGTTTTAATTATCATTCAATTCTAAGAATTTTACAATTTATTTTTTGATTTCTTCCACAACTCATTCATTGCTTAAAAGTGTGTTTCTCAGTCTCCAGGAGCTGGTGGAATTCCTGGTGTGTCTCATGTTAAGTTTTAGCTTTAAAGCATTGTGATCTGATATGATATAGGAAGTTACTCGCATTTTCCTGACTTTATAGGGGCATATTTATGAACAAATATATGGTCTATTTTAGAGAAAGGTTTTTGGCTGCTGAGAAGAATGTTTATTATATAGAATTATAGTGGAAAGTTCTGTAGATTTCTGTTAGGTATAGTTAATCTAAGATGTTGTTAAGCTCTATTCTGCTTGGATGATCTGTCTATTGATGATAATCCTCTAGGGTTTATTCCATAACTGAGGAACTGAGTGATATTCAGGACAGGTATTACATTGTTGCACAATTTGCCGAGCAGCTTCTCTAGTAATTTGAAACTGCTTTCTTAAACTTTGAATATTTTGATGATGTAAATTATGAGATCTTTGAGCTAATTCCAATTGAGATATACCTATGATCTGTGTGGCTTTATCTGCCATATCATTTCCCAATGCTAAAGGACCTGGAAGGCCTGAATGAGCTCGTATGTGACCCACAAAACAAGAATGAGAACGAGCATGTATGCATCTCTGTATTTGACTAAACAAATCTTGCACTTGAGTATTAGCAGTTTTAATACAAGACACAGTTTCAAGTACCTGTAAAGCTCTAGCAATATATTGAATAGCAGTATACAAATTAAATGGAGTTGCAGCTAAAACATTAAATACTGTAGCTACAGCTCTAAGTTCCACTATTTGAGCTGATGCTGGGGGAGTAAAAAATGAATAAGACTGTTCTTGAATAACATATACTGCTTTGCCATTAGAGGGTCCAGCTGTAAACACAACTAAAGCATCTTCAATAGGCTTTGTCCTGACTGTACGAGAGAAAATGAAGGAATGAGAATTTGCAAATTGCAACAACTTGTCTTTAGGGAAATGATTATCTATAATACCAGGATAATTTGCAAAAGCAATAGCCCAAGAATCCACATTTTGAAATAGCCAATCTACTTGTTGCTTTGTAAAAGGAACCCCTATAATACTTGGTTCCTTACCAAAATATTTTCTGGAGTTTACTCGAGCCATTTGAATTAAATAAGCTACTGCTTCATAATAAGGAGTCAACACTCTAGCAGGAGAAACAGGTAAATGTAGCCACAATAGAGGTCCTTCTTGCCACGAAACTGCAGTTGGAGTATGTTCAGTGGCCAGTATACATCAAATCCCTGCATATCTTCTTCTCTTTATGTAGCTCCTGCAAGAGTTGCATGCAGGGGTGAGACAGAAGGCCGAATCAAAGATACAGGATGAAATTCACCCTCAGGTTTTGACACTACCGCAATAGTGGGAGGTTTTGTTACAGCAGAAGGATTGGGAGTGACTGTATTTCCTGGAATATGCTTTCCCTGAAATTGCTGTACTTGTAAAGACAGCGATTTAACCATACTTTGCAAACGTTGCATCTCCTCTAAATATTTTTCTTTCTGTTCATCCTCAGATTTAGTAAAAGTTAAAAAAGGTAGAAAGTCTTCCTCTTGGTGACCTTCCATCACCTCCTCCTCTACTTTTGCTTCCTTATCTGAATCTGAATGATCAAGGCAACATTCTTCTCTTCTAAATAATAACTTAGATTTGGACTCTGGTTCTGTGGGGTTCCCCAGAGGGGTCCCCGCTCAGGGCTGTCTACGCGACCCCAAGAACACTCACGCAGGACGCTCTCAATGCAAACTGCACGAGGTTTATTGAATCTGATGCATCGGGGCTCAACACAGATTCCTCTCGCAGGAGGGGTGAAGAGCCCCTAGCAACGGGTTTGGTCAGCTTATAAAGGCTAAAACCACAGGTATGCAGAGTCATAGGGGCTTTCCAGCCGTGGGTCCCTCTGATTGGGTGGGGCCCACGGGGTGGGCTCGTGTGGGTCCCTCTGATTGGGTAGGGCGTACAAAAGGTCAGGTCCTCATGGTATACTTTTTACAAAATGGAGGCGGTTGCATACTTTTTACAAAATGGAGGCAGTTGCAAAATGGCAGTTCTGTGATTCAGTGCAGCAGCAAGCAAGCCATATTACAGAAGCTTAAAAAGGCAGGTTAGCAGAGCAGCTAGAAAACAGGGCAGCAGAAATAAGGCAACTTTTATCCTTTCATTTCCCCCTTTTCTTTGTCATAATTCCAATCATGGAATTTCAGTTTCTGCAAAAGACTGGTACTGTTGTTTAAGTATCATGACTTGGACGGTGCTGATCCTTTCTCTAATAAAGGTGACTAATCTATTTATTATGCATGGACCAAAGGTGAGGAGGAGAATTAAGATGATAAGTGGCCCTAGCAAGGTGGAGATCAAAGTAGTCATCCAGGGGGACCTGGTGAACCAAGATTCATACCAAGACTGGTTCTGTTGTCTCTCCCGTTTGCGTTGTTCTAGGCTTCCTCATACTTTCTGCAAGCTGTTTTCTACTAATCCAGTCTTGTCTGCATAGAAGCAGCACTCTTCTTTTAGAGCTGCACAGTGTCCCTCCTGTTGTAAAAATAATAAATCTAGGCCTCTTCTATTCTGTAACACAACCTCTGAAAGTGAAGAAACCGAGTCCTTTAGGTTCTGCATTCCTGACTGTAACTCTTGTAGATCCTTGTCTATTGCTAAGCTGAGCTGAGCGTACTGTTGGTTGGAGGTGACAAGGGAAGCTATGCCGGTGCCTGCTCCTGCAATACCCAACCCCATTATTAAGGCTAATGTAAGGGTAGTTATAGGCTCTCTCTTCCTGGAGGAAATATGTTTGGTAACCAATTAGTATGAGGGGTCGCGGAGACCTGAGTTATTATTCGGAGGGGCGGGACCAAAATTTCCACCCCAGCGTGGGTTTTTGCAGGGAGGTAAAGTCTAAGGGTCGAGATGGGGGGTTGTCTTGTTCTTTTGGCAGGTCAGCGGCAGATGTTTCTTCTGTGCAAGGCGATGGTAGTAACCAGCTTGATTGCAGAATCTACCTGACTCTTAATGAAACTGGTTAGGTGTCTGAAGGCCCAGGGGCCAAAGGAGATAAGCAAAATGAATCCAACAAAAGGGCCTAAAAGACTGGGAAGCAAAGTAGTTAGCCAGGGAGATGTGGAAAACCCAATTTTTATACCAAGATTCTTGTTGTTCTCGAGTCCTTTTTCTATCCTCTAGATTTTTTTTTTTTTAACTTTATCAAGGCTATTTTGTATTAGCCCAGTCTTATCTAAGTAAAACAACATTCTTCTTTGAGGGCTACACAGAGTCCCCCCTTCCTTTAAGAACACCAAATCTAGCCCTCTCTGGTTTTGAAGTACAACCTCAGAGAACGAGGCCAAAGAATCTTTGAGATCTTGTATCCCCTCATGTATGAGGTTAAGATCTCTGTCCACTAAGGCACTGAGTTGTGAAAAATGCTGTTGGGAGGTTACCAGCAAGGCAATGCCTTGATCTATAGTAGATATAAAACTTTCAGAATCATGAATGAAAAATCGTGGCAAAACTATAACTACAACACAATAGTAAAAAGTCCTTGTTGACAATAAAGGGAGTCAGCCCCGTGGAACAAGCAAGATAGGAGTTACTAGGGGCTTTAGTATATATAAAGGAGTCATTGATAATAGCAGTTTGGTTGCATACCGGTTCAAGAGTCAGAGGAGGGAGCATATCAGGGCCTAATAGACACAGTCCGAGGCCGGAAATGGATGCAAGAGTAATACCCCCCTCTGGGGCAGAGTGCCAGAATAATCCCTCTGCACTGTTAGTAGACACAGGAGATGTAAGGATGGCAATTCCCTCATAAAAGGGAGGTCCTAGAACTTTTAATCTGTATGGCATTTCAACCAAGCTCTATAATTTTATTTGAGGAACTTTAAATAAACTTATTTTAAGTAAACTTTATCTATGACAACAGGAACGTATGGTATAGACAGTCTATTTCCCTTTTATTTCTCCCTCTCATGAGAGGACACTCTAACTGCTTTAGGGGGCTGGGTCGAAGACATCAGATCATTTACTACTTCCTGCTGAACAGGACACGAAGTGGAGACTTGTTGCAGTTAGAGAATCTCTCCTAGAGAGGGGAACTATTTTAATGTACCCCAGAGTGTAGGAAGATAATCTTGAAAGATAACTTTGGAAAGAAAGAATAAAAGTAAGGAGTTACTGAGAAGTGAACACACAGCAAACTGGTCTTTTTGTAGGTCGAGGGAATCCAGGTAGACAGACTTGGATCATCTCAGGACCATCTGAGGATGAGCTGGCTGAGATTTTCTTTCAGAACTGTTCATTAAATGGCACAGTAGTATTTAACATGGCTTGTAAAACAGATGAGATGCTAGCAGAGTTATCAGAAACATATACATAACATTTAATCTTAATAATAAAGAGCTATTTTTTATCTTTGGTTATACATTTCTCTCTGAGTGTTTAAGACCTTGTAGATAGCCAAAAGTTAATTAAGGATTAATTTTGGAGGTCATTAATGGCTCTCCAAAGAGACTTTAGGGACACAGGAGTAGCCCCATAGCTTACTGTTGTCTTTTGCCTGTTAGGATGAGTCAGGGCCATGCTGGCCAAGCAGTTTTCCCTTCTTTGGGAAGTCAGGAGGACTGATTGCTTCTCAATTGTGACTCTCCTGTTTTACATTGTACACCACTTTTGTTTGGGTCTCCATATCCTCCCTGCTCAGGAAGACAGGTGACTTACCAGGGGGCCAGTGTAGAAGTGTCCCATCATCTCCAGTGGCCTCATGACATGGGACCATAGGCCAAAATATTGACACTTTTTATTCCGATGATTCCAATTGGCTTTGGCTTCTACATAGGTGATTAACACACTTAGAAAGGAAGTTACACCAGCTTGGATGTACATACATATAGAGCACATTTAATTACTGAAATAGACTTAACTAAAGAATGGCACAGGGCTTCTAAAATCATTTTGTCCTATCTTTAAAATTTTTGTTGTACTGTGGTAGCATAAGTCATATATATATCTGAGGTATAGAAAGTAGGCACATCTCCCATTTTAAATATCCAACATTTATAAGTATAGGCAGAACCTGTTACCAGTCTTGAAAACAGTACCAGTTGATTTACAAACTTAACTTATTTAACCTAGAAAACAAGTAAGACAGTATAAGGTCTTAGCACCTGTGTGAAAACATCTTTGATTAGTTCAGATACCTGTGTGGGTACAAATTACCCAGAGAACATTGGAAACAGAACCATGGAGCTTGATTTTTTTTTTTTCTCTCTCTCTCTTTCTTATGATAAACCTGTTCAGCTTCCTTAATTATGTCTGTCAAAGCTAGATCTTGTAAACCCTCCAGATGTTGTAATTTCTTTTTAATGTCTGGAGCAGACTGCCTTATCTATGTCATTGTTATCGCTGCCTGTTGACCCGGAGAAGTAAGGCCAAAAGGAGTATATCTCCAGGAAGCCGCCATCAAGCATTCTAAAAAAATAGAGGGAGGTTACCTTAGCCAGATTCACAGGGCGGCGAGCAGCCCCCCTGAGACCTGCCATCAGAGCCTGGCGGTAGACTGTCAGTTGCTCCCTACCTTCTGCTGAGTTGTAATTCCATTCAGGTCGGGTGAGAGGGAATCCCACATCCATCTCATTTGGGAGCTAGGTAGGCTGCTCATTTGGGCCTGAGACATGCTAGGGTCAGGGGGAGGACCAAAGGCTCATACAGTGGAATCAGGTCCTTCAGTTTCTAGTCCCTGCAGTGGGCCCATCTCCTCCTCCCTCAGCCAAAGCTGGAGCGGGGAGAGCAGGGGGCTAAGGTGGGGGAGATGGAATCGGGGCAGAGGGCCACTCGGGAGGGTCCTCTATTTCAGGATATATTTTGGGCTGAGCCGAGGGGTCTGTGGCCATTCGGCTTGGATTTCTCGTGGCTTGTTGGGCCACTGCCAGGACTCGGGAGCCTGACCTTGGCGGGGGTGGATCTAGGGCTTGACCCATGCCGGGGGATCCGTCACTAGGCTCTCCCAGACCAGGATGTATGGCTGTTGATCTGGGTGAGAATGGGTCCCTTCTGAAAAACAATATTCTTAACAGCAGAAATAATAGTTAGATCAAATGCTCCCTCTGGCAGCCACTCAAAGGAGTAAAAAGTCTGTTATTTACCTTTTTTAAATTTTTACAAATAAGTCATGAGCCTTACTTCTTTTTTTTTTTTCCTTTTTTTTTTTTTTTTTCGAGGTAGGGTCTCACTCTGGCTCAGACTGACCTGGAATTCACTATGTAGTCTCAGGGTGGCCTCGAACTCTCGGAGATCCTCCTACCTCTGCCTCCCGAGTGCTGGGATTAAAGGCGTGCGCTACCACGCCCGGCCCGAGCCTTACTTCTAACTTCAGAGAAATGAGATACCGTCAGAGTCAGGGGGGTCATCATAGTCTGTCCCATAATTAGAAACAAGAGTCCACAAACAAACACAAAATAGATACTGACAAAAAGAAACCAAAAACCGTGACACCTCCGATGTGTCCAGAACAGAAAACCAAATGCAGTTTCAGATGGAAGATGCCTCTGTGGTTTCTCCTGAAGGAGAAATACACAATCTTCCTTTACCAGATAGGAGACTGTCAGCCACCCTGACTCTCCTCAGATCCTGGGGCGTCCCCCAAGATTGCAGCCTGTGGTCCTGCCAACCACCATTGTCAGGTCCTCACGGTCCTGAACAACAGCTGCCCAAACTGAAATTAAAACAGATCAGAGCAACAGAAATCACAGAAATCACTCAAACACTCAGACAAACACTCAGACAAGCAGCGCTGCAGACATTTACATTGTTTACCTCCAAGGGGGTCTCTGGAATCCGGGCTAGACGTGCAAATCCCTGGACAAGTCCTCAATTGAAAGACCCCCAGAGGGAGACCTTCACTCAAGTCTCGAGATAGCACGCACCCAAAGACACACAGGAGACCCAACTTGCTGCAAAAGCATGAGGCTTTATTCAGGAAACCAGAGCTCTGGGGTCGACACATAGCTCACACAGGAGACAGAGGTGTTGAATCTTTGCCATTTCTTCAGTAGTAAGTTTTTGATTTAATTCTTTACTGACCCTTTGTCATTTCTTGGGATGAATGTTAGGTCCGTCAATCATAAACCATGGACATGTCTTATCAACAAAAATAAAAAACTGTATAAGGTCCTTTTTCTTTACCTGTATTCCTCACTCTCTGAGAGAGGCTTTTAAATCCTTTATGAAAGAAGCCTCTTTAGACAATGAATGGCCCATCTTGATGGGACGGAATGAAGAGGGAAAACTTACCAGGTCTTGCCGTCTTCTTGGGTGGAGAAGTGGTGACCATTCAGGAACACTCCGGAGCTCATGTGCTGGGGGCTTTCCGTCCGGCAGGGGTCTGTGCCTCGAGCCGCCACGTTGGGCGCCCGTCATCACCAGGGACGTTCTTTCTGGCTTCCAACAGGATACGTTCCCTCTCCTCGGTCGTGAAGAGGGTCTGGAGTAACTGCTGGCAATCGTCCCATGTGGGCTGGTGGGAGAAAACTAGGGATTCCATGAGTGCAGTTAATTTGAGGGGTCCTCCGAGAAGGGAGGGTGGTTGGCCTTCCAATTATAAAGGTCTGCGGAGGAGAAAGGCCAATATTGTAGGGGTGGCAGAGGTCTCTGAGTTGGATCGTCCCCTGGTCCTAAAGGGGGTGGGGGTCCTAAAACCCTGAGTGGTAGGGCAATGGTAGTATCAGGAGACAGCACTCGCCTACTTCGGGTCCCCGTGGCTGGGCCCCCCTGTGCCCCCTCTGGTGAGGGGGCAGGAGGAGGAGCTGTGGGGGTGTGGGTTGGCAGGTAGGGTGGTGGTGAATCCAGGAGGAGGAGCTCCGTCTGAATGTCCGGGTAAATCTTCTTTTCTTCCCGGGGGGGTCCTGCAATGAGAACTTTTGAGGCCCCCAAGGGGCTACTGTTAGTGGGCTGGGGAGGAATCCAGGGCTTCAATCAGGAAGGCGGGTCTTGGACAAGATCCTGCCAAGTAAAAATGTAAAGCATCTGGTCGGGGTGGCCTCCGGGCTCCTGCAAGATGATCGTTTAACAGCCTGAATAAGATCTGGGTTAAAGGTCCCTCCTTGGGGCCATCCAACATTAAACATAGTCCATTCTCCCTCACATAGAGTTTGCCACTTTCCTTTCTTTATTTCAACAGGTAAACTATGAGCTCATCTCTTAACGTCAGTCCAGTGAGCTAAAGTCAAGTCCAAAGGGGTTGTGATAGTCTGTCCCATGTTAGGAGGGGAATAAAAGAGATAGGAGAACAAAAGGATCTGGAGAACACCGAGAACAAAGAGACAAAGGCGGCCCAATCGCTGCTCAAGTAAAAATGAAACTGAAGCAGATGGCAGCGAGCGGGACCCAGATGATGCTTCCCGACAGAGGCGAACTCGATCCGAGTTCTTCAGATAGGAGACAGAAAAACCTGTCTCCTGGGGACAATCAGGAGCGTCCTCCAGATTGCTGGGTGGTGGTCCTCAGGCCCGTCAGCCCTGACTCAGAGCACCCAAAGGGAAGGCATCCAGATACTGAAACCGGTTGAAATTGAAAATTTTTCCAGAGGACAGAGATAAAAGTACAGACGTACACAGACAAGACAGGAGGCGCCTCTTACCTCTGAGGGGTCCTAAATGAGGTCTGGGGTCTTGTAGAGATTCCCGGCCCATGCACCAAATGTGGGGTTCCCCAGAGGGGTCCCCGCTCAAGGCTGTCTACGCGACCCCAAGAACACTCACGCAGGACGCTCTCAATGCAAACCGCACGAGGTTTTGAATCCGATGCATCGGGGCTCAACACAGATTCCTCTCGCGGGAGGGGTGAAGAGCCCCTAGCAACGGATTTGGTCAGCTTATAAAGGCTAAAACCACAGGTATGCAGAGTCATAGGGGCTTTCCAGCCGTGGGTCCCTCTGATTGGGTGGGGCCCACGGGGTGGGCTCGTGTGGGTCCCTCTGATTGGGTAGGGCGTACAAAAGGTCAGGTCCTCATGGTATACTTTTTACAAAATGGAGGCAGTTGCATACTTTTTACAAAATGGAGGCAGTTGCAAAATGGCAGTTCTGTGATTCAGTGCAGCAGCAAGCAAGCCATATTACAGAAGCTTAAAAAGGCAGGTTAGCAGAGCAGCTAGAAAACAGGGCAGCAGAAATAAGGCAACTTTTATCCTTTCAGTTCCTCAGGTGACACAGAAGGCTTAATTTCATTTTCTAAGTCCATGCTGGGAAGCAGTCCTTTGTCTTTAATTGTACCTGCTTTAACTTTATCTCTTTCATGTCTAGGATCTAAACTATCTCTAACTAAAGCCCACAAGCTAAAAGTTTCCACTGGTACTTTACTTGGCCTGTGGGTATTATAATAATCCTGAAGCTCAGTCCCTACCCTTTGCCAGATTTTTAAATCAATAGTTCCTCCTTCTGGGAACCAAGGACAGACTTTTTCTATAAATTCCAAAAAGTTACTAAGTTGCTGTAGACTAACTTTAGTTCCCGGAGTACGCAACATATTTTTCAGCATATGAACAAAAAGCTTATGACTACTACCTTGTCTCATTTTTACTTATATTACTCACCGCTCCCTTTTTTCTTTTTCCAAGCGCACTCCTTTTCCATCTAGCGGTGTCCTTCACTGTATCCCAGTCTTCAGGCCACACGTTTGGGCGCCACTTGCCAGAGCCTGCCGGCTGAATGAGCCTGATGGGGAGTGAGGATTAAGGAAAGACAGAAGAGTGAAAGCATGGACTCCAGTCCAGGGCTGAAGCCAGAACTGAAGACATGGTTTATTTCACAGCATTCCTTTCTATATCTTTTTACAAACAGTTTTTCCATAGACAAAGATTTTATGAGCTTTACAAGTTCTTATCAAAAAACCTTCCTGTTACAGAGTTTTTGCATTTCAATCATTTCTCAGTACAAAGGACCAGCCAAATGGCTGAAGATACCTAATCTTGCTTACAGGTAGGCTGCTATAGTTTTGCTAATGTCTTGCTGCCAGACAGCTTCCTGACACTGAAGATACACAATCTTACTTGCAGGAAGGCTGCTATAGTTTTGCTAATGTCTTGCTGCCAGAAGCCTGGGGCTATGGATACAAGTCCAGCCAAAATGGCTCCCGACAGGATTCTATTACTGTTGGTTCATCTGTGTTTTCATTGGGGGCTTCCATTGTAGGACTGGTCATCCTTGATGTCGATCTCTCAGTTTTCTGATTTTTTTCTTTTCTTTTCTTTTCTTTTCTTTTCTTTCTTTCTTTTTTTTTTTTTTTAATTTTTTTCATTATGGTCCACCAACCTCAGTTTAAACATCTTATTTATTTTATTAAGGAGGATGCAAGTGTTTGTCCTTGTAGGATCTTCATTGGTGTTCTGTTTTAGGTTTGGTAAAGATAAGAGTAGGATGAGGTTATAACCACAGATGTGCAGGCTGTGGCAGTTGCAAGCGCAACAGGGTTATCTGTGGAACTGGGAAGTGGTTAACAGGTAGCATAGGCCTACTCACTCTGTCTGAGCAGACTTTTCAGCACAGGGGAATGGGAATTGGAGAACCAGGAGCCAGGAACCTGGGGAGCCATGAGCAAGTTCCTACAGTGACCCATGGTCCCATTGGTACAGGGGAACAGAGAGTTGGGGACCCAGTAGTGGTTCAATCTGGAATCCAAGAGGGAAAGGCCTGTTCTAGAAGTAGGCATGCAGGGTCCAGACCACCCTGTACCAGCAACAGGGGTGCAGGGATGAGGGAACTGAGAGGTGGTGAATGAACCAGGAGCTCTGACCCACTCACTCCACTCATCCAGTATAGTTGAACAGGGAGTTGGGAACCCAGAGTCCAGGCAATCATGAAGCCAGGACAAAAAGTCTGCCCATACAGCACACATGCAGGGTCCAGGCTGTTCCATGTCAGCAGCAGGATAGCAGGGGCAGGGAAATTCATCATTTCTATATTTATTGAGTTTCTCTTTATATGCTATATTTATCTCTTTATTCCATTAGCTGTTTGTTTTCATTCTCTTTGAAGTCAGTAAGAAATGCATTTGTGTCCTCGTTGATTTCATTGAACATAATTGTCATCATTTTTTTTTTCTTTTTTCATTCTTTTTTCTGGGATATGATATGATTCATTCTCATTGCAATGCCTTGCTATGGAATTGATATTTATCAGGGAGTAGCATTGTTGCCTTACTTTATCATGCTTTTGTGGTTTTTGATGGGACTTTCATATCTGGGACTAGATAATTAGTTGCATTTTCAGATGACTCATGTTCTTTCAGTTGAAATATTTCCAATATTCAAATGGAAAGAGGTTGTATTAAAGCTGAAATGTCTCTGTCCTCCTCAATAGACTTGAGGTGTCTCTCAGTTGCTGGCCCTCAGACACTACTCTAGTGACCACATATCATCTGCAGTATCGGACCCAAAGTCAAGTAGAACAAGTAGAATCTAACTACAGAAGCAATCACTGCTGATTGATAAGCCCATTATGACTAATACAATACAATACAATACAATACAATACAATACAATGGAATTGATTGAAAACAATTACCACTTCAAGTTCAATTGCTTTTGGAGAATAAAGGAACAAAGATAGTAAAGTATGTACTAATACTTAATTATTAAGAGTGGGAATGGAAATAAATAAGGTGTAAAGACTAAGGATTACTATTAGATCTAAAGAAAAAGGGAAGAAAGAAAAGCATATACAAGGGGGGAAAGCAATAAACATGAAGGGAGGGATTAAGGCAGCTCCAGATAAAGGTTTAGTGAAAAGAGGAAAAGAAATTAAATTACACAACATTAAACTTTCTAAGCTAATGGGAGTCTGACATAGCAGATTCTCAGCCTCAGCTCCACCTGTGTAGTTTAGGACAGCATATCTCAAGAAGAAGAGGAAGCAGAGGGGGAGGAGGAAGGTGGGAAAGAAGAAACAATGAAGAGTAGCATAGCCTACAAAATAGCAGAGATGCAGTTTTACTCTACACAACCTTGCTTTTCCTACCCTGGTAATTTTGTTTATTTGTCTTACAATAAGAGGAGAAGCTTTGTGCTCTAACAGTTATTGTGTTGATCTTGTTTGTGCTATAGCCAAAAGGTATAGTTCACAGGTTGAGGAGTGGGTATTGAAACTAAAGGTATTTTTCAGTCTCTAGGTACTAGAACAGGTCATTATCAAACTTTCTACAGGAGTGCCTTAGACCCTGGAAACTTTAAATATTTGCCAATGCTTTAGTGAGGCTCACCCACTGTGGGGCTCAGAGTAGATTCTACTGCATGGAAGCACATGGTTCTGAGCATTTTTTGCATCTCGCTAGAGGGGTTCCATAGGAGGAACCTTGGAGGATAATCCCTTGCACTTAGCCTGGTTTTCCAGAATGGGCCATGCATGGAGGTAGCTTTATCTTAGAGCACCTAGCCAACAATTTACCAAGGATCTTTTTAAATGGCTGCCCACTGTTGTGGCTGAATACTCAGAAGAAAGGAATTGCTTGGTACTTCTCTGTTATGCATATTCCAAAATCCCTGTCTGGTGGGACCGCATATCTGCTCCATGAGGCATCCTCTTTGGGTTGTGTTTCTTGTTTTGTTTTGTTTTGTTTTGTTTCTTTTTCTTCTTCTCCTCCCTCCAACCCATTTGGTCTCTGCCCATCCTACTGTCATTGTGAAAAGTTGAGAATATTAAGAAGGAAAAATTTGGTCTGAGTGGGAATGATGGTGCATGCCTTTAACACCAGCACTCAGAAGGCTGAGGTAGGATGATCACTGTGAGTTCAAGGCCAGCCTAGGGCTCCAGAATGAGTATCAGTTCAGTATAGAGTAGAATAAAAACAATTGGACTGAACCTTATTAAATGTGTAAAGTAACCAGAAAGGGGCATGTGTGGTAGAAACCTGTAATTCCAGCACTTTGGAGGTTGAAGAAGGAAGAATCAGAATTCAAGGCCTGTCTTTGCTAGACAACAAGTTGAAGGCCAGCCTGGCCTGCATGAGACTCTGTCTCAAAAATATAAAGCAAAGTAAGATAAATAAATACTAATATTCTAAACATAATTAACAACACAAGCAAATAAAGAAGCAAAAATGAACATTAAGGGGCTGGGATAATGGCTCAGTGTTCAAAGGCACTTGCTTACAATGTCTGCTAGCCATTGTTCAATTATCAGCTGCCCACCTAAAGCTGGACAGACACACACACACAAACACACACACACATAAATAAATAAAGAAAAATTTGAGAGTGTACACTAACCATTTAAAGAAAAATTTAATTATTTATTTGAGAAAGAGAGGCAGAGAGAGAATGGATGCACCAGGGCCTCTAGCCACTGAAAACAAACTTCAGACACATGTGCCACCTTGTGCATCTGGCTTACATGGGTACTGGGGAATTGAGCCTGGGTCCTTGGGTTTCCCAGGCAAGCGTTAAGTACCTTAACTGCTGAACTGTCTGTCTAGCCCTGCATTGATTATTTTTAATAGCACTTTGCAAAATGGTCTGGCATAAATATTATATTAGAACCAAGGAATACAAAGATAGAGGGAATTAAATGATTACCTAAGAGCTGTCATTCCATTCACTGCTATATTCTTAGTTTGAAACAATACTGTGATAAAATAAGTGTATTTCCAATTAGTATGATTAAGAATCTACTCACATAAACACTATCTGTTTTCTCTATTAATACCTTATTTCGATCTTTCATATTTCTGTAAATGTAATCTTATTCAACTCTTCATGATATAGTTTTACAATTTTTATCTTTAAGGGTAGATGCTCTATATACAATGCTCATCTGAATTCAGTCTCACAATGTTCTTTTGCATTTTCCCTCTGTCCCTGATGTCAGAAAGCTTTATCTCCCTCATCTCACTCAGGCTGGCAGATAGTGACGGGCAAGCAGATGTGACTTTTTTCTAGTTTTCACTGCCTGTCTTTTCACAGTCCACTGAAAAACAGACAGCCACTTTGGATATATCTATGATAAGAGTATAATTTTTGTTATCAATTTTCTCTATATATTGGGAGCTTGCATTTCCTGAGACTGCACACTAACCTCTTCAACTGACCTTTGACCCTTTCTAAGTGGAACCACATACATTAACTTCCCTGTCTGCACATCTCCCTGAATATCTACAGTTGTAATATATATATTATGTATTATATATTATATTATATATATAATATATATTATGTGTATATATATGTATTATATGTATATATATATTTAAACATCACAGCTTTATGAAGATGATACTCTACAAAGAGTTTGTAAATGAATTTCTACCCACGGAAGAATGAACTATTTTTACAGGAGAGTGGAATATTTTTCAATAACAGTTTAACTTCTAAACACTAATAACACCTGAAAGATTCTCAGCATCAATTTAAAGGTGTTATATGATCATCATTCACATGTGTTATAGCCATTCATTGATCCCATTCATAAATTTCCTTTTCAAACAGTGATACCCTTGAAATAAATGCTTGGTTTTACAAAATGCTCTATCATAAAGTGTCCCTAGGCAACTTAAAATGATTTGCCTTAATTAAAGATTTGCCTATCATGATTAATATATTTCAGAGATGTCAAATGACTTAGCAGAGCCTCTAACCCTGCAGCTGTCTCCAGTCGAAAGAGATGAAAGCTCTGATAATTGCTTATTCAGAGTTCCTCATTTATAGCTCACAAATATATTCCCATTCATTTTATGTAGTCCTTATCTAATGTTCTAAAAACTAACAAAATATAGACTTACATAAGTAGAGAATAATCTTTTAAAATAATCTTTTATTAAAAGGTGTGTCTTTCTGGGTTAAAGTTCACTTATGGAGATTAGTTTGCTGAGATTGACTTTAATGGTAAATAATCTTTTTTATTTAGTTCCTTTTGCAAGTGTTTGCATGTGATTATGAATTGTAGAGGTAAAAGGACAACTTTGCCTATGCTCTACCTTCTTATTTTATGTTTATATTTTTAAAATTTACTTATCTGTGTGTGTGTGTATGTGTGTGTGTGTGTGCGTGCACATGTGCAGGGCCTCTTGTTGCTGCAGATTAATACCAGATGATTGTGCCAATTTCTGAGTCTGGCTTGCATAGGTACTTGGCTTGAGAATTAAACCCAAGCCAGCAGGATATATAAATAAGTGCCTTTAATTGCTGAGCCATCTTCCCAGCCTTCCCCCTTCTTTTGGAAGAAGGTCTCCTGCAATTGCAAGTGAACTGTTCAAATGCAAAGCAACAAATTTGCAGACTACAAAGGCTGGCTGACTCTTAGATTCTCCAGGCTCCACCTGCCATTTTCACAGGCACATGAAGATCACAGATGCATGCATCATTTTGCATCTGGCCCTCATCTGGTATGCAAGCATTGCAAGACAGCATCTTTTACTGCAGAGCCACATTCCCAACCCCTTAATCATAAACATACTTGAGCTAACCTGTCTCCTTTCATTTTCTCTACATTGAGACCCTGAAACATCTTCACATTTGTGAAAACTAGTGCACAGTAATTGCTTTATCCTACAATAAGAAATGACTAGTATTTTTGTTTAGCTCTGAGCAAGACAAGATGAAGTCTGGTATACCTGCAAGTGTCATTTCTAAGAACTGTACAACCAAAAGACAAATACAGGTTCTTTGTTTTTGAGTTAAGCAATAAGATTCAGCACGTAGATTGAATAGTAAATTCAATTGCTATAACCATATTTTTCTTTACCTTTGTCCACTTTCTCTGTGAAGAATGTATGAGCTATGAAAAGCCATATATAAATTGCACTTTATATAAATTTGGGACATTTGTAATGTTCAGACTATTTTAAGGATAGTGCTTGTTAAATAACTTGTGCAAAGTTGCGCAATGTTTAAATTTCTTGTTCAACCTTGTTAACAACCACTATACTGGAAGCATCCTACATTAAAGTTTTCGGATCCATTGATTGAATAAAGAAATTCATCATCTATTTATGCTGATTCATGGACTTATCATTGATAAGAGTATACTGAAAGGGCTGGAGAAATAGCTCAGTGGTTAAAAGCACTTGCTTGCAAAGCAGGATGTTCTAGGTTCAGTTTCCTGGTACTTATGTAAAGCCAGATATACAAAGTAGCACATGTGTCCAGAGTTTCTTTGCAGTGGGAAGAGGTATTAGTGTGCCTATTCTCTGTCGCATCCTTCTTACTCTTAAATATATATATATTTTTAAAGACTACCCAAGAATTTTTAAAACAAGTGTCTTGACATAAACCCAATGGATGATCTATCTTGTTCTCTAATTCAAACATTGTTATTGCAAAAAAATCTAATATACACTAGATTCTTAAACTGTTTTTTTTTAAATGATAGAACAGTTTCAATCATGCTTAAGATATACTGTGATACAACAGCTACAATATTTAAAATGCTTATGTATGTAACAGACTCCTTCCTACACTTAGAAATGTATCTGGTTTGGGGTCACCAAACTTCTGTCTGGTAGCCTAATGCAATATATTAAATGTATCTAGGTATATAATAGCAAATAGGGGGTTTATCTCATGTTGCATTTTACATTCAATTTCAGGAACTGATATGGTCGAACCACCAGCTGCATTTTAATTGATGGTTCAAGTCTTTCCTCACATATTCCCAAATGACTGTGACCCTACTAAACATTAAACAAAAGAAAATCCCTGTGACATTATTAAATATATTTTGTATTTGTCTCTACTAACAGTTTGTATTTTATTTTATTTTTTTAGTTTAAAGTATGTCTTATAATTAAATTAGTAGTCATCATTACTATACCCAATGCACAAACTATTTCTATAAAATTATAGCAGCTGAAATCAGGGAGATTGAATGAAAAGAGTTTGAAAAGTAGATGAAATATCTAAATTTATAGAAACTTTCAAAAGGTATCAAGTAAAATGGGGTGCTTATTTTATGTGTTGTTTTGGATCAGAATGTATCTTAATAATAGTTAATACAAATAATTGTCATAGTAATAAGAGGGAGTCAGGTAGCTTTGTTAGACAGTTAGAGTAACAGAGCCCCTGAAAGTATCCTTGCAGTCTCCACTTTACTAGAGATCAATGTATGATCTGATTTCTTACCTCTTCCAAGTCCTGTTTTCCCACAAATAACCTGGGCCCCACCTGGAAGGGATATTTTCTTTCCAAAGATTTAATGGTAACATTATGGTTGGTCAAGTTTAGCCCCAAGAACTTGGTGTCATGTCTAGACTCTTCCTGAGACAGCCTCTAGCCCAGTCCCATCAGCTGTCTCTCCGGCTCACCTGAGCTGGAAGGTAGAGTCCACCACCATAAAAGTATAAATATATTGGTAAGGGAAGGGCATGCCCTCTAGGCTGCTGTTGAACTTCCAGTTTCTGGTGAGTTTCTCCTCATCTCTGCTGGCTGGGAATGCCCTGGCCTCCCACGTGGGCACTTTACCCTCTCCTTCCCTCCACATGGCAGGAGCTCTTTGTGCTTTCTTTTCCTTCCTCTTTAACTCTTTGTATGGTTACTCCAGGCCCACCACATGGGCTCTCAGACCACATGGGAGAATTCACTTTCCTTCCCTTGGTTTTGTACTTTCTTCAATAAATATAATAATTTAATAATTATCCTTCTCAGCTTAATTTGCCCAATTTTTGGTTAAATAGGTTTAGGGTTCAAAGAGTTCCTGAACACCTAATATAACATTTTAGTAAAAATCATTTTTCTAATGGGCAAGTTTTTTACTTATATGTTTTCTAAAATAATTATGACTGTAATGCAGTCCAATGATTCTTAAATGTTAGTTTATTTGGTTTTGTGTTTTGGATGTATTATTATTCATATGTAACCCATTTGAAAGCTTTCCAATGGATTGACATTCTTTCTATTAGCACATATTAGGTAAATAATGCCTTTTCATCTTTAAAAATTCTTAATTACATTTCATTATAGAAGGAACTATTATGGAGATAAGTCGTTGCACAAGTTATAAATGCATGAACTACTTTTTGTGGTTTACCCTGTGAGTGCCTGTAATCATATTTTCCCCACAAAAAGGCTTAGAAGGTGGTTAATAAGTTTAACAAATATTATATTATAGTAATTAAATTTACTAGAATTTGAATTTTTAAAGTACGTGCTTTAACATATAATACAATATTAATAAGTAAAACTCTGAGATTTAAAAACTATAAGTTTTATTAAATATATTTTAAATAATAAGGCTGCTCCAAATTCCTTAAACATCATATTTTCCCCAGTATTTATAAAATGTCCCAAATAGACTCAGTGTTTGTGATTAAGCCTCATACTTAAATTTCCAGCAGGTGGAGCATTTTAGAGGTGGAATCTTTCTGGAAGAGATAGCAAATTCCAATTATTACCTTATAACACCATGTGATCTATATCAAAGTGGCTAAAAATAACATTTTAAGGAATAAAACACAAAATAAGATCTCTTCACGTTTTCTTTTTTAAAAAAAAAAATTATTTTTTTGCAGAGATAGAGAAACAGAGATCCAGGTGCATGTGCCATTTTGTGCACCTGGCTTTATGTGAGTACTGAGGAACTGAATCTTGGCTGTCAAGCTTTGTAAACAAGCATCTTTAATTGCTAAGCCATCTCCCCTGCTCTGTTCACATATTCTTAACTTTCCTACACTACTTTAAAAAAATATTTTATTTATTTATTTGAGAGCGGGAAAGAGGCAGAGAGAGAGAGAGAAAGAGAAAGAGACAGAGAATGGATGTATTAGGACTTCCAGCCACTGCAAATGAATTCCAGATGCATACACCACCTTGTGCATTTGGCTTACTTGGGGACTGGGAAATCAAACCAAAGTCTTTTGGCTTTGTAGGCAAGTACCTTAACTGTTAAGCCATCTCTCCATCTCCACCCACACAACTTTTTATCACAAAGGAAAAAGTAAATAATATGTATATAGATTTTTAGTTCTGATTTTCCTAGTTTATATATAATTGTGACCCCTATCAAAAATCAATTATAAAGTAGAAGGCTACTTATGGCTACACTTTGAATTTGAAATATTTCATGCTTGCTTTGAACACTTGCTTTCAGTGGACAAGATGAGTAAGTGCAGATGAAAAGTTTAAAAACTATACATTTACATGTATATGTATATATGCATTTTATTAAAAACATGTTATTTGCTGATTTTGAAAACTTAGTTTATTTTCTTATAACCTAATAGCTTATACTTAAGAACACATGGTATGGCTTCTCAACAGAGAAACAACTTTAATATATTCCAAATCTTCCAACTTCAGGTGAATTTATGCTGAGTTTTGGCACATTTGGAAATGTTTGATCCTTATAATTAAAGAGTTGCACAAAGTTATCAGCTCATGTTATAGTGACTACATGTTTTTAAAGAAATAGGTGATCCTGGACGCATGTTGCAAAGTCAAAGACTAGAGAGACAAGGCATGTGCTAGATGAGTTCTCCTCAATGAAATAAAAATAAAGAAAGAAATAAACTGTGACTCTCCAACACTTTTCCTATGCTCTGTTTCTCTGGTAGACAAGTCCACGTGAGCCATTTGTTAGGGAGCCTTCTCTTTAGTGTGTTTTATGACTGGAGGTCCTTTCTTTCTCTGGTATGCAGATATTTGCTTGTATAATTTTACTACAAGTTAATAAAAGGCCATGGCCAAACTTTTGTTTTTAATGGGGCTGCAAAAACAATTTGACATGCTTTAGTGCCTTCCTACGTACACAACATTCCTCTGGAATTTAGTGTTTGCCTTTCATAACTAACACACTTGTTTACTGTCCTCAGACAAGTGCAAGTTACGAAGCCAAAGAAAGCAAAAGTAGTGTTGCTTCTTAAATGGTTACTATTGAAGCAAAAACTTCGCTAACATTTAAAGCCAAAGCAATGCCTCTTAGACTTCAAAAGCTTACATATATCCATAACCACATGTGTATTAATGTTTGGGTCATCTGAAAATAACCTTGCAGAGGAATTGAACTTTATATAATCTTTTCTAGAAATAGCTTTGCCTAATTTCCCAAATTGGACTTTGTTTTGAATTTGAGCATCAGAAATCCTGTTTTGTTTTCCACTAGAAATACTTCAGGATAATGCTCCATAAAATCTCTAGTTTAGTCCTAGATTTCATAATTAAATACTTAGTCATTTATTTGTTTATTTTTATATTTAGTCAAGAAGTTGCTTTCAGACCCAGGTATAGTCCATGCACACAGAATCTTAGCATTCAGGAGGCTGAAGCAGGAAAAGTTTGAAGCAAGCCTAGCAAAACCTTGTCTATTTTACTGTGGTTGATCTTAAAGGATTGAGGGGAAAGATGATTAGAGAAGATGTAGCTTTTTAAATTTTACATCTGGGAGCTTCTTGTAGGCACTAGAGGTGGGTTATTTGATTCTTCTGTGTGGAGAAATCCCTGAAGTACTCTCTGCAGGTTTGGCTTTGTATTTGTATAGTTGTAAAGCTGAGTTTTATTGTGTGAAGTTTTTCTTTCACCATCTATTATGAGGGATACTTTGCCGGGTAGAGTAGTTTGGGTTGGAAGCCATAGGTTCTTAGACTTTGCAGTGTTTCATTCCAGGCCCTTCTGGCTTTCAGGGTTTCCATTGAGAAGTCTGAAGTAATTATGATGTGGTTACCTTGATATGTAATGTGTTGTTTCTCCTAGCTGCCTTTAGAACATTCTCTTTGTTATTGATGTTTAGAATCTTAATGATAATATGTCTTAGAGAATTTTTCCTTTGGTCTGTTTGGAGCTATGTTAGATTTTTGTAACTTGATGGGACTTTCTTTGGAGAGAGTGGGGATGTTCTGTTCAATAATTTTGTTGAATAAGTTCTCCATGCCTTTGGTCTGAATTTCTTCTCCTTCTGGTATTCCTATGATGAGAATGTTGGGACGTTTAACAGGATCCCACAGTTCCCTAATGTTCTGTTCACAAAAAGTTTTGAACTTGTTGAAACTATTGAACTCACAAACTATTTCTTCTCTTTTCTCTTCAAGTTCTGAGTTTCTATCTTCCACATGGGTCATTCTATTCATGAGAGCTTTTGTACAGTTTTGGGCATGTTAATTTTGGTTTGAATTTTCTACTGTTTTATTATGTATAGTTTCCATCCCTCTTTCAAGTCCCCTTTTCATGTCATTTTCTGATTTTATTAATGCTTCTTGGAATTCATCCTTGCCTTTTAAAAATGTGTTTATTGAGGTCCTCTTCCCCTCCTCACCCCCGCTCTCCTTCAGATCTTTTAACTGCTTTTGGAACTCTTCCTGGTTCTTTTCTGTTAGGTCCAATCTTATGAGGACAGCATTCATATGATTATTGGCCCTTTATTGCTTTTGTGCAAGTTCTGCTACTTGCTTGGTCAGGGTTGCATAGCTTGTATCTTCATTTTGGAGTTTTGACCCTGTTGTCTCTTCTATATTTTGATTAGAGGCATCCACTGTGGGACTGAGCAACCTTGTTGGATTTAATTGCATTTGATTTTTCATGTTATTCCTTTTGTGCTGTGGTCTGCCCATCACAGTATAGGAGTCTTATTTAATTTAGGACAAAGGTGTAGTCTACCCTTGAATTGTCTTCAGTGATTATTCCCTTTTATGTTTGTTTCCACTAGGCTTCTGATAGCAATGGGGCCCACCTGCTCAGAGGGAAGGAGCACATGAGGCTCTGGTAGGGGCCCAAGGACCTGATGAAGGGTCTTGTTCCAGTGATGTGGGGTATGGGACTGTGTGGTCAAGTGGCCTGAGGGAACAAGGGGTAGGAGGAAATGGGACAAAGCAGACCAGTGTTGTGGCTGGGCTGTGGAGGGGCAGGGTTATTATAATGTGTGGTTGTTCTGCAATGCTGAAGGGATGGGACATCAAGTCCCTTGGGACCCTGTAGCAGGGAGTAAATGGGCCTGCTGGTCCTATGACTGTGTAGGGCAGGGGTAAGGGACTGCTAAGGATCAGGTGATACACAGGGATGGGTGTGGAGGTCCCCTGTGGTGGGAGAGCTTAGAGAGGGGCAACCCTAGCCTGCTTGCTTGGGTTGGAGCATGGAGGGGCAGTGCCTTGTGGAGGTCCCTGGTGGCGGCAGGGGTGGGGTGCAGTATCCTGCTGATCTGGGTCCGTCTAAGAAGGTGAGGGGTGGCAGTAAGCAGACCGCATTCCCCTGTGGAGGTCCTCTGGGGGAAGGCTAGCCTGCTTGCCTGTGTCTGCACATGGGGGTGGGGGGCAGTGGCAAGTGGGATGGTGTTCCTGCATGGAGGTCCCCTGGGGGAATTCTTGCCACTGGTCTGGGTCTGCATATGGGGATGGGGTCAGCAGCAGCGAATGGGCTGTCGTTCATGAGCTTGGAGGCACTAGTGGAGTTGAGCTAGCCTGCTGGCCCCGGTCCCCTTTCCTGTGGGTTGTGCAGGAGGAACCTGAAACTCGGACTACGGCTAGGATGGCTGTGTGAGGGGATTGGGGGATTAATGGACAATGTAAGAGTGTGGGAATAAGCGGATTCGCTACTTTGCAGGCCTGTTAGAGCCCACTCACTCCTAGGAGATCCAATGAACCCTGAACATCTTGCCTTTCCTTCCCTGGGAGATGCAGTGCGGTTAGGTAGACGGTCTTGACCAGAAGTCAAGATATCTATCTGAATGTATACTTTAAAACTTCACCAAATTCAATGCAAGCAAAACACTCTCCTTTGTAAAAAAGCTCCTGCTCTTCCTCCACTGGGAAAGGGTATAGAAGTAGTGATAACTTGACCTAGAAAATCTCTAAAGAGCTTCTCAATATCCTCATCACATCTCCACTGCCCCTAACACATTCTCCTGGTAGCAAAAAAAAGAGTTGAAAACTAGATTTTACCATTTCTATCCCAAACTCCATGTGAATGGTACAGATCTGACTGAGGAATGTGATGAATTTTTGCTTTTGTGTTCTTTTCACATAAAACATTCTATTGTTTTTGCAAAAGTTTCTCCTACTGGGAAATACAGCTTCTCATTCCTAAGAGTGTTTTTGGAAAATATTATTTCTTGCAGTCTCACAACTCTTTTTCAAGGATAATACTTTTTTTTGTTATATTTAGGAAATATTTAACTCAAAGTTTCAGGTTGTCTAATGTCTTGGTCTAGATTATTTTTAACTGGATGTCCTGCATTTAAATTTATGCTACATTTTATATTACTTTTGTATATGATACAAGTAGTAATTGAAATTCTGTTCTTTTTTTACTCTCCCTCTTTCTTTCAATTTTTAACTAAAGATAACCAATTATTTCAGTATCATTTTACATTAAACTAATATAGATTCTTAGCATTTCATGTTATTTCCACTGATTTATATATTATTTGTTATTAATTATACTTTTATTTAAAACCCTTTATAAAAGGATTATTTTTATATTTGTCTTATATGTACTTCCAGTTACTTTGCTTAGTATATTTGTTATTGTATGTGTATATAAAATGAACACATATGTATATGTGAGTAAATATGTGTGTGTATATATATGTAGTTACAAAATTACATAGCAGTTTCATGTTCCAATTTATACAGATATTTTACTTAAAAACCCTAATGTATTTGAAATTACTGGAAATATTGGTTAATGATCAATACAAGATACATATGTAAATAACTATATATATATGTAAATTGACTCAATCACATAAATTTCTCCATATTAATGGACAGTGAATAATTACCACATTTTGCTTATTTTGTTACCAGAGAAATGGATATTGAGGAAGCAAAGCTCTCCAACTGTATGGAGCTATATAAAACCACAAAATGAATACTCTTGTCTATATGTCTTTGTGGAACTCAGAGTTATTCTTAAAGTGAAATTATTGGGGCACACACTACTTACATAATAAACCTCTTTCTAGTACAAACAAACAATTTATACATTCTATAGGTATTAATGTTTTTAAAGATTTTATTTCTATTTACTTATTAGAGACAGAGAGAAGGAGAGAGGGAGAGAGAATAAGACTGGGAGTTCCAGGGCCTTTAGCTCCTGCAAACACATTACAGATTCATGTGCCACCATGTGCATCTGGCTTACATGGGACCTGGAGAATCAAACCACGGTCCTTACGCTGCACAGGCATACACTTTAAGTGCTAGCCATTTCTCCAGCCCTAGGTAGTAATTTTTAAGGTGATTCAATTTTTTAACCGAAGATCTTTATTTAAGATTTACATTGAGTGCCCAGTTCAATGTATGTTTATATACACACACAAATATGTAACTATCACTTAGAAGGGTTTTTTTTAATATTTTTTAAATTTTATTTATTTATTTGAGAGTGACAGACACAGAGAGAAAGACAGATAGAGGGAGAGAGAGAGAATGGGCGCGCCAGGGCTTCCAGCCACTGCAAACGAACTCCAGACACGTGCGCCCCCTTGTGCATCTGGCTAACGTGGGACCTGGGGAACCGAGCCTCGAACCGGGGTCCTTAGGCTTCACAGGCAAGTGCTTAACCACTAGGCCATCTCTCCAGCCCAACTTAGAAGGTTTTTGACACATTCAAAATCACTCTGTGTCCTTTATATTTAAAACTTCTTTATACTCTGAGGTATACTTAGCAGTTCTATCACATAGGTTAGTTATATACTTCTTCAGCCTGACTAATTTAATGCAACATTTCTCAGATTTATTTTGGCATCAGTAGTAATGTTACTGTATCAGTAATTTGTTTATTTTATTCCTATAATATATTTATCTTATAAATCTTTCATTTATCCAATTTACAATTGGTGGATAATTGAATGATTTATAGTTTGGTGTTTCAATGGTGTGCTGGTTAACAGGGAAGAATGTGCTGGTGAGTAGCATTTTTAAATTCCTCTAATGTGAATCCTTACATTCAAACCAATGTCAAGCTATGTGTTATAGAAATAAGCTTTCAAAGTTGCTTGTGAGTTTTATCTGCTAATTCTAACACCTCCTAAAAGTTATTAATGAAGCTTCTCCTCATGTTCAAGTTTTTAATAATATGCACTTAAGGAATAACTTTACTTGAGTATGTGTTAATGCCAGTTGTGAGTAATAACAGAAACTGAAGTGCATTAATTTTCACTAAAAATATGAAATTTTATGTTATTTATTTATGAGACAGAAGGAGGGAAGAGAAAATGGGCACAACAGGGCCTCTAGCCACTGCAAATGAACTCCTGATACATATGACACATATGTCACCATGTACATCTGGTTTATGTGGGGTCTAGGGTCCTTAGGCTTTGTAGGGAAGCACCTTAACCACTAAGCTATCTCTCCAGCTCTGAAATTTTATTTTTACATAGTTACATACATTTTACGTAGTTACATAATTTATTTATTGGAGTGAGAGAAAGAAACATCATCCCTAATCATCAGAGAAATGCAAATTAAAACAACTATGAGATTCCACCTTACCCCAATAAGGATAGCAAACATCAAAAAATAAAACGAAAATAAATGCTGGCGAGGATGTGGAGAAGCAGGAACACTCATTCACTGTTGGAGGGAATGTAGGATGATACAACCACTTTGGAAAGCAATATGGAGACTCCTGAAAAAGCTGACTATAGAGATACCAACAGACTCAGTTATACCCTTACTGGGCATCTACCCTAAAACCTTCAAACCACAGGCCAGAGAGATTTGCTTAACAATGTTTGTAGCAGCTCAATTCATAATAGCTAAGAGCTGGAATCAACTCAGATGTCCATCACTAGAAGAATGGATAACTAAGATGTGGTATATCTACACAGTGGAATTCTATACAGCAGTAAGAAAAAATGACACAATGAAATTTGAGGAAAAATGGTTGAACCTCGAACAGATTGTTCTTAGAAAAAAATAGCATGAGAGAGAGAGAGGGAGAGGGAGAGAAAGAGAGAAAGAGAGAGAGAGAGAGAGAGAATGGGCATGCCAGGGCTTCTAGTGACTGCAAACTAACTCCAGAGGCATGTGCCACTTTGAGCATCTGATTTTACATGGGTACTGGGGAATCAAACAGGGTTCATTGGCTTTGCTGGCAAGTGCCTTAACCACTAAGCAATATCTCCAGCCCTTGTGATTTTTTATACTTGGTCAATCCAAACAAAGAATGGGTGATATATATATATTTTTTTATGCTAAAGTTTACATACATTGATGATATTAATCCCATTGGTTTATATAAAATTTGTTTTTGAGCACATCTTTGAATTGAGTTGGATAATATTTTGTGTAGGCTTTTAAAACTATATTTGCTTCTTTCTTACCAAAATCAAAACAAAAATATAATTTTAACTTCTGAACTAAATTCCAAGAGTATAAATTAGAAGCATAAAATCATAAATGTCATAAAGACCCTATTATTATATATTATTTACACTGAGCTTCTGCTGCTTTCTTCATTGTCATCTCCTCCTCCTCCTTCTTCTTCTCCTTTTTTTTAAGGTAGCATATTGCTCTAGCCCAGGCTGCTCTGGAATGTGCTATGTAGTCTCAGGCTGGCCCAAGTGCTGTGATTAAAGACATGTGCCAATATGCTTGCCTGACCTTTTTATGGTCATGTCCTAAACCTATTGTGTTTATTCCAAGCAGCACATTGGAATCACCTAGGAAGCTTTTGCAGCCATTTCAGATCCTCCCTCTGACAAACCAAAATCTGTGGTATTGGAACCCAGTTGCTCTTACCTTTAAATATATACAGGTGATTTCTCTGTGTACAGGTATAAGAGAGGGTTTATAAATGGTGGGGGAAGGCTGCTGGGACCATATCAGATAATCCTCATGCTGTACTTAAAATGCCTCAGTGATTAGAACACACACATACACACATGTATGCATAGTGCAATATATAACCTCCATAGTCCTTTCTTTTACTTTTTTAAATTAGTTTTCTATTCTGCGAGTACAGGCAGTTTGGTACCATTATTAGGCTCATCCGTGACCTACCCCCTCCCCATTGGCCCCTCCTTGTTGAGGTATATGGGTCATGCATTGTGGAGTTATCCAACAGTGATTGGTACTATAAATGTCTCTGTATACCATGACCCAAGATGTGGCTCTGACATTCTTTCCACCCCCTCTTCCACAAAATGTCCCTGATCCATGTTGCATTCATTTTTGGTCTGCTTCAGTGATGAGGTGTTGGGGGCCTCTGGGGCTCTGGCTCTCTGATTTGGTAGGAGTTGATTTTTCTCTGTGTTGGTCTCCTTCCCCTTGTGTTGGTATCCAGTTCATCAGGAAAACAGCACCCTTGCTTGTTTTGCCAATTTTCCTTAGTTTCAGTCGGGCCCCTTTTGAAGTATGATGGGGTGGTTCTCTCCTAAGGATCTGCATCTATCTGAAAAAGACAAGCAGATTCTCCAATGGAGAATAAGTTAGCACCAGGACAAATGTGATAACCCTTACTTTTTTTATAGAGAGTTTAATAGGTGTAGGCCCTCTTGAAGCCCATGATTGATGGTAGCTTGATAATGGAGAGTGGTCTTATGTTTGGATATGGTTCTCACTCGTTTCCCAGCTCCAGCTATGTGTCTAGATTAGTGTTTACCACCACTTCGATGTCCTCCCCTCCCTCCCCATCCCTCCTAGTGTCTAGTCCATGAGATGCTTGCTGGGTGTGTAAGGTACCTTGGGTAGATTCAGGTTAGGTGTTGTAGATGAGTGAGACTATGTGGTGGTGATTTTTTTTTTTTTTTTCTGTGATTGGGTAAGTTCACTGAGAATGATCTCTTCCAGGTTCAACAATTTTTCCTCAAATTTAATTGTGTCATTTTTTCTTACTGCTGTATAGAATTCCACTGTGTAGATATACCACATCTTAGTTATCCATTCTTCTAGTGATGGACATCTGGGTTGATTCCAGCTCTTAGCTATTACAAATTGAGCCACTACAAACATGTTTGAGACAATCTCTCTGGACTGTGGTTTGAAGGTTTTAGGGTAGATGCCCAGTAAGGGTATAACTGGGTCTGTTGGTATCTCTATAGTCAGCTTTTTCAGGAGCCTCCATATTGCTTTCCAAAGTGGTTGTACCATACTACATTCCCACCAACAGTGGATGAGTGTTCCTGCTTCTTCACATCCTAGCCAGCATTTATTTTTGTTTGATTTTTTAATGTTTGCTATCCTTATTGGGGTAAGGTGGAATCTCATAGTTGTTTTAATTTGCATTTCTCTGATGATTAGGGATGATGAACATTTTCTTAAGTGTGTGTTTGCCATTTGTACTTCTTCCTCTGTGAATTACCTGTTCAGCTCTTTGCCCCATTTTGTGAGTGGGGTGTTTGACTTCTTACTGTTTAGATTTTTGAGTTCTTTGTAGATTCTAGAGATTAGGCCTCTATCAGTTGGATAACCCACAAATATTTTCTCCCATTCTGTGTGTAATCTGTTGGCTTTGCTTATTATATGCTTGTCTGTAAAAAAAACTCTTCAGCTTCATATGATCCCATTGGTTGAGTGACTGTTTAAGATCATGAGCTACTGGCATTTTTTTGTTCAGGAAGTCTTTTTCCATTCCTATATCATGGAAAGTACTTCCTAAATTTTCTTCCATTGGTATTCAAGTTTCTGGTCTTATATTGAGGTCTTTGGTCCATTTGGATTTGAGTGTAGTGCATGGTGAAATGTGTGGATCAAGTTTCAGTATCCTGCATGTGGTTATCCAGTTTGTCCAGCACCATTTGTTGAAGATGCTATCTTTTTTTCCAGCCTATATTGTTCAGGCCTTTGTCGAATACCAAGTAGCTATAGTTTCTTGACCCAAAGTATGGGTCGTCAAGTCTATTCCATTGGTCTATACTCCTGTTTTTATGCCAGTACCATGCTGTTTTTTGTTTTTGTTTTTTTACTATGGCTTTGTAATATAGCTTTAGATCAGGTATGGTGATGCCACCAGAGGTATTTCTTTTACTGAGGACATGTTTGGATATGCGAGCACTTCCACCTTTCCATATGAAATTTGAGATCATTTTTTCTATCTCTGTGAAGAACACTGTAGGGATTTTAATTGGAATTGCATTAAGTCTATATATTGCCTTTGGTAGGATTTATCATCTTCACAATGTTAATTGTGTGTATCCAGGAGCACGGGAGTTCTTTCCATTTCTCAAGTCCTCCTCAATTTCTTTTTTGAGTATTTTTTATGTTTTTGTTGTATAGATCTTTCACTTCCTTGGTTAACGTTATTCCAAGGTATATATATTTTTTTGTTGCTACTGAAAATGGGACTATGTCATTTATTTCTTTCTCTGTATGTTTGTCATTTGCATATAGAAATGCTACTGATATTTGTGAATTTATTTTGTATCCTACTACTTTGCTATAGGAGTTAATCACCTTCAGGAGTTTGGGGATGGAGTCTCTTGGGTCTCTTACTTATACAATCATGTCATCAGAGAATAGAGCTAACTTAACTTCTTCCTTTCCAAATTGTATCCCTTTTATTTCCTCCTGTCTTATTGCTTGAGCTAGGACTTCTAGTACTATATTGAAAAGCAGAGGTGAGAGAGGACAACCCTGTCTTGTTCCTGATCTTAATGGGAATTCCTCCAGTCTCTCTCCATTAAGTAATATTTGGGCCTTTGGAGCTTTGTATATTGCCCTTATTATGTTAAGATATGTACCAACTATGCCAATTTTCTCCAATGTTTTGATCATGAAGTGATGTTGTATCTTGTCAAAGCACTTTTCTGCATCTATTGAAATGATCATGTGGTTTTTTTTTTTTTTTATGTTTAACCTTGTTTATGTGGTGTATTACATTGACAGATTTCTGTATGTTGAACCACCCTTGTGTTCGTGGAATGAATCCCACTTGGTCAAGGTGGATAATGCTTTTGATGTGTTGTTGGATTCGGTTTGTGAGGATTTTGTTCAGGATCTTTGCATCTAAGTTTATTAGGGAAATAGGCCAGTAGTTTTCTTTTCTTGTGGCATCTCTGCCTGGTTTTGGAATTAGGGTGATACTATCTTCATAGAAGGAGTTGGGTAGCTTTCCCTGTTCTTCAATTGTGTGGCACAGTTTAAGGAAGATTGGTTTGAGTTCTTCCATGAAGTGTTGATAGAATTCAGCTGAGAAGCCATCTGGTCCTGGACTCTTCTTTTTGGGTTTTTTTTTTTCTGTTATTATTTTTTCAGTCTCCATGAGTGTGTTGGGTTCATTGAGGTGATTAATCTGCTCTGAGTTTAGCTTTGATAGATGGTATGCATCCAGGAATTTATCCATCTCCTCCACATTATCCAGTTTTGTGGAGTAGAGGTTTTTGAAATAAGTCCTGATGATTCTCCCAATTTCCCTTATGTCTGTTGTGATCTCTCCTTTTTTATTTTGAATTTTGTTCATTTGAAGCCTCTCCTTTTTTTGCTTGATCAAATTGGCCAGGGGTTTGTCAATCTTGTTTATTTTTTCAAAGAACCAGCTCTTTGTTTTGTCAATTGTCTTGTTTCCTTGGTTTCCAATTCATTAATTTCTGCTCTGATTTTAATTATTTTCTTCCTTCTGGAGCTCTTTGGGTTGGATTTTTCTTGTTTTTCCAGTGCCTTTAGGTGGATGGTTAGGTTATTGATTTGGGATCTTTCTGTCTTTTTTATGAAGGCATTGAGTGCTGTGAGTTTTCCCCTGAGGACCGCCTTCATTGTGTCCCATAAGTTTTGGTATGATGTGTTCTCATTGTCATTCAATTCCAGGAATTTTGCCATTTCATTTTTTATTTCATCCTCTATCCATTTATTGTTTAAAAGTGTGTTGTTTAATTTCCAGGTGCTGTTGGGATTCTTGGTGGGTCTTTTGTTGTTGATTTCTAGCAATATAGCATTGTGATTTGATATCATGCAGGGAATTATGTCAATTTCTCTACACCATTATTTTGTTATTATCATTAGTTATTATTATTATTATTATTATTATTATTACTGTTATCAAAGACATGGTTTCTCATTGTACCTGGAGCTCACCAATTGATCTGGATAAGCTAGCCAGGAAGCCTGGGGATTTTCTTGATCTATAGCACTGCATCTATAGCACTAGGAAAACAATTGTGTATGGCTATGCCCAACTTTTATGTGTGGGCTGGGCATCTGAGCCCAGATCTTCATGCTTGCATGGCAAATGCTTTAAGAGCTAAGCCACTTTCCAGCCCCATATTATAATTCTTACATGTTAATTGGCTCTTCATTAGTCCTGTAGCTCTAGATAGATTCAGCTATCCATTCATTTCAAGATGAATCATTTTCTGTCCCATTTATTTATTCTTGTCTAAAGAAAAATACACAAAATCCAAGGAATATACTTCGGCATATCCATAGTCTCTTTTTCCCACTGTTGTGTTAAGTCAAGATTTTCAACTTCTTTTCTTCCCTTTCCTGTCCCCAAATATGTTTCCTAATATTTGTTCATTGATCTTAGTAAACTTTTCCCAGAAACTTGCCTCTATAACTAGCAGTTTAAAAGAAATACTTTCAAATTTTCATGCATAATATAAGCAACATTTTTATATTCCTGAGATTGTATGGGAATATATTTAGTGGCACTACTAGAACTTACTCCACTATCCTTTCTTTTGGTCCTCATATTTTGGAGTTGTTATGACTACAGACACACTTCTGACTGCTCATTGCATGGCAGGGCAGCTAAGATGGGAGCAGTAGGGTAGAACAAAGATGGCAATTTCATTTAAAGAGCTGGATAAATAGGAAGATGAAAAACTCTTATCCATTCTGCTGGAGTTCTGAGTTTGGAATGGTATATGTAGAAGATGGGGGAATCAGACACTGGACAAACAGTATACCATCATACTGCCTACTTATGACATGCTTTCTAGTTCTGCAAATCTCATTAGCAAAAAGAGAGAGAGAGAGAGAGAGAGAGAGAGAGAGAGAGAGAGAGAGAATGGGCACATCAGAGCCTCCAGCCAGTGCAAACGAATTCCAGATGCATGCACGACCTTGTGCATCTGGCTTATGTGGGTACTGGGGAATCGAGCCTTGAACCGGGGTCCTTAAGCTACACAGGCAAGCACTTAACCACTAAGCCATCTCTCCAGCCCAACAATCAGACTACTTTTAAGTAAAGACTGTAGTTTGAAAGCTATAAGACAATTTTCAGGTATGGTCTTAGTCTAGGACAAAGGCATACAAATCTTGTAAACCAAGTTGGAGTTTTAGAAGAAATATAGTATAAGAACAGGTACAAGTCATTTTTGACAAATGGAAAGAACCCAAGACTAAAGTAATATCATTGCTCTTCTATGTGTTAAGTATAGATTTACATTTTCAGATCTCAATTCTCCTTCTTGAAGATGGAAGGCTATTTGTCTCCTTTTCTTTCTTTCTTTTTTTTTTTTTTTCTTTTTTAATGACAAAATCTGATGAAGCTCAGAGTTACCACAAATTCTTTATGTAGTCAGGGTTGACCTTGTACTCCTGGCCTTAAAATTTTGATCCTCATGCTTATACTCCCAAAACTGTGCTGGGATTACAAGGGTGCACCAATGCATCCAGTTTTATACAGTGCTGGGGATTGAACAAAAACCTTTGTGCATTCTAGGCCAGCCCTCTATCAAATGGGCTATTTCTATGCCCCTGAAATGAATACTGTGACTTTCTCACTTATTTCAGATTCCCGTGGGTCATAAATTAGGAAATAGATACAAAAGGCTTTGAAATTTGTATAGTCATAAGTAGAACTTATGCATTATATAGAAATGTTGTCAGAAGGAAAGTGATCTTTTTGTAGGATAGCCACAGGGGTGGCTTGAAAGCAGTGCTGTAAGCAGAGTCTAGTTAATGGTGGTATTCCTGTAACCTCTATTGAATACCTTTTTCAGCTACTTTATAATTTTGCTCCACAAGCATATTTTCTATTTCTATAGAGGGAATTAATCCCTAAGCAATCATGTGGGTACATTTAACATAATTATTTTTGTGCAGCCTTTTCTCCATTATTAGAGAACTGAAGACTGGTATTAGATCTTTATCAGAAAGTAAATTGTCATGTAATTTAATTCAATAACATCTTTTCATTAAGCTAATTTTGTAGATGACAGACTCTAACCCTGTGTAACATGATATGTTGTTTTGTTTTCCATTTTTGTCAGATTTCATCTACAAAGTTTTCATACATTTACATTTTGTATGATCATCTTGAATTCTCCTAATTAGGCTTTTCATTTCCTCATTTACAGCGCAATTAATCTTACCTGTGCCCAGAAGTATATTTTTCATACACTAGTTAGAGAAATAACACAGGACATAAAATGTCAGTGAAAAAATTATCATGTATGTCATGGCTTTCAGTTTGTATAATATAGATAAGAATACCCCCAAGTAAAACCTTAAGTGTTTTCTTTACCATTTATGGTATGCCAGGAATAATTTATAATGTCATGAAGTGGAGTTTCCTGAGTACCTGTTGGCTTACATTAGTGGGTTTTAGAAGTGAAGCAGGAATAACATTTTCTAAAAAGAAATTTCATAGTATCTGGTGATATTTTTACTTGTAACAATTGAATATACTGATACAGGCACCTAGTCATAGATGTGCCCAGGCTTCATGTGTTATACCATTCACAGCTCAGAGTCTGCCCCAGTTTCCAGGTTCCAAACATTCATAGTAGAACCTGAGAAACTGCCTTAGCTTTGTGGGTGTTAAACTCTATAATTTGAAAGGAGCCTATTGAGTGACGGGAATGGGAAAGAAAAGAAAACTGTAATAACCATGTGATGAAAATGGTGTGAAAGAAAATCACGATTTCAGTGATCAGCCTGTGTTGTTCAGACTAGCTTAATCACTGTTACTTTCAAATATTACAGTGAAATTACCCAAACAGACTTGGAATAAACTAGTTCTAAAATTAGTTTTCTCAGTGAAGTTGGGCTGAGTCAGAATATCTGCATTATAGATAAATAAGGATGGTCATAACAGCAAGTACACACACACATACTATACAAATACATATATAAATATATTGTACATTACATATATATTATATATGTATGTATTACATATATATATAATATATTTCTGTTTTTGTTCAATGGGAAGAAAAGTAAACAAGAGACCTTGGGAAGGACACAGAGTGTATAGACTCAGGCTCAGGATGAAACCCCCATGGTGGTGATAGTAAGTGACATTCTCAACTCAAAGTCTTAGGTAATATAGTGCAGATTGGCAGTGGGGCACCAAGTATGGGTTCAAAGGGTGGCAACTGCTCCCTGTAGGATTCTTTTTAAGATCTCTGGGCTCTGATGCATGCAGTGCAGGACAGGGAAGAGGAAGGCATTTGGGGGAACATTGCTGGTATGTGACCTTGGTGAAGTGGGTCCTTCCTCTGAAGTTGGGATGCAGGTGGAGTGAGGGCAGAGGTGTGGGATGTACTGCTACTGTACTGTGGCTGGGACAAGGCACTCTCTGGAAATGCAGGTTGGGTGGTGAGCAAGGATCTCCAACCTGAGACAGGAGATGCCAGCAACACACTCAGCACCAATTCAAGCTTCCCTCTGCCCCTGCTCCACCTTTTAGGTTGCCCAGAGCTGGTGGGCTTTAGGAAGCCAGTGAGCACCTCTGGTGCTTTGCTCCAGGTAGGTGGGGCCCACCTGCTTTCTACTCCTGACATGACATGCAGAGGATCATCTCAGGTCATTTGTTCCTTGCCCTGATCCTCGGACAAAAGCCTCAGTCAACACTGGCTTGTTTATCTTGTTGAAAAAAACAAAAACTGAATGTCCCAAACTAGTTTTCACTTCCTGCAACTTCTGAGGTGGAGTATGGAATCAATGTAGAGAGCACGGAGTTTGATCTGGATGGAAACAATACATGTTTTAAAACACTGTTTATATATAGTTTCATAGTCTTAAATTCGCTTTTTTTTTTTTTTTTTCTCCATCAAATGAATACGGCTTGGAGTAAACGAAGAATGAAGTCCATGTTGAGTGTAAAATTGACTGACATTGGAACACGGAGTCTTTGTAGCTAATGGTGTGCTTGTATTTAGCTGAAGCTAGGCTTGCTGACAAAAAGCGGCAGGACAAGGCATTTCAAACACTTACGAAAATTACCATTTTTTCTGGAGTATATTTAGAGAGATAGCATTACCTTTATGTGAAAACAAACAAAAAAAAAAAAAGTTAAGGTTAGTAACAGCTGTGATTTAAAAAAAAAAAAAGAAAAGAAAAGAAAAGAAAGAAAGAAAGACAGATGCTGGTGGAGAGCATGCCCTAATCTGAAAAGCACATTTGAATAGCTTTGTGACTCCAAGTTTGAAAGGAGGGGATGGGACCCAGTTACTATGGAAATCAGCACAGAGGTTTCTCAAAACCTACTATATTACCCAGCTGCATCTCTCTTCAGTATTTCCCCAAAGGACTCTAGTCGACTTATCACAGAGGCACTTGCACACCAATGTAGACTGCATCACTATACCACTATTCACAATAACTAAAAGCTGCCTCATCAAACCAATCTAGGTGTCAGAGGAATGGACAACGGAAATGTGATTTGTGTCTGATTTACTCTTTTTCAGCCATAAAGAACAAATTGGGTCACTTTCAGAAAAGTGGATGTAACTGGATACAGCCTTATTTTAAGTGAACTAAATCAGTCTCAAAAACACAAGTATCACATGCTTTCTCACATCTGTGGATCCTGAACTTTTTATGGATCCATAAAATTCTATACGTACAATGACATGAAATTAGAAGGGAAACTGTCTAAGGAAAATATGAATGGGAGAAGGGCAAGTGTGGTCTGGAAGTATGGTTAATCTAGGTTGTCAATTGGAAAGGATTTAGAATTACCGAGTAACGGATCTCTGGGCATGTCCATAAGGGATTTATTAGATTAGGTTGGCTGATCTTTGCATTCCCACCTAAATGTGGGCAGCAGCCTTCTAAGGTTTAGGACTCCTAGACTGGATAAAAAGGAGAGAGCTGACCGGGCTCTAGCATTCATCTCTCTCTGCTTCCTAATGTCAAACACAGTGTGACCAGCTGTTTCATGCTCCTGCTTCCATGTAATAAACCTGAAATAAATTGTAAAATAATGAAATCCAAATAATCTGAAATAAACTCTTATTTCTTCAGTCGATCTTGTCAGGTATTTTATCCCAGCATTGAGAAATAATAATCAATATGGGACTAGGAATATGTGCAAAATACATTATATATTTGCATTAAAATGGCATTATATAACCTAGTATAAGAAAATTAAATAATTAACAAGAAATCTATGGAAAATAAATTGAGTGAAAAATCTGCAGGTTAGGCTTTATTGATTCAGTTTCAATAAGTTAAGAGTGATTCTAGTGGTCATGGTGGGGCTCTGCTTACTGATTATGAGATCTCAAAATCTGCCACTGTGCCTGGTGAGCTTCAACAGTAAAAGGAAATGACAGTCTGTGGTTTGTTTAATGGAAATATGATAATAATCCACTTTTCAGATTGTCCGTGGATAATTATCTTGCCCATGGCCAGCAGCTTTAGGAGGGCCTGATGGAAGTGAGTTGGGGTATAATCTGGTATCTCTCTCCTAGGTGATGGTAATCAAGACATTGTCCTTAATTCCTTCCCATTATGAAATTCTTGAAAACTCTATTCCTAACCTCTGGAGGCTGGTTATCATTTAACTGTGTATCAGTTAACTACTATTTTTATGTTTCTGTCAAAGGCATCTTTTTGTTATCTTCTTAAGCACAAACATAGTAAGATATAAGTTTAAACATGCATGGGGTGCTGGATACTTGAGTTGTGTCTTCAATGCTATTCAATTGAAATATTTTTTTGTTTATTTTTATTTACTTATTTATTTGAGAGCTACAGACAGAGAAAGAGGCAGATAGAGAGAGAGAGAGAGAATGGGCGCACCAGGGCCTCCAGCCATAACAAACAAACACAAAACGCATGCACCCCCTTATGCATCTGGCTAACATGGGTCCTGTGGAATTGAGCTTCGAACCAGAGTCCTTAGGCTTCACAGGCAAGCACTTAAACACTAAGCTATCTCTCTAGCCCCAGTTGAAATGCTTTTATTTCTAAATGAGAGTTTTGTACACTACACATCTTTTTTAATATATACATATTTTTTTTATTTGAGAGAGAGGGGGTTAGAGAAAGAGGTAGATAGAGATAGGGAGAATGGGCACACTAGGACCTCTAGCCACCGCAAACAATTTCCAGACTCCATGCGCATATGTCTTAGGTGGGTACTGGGAAATTGAACCTGTGTCCTTAGGCTTTACAGGCAAGTGCCCTAACTTCTGAGCCATCTCGGCAGCCTACCACCACACATTTAATTCATAGGAGTGGGTCTAGCATTTTAACAGTAAGTAACTTCAGCTTCATTGGGTTATGATACAATACATTGATAATTTTATTAATTTGCTAAACCTTCCTAATTAAGTTTATTTGTCTCAGAGTACATGTGTTTCACCTCTGCTTAAACCACTAGCCCCTTCTTAACTTAAAGGTAAGCTGTGTGTTGATTAGGGAATGAAATATACCAAAGAACAAATTCTGTTTGCATTGGGATTTATCTTAAATCCTTAGTGTTCTAAGAAGCATTAGCTAGTTTATTGAGTTCCTAAAATTTTTATTGTTTTATATCCATAGTTAAAACTTGTTTTATGTTTCTTTAGATTGCTACATAATCTACATGCATGTGAAAATGACTAAAGCATGAAACTTTCTCTACTTAACTCTATCATAAATATCCATGTGATTTTTGGAAGAAAAGGCATTGCTTCCCTTTTAATATTTTGTGTCAATCACTTGATACTAAAACTTGACTTTTCTCAACCATTGCTGGTGTATTATTCAGAATTGCTTAAAGTGGATGGAAAATTTGTGCCTGTTCTATCATATAATCTATTCCTCAGCCATTTCCAAAGTTATGGTTGGTAAAATTCCTCATTTTCTAACTAGATCTCTTTCATAGATATCACATAAGTCATTTTTTCACAATATAAATCTTACAAAAGACCTATATGTAGAATATATAAAGAACTAATAATAATGTTTAAAATAATAGAAAATGAAAGGGAAAGTAATAGAAAATGAGCACCCAGGTTGCAGAGATATTTTAGTGCGTGAAGTGCTTGCCACAAAACATGAGGATTGAGTCTGGACACCCAGCACCCATATAAAAACTCTGAGCACAATGGCATGCTTATAATCACAGTGCTGGAAAGGTGGAGGCAGGGCTCCCTAGGGTTTGCTGGCTAACTAGTCTAACTGAATGGGTGAGCTCTAAGTAAAGTGAGAACTCCTATTGCAAAAAATAAGGTGGAGAACAACTGAAAAGGACACCTGGATCAATCTCCCACCTATGCATGTACAGACATCTATGAGGATCCACACATACACATGTGCAGCTACACACATATGTGCAGCTACACACATACAGACACACTTCCATGCAAGGATACCACACATCAAAGAGAAAGAAGAAAATGGGCAATTACACAGTTGGCATAGACAGCATATTAAAACAGTAACATTAAAAGGTGTGAGCTAAAATCATGGTGAGACATCTCTAAATATGTCATAGAAATTGAAAGGTCAACTGAGAGTAGTTTTGATGGAGATGGAGAGAACCATTGATTCTTACACAAAGCTCTTGAGATTATTAAACGGTATATCTGCCACATGAAATGTTTGTCACTCTCTTCAAAGGTATGCATACGTATGCCACATGGCCCAGTCATTCTCCACAGAAGCACTTATCTAAGGAAAAGGAAACATTACATACATACATATATATATATATATATATATATATACATATATATATGTATATATATATATATGCATATATAATGTTTATATATGTACTTATAATGTATACATACGTACATACATACATACATATATTCACACATAAAAACATTCACCATTGTTCAATATAGCTATATTCATAACAACTACAACTTGGAAATGATGAAAAGCCCATCAACAGGTATATATATAAGCAAGTTCCATACAAGAGAGAACTTAGCCATAAAAGGAACAAACTCATTGAAATAGCTATAGCAAGTTGAATCTCAAAATACATGGACAAAAATGTGTGAAATAGGACTTTATTTACAAAAAAAAAGTGAAAAATAAATGACAGGATTTGAAAACTGATCTAAAGTGACATAAAACAGACCTGTGAAAATTCCAAAGAGGCACAAGGAATCATTGGGCACTGATCAATATTTGCATTATTTTAATTGTGGTGATGTTTTAAGTGCACTTAGATGTCAAAACTTGCCAAGTTTGTATGTGCTATATGTGTGCAATTTCTAGGGTGAAATTATGGCATAAGAAAGTTGTGAAAAAATAAAAGAGAAAGATAGAACGAAAGCAAGATCTGGTATTTAGCAGCATTTGGCTAACAATAGACCATGATATTAGAAGGATGATTTTTAACCCGCCTTCTCCTTGGGTCCTCTAACTATTTTAGAAAAAGCATACTTATTTGCATGTGCTATGTGTTTTCAATTATGACCATTTAAACCAGAGATAGTTTATTGCACCAGTCATTCAGACTAGCTAACATCACTACAAATAACTGGTCATTACTAACTCTATTAGTATTAACGTGCAACAGGAGAAATGCCCTTCATTTGTCATGCGAACATGAAAACTACTAAACTAAAACAATTACAGGCAACCATAGGTGTCATGAAAAATTAAAGTTTGGAAAAGACTTTAATAGTGTGTTACACACAGGACTCAGCATAGGTGAATTTGTATTTTTAATGCTTTACTTACCACAAAAGACCTGAAGGAAGTTATCACAGAGAATCAATCTGGACTCCAGCTTTTCCAACTCTTTATTGCTACCTCACAGAAATTTTATTTCTTATATTTATTGTTTTGATATATTTTATATATTTATTCATTATATTTATATATTTATTGTATATAATATTTATTTATATATATTGTTTTATTTTTAATTTTTTTACCATTTTTTTCTTCATTAGTTATATACATACTCTGTGTGTAAACAGCATATGTTGGTACCATCCTTATCCTCCTCCCTGTCTTCCCCCCTCCAAAGGGACTCTCCTCATTGAAGATGATAGTTATCCCCATGGGGATTGTGGGTCATGTATTGTGGGGTAGCCATCAGTTATGGGGAAGAGGCAATGTCTCTGTGCATAATGTCCAAACTTTTGGCCCTAACAATCTTACAACCCCCTCTTCAGTGAATTTCCCTGAGCCATGTTGGGTTCCTTTTAGGACTACTCCAGTGATGAGGTCTTGGGAGCTCTGTGTCTCTGGATCTTTGATTTGGTAGGAGTTGAATGTTCTCTGTGTCTATCTCCTTCACCCTTGTGCTGGTACCTGGTTCACCAAGAAAGCAGCACTCTTGCCCATTTTCCCAATTACTCTATGGCTTCATTTGGGGCTCTGGTGAGGTGCGATGGGATGATTCGCTCCTCGGATTCTGTGTCTATATGAAAAAGAGAAGCAAATTCTCCAATGGAGAGTGAAATCAGCACTAGATAAATAGGATAAGCATTATTAGTTTAGAGAGAATTTAATAGATGTAGGCCCTCTATTACCCCCAAGATTGGTGGTAGTTTGATATTGGAGATCGAATATGCTCGGTTTTTGGATATGATTCTGACTTGTTTCCCAGTTCCTGCTATGTGTTCCATTCCACTGAGCAGATTCCTTAGCCAATCCAAGAGCAGTTGGTTACCCACCATGGCTGTGTGCCACCATTGCATATGGGTGAACATCATATCAGCTTATTTGCAGCTGAGTAGCTGAGACCATGAGTTGCTTGGAGAGATGTTGGCCATTTTCCCCCCGTAGCTCATTTAGTACCTTCTGGCACTAGACAAGCTGTCTGGGGACTGACTCTCTTCTAGATTCCAGCCATGTTTCTCCATGTTCCATACCAATAGCATATGGTGTTTTCTGCAGTAGGATCTTACCATTAACCTTTGGTGGGTAATCAAGTGCTCTGTCAGAAGTCTGTCTTCTTGTTGGAAAACTTGTAGGTCTTTGATCAACAGCCCTTTGTGAATGTTAACCACATCCTGGTACTAGGAGTTATAGGCCAGGGTCAAGGGCAAAGAAGGAAGAAAAGGATAGATAATATAAAAGAGAAAGAGAGAAAAGAGAGAGAGAGATGAGAATATTAAAGTTAGTTGGTCTTCATCATACCCTCTGCAGAGCCCTTTGATTCAGGTGTTCCCTCTAAGGACCTGATGAAGGTTCAACCTTTTAGTCTGTCTTCAGGATATAGGATTTTATGGTACCAGTCCATTTTGGACCAGGTTTGTATCCCCCCCTTAACTTCTCTTCCAGCCCACCCTCCCTATTTTCTGGTCCTTGAGATGGCTATTAGATACGAGAGTATCTCAGGCAGATTCAGGTTAGGAGCCACAGATGAGACATACTACAATTTTCTTTCTGTAAATCAAAAGAGTTCTCTGAGATTTATCTGTACCATGTTTGACCATTTTTCTTCAAATTTAATTGTGTAATTTTTCCTTACTGCTGTGTAGAATTCCATCATATAGATATACAGCATCTTGGTTATCCATTCACCTAATAATGGAAATCTGGGTTGATTCAAGGTCTTATTAGCTATTATAAATTGAGCAGCTATAAACATGACTGAGATCTCTCTCAACTGAGGCATGGAGCTTTTAGGGTAAATGCCCAGTAAGGGACTAACTGGGTCTGTTGGTGACTCTTTTTAGGAGCCTTAATATTGCTTTCCATAGTGGTTGTACCATTTTACATTCCCACCAACAGTGAATGAGGGTTCCTATTTCTCCACATCCTTGCTGGCATTTGTTTTCATTTATTTTTTTTAATGTTTACTATCCTTACTGGGGTAAAGTAGAATCTCATAGTTGTTTTAATTTGCATTTCCCTGATGGTTAGGGATGTTGAATATTTTCTTTTTTTTTTTCTCTTTTTTTTAAAATATTTTTTTAACTTTATTTTTATTTATTTGAGAGAGAGAGAGAGAGAGAGAGAGAGAGAGAGAAAATGGGCACCCCAGGGCCTCCATCCGCTGCAAACGAACTCTAGATGCATGTGCCCCCTTGTGCAGCCAGTTTATGTGGGTCCTGGAGAGTCGAACTGGCATCCTTTGGCTTTGCAGGCAAATGCTTTAACTGCTAAGCCATCTCTCCACTCCCTTGAATATTTTCTTAAGTGTATGTTTGCCATTTGTATTCATCCTCTGAGAACTCCTTGTTCAATTCTCTGCCCCATTTTGAGAGTGGGTTGTTTGATTTGTTTGTTTATTTGTTTGTTTAGGTTTTTGAGTTCTTTGTAGACTCTAGAAATTAGGCCACTGTCAGTTGTATAGCTGGCAATTTTTTTTTCTCATTTTGTGCATAGTCTATTGGCTCTTTTTATTATATGTTTGTCTGGGGAAAAAAAAAAAAAAACTCTTCAACTTCATGAGATCCCAATGGTTGAGTGATTTCTTAATATCCTGAGCTACTGGGGTTTTGTTTAGGAGGTCTTTTCCCACTCCTATATTGTGGAAAGTTCTTCCTCTTTTTTCTTCCAGTAGTTGCCAAGTTTCCAGTCTTATATTGAAGTCTTTGATCCATATGGACTTGACTTTTATGCATAGGGAGATGTGTGGATCTAATTTCATTTTCCTGCATATGATTATGCAGTTTTTCCAACACCATTTGTGAAAGATGCTGTCTTTTTTTCAGTGTACATTGTTAGGGCCTTTGTTGAATATCAAGCAGCTATAGTTACTTGATCAAAATTCAAGCAGCTGTAGTTACTTGACCCAAAGTCCAGTTCCTCTATTCTGTTCCATTGGTTTATCTTGCTGTTATTATGCCAGTACCATGTTGTTTTAATTACTGTGGATTTGTAATATAGCTTTACATCAGGTATGGTGATGCCTCCCGAGGCGTTTCTTTTTCTGAGGATATGCTTGGATATCCAAAGCCGCCTGCCATTCCATATTAATTTTGTGATCATTTTTTCTATCTCTGTGAAGAAAAACATTGGATTTTTTAATGTATTTTTTTTTAATTTTTTGTTCCTTTTTATTTATCTATTTGAGAGTGACAGAGAGAGAAAGAGGCAGAGAGAGAGGATGGGCTTGCCAGGTCCTCCATCCACTGCAAACGAACTCCAGATGTGTGAGCCCCCTTGTGCATCTGGCTAACATGGGTCCTGGGGAATTGAGCCTTGAACCGGGGTCCTTAGTCTTCACAGGCAAGCACTTGACAGCTAAGCCATCTCTCCAGCCCAACGTTTGGATTTTTATAGGTATTGCATTAAACCTGTATATTGCTTGTGGTAAGATTGCCATTTCACAATGTTAATTCTGCCTGTCCAGGAGCACAGGAAATCTCTCCATTTTCTCAAGTCCTCCTCAATTTCATTCTTGAGTCCTTTATGTTTTCTTTATATAAGACTTTCACATCCTTGGTTAATGTTATTCCAAGGTTTTTCTTTTTTCTTTTCTTTTTTTTTTTTTTTTTTTTTTTTTTTTGCTATTGAGAATAGGACAGTGTTGCTCATTTCTTTCTCTGTATCTTTGTCATTTGCATGTAGAAAAGCTAATGATATTTGGGTGTTGATTTTGTATCCTGCTACTTTGCTGAAAGAATTAATCATCTTTAAGAGTTTTGAGATGGAGGTTTGTGGGGCTCTTATGTATAGACTCATGTTGTCTGTGAATAGGGCTAACTTGACTTCTTTCTCTCCAATTTGTGTCCCTTTCATTTCTTTTATTGCTTGAGCTAGGACTTCAAGGACTATGTTGAAGAGCAGAGTTGAGAGTGAACATCCCTGTCTTGTTCCTGATCTCAATGGGAATTTCTTCACTCTCTCCCCATTAAGCATTATCTGGGCTTTAGGATCTTTATATATAGCCTTTATTATGTTGAGATATAAAACTATCCATGCCTATTCTGTCCAATGTTTTGATCATGAAGTGATGTTGTATTTTGTCTAAGGCCTATTCTGTATCTGTTGAAAATGATCATGTAGGTGTGTGTTTAAGGTTATTTATATGGTGTTTTACATTGACAGATTTTCATATCTTGAAACAACCTTGTGTTCCTGGAATGAGGCCTACTTGAACAAGTTGGATAATGCTTTTCATGTGTTGTTGAATTTGGTTTGCAAGAATTTTGTTCATGATCTATGCCTCTAAGTTAATCAGAGTAACAGGTCTATAATGTTCTTTTCTTGCATCATCTCTGCCTGGTTTTGGTATTAGGGTGATACTAGATTCATAGGAAGAGTTGGGGAGCTTTCTCTGTTCTTTGTGTGGCACAGTTTGAGAAAAATTGGATTCAGTTTGTCCATGAAGGTTTGATAGAATTGAACTGAGAAGCCATCTGGTCCTGTCCTCTTCTCCCTCTCTCTCTCTCTCTCTCTCTTTTTTTTTTTTTTTTTTTTTTTTTTGAGGAAGGGTCTCACTCTAGCCCAGGCTGACCTGGAATTCACTATGGAGTCTCAAGGTGGCCTCAAACTCATGCCAATCCTCCTACCTCTGCCTCCTGAGTGCTGGGATTAAAGGTGTGTGTCAACATGCCCAGCTGGACTCTTCTTTTGGGGGAGGTTTTGATTACCTTTTCAATCTCTGTGGGTGTAATAGATTTGTTTAGAAGAATAGAATTTTCTGAGTTTAGCTTTGGTAGGTGATAGGTGTCCAGGAATTCATCCATTCCCTCCATATTAACCTGTTTTGTGGAGTTGAGGTTTTTGAAATAAGTCCTAATGTTTTTCACAATTTAACTTATGTCTGTTGTGATCTCTCCTTTTTCATTTCTAATTTTGTTAATTTGGGCTTCGAGGTAAGATGCTGGCTTAGCAGCCATGCCAAACTGCCTGGTGGGGGATTTAAGCAAAATACACCCTTCTTCTGAAAAGTGAAGTTGTATAGGTTATTCTTAGGTAAAGCAGAGAAGCCAGAGAGACCAAGACTCACCAGAAAGGAGGAAAACAGCCAAAGTCCCACTGAGGTGATAGCAACCCACATGCATGCCCAGCACAGTCCAGGCAGGCTTGTGAGGTAGCAGCAGCAGCAATAGCAGAGACCAACCAACAGATTTTTCAACTCCATCAGACTTCTTGCAAAGTTAAGAAATCTGAAGGAAAGACAGCTGAGGTCAACTAAAGAGCTACTGAAAGTGTGAGCAACTCCAGAAGACTGAACTCTCCCATTCCCACCATCAGAACCTTGAACCTCCAGCATTGGGCCCCCAGTGGAAGTGCAGCCAGCAGCATGGATCAGAGGTACAGCTGCATAGCACAACATGGAGGGATCCAGGCAGGCACTCAGCATTGGAGAGATTGGAAGCCACCACAAAAGGTAAGTAGGCTGACCAAAAAAGAGAAAGAAAGAAAGGAAGAAAGGAAGAAAGGAAGAAAGGAAGAAAGGAAGGAAGAAAGAAAGAAAGAAAGAAAGAAAGAAAGAAAGAAAGAAAGAAAAATAAAATGCACAGGCCTGCACTGCAAAAGCTAATCTCTCTTGCCTTGTCAGGGCAGGTTAAGGGGTATATATTCTGGGTTGGCTTTACCATTTTCAAATAACCTGTATCTGTATTTGGGGGCTGAATATTGTTGCCTCTGGTGCTTTCATATATACAGGGTGTTTGATTTTGCTTCTTTCATTATTGGGGGCAGGGTCTGACCCAGATCCAAGTTGACCTAGAACCCAATTCAGAACAGAAATCTCTACCCACCAGCTGACAAGATTAAGGGTGTAGAATAATACACACTCTTAGGGGTTTGGGCTTTATATGACTATCTGTTTGTTTTAATCCCCATAAATGCATACTTTGTACTGTTTTTTTTAATTGTTTTTTTGATTGTGTATGTTACTCAGTTGAAGTTTAGAATTTGCCAGTAAATTATTCCACCCAGTCCACTAGAATACATGCTTAGCAAGAAAACTCAACACCTAGGATTACTTCTGTGGCTTAATTGGGAGACAAGAGCCACACCTGGCACCTTGAACTCACATCTGGAGAGTATATAGATGTGAATTTTCAAGTCTGGAAATATTGCAGATAAGTGGAAAATCCAAGCGTCAAATCAACTCAGGATGCAAAAGTCAAGACAATATAATACAACAAGGTCATTTTATACTTATTAAAGGAACACTCCAGGAGGAGGACATTACAATCTTAAACGTATACGCACCTAACATGGGGGCTCTCAGTTTCATCAAACAAACTCTATCAGTCTTTAGGTCACAAATAACATCAAATACAATTGTAGTGGGAGACTTCAATACCCCACTCTCACCAATTGACAGGTCATCTCAGCAAAAAAATAAACAGAGAGACATCTGAATTAAAATATGGCATAGAACAAATGGACCTAACAGATATGTACAGAACATTGCATCCAAATGCTACAGAATATACAGCAGCAGATGGAAAATTCTCTAAAATAGACAATATATTAGGACACAAAGAAAATCTACACAAATATAGGAAAATTGAAATAATCCCTTGTATTCTATCTGACGAAAATGGTATTAAACTACAAATCAGCAACAAGAAAAGCTACAGAGCATACAGAAATTCATGGAGACTAAACAGAATACTATTGAATTATCAATGTGACATTGAAGAAATCAAAAAGGAAATCAATAAATTCATACAATCAAATGATGATGATAATACAACATACATACAAAACCTTTTGGACACAATGAAGGCAGTCCGAAGAGGGAAATTTACAGCTATAAGTGCTTATACTAAGAAATTAGAGAGTTCACAAATAAGCAATTTAATGTTCCATTTTAAGGCCTTGGAAAAAGAAGAAGAAGAAGGCAAACCAAAAATCAGTAGATGAGAAGAAATCATAAAGATTAGGGCAGAAGTTAATGAAATAGAAACCAAAAAAAAAAAAAAAGTACCTTGGAAGAAACTTAACTAAGGAAGTGAAGGTGCTCTATGATGAGAACTTTAAAACACTCAAGCAAGAAATTGCAGAAGAGAAAATTCACAAGAAAATGGAAAGACATCCCACTTTCTTGGGTTGGAAGAATCAATATTGTGAAAATGTCAATCTTACCAAAAGCAATCTACACACTTAAAGCAATCCACTTTAAAATTCCAATAACATTCTTCACAGGAATAAAAAAAAAAAAAAGTCCTAGATTTCATTTGGAAGCACAAAAAACCTCAAATAGCCAAAGCTATTTCGAGCAGCAAAATAAGGCTGGTGGCATCACCATATCTTATTTTAAGCTATATTACAAAGCCATATTAACAAAAACAGCATTGTATTGGCAGAAAAACAGACATGTAGATCAATAGAACAGAATAGAGGACCCAGATATTAATCCAGGCAGCTATCACCATCTGATTTTTGACAAAAATGCCAAAAATATTCATTGAAGAAAAGACAGTGTCTTAAAACAAGTGGTGCTGAGAAAACTGGATATATATATGTAGAAAGATGAAAATAGATCCTTGTCTTTCTCTGTGCAGAAGAATCAAATTCAAGTGAATCAGGGCCCTTAATATCAGACCTGAAACTCTGAAATTGCTAGAGGAAAAGGTAGCGGAAACCCTGCAACATATTGATATAGGTAAAGACTTTCTGAACATAACCCCAATTGCTCAGAAAATAAAACCACTAATCAACTACTGGGATCTCATGAAATTACAAAGCTTTTGTACAGCAAAGGACACTGTGAATAGAGCAAAGAGACAACCTACAGAATGAGAGAAAATCTTTGCCAGCTATACATCTGACAGAGGATTAATATCCAGAATATACAAAGAACACAAAAAGAGAATAATAAGAAATCCAACCCAATAAAAAATGGGCTATGGAAGTAAATATAGAGTTCTCACCAGAAGAAATGCAGATGGCATATAAACATCTAAAGAAGTGTTCTACATACTTAGCCATCAGGGAAATGCAAATTAACACTACCTTGGGATTCCATCTCTCTTCCATCAGAATGGCTACCATCAAGAAAGTAAATGACAATAAATGTTGGCAAGGATGTGGTAAAAGGGGAACCCTTCTGAACTGTTAGTGGGAATGTAATCTGGTATAGCCATTGTAGAAATCAGTGTGGAGTTACTTAAGACAGTTTAAATCAGATTTACCATATGATCCAGCTATCACACTCCTAGGCATATATCCTAATGACTCTTCTCACTACCTTAGAGACACTTGTACAACCATGTTTATTGCTGCTCTATTCATAGTAGCTAGGAAATGGTAGGATTCCTTCTTTTTCTATTTTATGCAAAAACTTAAGAAGCAATGGTGTTAGTTCTTCCCTGAAGGTCTGGTAAAATTCAGTGTATCCATCTGGGCCTTGACTTTTTTTAGTTGGGATATTTTTGATAACTGCTTGGATCTCCATGCTTTTTATAGGCCTATTTAAGTGATTAATCTCCTCTTGATTTAATTTAGGTAGGTCATATAAATCAAGGAAATCATCAATTTCTTTCATATTTTTATACATTGTGGAGTATATGCTTTTATAGTATGTTCCTATGAGTTTTTGAATTTATCTGGCAACTGTTGTGATGTTACCTTTTTCATCTCTAATTTTATTAATTTGTGTCTCTTCTCTCTTTCTTTTGGTCAGATTTGCTAAGGGTTTATCAATCTTGTTTATCCTTTTAAAGGACCAACTCTTTTTTCCTATTTCATTAGATTCTGCCCTAATCTTTATTATTTCTTCCTGGCTACTGATTTTTGTTTGCCTTGTTCTTCTTTTTTTAAGGCTTTATGGTGAAGCATTAGGTCGTTTACTTGCAACCTTTCTAATTTCTTAATATAGGCACTTAAAGCTATAAATTTACCTCTTAGAACTGCCTTCATTGTGTCCCAAAGATTTTGGTATGTTGTGCTCTCATTATCATTTGACTATATGAATTTTTTTGATTCCCTTCTGGATTTCTTCATTGATCCATTCAGCATTTAGTAGTGTATTGTTTAGTTTCCATGATTTTGTGTATGCTGTATAGCTTTTCTTGCTATTGATCTGTAGTTTGATTCCATTGTTGTCAGATAGAATGCAAGGAATTATTTCAATTTTCCTGTATTTGTTAAGATTTTCTTTGTGTCCTAATATATGGTCTATTTTAGAGAATGTTTCATGTGCTGCTGAAGAGAATGTATATTCTGCAGCATTTGAATGAAATGTCCTGTATATATCTGTTAGGTCTCTTCCTCCTATGACTTCATTTAGTCCAGATGACTCTCTGTTTATTTTTTCCTGGGATGACCTGTCAATTGATGAGAGTGGGGTGTCAAAGTCACCCACTACCACGGTGTTTGGTGTTACCTGTGATCTTAGTTCCATTAGTGTTTGTTTCATGAATTTAGGAGCCCCCACGTTAGGTGCATATATGTTTAGGATTGTAATATCCTCCTGGTGGAGGGTGCCTTGGCAGCCATCTCATGGTCCTGGCATCTCCAATGGGTCTCCACTGCAAGCCATAGCTCATTCTCATGGCCCCATGGATTCTCCATGCAGGCATCCAGCAAACCTGCTTCACACTGCCCATGGCCATTTCCAAAACACAAGACTGTGTTGCAAATTCAGTGACCCTGTCTTTCCTGCATTTCTTATACTCCACAATACCAGGTAAGGTACCAATTTGTTAAGCCAGGGGGAATAAAGCCGACTTTGAAGAACATGACACTCCTTGGGCACTCAGGCCCCTTCAAAAGAGTCAACATTCTTCCTGTTGTCCCAGCGCAGGTCAGCTGGCCCAGTCTCAAAGGTTGTAATCTCTCAGTTGCAGATGAACAGCCAGCAGTTCACCAGAAGATTTTTCTTTCTGTGCCATATCCCTCTGCTCATACCAGTTCATTTCTATGAAAAGCAACCCTGCACAACTTCTCAGGACATGGGCATAAGAGCAAGCTTCTCACACAAACTGCTAACCCAGTCCAGGCAAAGCTCTTTCTCACCCTCATAAGCCAAACTTTACAGTCCATAGTTCTTATTGTATTCAGGTCTTTCAGCTCTGACCAGAGTAGTATATCAAGCTGTTCTTACAGCACTGCAAGGCATCTCTTAGCCAAGGCTTCAATTCCTTCCACATTCCTTTTGAAAATCAGCTCTAAAAGGCCAAAGCCACACAGTCAGGTGTCTAGCAGCAATCCCACTCCTTGGTACCACTTTACTGTTGCAGTCTGGTTTGCATTGCTGGTATAAATCACCCAACCAAGAGCAGCTTCTGGAAAAAAGAGATTTATTTTGGCTTACAGGGTCGAGGGCAAGCTCCATGGTGGCAGGGGAAAATGATGGCATGAGCAGAGGGTGGCCATCACCCCCTGGCCAACCTAAGGTGGACAATATCAACCTGAGAATCTGCCAAACACTGGCAAGGGGAAACTGGCTATAGCACCCATAATTCTGCCCCTAACAATACACTCCCTCCAGGAGGCATTAATTCCCAAATATCCATCAGATGGGAAACTACATTCAGAACACCTAATTTCATGGGGGACACCTGAATCAAACCACCACATATAGTGTCCATCCTTTGTATAAAGTGGGTTTCTTGGAGGCAACAAATTGAAGGATCCTGCTTTTTAACCCAGTCTGCAAACCTATGTGTTTTTGTTGGGGCATTGAGGCCTTTGATATTAAGAGATATTATTGAAAGGTATGTATTCATATTTGCCATTTTTTGTAGTTCTGGTTTTACCTTTGCTCTCTTGTGTTAGCTAGGATTTGAGTACTTTTTGTTTTTTCCTGGTTCCTTACACATGTGCTTTTCTTTTGCTTCAGCATGGAGGATTTTTTCAAGTATTTTCTGTAGAGCTGGTTTTGTCTTCAAATACTCCTTTAGCTTGCTTTTGTCATGGAATATCTTTATTTCTCCATCTATTTGAATGGATAGCTTTGCAGGATAAAGTAACCTTGGTTCACTGCTGTTATCTTTCAGAACTTGGAATACATCACTCCATGACCTTCTGGTTTTAAAGTTTGTGTTGAGTAATATACTGTAATCCTGATGGGCTTGCCTTTGTAGGTAACTTGATTTTTCTCTCTGACTGCTTTCAATATTTTTTCTTTGGTTTGCATGTTTGGTAGTTTGATTATAACATAGCGAGGAGTGGTTCTTTCCAGGTTTTGTCTGGCTGGGGTTCTAAAGGTTTCCTGTATCTGCATTGGCACCTCTTTCCCAACTTTGGGGAAGTTTTCTTCTATGATTTTGTTGAAGACACTTACTATGAATTTGGAGTGAAATTCTTCTCCTTCTACTATGCCCTGAATTCTTATTATTAATCTTTTCATACTGTCCAGAATATCTTGAAATTCCCACCCATACTTTTCTATTTGTCTTTCTCTTTGTTGGACTGTATTAGATCTGCCACCTGGTCTTCTAGCTTAGATATTCTGCCCTCTCCTTCATCCATTCTACTGGTGAGATTTTCTACAGAGTGTTTTATTTCATTAACTGTGTTCTTCATTGCTAGTAATTCTGACTGGTTTTTCTTTATTATTTCTATTTCCTTATTTATGTCTAGTATTGACCTCTTTATTTCATTAAATTGGTGTCCTGTGTTTTCTTTGTTTCCTTTGATTTTCTTTTATTCCTTTGATCTTCTTTGAGTTCTTTGAACATATTTATAATCATTCTTTTGAAATCTTTCTCAGGCATTTCCTCTAACACATTCTCACTGGAGGTAATTTCTGATGCATTAATACTTTTTGGTGGACTTATATTGTCTTGATTTTTGGTATTTCTTGTGTTACAATGTATATATTTTTGCATCCTGGATTATTTAATGATTGGATTTTCTAGTTAGCTGGGTATCATTAGATGTATCAATCAATCTGATGTTATATATCTTCAGGGTAGGAGCTTAAGGCACTAGGTGTGGCCCTCAAGACTCTCAGAGTATCTACAGAAGTGACCCTAGGTGTTGGGTTTGCCTGCTATGAGAGTATTCAAGTAGGCTAAGTGGAACCAAATACCGATAGTTTCTAATATTTAAGTTAACAGTGTACACTTTCAGTGAAAAACAGTATTTATCCAAGAGTAGTATTAGGACAAGCAGATCCTGTCTGTCCCTTAGCCTGTGTGGTGCCTCACCCTCTCTGTTAATCCTGACAATAAGGAGGTTAAGATTCCTGTCTGTTGAGGGTTCCAAGTCAGCTTATGACCAGGTGAGACCCTTCCCTAATGTATACAATAAGAGGAAACAAAGCCACTATAAATCAAGAAGCAACAAATAACAAGCCCAAAATACAACTTATTTAAGAATGGCAAATCTGACCATCCATCAGATTTAACATGTAATTTATCCTGATATGGAAGGTGCAATTAGCACTTCTGGGTTCAGGCCTATATACCAGGTACTGACCTGGTATAATCCCAGTTATCTTTTGGGATGATTTTGGTCTCAGTTATGCTCCCCCTGCTTTGGTCCTGCTATTGGTTCAAGTAGGTGTGTCCAGGTCCCTGGACCACTGCTTTGTTCGTTGGAGCTGGGCACTGGCGGTTGGGAAGGGGAGGCTGCCAATGCTGCTCTAGTTCTCTCCCTGTTCCATGTGTTCTTCTACCTTCTGATCTGCTCCTCCATTGTTCACTGTCATTCTCCTTTCATGTTTCTTGAGTTTGCAGAGAGCTTCAGTGTGAGTGGAAAATCTGCTCACCTGGCTTTTTCTGCGGCTCAAGCCGAGCATGGTGGCTGGCTGTTGCACTGTTGCTGTGGTCCCGTAGACATGCTGGAGCTGCTTCTGCCAGCCTGTGTGGGCTCTGGATGCTCTGGATCTCTCCTACTTCTCCTCTAGTGTTTCAATTTCCTATACACCTCACTTTTTAGTAAAAGTGTGTATTTTGCTGGTTTTTTTTGGCTCCCCTTCCCTAGGCTGCTTTGGTGTGGTACCTATGCTGCCACCTTAACCAGAAGTCCATAGCTAGGAAGTGGAACCAGCATAGATGTCCATCCACAGATGAATGGATAATAAAGATGTGGCACATATTTGCAATGGAGTTCTATGCAGCAGTAAAGAAAAATAAATTATGAAATTTGCAGGGAAATGGATGGCTCAGGAAAGGATTTTACTAAGTGAGGTAACTCAGGTTCAGAAAGCCAAATGTCACCTGTTCTCTCTTATATGTGGAACCTAGCTACAAATGTATAGAATTTTGTGTGATCTAAAACCAATAATCAATAGCAGAGGCCCATAAGCTAGAAAAAGGCTATTAGGGAGGGAGGAGAAGGTAGGTATTAAGACGTATTGTAAATATGTAAGAAGAAGAACAGATTACAAGGAGATAAAAGGCCTAAGTGAGGTCAGGGGAAAAGATTATATAAAAAAAACAATAGAAGGAGGATCAATCAATATCCAATTATTCTGAATAAGACATATGAAAATCTACTTTTAAAAATAATGGCACATCATGGGCTGGAGAGATTGCTTAGTGGTTAAGCACTTGCCTGTGAAGCCTAAGGACCCTGGTTCAAGGCTTGATTCCCCAGGACCCACATTATCTAGATGCATAAGGGGGTGCACACATCTGAAGTTGTTTGCAGTGGCTGGAGGCCCCACTGCACCCATTCTCTCTCTCCCTCTTTCTCTCTCTGTCACTCTCAAATAAATAAAAATAGCAACAAAAACATTTTTAAAAAGTCACATCCAGTAGCCATAAATTGTTACTAGAAAATTCTCAGTGCCTGGGATGGGATACCTCCCAGTGAGTTGTTGACCAGGGAGGTCTTTGTTACCTCCAAGACATTACAGGCTATTACCAAGGCCTTTGGTTCCCCATGAGAAAGAGATGGTATGACCCCATTGCTGAAGATGTCACATGCCTGAGTGGCAAAGTCACTGAGAAGTCAAAGTGGTCCTGAGCAGAAAACCTTCTCACTGTAGCCCAGCCAACTGAAAGCTGGTAAAAGCTGCTTTATGTGCAGTCTTATGGGAGACAGAAGTCATAAGTGGTGAAAACAGTAGACATTGGAAACTTCAAGTTTAGCCAAACAGGCCAAATGTCTGAATGAGTGCAATAGTGGCATGTCTGCTCTGGGGGAAAGAATACATGCCTGGTACTGAAAATCTAATCAAAAGCCTATGGCAGGAGAGGTCATGAGCCTAAGGGGTATAAAGCCTGCTCTTGTCTGGATAAAGGCACATATTATTCTCTCCAAATTGCCCTGAAAGCACTACACTTAATGTTCATACTCACATTTAATGTTACTTTCACTTCTGGTTAAAGAAGCTTCTCTTTTCAGATGGTGATGACCACTGGGATGGCCCAAAAGGCAACATAGTGCTGAGAAGAAGGGATGCAGGAGTGTCCAGCACTGGAACATCTCACACCCTCCAAGGCTCAGGGTCCATTGCAGAAGAGGTAGCGGAAAGAATGTAAGAGCCAAAGGAAGGGTACCACTTCCTACATACAACTGTCCAGACAGAGGGAGGGAATTTGATGGACAGCAGAGCTATGAAGGAGAAAGTGGGGGAGGGGAGGGGAGGAAAATACCATGGTTTGTTGTCTTTAAGTATAGAAGTTGTCAATTTAATATATATGTATATATATTATATATGTATTAATTACATGTATTAATATATATAATATAATATATATATATTAAAAATTCTTAATTTGAAGCATCTCTTTTTTTTCATTTGATCAATTTGGCCAGAGGTTTATCAATACTGTGTATTTTTTCAAAGAACCAGTTCTTTGTTTCAGCAATTTTCTTAATTGTTTTCTTAGTTGCCAGTTCATTAATTTCTGCCCTGCTCTTAATTATTTCTTTACATCAGAAGCTTTGGGTGTTGGGTTATTCTTGTTCTTCCAATGCATTTTGGTGAATGTTTTGTATGAATGCATTTGGTGCCATGAATTTTCCTCTAAGGACTGCTTTCATTGAGTCCCACAAGTTTGGGATTGATGTATTCTCGTTGTCATTCAATTCTAGAAATTTTGCAATTTCAGTTTTTTTCATCCACCTCCCATTTATTGTTTAAAAGTATGCTGTTCACTTTCCATGATCTGGTGGGATTCCTGGCACATTTTTGTTGTTAATTTCTCACATTGTGATCTGATGTCATGCAGGAAATCATGTCAATTTTCCTAAGTATATGGAGGCAGGCTGCATGTCCCAATATATGATCTATTTTAGAGAAGGATCCATGGGCTGCTGAGAATGTGTAGTCTCTAGATTTGGGGAAGAATGTTCTGCAGATGTATGTTACATCTAATTGATCTATGATGTTGTTGAGTTCTCTTACTTACCTGTTAATTTTCTGTTTGGATTATCTATCTAATGCTGATAGTGGAGTATTGAAGTTCCCCACTATGATGGTTCTGGTGTTTATTTCTGTTTTGTTGTCAAGTAAGTTTTTTTTTTTTTTTTTTATGAATTGTGGTGTACCACCTGTGTTTGGTGCATAAATATTGATGATTTTGATATCCTCTTGTTGGATCATTCCCTTGATAAATAAGAAGGAACCTTCTTTGTCTTTTTTGATTACTTTTGGCTTGAAGTCTCTTTTATCTAATATTAGTGTAGCAACGCCTGCTTGTTTCTTATTTCCATTTGCTTGGAATATCAATTTATAGCCTTTCACCCTGAGGAGGTTTCTGTCTGCAATGGTGAGGTGGGTTACATGTAGACAACAGATTGAGGGGTCTAATTTTCTGATTCACCCTGTTAGCTTATGTCTCTTGGTGGGTAAATGAAGTCCACTAATGTTTCAGATAATAATTGTGAGGTTTGATTTAATCCCTGCCATATCATGGTGGTTTATATTGTTTGGTATTTTCTTGGACTTTGTAGTTTTTTGTGCCTTCTCTGAGTTTGGATATTGTCATCTGCTTCTTGTAGTCACTTGAGGTTGTTTATTTGACTCCTCTATGTAGAGAATTCCCTGAAGTACTCTCTGTAGGTTGGGCTTTGTGTTCATATAGTTCTAGAGCTGAGTTTTATCATGGAAAGTTTTTTTTTCACCATCTATTATGAGGGATACTTTTGCTTGGTAGAATAGTTTGGGTTGGAAGCCATAGGTTCTTAGACTTTGGAGTGCTCCATTCCAGGCTCTTTGGGCTTTGAGGGTTTCCATTGGGAAGTCTGAACTAGTTCTGATGGGATTACCTTCATAAGTAATGTGTTGTTTCTCCCTCCCTCCTTTTAGGGCTCTCTTTGTTATCTATGTTTAGTCTTAATATGTCTTGGAGAATTTCTCCTTTGATCCAGTATGTTTGGAATTCTGTTAGCTTCTTGTAACTTGATGGGACTTTCTTTTCAGTGGGTGGGAAAGTTTTCTTTGATAATTTTGTTGAGTATGTTCTCCATTCCTTTGGTCTGAATTTCTTCTCCTTCTGTTATTTCCATGATATGAATGTTGGGACATTTAATGGTGTCCCTCATTTTTCTGTTCACAAAAATTTTTGAGCTTATGTAAATTTTTGGACTCATGAACTGTTTCTTCTGTTTTGTCTTCCACTTCTGAGTTTCTTTCCTCTACATAACTGACTCTACTCTTGAGAGCATCTATAGAGTTTTGGACTTGTTTAATTTGGTTCATATCTTATATCACTTTTTAATGTATTGTATCCTTCCCTCTCTTCAGTTCCCTTTTCACATCATTTTCTGAGTTTCTTAATGTTTATTGGTGTTTATCCTCACAGTTATCTATGTATTCATTGAGGTTAGCCAGCTGTTTATTATGGTCCTTTGTTTTTCTGCTCTCCTTCAGATCATTTAACTGTCTTTGGAACACTTATGTTTGTTTGTTTGTTTTTCTATTAGGTTTTATCTAGTGAGGAAAGCATTCACACCTTTGGACCTTTGTTGATTTTCTGCAAGTTCTGCTAACTGCTTGGCCAGGGTGTCTTCATCTTGATGTTCTGATTCTGTTGTCTCTTCTATGTTTTGATTAGAGAGTCCATTGTGGGTATGGGAAACCTTGTTGGATTTAATTACATTTGATTTTTCAGGTTATTCCTTTTGCACTGTGGTCTGCCATCACAGTGTTGTTTACCCTTGAAGTTTCTCCGGTGATTATTCCCTTTATGTTTGCCTTGATTAGGCTTCTGATGGCCATGGAGCCTGTCTGCTCGGACAGGAGGATCCCACCAAGCTCTGGTGGGGACATGAGGGACTGGTGAAGGTGCTTGTAGGTTGGTGGTTTGGGGTATGTGACTGTGTGGTCAGGTGGCCCTAGGGGACAGCAGTAGGGGGGAATGGGATAAAGTAGATGGTGTTGCAGCAGTGCAGGGGAGGGGAGGAGGATGTGATTGCATGGTACTGTGATGCTGAAGTATGAGAGAATGGGACAGTAGGGTCCTTTGGGAGCACATAGCAGGTAGTGGATGGGACTACCTGGTCCTGTGACACAGTGGGGTGAGGAGATGGGATTACTTCAGGTCAGGTGACATGGTTCAGGGGTGGGAGGGAATGGTTGGTGGTCCAGGTGGCAGGAAGGGGGAGAAAAACAGAGAGAGGGAAGGAGTGGGGAATGCTAGCCTCCTGGCCTGGGTCAGCATAGCCTGCCAGAAGTGCAGGAGGACTTGGTCCACACAAAGTGCTTATGGCTGGTAAGGCGGTCCTAGTGGCAGGAAAACTCAGGGAGGGAGGGGGGATGCTAGCCTGGGTTCGAGTAGCCTGCAGGAAGTGCAGGAAGCCCTGGTCCATGCATGATGGGCACAGCTGGGACATCAGTTCCAGTGGCCAGAAAACTCAGGGAAGGAGGGGGAATGCTAGCCTGCTGGCCTGGGTCCACTTAACCTGCTGGTAGTGCAGGAGAAACCTGGTGGTACAGAGGCTGGGATGGTGGCTGGGCCTGCAGCCAGGACAGCTGCTTGAGGGGTTTGGGGAACTGATAGGCTACCTGAGAGCATGGGAATCAGTATTTGCCCCACTTTGCTCCTTTGGGGCCCTCCCACTAGAGGTCTGCTAGGATCTACAAACCCTAAAACTCCAAAGATTTTACCTTTCCTTCCCTGCGAGGTGAAGTGTGGTTAGGTGGACAGCTTCTTTCCTGGAGAGCGCTACTTTTTTTTTTTTTAAATTTTTAAATTTTTATTAACAGTTTCCATGATTATAAAAAAATATCCCATGGTAATTCCCTCGCTCTCCACCCCCACACTTTCCCCTTTGAAATTTCATTCTCCATCATATTACCTCCCCATTATAATCATTGTACTTACATATATACAATATCAACCTATTAAGTATCCTCCTCTCTTCTTTTCTCTTCCCTTTATGTCTCCTTTTTAACTTATTGGCCTCTGCTACCAAGTATTTTCCTTCTCAGGCAGAAGCCCAATCATCTGTAGCTAGGATCCACATATGAGAAAGAACATGTGTCGCTTGGCTTTCTGGGCCTGGGTTACCTCACTTAGTATAATTCTTTCCAGGTCCATCCATTTTTCTGCAAATTTCATAACTTCATTTTTCTTTACCACTGAGTAGAACTTCATTGTATAAATGTGCCACATCTTCATTATCCACTCATCAGTTGAGGGACATCTAGGCTGGTTCCATTTCCCAGCTATTATAAATTGAGCAGCAATAAACATGGTAGAGCACGTACTTCTAAGGAAATGAGATGAGTCCTTTGGATATATGCCTAGGAGCGCTATAGCTGGGTCATATGGTAGATCAATCTTTAGCTGTTTTAGGAACCTTCACATTGTTTTGGCTGGACCAGATTTCATTCCCACCAGCAGTGTAGAAGGGTTCCTCTTTTTCCACATCCCCGCCAACATTTATGATCATTTGTTTTCATGATGGTGGCCAATCTGACAGGGGTGAGATGGAATCTCAATGTAGTTTTAATCTGCATTTCCCTGATGACTAGTGACGTAGAACATTTTTTTAGATGCTTATATGCCATTTGTATTTATTCCTTTGAGAATGCTCTATTTAGCTCCAAAGCCCATTTTTTGATTGGCTTGTTTGATTCCTTATTATTTAACTTTTTGAGTTCTTTGTATATCCTAGATATTAATCCTCTATCAGATGCTCTACTTTTTTAATATGTATTTTTTAACTTACAAACATATCAAAATAGTTGCATTTCTCTTTAGAGTTAAAGAAAACCAGTTCTTGAGCCAGGTGTGGTGGAACATGCCTTTAATCCTAGCATTCAGGAGGCAGAGATTGGAGGATTTCTGTGAGTTTGAAGGCATCCTGAGAATACATAGTGAATTACAGGTTAGCCTGCACTACAGTGATCCTCTACCTTGAAAAACAAAAAACAAAACAAAACAAAAATCAGTTATTAATTCAAATCTTTATTATAGGTCATCAGACTGTCCATTCTAAATTTATGTCTAAAGGAATCTTATCACCAGAAGAGATTCACAATGGCATAGTCACTCTATCAGAAAATTCTCATACTCTTAGGATGGGGGAGACTTTGGAAAACAGAAAATTTATGATCAGTTCCTTCAAACACTAAGTTTTAATGTGGAAGAGTAAGACTAGTAAAATACTAGAAAACAGAAAGGGCAACTGAATTTCCCTTCACATATTGTAGTAGGCTCAGCCAGTGCCCCTAAGGAATGCAAAAGGAAATAGAGTTCAATTTATGGTGGAACTCCGAAGTACTCTTCAGAGACCCTTCCTTAGAAAGTGAAGGTTATTAATTTAAAGGTAGCAGTGATTTTGGGTCAAACAGTAGACTAATCCATAGCAGAATATCCTCCTCAAAATGTTACCAGTGATCACTGAATGTTTAAACTCTACAGAGAAACCGAAAATACTTCACAGCCTAGAGCATGCATTGTGTTAATTTTCCTCTTCAAGAGAAAACAGGAAGGAATTATATCAGTCTCACACAAATGTCTAATAACTACCATAGTCTCAGAAATTTCTTTTCATTTTAGCATTGCTACTAATTTTATATATGAATCTGCTAAACTTTCAGGATATCTATTTTTTTATTTTAAATAAAACTGACAAAGACTGTCTTTGAAGATTAGTGTGCATTGTAAATTATTTCCCATAAAAGTTATTAAAATATTATGCTTATGCCAAAAGAATCACATTGGTACCTTTTAGAGGGTTGTATGTAAAACATATGGCCATTTTTATGCAAAATATTAAAATGAAAATTTTCAGTTTTGGTTTGGATGCTTATTGAAATCAATCTTCAGTCTCTTCCATGTTACATTAATTGACGTGTTAGAATTCTATTGAGAAAATCCTTGTATGGTTGTCATCCAGAGATTATGCAGTAGCCTGTTTTTCAGATGAAGCAGTCACTATGTAGTATATTATGTGTATCTATAGTGTGAATTTTTACAATATGACATCATACAGTCATATAGAATGCCATTGAAAATGCTATGACTTTCCATAAGAGTAAGCAGTCTATGTGCTTATCAAATACATGTGGGTTACACAGAACAATAATTATAATTATCTGTTTCTTTTTTTTCTGTAAGAGTAAAGGTTGATTCTATGATGGGCTTTCTTAATTTACAGTAGCTGACTGAGTTCATGCAAATTGAAATAAAACTGCAGCCCTGGGACATTCTAAAACATGACACAAGAGGTTGCCAAGGTAACCCACCAGGAGGCTGTCTTGGCATCTTCTGGAGTAAAATGGAAAGAAAACATTATAATGAACAGATGGGGGCTGGGGATCTTCTGAGCAGGGTTAGATAATCAAAGTGTTGCAAAAAAACCTACAGCTCCATGAAATTAGTTCAAAAAAAGAAAAAAGAAAGAAAGAAAAGAAGACAGAAAAAAATAGTGTCTCTCTCTTTCCAATCAGGCAGGGTTATAACCCACAAGATTGGAGTTTTAAGATTTGTTTCTAAAATATTCTTTAAGTGATATAATTTCCTTAAAGTCTCTGTAATACTACCATCAATGTTATACTTAACAGAAACAGGACAGAGATGCATAACTTACATTTAAAAGGCAGAAGTCAGTTAAATGTGTAATATTTTACAATTCTGACAGCTCTCGAGGAGGCAGGGAACTTGCCTAAAAAAATAGTCTCAAGATAAAACATCCCCAAAGAACTGTTAAAGAAAACTCTATATGACAGGAAGAAATCATTTCAGTTTAGCACATCATTAATTTCACATATATTTCTGACAGTCTGCTTTTAGCATTACAAGGTGCTTCTTTGATTTCAGAGTTGTTGCCTTGTATTTTGCCCTGCTGCTGATTCTATTAAACACATACCAAAAGCTTTAGTTCCTTTCTAAAGGGTTGGCTTACTCCCATACAAGGTTATTCTATAAATAGTCAGTGATTCTCCTTGGCCTGTCATTAGGTCTTTTTTCTTTCTCCTCTGTCCCTGAAGATTGAAAAGGGACTCTCAGAACTGGTGAAGGACAGGCATGGAGATAGGAGATAGGCCACTTTGGTGATTTGTGCATGTAAAACTCCACAGCAAGATTGTATGTCAACATTGAATTGCATTAAAAAACTTTTATTAAAGACTCTATTGAGAAAATGGAGAATTGTAAAACAGATTCGTTTTGCTTCAGATGTTTACAGACTTAATAAATGCCTTTTATTTTACCTTGGTATTTGAAAAGACTGCATGAGCACTGGAATCTATGATTATATGTCTTGTGTGGCAATAATCTAGCTAGTTCAATTTGAAGAATCAAATCTGATTATTTAAAATTATATATTAATTCAAAATGGCCATGATATTATTTTGTGTTTTGGTGCAGTAGTGAGAGGCCACAGGATACACTTTCTTTTTAAGACATATAGCGGAGAAAAAAAACAGAAGAAGTTGCCTGACATCAACCTCTGGCCTCTACACTCACACACATAGGTGCAACCACATGCATATGAACATAAGTACACACATACCACATGCACATATATTTTTAAAATGCTAAACAGTCTGCTCTACATTGTAAAAAAGGCAATATATGAGTCAGTCATTTAAGCATAGTATCATTGAAGACACCAGAATTGTCCTGCTGATCTCCTGGCACACTTACTTCCAAAGGCAGTCTTTCTTTGTATATTTAAAAGTCATCCTTATTCCTTTAGAAATTCATAGATTATTTACCCTAAAAGGTAAGATAGGCAAAGATCAGATCATTCTCAGTATACTTACCCAATCACAGAAAAAAAAATTGACACATAGACTCACTCATCTACAACACCTAACCTGAATCTACCCAAGATACCTTACATACCCAGCAAGCACCGCATGGACTAGACAATAGGATGGATGGGGAGGGCTGGGAGGGCATCAAAGGGGTGGAAAACAGTAATCTGGACTCAAACAGCAATGGTACCATAAAATTCTACTTCCTAATGAGGGAAGAAATACTCCTTTTAAGTGAAAAAATCCACTCAGGAACTGGTAAAATTAAGAGATACATTGTCCTAATTGTGATTACTTTTTGGCTTTTATAACTTTTCACATTTACTTTCCTCATTTAAATAAAACAATTTTTAGTAAGTTGTAATATTAATGTGGATAGGAAAAAATATAAGAGGAATAGCAAGAAAGGAAGAAGAATCCAGGCATGGGGGCCCATACCTTCTGTCCCAGCACAAGGGAAGCTGAGGCGGTAGGACTGCTGTGAGTTTGAGGGCAGCTTGAGGCTACAGAGTGAGTTCCAGTTCAGCCTGGGCAAGAGTGGGACCTTAACAAAAGAAGAGGAAATCTCACATGAAACAGTGCCTGGGCCAAAGGAAAGTCTCCACAATGCTTCAGAGTCTGACAAATAACACAACCTGTGGGTCCATGAGCCCCTAGGCGCTGAAAGTATAATACTTATTGATTTTATGGCTGTCAAGAGCTCATGGGAGAAAAGTAGTGCTGCAAAGAATACACAGAGAAACTTCTTTTTTCTTCCTTATTTATGTGCCTCTGAAGACTACTAATGCAAACTCTGTATCCTTCACATCTGTTTTGCATCAGAGTATATGTGGAAATTAATGCTATGGAATACCCACTTGTGTTTATAAATTTCAATGGAATTTGATAATGATGCAAGTAACTTGCTGAACATAGGAAAAGATCTTTAGCAAATTTGCCTTGAGTAGATTGGTTTTAAATCCAGTGGTAGAAAATAAACACACTTTTGATCTATAAACAAGTTATTTCTCCATGACAGTGACTTAAATATGTATTGAGGAACTTTGGGATGCACTCCCCAGTACAATCCAGCATCACCCACACAGACATATACTTACAATATGAATATCTACACTTATATCTATAATTGTATCTGTATCTATAGCTTATCCAAACATCTTTTATGCAAATTCTTTTAATAATGAAAAAATATAAACAAGGGAAAATTAGTTATTTTTGGTTCAATGCAAAAAATGTTTGTGATGTGTGCTAAGGAAAACCACATACCTAAGTACTCTCAGTAGTAGTGATGTCATCAACTGTTGCTAAAGGTACTGTGTCTGAGGGGTTCAGTCCTTTTTGCTACACCACTTGCATGGCTTTGAAGCTGCAGAACCAGGGAAGAGCATTGCTACGTGCAGTAAAGCTTAAAAGATATCCCCTGGAGGCTGTGGGAAATATGACATGCTTTGTTCTGTAAGAAACCCATTTCACACTTCATTTAGGGAACACACGAACTCTTCATACTTTGTTAAGAAAAGGTCATTTTCTCCTCTTTTCTCCCACTCCACAGCTCAAGTACAATTTTTCTAGCCATTCTTTGTACTTGGTTGACTCATTTTCAGCTGGATGTCCAGCTGAGGCCATCTTGGCCAGTGCCCACTGTTTACATTTTGGTATGTTGTCTAATGTACTTCCAGTCTTTGTGTTTTCCTCTGTGATGAACCTTATTACTGTCATTGGTGACATTCACAAAGCCCTGTGTGCCTTCACTGTGCTCACATTCTAATTAAATCATTTCATTAGTGCTTAAAAAATCTTATGAGATAGATATTAGAAAAATATTTATATCTGCCTTTTCTGGTAGTTTGGGAGTTGGTCTAAGTTTACACTTTTAGTCAAGTCACAAGTAAATATTGCCTATAGGACAGAAGATAAATGAGACTATACCATTACTGTGTTGCATAAGCATTTCCTACATGGGTGAGAGCAAATGATGAAGATCTTATGCTTAAAAAATATTTACAATTCTCCTAAGATTAGGGTATGAATTACCAGTGATTGTAATGGGAAACTAAGACTCACAGAACTAGAACCAGAGGCTTAGGATGTCAGGATGGAGAATCAGGATGAAAGTTTATTTTCACACCACTATGGGTCCAGAAGAATCTCTTCCAAAGTCTATACCCTGATTCTTGGTAGTCCAGAGCTTATTATATACCTTATTTTGGATTACTCTCATTATTGTTAAATCTCAGCACCCAGAACCCTAACCTAGTACCAAAGACCTTGAATATGAGGCTAGGGAAGTTTACAGAAACAGAAAAAAAAAAAAGTTAATTGGACATGCCTGCTGCTGTGTTGTGGAGATAAAAAAGGAAATACAAGATGATTTACAGTATGAGATATGACCTATGATACAGATCATGGCCTTGAAACAATAAAAAAACTTCAGTGTTGGACATAACCAGCACAAATTACTGTATAGTACAGGATATTACCAATACAAAAGTCTATAGTGTACAGGACATAACTTTGGGGCAGGGGCTTCTAAATCTTACCCCAATTTCTATCTCAAGGTAACTGTGTACCCAAGTAAAAAGGTAAAGGCTGAAGGGATTACAGTACTAACTGCTTGCTTGAAGCAGTCTGTCTAGCATCTTATCTCATGATCCTGTTCTCAGGATCTTGTGGGATGACTTCAAAAGCAGTGCCAATTAGCCATGCAGAATTGTTGCTGGACATATTTGCATATTGCCTTCTGAGCTTTGTTGGACCAAAACCTTTTTACCACTGGTTTAAAAAGATTCTGTCTCGTGCTGGAGAGATGGCTTAGCGGTTAAGCGCTTGCCTGTGAAGCCTAAGGACCCCGGTTCGAGGCTCGGTTCCCCAGGTCCCACGTTAGCCAGATGCACAAGGGGGCGCACGTGTCTGGAGTTCGTTTGCAGAGGCTGGAAGCCCTGGCACGCCCATTCTCTCTCTCTCCCTCTATCTGTCTTTCTCTCTGTGTCTGTCGCTCATAAATAAAAAATGACCAAAAAAAAAAAAAAAAGATTCTGTCTCATGAGATAGACAGCCAAACCTTTGGCAATACTGCTAGTTTAGTAAAGCAGTTTTGCAAGAACTTTGCTATGCCAATTTTGCATATAGGAAAATACATGCTAAGAAGCTATGGTGAGTAGCCAAGTCAGTACTCAAATTACCTAATATCAAATAATGTGTTCTTAACTAATGTCATGTTTTTGTCTATGTCCCCATGTTGCTTACCAGATCAAGTGATGATACACTCTCACTAATGACACTAACACACAGCTCTATTTTGATAAATATAAAAGTAGTTAAATACTCATTAGATAAAAATCATTAGTGCAGAAGATTAATTGGCTATCTAGGGCTTCTCTCTCTTTCAGATCTTCTCTGATTACTTTCCTTCTGCTACTCAAACTATTTCTGATGTCCTACATCTTTCCTGAATTTCTGCCAAGAGCACAAGAAAAGATAACTTTTGTCTGAACTTTCCTAATTTACGGATGCTTCCATAACATCTGTGCTGGCCTTTTTCAAAATACACAAAATGAGCCATTTCTTTTTATTTTGCTTCTCATATAATGTCAGCATTTTTCACTTGCCTGCATATTCTTTCCGTGATTCTTTTATTCCATGCTGGCAGACTACCATTACCTTCAGAGGAAGGACGGTGTTTGCCAATGTCGGCTTGTGTGCACAGAGCTTGTGCTTGCTGAACATGATAAATATCATAATAGAAAATTACTAATGTACATAGGTGGTATGCTGAGCAATTGGATATCTACTAAATTCAACTTAGATGATCGTTTTTATAGAATACCTAATGACGGAGCTGAAATTTATGAACCTGGATTTATGTTAGAAAATGTGTGAGAGAAATTCCATCTGAGTTACAATTTTATATTAGCTATAGGTAGAGAAAACTTCATTCCCTTTTGTTATTACCTTTGAGGAAGGGATAAATTTTATTACAAAACCTGCACAAAATGAATTGTGAGGAGAAATTGATAATATATTCATATATGAAAATCACTTTCATTTCTTTTGGGCCTAATTTATAACTGGCCTTTGCATTTTACTGTGTTAAACTTTTAGAGTTATTCTAACCTCTAAGTTCCACAAGTGCAATTATGAGTAGATTTAACATTTAGTTGGATAATACTTGGTCCATGGTCATCGTAGACAGCACAGGCATATAATCAATGATGACAAGATGAATGATATGCAGGTTTTAAAGATATTTGCATATACACTTTTAATAATCTTATTTTAGATATATGAGTCAATGTGAACATTTGTACATTACTGAATATTCTTCTTTGAGTCATTTTTAATTGCTGTGTAATACACTCTGATCAAAAATGACAATGTGATAACTTACAAAGTTACAACTTATAACTCCTACTGTTCAGCATCTTGATGGTCCATCAAAATAAAACTGGTCAAATAAATTGCTTTAGATATTACCAATATTCCTGTCTTCCCTTCTACTACTACTGCCTCACTATCATTCATTCCTCAATTCTGAGAAATTTAAATTCTGTTTGCTATCAATAAGATGAAATTGTTCTTGCCAAAGCATCTTACAATGCTCCTGTTGGTAAACCTAAAGAATAGGTATTTTGTTTCTTAACTGACTGATCTGTAAGGAGAGACACCATGGAAGACTTCTTTTCTTTTCCTGGCTTAAGTAATTCCACTTTCACTTGTTTCCAGTAGGTGATTGTGGTACTTTGAATCAGATGTGCCCCATCAACTCAATTTTTCTGAATGCTTGGTCCCTAGCTGGTGGTAATTTGGGAGGTAGAGTCTTGCTGGAGGAGTTGTGTTGTTTACTGGGGATGAAATTAGTAAACTATAGCCAAATCCTTATTGTTAGAGCTCAGCTCACTCTCTGGCTGCTATTTTCCAACTACTGTGGCAGAGGTGATGTCCAGCCTCTCTTCATGTCATGCCGTCATGGAGCTTACTCTGGAGACTACAAAGTACTAAAATAAAAACTTTCCTCCCATCAGCTACTTTTACTCAGATGATTTATCCCTGCAATGAGAAGATTACTACAATAATGACTGTTTGCTCTGGTCTTTCAAATCTTTGAAACACCTCCCCAAAGAGTCCCTTCCTGAAACAACTAGTTATGTATCCAAAACAATTCTTTCAGATATTTCGCATGTTATACTAACAAATGGATATTATTCTTCTTCAAAAGACAAAAGACTAAAAGTTGGAGAAAACCTTCTATTTTATTTATTAATACAAATCTAGGGGCTGGAGAGATGGCTCAGCGGTTAAGCACTTGCCTATGAAGCCTAAGGACCCCGGTTTGAGGCTCAATTCCCCAGGACCCACTTCAGCCAGATGCACAAGGGGGTGCAAACATCTGGAGTTCGTTTGCAGTGGCTGGAGGCCCTGGCAAGTCCATTCTCTCTCTCTCCTCTCTCTCTCTCTGCCTCTTTCTCTCTCTGTCACACTCAAATAAATAAGAATAAACAACAACAAAAAAGTTTAAAAAAACACAAATCTATTGTTCATCAATTTGCTAGGTACTGAGTACTGTCCAAAAGAGTGAGTGGAACTTCATGACTCTTCTTCATTCCTCATGGGGAGAATGACTTTGAACTTTATCCCTGAAGGGCATATAGGCAAATGTCTGGGTCCATGTAATGCTGTGACCTTCAGATGTTTAATTTATGAAAAAAAGAATTGTTAGAGCTAGGCATGGTGGATCACACCTTTAGTCCTAGCACTAGTGAGGCAGAGGTAGGAGGATCATGAGTTCAAGGCCAACCTGAGACTACATTGTGAATTCAAGGTCAACCTAGGCTACAGTGAGACTCTACCTTGGGAAAAAAAACAAAAAACAAAACACATTGCTAGAGATTATATTATTTAACACATGACCAGAGATTTATAGAGAAAGTGACAGATATGAAGTAAAATAGTCTTTTTTATAGGTAGGTAGTTAGGATTATAGGACCAATAGGTCATGGATATTAACCTACTCTGTTGAGACTAGATGACAACTCCAGTCCAAACCTAAACCTGACTCACCAGGAGGTCAAAAAGCCCTGACTTATGCTAGCTCAACAAGAAGTCAATTAGTGGTTCATTTCCCCATAGCTATCAGGAACTCACATATACAAAGTAACCAGTTCATGACCTAACTCATCAACTTATCAGAAGTCTCCCCACATACATTCAAGGTAACCAATACAATCTGACCTTACTTGATGCCTAATGTGCATTGCAAAGGGTATTAAAAACCCCTGATTGAAATCACTAAAAGGGTACCAACTTGGGATTCCTCCCATCTCTGGAATGTTTTTGCTTTACTTTCACTTTATTTTCAAATTAATAAAGTTTTCAACTTTCCTTTCTGCCATATCTGTAATCATCATTCTTTGCTGGTACAACAAATCTGAGAGCCATTTGCTTGGGAGTCATAGTGACTATTGAGTGTATGGCACTCTAAACCCTAATCCTAAAAAGATCCGAGAAAGCATCAATCATTATCAAAATTCACAACAATACTGTAAGAAAAAAAATGTGTACTTCCTAGAAGAAATTATCCCTCTTACTCAGTAAGTCCTTTTGGCTGAAGCCAAAATTGAACCTGTCACTACGCATGCATGATCAGGAGCTATTTAGTCAACCTGTTCAAGGACAGATTTTGAGTAGTAATTGTATAAATCACACAATGATTAATAGTTTTGAGATTCTTCATTGAAAAGCAAAAGTGAAGCTAAAGAAATGTAATAAATGCACACATATTTGATCTCCCCTTTAAAAGCAGATGATTATGGGCTTCTTGAAAATTCAATTATATGTCTCAGATGTGACAATTGCTATTAGAATTCATTCATTCCTGAAGATTAATCACCTTTCTTTTGCTTTGTTCTTTAAACTAAGAGTTTAGTTTCCTGAGCCAAACTTGTCCCAGAGATTCTATGTCAGCATTTTCCAAGGTGCATCCTAATTACATATAAAATTTAGTATATTTCCTTCAAGGTATTGGGTTATAAGTTATTAAATGAATTTCTTTGTGATTTCCCACACATCTAGTTGCAGATATATAAGTGCAAGTTTCAATCTTGTCTCCTGATAAAATATTCTTGATTTTCTCCTTAATACTCAAGAGTTAAATGAAATTAAAAATTCTTTTTGCAAAAATGTATTTTAAACGATAAGTATTTTTTCAATATGGACTATGTCCCACATAATAACAACCTCTATGAACCCCATTTTTCCCGTTTCTCCTTTCTGAAGTCACATTGCCCACAGTATAAATTAACCCTAGATGCAGAGCAGCATCTTTAGATGCACACATCACCTGGAAGAACTGAACAAGCTAGAAGCAGTCTCAGAATATGTTTATTTAACCGAGTTCCTTATGATTCTATCACATGCTTACCCAAAGTAGTGAAATAACGCTCACCTTGCTGAAACCTGTGAAATATTCATATTAAACCAGACATTGCTAGCCTGCATATTAAAAGCAGTACATACATCATCCTCATTATATTTAGCTAGCAAAGTATGACTTTCAGAAACAATGCTTGCTGACCAGGAATTCAGTGCTTGTCCTAAGAGTCATAACTGTGTTTCATAGAGAAGAGTCATTGCATCAAGGCAAATGAGCAGTAGACATTGGCACCAGAAAGTATTCAGAGCATGAAGTTTTATAGAGATTATGAAGGATTATAGCTTACCGTACATGTAATTAAAGTTTTGTTAAATTCAAAAGGGAATCAAACTAAAAATCTTGTAGTATACAAAGATCAGTTCTAAGGAGGTGGATGTGATTTCCTCAGTAATAGTAAAAGGTGGTTCCAGTAAAAGGTGGTTCATAGAAGAAATTATCCCTCTTACTCAGTAAGTCCTTTTGGCTGAAGCCCATTGAACCTGTCACTAAGTATGCATCATCAGGAGCTATTTATTCAACCTGTTCAAGGACAGATTTTGCTGGGCACCAGAAAACACATGATGAGAATCTTTAGCTGGACACACTTCCGTGAGTTCTGGTAGTGGTATGATAAGCCAGGTATGTCAGGCTGCAGCTCTTGGAGAGAATGTACTCTACCAAAAAGAGGTAGAATTGACAGAGAAAGATAACCATGGAGAGGGAATATCTATTTGGAAAACAAGTTTAGAGTGTGTTTAGGACACAAGGATAAAGGGGAAGCCTTGAGACATGACTGACAGGCACGAAGTCATGCATGGTCTTGGGACCTCAGTGAAGAATTTGCTCTTTATTCCAAGTGTGTTGGGAAATTATTGGAATGTTATAAGCAGCAGAAAAGGGATGGACTCAATAGTGTTTTCAAAATATTACTGTACTAAGTGTAATAAATAAAATGTTAGTCTTAACTGGCTTACTTACTAGATGTTTATGTTTAAACCAAAATGTTATGCATACATGCTTGGAAGATACACTTTAAGATGTGACACATACTTTACAATTCACTCATTTTGAGTTTTATTTTTCTTTTTTAATATTATTTATTTATGTATTAGAGACAGACAGGAAGAGAGAGAAGGAGAAAGAGAGAAAATGGGCCTGTCAGGGACTCTAGCCATTGCATACAAACTCCAGATGCATGTGACATCATGTGTATCTTGCTTACATGGGATCTGGAGAATTGAACTGGGTTCTTAGGCTTCTCAGGCAAGCACCTTAAACCACTAAGCTATCTCTCCAGGCTGATTTTTTTTTCTAAAAATAAGGTGTTGCTTTGTAGCCTAGGCTGATAACAAATCATGATCTTCCTGCTTCAGCTACTTGATATGGTCACTTGGGGTGTCTCTGAGAGTGATGGAGTCTTTCTCAGCTCCTGGTTGGGCATGTTAAGTAAACAGTTAGAATGTCATATACTTACAGTCACACAAAGCTTCCATTGACCTGTGGTTCAGGTCTCATGAATTTGATATATGAAATCCATGAACCACAGAGGGTGAAGTTTAGAAATATTTTATCACAGAGCTTAAGAGAAGGAAAGAAGGCATGCCTCCTATGTAGCAAGAGTTCTCCGAAATAAGATGCAACTAAACAAAAATTATTTTAGGTTATAAAGTAAAACTCCTGAAATGGGACAGATCCAGACTAGGTAATCCACATGCATACTTATATCAGGGTTTCTTATAAACTTGTGGATGGCAATTGTGTTTTGAGTTGGGATAAGCTTTCCTAACTAAATAAAGGACCTTGATTGATTGGTGTGTCAGGGAGAAGAGCACAGATTAAAAATAATAATGCTTTAGTGAATGGCGGGGATAGGGGATGAACTGGTCAACCCAGTTCCCTTGTCTAAATAGCCTAGCCAACTTCTACCTCCTGTTCTTCAGCTGTCCCCTTGGGTTACAGGGGTATTGAATGATATTCGTCATGTCCTAACTTTCTGAGTATAAGCAGAACCTGTAACTTGCTTCTAAACAATAGAAATAAATAAAATATGATATATAGGATATCATACCTTTGCTCAGGTTAAGGTCTGTAGTAGTCAGTTTCAAGTTGCTGGGATAAACATCTAGCCAGACAGGTTTTATGGGAGGAAGGGATTTATTTCAGCTTACAGATCCAAGAGAAGTTCCATCTATGGCAGAAGAAACTTGTTCTCATTCATAAATCCAAGCAGAGAGAGAAACTACCAGCAGCCAGCAAACACCACAAGCAGCCAGCATAAACCTGCAGCAAGCAGAATCCCAGAGATAAAACTGCTTTCTATACCCTTTAGCTGGACACCAGATCAGCCCCCAGTGACACCTCCTGTAGCCAGGCTGCTGAAGATACAAGTTACAAGCTATAACAAAATACCTGAGTCTATGGGGGGGGGGGCACACATACATTTAAACAACCACAAGGTCAATATTCAAGGCAATGGGATGTCACTCCCATGATTACATTAAGTCCTACCAAGTTGGTTTTGTTAAACAGATGAAAGGAGAAGTGCTCCTGGCTTTAAAGAAGCAAATATTGTATCAGAAACTGCCTGACAGAACAACAGGGGGACAACTGGTGTCTAAGATCTGAGGGTTGCCCCTAGCCTCAGAAAGCTGAAGCCTTTGGTCCGCTACCACAAGGACTTGATTCTGCCTAGAACCAGAAGGAGTTTGGAGCCAGTTTCTCATTAGCCAGGACTACAGAGGAGGATGCAGCATTTGTTGGGAGCTTTCTGAGACAACGAGTAGAGGAACCAGTTATGTCTTGCTAAACTTTTGCCCTTGAAACTGTGATACAATGATTTGTGCTGTTTCCCAACCATCAAGTACATGGTAATTATTGGCAGCACTGCTAAAGTAACAGCGTATATACAGGATTTTCTGCAAGGCCATAGCAAGAGTTGGAGGTTATAAGCAGGAGCTCTTCACTCAATCTGAGCAGAGAAGGTCAAGAGAAAGGTCATCCAAATCCTGTGCAAGCTTTTCTTCTTTGCTTTAATTTTATGTCTGTATTTTAGATCTGCCTTTTAGAATCTGAGCTCTTCATTATAATTTTTGCTAATATTCTAGGGCATTCTTGTAATTTTTAGTAAAATATAGCAACATTTAATGATTAGAAAATGCAACCCAAGAAAATACAAAGCATATACAACTGATGCTCTGCACAGTGCTTTATGTCATAAGGGAAACAGAACATGAGGAATTTAAGGACAAGAACTAAGATCAGAGTGAAAGACCAGTTTTTCCCCAGGAGATGGTGCTATTGCTATCAAGTAGATTAAGGAAAGTGACAAATTACAGATGCAGTGTCTCTCACAACAAAGAACTACTCAGGGCCAGTGACGACAATATAGATGTTGTAGACTCTAATCAGATATTTCAGTAAATAACACTGAAGTTTTTTCCTATTCTTTTAGGACAATTAATGACCTGATAACTCCCTGATATCATTTTACTTGTGTAACTCTGAAGCTTTAATTCTAATTATTAGATCTTCCAATAGATGTAATTATCATGTAGTAAATACTAGGGGAAATTAAAAAAAAATTGCATGCTGTATGCAATAGGTTTTAAAATGTAATTCTGGAAAGATACATATTTCTGTGAAACCATTACATAATAAAGTAAGACAGAATAGGGTGGGTGGCCAAATGAAATGTGACATTTGTTCACACAAGGGGTAATTAATATGGACAGCAATATCCTCATGGAATTCCACTGGAAGCATGGATATGCCAGCACTGCACTCTATTCTTTGCTCCCACAGCAACTGGCTCTTTATTTTAGTACTGCTCTTCTCCCTTTCTGCAAACATGTCTCCTTGCCTGTACAGTGTGAGCCCTTCAAAATCAGGCACCGCACACCACTCACTATTGCATTGATTATGTTCACCTTGCACCACCAGGTGTAGAATGTTTTCATAAATACTTATGAAAGGAAATCAACAGGTAGAGAAGATGGAATATTAATATTAATTAATGCTTATATACATGAGATGAATAAGAAGCCAATGAGTATGGAGATAGTTTGGACAAGAACTATGTATTAGTCAGGGTGCAGATGTCATAGTACCCATGCTAAGCTAACTTAAGATAAAGGAAAAAGTCTGGGCCATATTATACAAATGAATGAGTAACCAACCATTGGCACAAACACACTGTAGATACTTTCAGGGACTGAAAGCATTACAGTAACTGCAATGAAGGTCTTTTTGTTTCTCTTCTCAGTTTCTCTCTGCATATTGGTTTAATTAATCCTTGATAAAAAAACAGTTTATTTTATCTAGATTGGAAAGAGTGACCACAAGTCTAACTCGACTTCATATGCTCACCACCAAAGAAGGGTTCTGAGTCAGAACACATTCTAAAAGTGCTCAGTAATTCGCATTTATTCTGAGTAAAATGTTTACATATAACCATCTTCTGGGCCCACATCTACGTTGGAGCATCTTATAACTGTGAGGAGTTATTGAGTAGTTCAGTTTTATAGGCAATAACCCACCTAATATAGGAGGTCCAAAATCAGTCATCATTATACCATTGAAATAGAATCATATACATATAGATATATAAATGAATGTTTTAGAAGGATCATAAGGCAGTAGTTCGTGCCATGAGATTCTTAAGTTTGCAATTAGGTAATGGAAAACATCACTTCTTTGAAACATTGAGGTTTTATTTTGCACATTTCCTTCCTGCAGATATTTTCTACATTTCACCATATATGGTTCAACAAGAGCACCTGTAGGAAGTTTTAATGTTTTTGCTCTTTCAATGGACCTGTTTGGACTGAACAATAAACTGCTAACCCTTTCACTCAGCATGTAAGTCCTTTTATAATGAACCCCTTTCAAAGATTTAGCTTTACTAGTCATAATTCACTTATACTCCTTCCATACTTAACCATTTTTAATATTTAGCAAAGGAAATATTCTTCTATATCCTCAGACCTTTAAAATGCTGACCTCTTTTGCCTGGAATAACCTAGTCCCTGTCCCTCTTAAGTACAAGGTGAAAGTTTAAAACTATACAAATGGTCCTGTTTGCATAGTGTATTACTTACCTTCTCATTTCTGTGAAGAAGCAAATTAAGGAAAGAAGGGTTTACTCTGGCTTGTTGCTCAAGGGAATAGAATCCATCACGGGGAGAAAGTCATGGTGGTGGGATTCTGATGCACTTTGTCATTTTTACTCCACAGGGAAGAAGCAAGAGTGATGAATACCAGTGCTCAGTAAGTTTGCTTCTTAAAAAAAATACTTACCTATTGTGTGTGTGTGTGTGTGTGTGTGTGTGTGTGTGTGTGTGAGAGAGAGAGAGAGAGAGAGAGAGAGAGAGAGAGAGAGAGAGATTGAGAGAGAGAGAGAGAGAGAGAGAGAGAGAGAGAGGGCATGGGCAATCACAAGCAGAGGTCACAGGATAACTTTCTGCTTGGTCATCACTCTCCACCTCTTCTTGGGATAGGATTTCTTATTTTTCAATGCTCCACTCACAAACTTCTAGATTATTCTCCTTTCTCTGCTTCCCTTCTTGCAGTGGGCACAGTGGGATTACAGAAGACCACCACAGCTTCAGGTTTTTTTTATTTATTTTTTATTTTTAAAATTAGTTTTCTATTCTGCAAGTACAGGAAGTTTGGTACCATTATTAGGCTCATCCATGACCTACCCCCTCTCCCCATTAGCCCCTCCTTGTTGAGGTATATGGGTCCTGCATTGTGGAGTTAGCCCACAGTTATTGGTATGATAAATGTCTCTGTATATCATGACCCAACATGTGGCTCTGACATTCTTTCCGCCCCCTCTTCCACAAAATTTCCCTGAGCCATGTTGGGTTCATTTTTGGACTGCTTCAGTGATGAGGTGTTGGGGGCCTCTGGAGCTCTGGCTCTCTGACTTGGTAGGCGTTGATTTTTCTCTGTGTTGGTCTCCTTCCCCTTGTGTTGGTATCCAGTTCATCAGGAAAACAGTACTCTTGCTTGTTTCGCCAATTTTCCTTAATTTCAGTCAGGTCCCTTTTGAGATATGACGGGGTGGCTCTCTCCTTAGGATCTGCATCTACCTGAAAAAGACAAGCAGATTCTCCAATGGAGAGTAAGTTAGCACCAGGTCAAATGAGATAACCCTTACTTTTCTTATAGAGAGTTTAATAGGTGTAGGCCGTCTTGTACCCCATGATTGATGGTAACTTGATATTGGAGAGTGGGCTTATGTTTGCATATGGTTCTGACTTTTTACCCAGTTCCAGCGATGGGTCTCATACCACTGAGGGGATCAGTTAGCCAAATCAAGAGCAGTTGGTTCCCCACATGGCTGTGTGCCACTATTGCACTTGTGTGGGCAGCACAACAGGTTATTTGCTGCTACGTAAGTTGGACCATGAGTTGCTTGGACAGATATTGGTCGTTTTCCCCAGTTGCCCATCAGCACCTTCTGGCTCTAGACACGCTGACTATTTGGGGACTGACTCTCTCCTGGCTTCCAGCCAAGCCATTCAATTTTAACGCGTCAGCAGCATATGATGTCTTCAGCATTAGGGTCTTACCACTAACCTTTGGTGGGTCATCAAGTACTCTGACAGAAATCTGTCATTCTTTTAGGAAACCTTGTAGGTCTCTCTGGTCAAAAGCTCATTGTGGGTGATAGCCCCATGCTGGTACTGGGAGTTACAGGTCAGTACCCTCTAAGAAAATGAGGGAAAAGGGTAACTAATATATAGGAGTTAGAGAGACGAGAGAGAGAGAGAGAAGAAACGAGAGTAAGAGTGAGAGAGAGAGAGAGAGGGAGGGGGAAGCAAAGATGTAGAGGATTTAGGTTAGACTTGATCCTACCCTCTCCAGTGTCTTGTGGTTCAGGTGTTTACTGTAAGGGCCTGGTGAACGTCCAGCCATTTGGTCTGCTTTTTAGGAAGTAGAATTTTATGGTACCATTGCAGTTTGGATCTAGATTAGTGTTTCCCACCCCTTCGATGTCCTCTCCTCCCTCCCCATCCCTCCTAGTGTCTAGTCCATGAGATGCTTGCTGGGTGTGTAAGGTATCTTGGGTAGATTCAGGTTAGGTGCTGTAGATGAGTGAGACTATGTGGTGAGTTTTTTTCTGTGATTGGGTATGTTCACTGAGAATGATCTCTTCCAGGTTCAACCATTTTTCCTCAAAATTCTTTGTGTCATTTTTTCTTACTGCTGTATGGAATTCCATTGTATAGATATACCACATCTTAGTTATCCATTATTCTAGTGATGGACATCTGGGTTGATTCTAGCTCTTAGCTATTACAAATTGAACCACTACAAACATAGTTGAGCAAATCTCTCTGGCCTTTTGTTTGAAGGTTTTAGGGTAGATGCCCAGTAAGGGAATAACTGGGTCTGTTGGTATCTCTATAGTCAGCTTTTTCAGTAGTCTCCATATTGCTTTCCAAAGTGGTTGTACCATACTACATTCCCACCAACAGTGGATGAGTGTTCCTGATTCTCCACATCCTTACCAGCATTTATTTTCGTTTGATTTTTTGATGTTTGCTAACCTTATTGGGGTAAGGTGGAATTTCATAGTTGTTTTAATTTGCATTTCTCTGATGATTAGGGATGATGAACATTTTCTTAAGTGTGTGTTTGCCTTTTTTATTTCTTCCTCTGTGAACTGCCTGTTCATCTCTTTGCCCCATTTTGTGAGTGGGGTGTCTGACTCCTTACTGTTTAGATTTTTGAGTTCTTTGTAGATTCTAGAGATTAGGCCTCTATCAGTTGGATAACCCGCAAATATTTTCTCCCATTCTGTGGGTTATCTATTGGCTTTGATTATTGTATGCTTGTCTGTAAAGAAACTCTTCAGCTTCATATGATCCCATTGGTTGAGTGACTGTTTAAGATTGTGAGCTACTGGGGTTTTGTTCAGGAAGTCTTTTTCCATTCCTATATCATGGAAAGTACTTCCTAAATTGTCTTCCAGTAGTATTTAAGTTTCTGGTCTTATATTGAGGTCTTTGATCCATTTTGGTTTGAGTGTAGTGCATGGTGAAATGTGTGTATCAAGTTTCAGTTTTCTGCATGTGGTTATCCAGTTTGTCCAGAACCATTTGTTGAAGATGCTGTCTTTTTTTCAGCGTATATCGTTCGGGCCTTTCTTGAATATCAAGTAGCTATAGTTGCTTGACCCAAAGTCCAGGTCCTCAAGTCTATTAGATTGATCTATACTCCTGTTTTTATGCCAGTACCATGCTGTTTTTATTACTATGGCTTTGTAATATAGCTGTAGATCATGTATGGTGATGCCTCCAGAGGAATTTCTTTTGCTGAGGTTGTTTGTTTTTTTTATAGGGTCTGAGGATCCTGACTCAGGTACTCAGAGTTCTGCAACAATTGCTTTATAATCTTATTTATATATGAGTTATCTCTTACCCAGCCAGATTTTTTTTTTTTTTTTTTAATCCACAGTCTAGAACCCCAGCCCATGGAACTGCACCTCACACAAAATGTGTCTTCCTACCTCCATTAACCTAATCTAGAAAATCCTGAACTACTATGTCAGGAGAGTCACTTCCCTGCTGATTCTAAAGCTTGTCAAATTGACATTCACAGCTTAACTATCACATATAGGTGTCAGTTCTGTTCAGACATCTAAACTGAGTTTTAACATATTTGTTTGCTACAAATCTAAATTTTTATATAGTACAAGTATTGTCAAATTTTGCATTATTAGTAGACAACACTCATGAATGAACAAAGAGTCACTTCATAGTCATTTAATATTTGTCCCTCTTTCTTCTTCCCTCAAATAAGGACAACTACTTCAAAGGCAGGTAAGTAGGCTGGAGGGATTGCTTAGCAATTATGGTACTTACTTACAAAGGACCCAGGCTCAATTCCTCAGAACCCATATAGGCAGATTCACATGGTGGTTCATGCATCTCGAGTTTGTTTACAGTGAGTGGAGGCCCTAGCATGTCCATTCTTTCTCTCTTTTTATCTCTCTATCTCTGAAATAAATAAAATACATTAAAATACCAGCACTCGGGAGGCAGAGGTAGGAGGATCGCCGTGAGTTCGAGGCTACACTGAGACTCCATAGTGGATTCCAGGTCATCCTGGGCTAGAGTGAGACCTTACCTCGAAAAACCAAAAAAAAAAAAAAAAAATTAAAATAAAAGATAGGTAAGAGAAGGCAAAGACACCAACAACTAAATTTCAGTCATTTTAAAGAAAACTTGGCAAATAATTGGCAAAGGTTTAATTGGGTCACACTAGGTCTTATGCATCATTGTAAAAAACTGATGCTTCCAATTTTAATGGTTTTATCATATCATCTAATACAGGTATATGATATTTTTTACTATTAATCTTATAAGAAATGACCAAAAATGAATTTTTACATAGCTCATTTACTGTAATATGTATTTTTATTCAATTTTATATTAGGGTGATTTTCATACTATCTTTATACAAGTTTTTTATAAAAAGATAATAAAGGTAATATTCCTAGGTATAATTTAATGTCTCATGTTACTTAGCATACATGGAATATCAGATGGGCTGATAGTGCTGGACTATTTATTTTACAGTAGCTTTGTATTTCATACATTCCAGCTCCAACTCCATTTAATCAGTACGCTGTAAAAAAATATGAACACTATAATTATAACAACAAAAAGAACCTAAAAATACATATAAAAGTAAAAATAATATGTCTTAAAGTCAATTTCTCCTTTTATATTTCTTTTTTTAAATTCCATAGCCATTCTCTCCATTTTTAGAAAACATTACGAATCATCTTAAACCATGACGCATGTTGTATTTATTTTTACAACCCAAATGAGCTAAATGGTGTCAAGCTCTCTTTATCCTTAAAGATAAAATGATATGAACAAAAGAATTTATCAAGTGTTTGGTCCACATTTACCTACATTTTCAGCATAGTTACCAGTCTTTCATTATTTTGGTTGTTTTCTCACTCACTGCTCTGTAGCATATAAGACAAAGCCAGATACTCTGAGCTGTCCCTACCTGGTGTTTTTGATAAGGGTGTACAGTTACTGCTTATTATGTTCAGAAAACCAAAAAAGAAATAGAGAAAGAGACCATTTAAAGAAATAAAAAAAAATAGACACCAGGAGATCACAATGGTAATAAAATTTACTCAGGGAAGGGCCCCCTTCATTAAAATATTTAATTGGGTAAAATCTAGAATATGTTTACTGTATGCCACAGTTTTAACCTGTCAAAAAACTGAGTCTTATGATTAAACCTTCACTTATTAACAGCTCACTGATTCTGATTTATTATGACTTAAGGGTTACAAAAACTAACTTTAAGGCTCTCCATAAAATAAATAAGGTTCCTCAGTTTGTCAAAGTTTTAATTATTGAAAAAAAAAGCTAAGTCTTAAGATAAAGGATCACATGTAAGTGTTTAATATCCAATGATGAGGTATTCAGACCTAAAGATATTGTAACTTTAAATATAGGCCCTGTTTTATTTATGCTAATTTTATCAAATGGTCATCACTAGGTGTAATCAGTTAGGTTTAAGTGATTTAATTTTAATCACTATAATCTTTATCCTCCTGTTAGGTAAAATATGTTGAGAAAGCTTTCCTAAGCTTTATCAATTTTGTCATGGGTAAGACACAAAATTGTTTTATGCTAATAAAATTCCTAATGTACATAAGATAAATTACTATCCAAGATTAAACTAAAAACATTGGTTACCAAATAGTGTTTTCTCTTTCAAAAGAAGTTTGTCAAGGGTTATATTAGAGCTTAGCTGTTTTGGCTCAACAATGACCAGATTCTGCTCTGTTATATGCAAAGTAATGCTCATTTCTGACATCTCAAGTCCAGTGCCTGAGAAAAAATTAACTCTTAAAACATATCCTCTGCTTTAGGGTACAACCTTATGCTCAAACAATTGTCTTTATCTGAAAATAATAATTTCAAACTCTGTGGTTCTGTTTCCAATATCCCTTTGGCAATTGGTACCCACAAAGGTATCTGGACTAATCAAAGATGTTTTCAAACCCAATTGCCAAGACTTTATACTGTCTTAATTGTCTTTTTGCTGATAATTTCTATGTTAAATTAATTGGTTTAGATTTATATTGTTTTCAAAAATGTTAATGGGTTCTGCCTAGATAGCTACAGGACAAGATATACATACTTTCCACACTTCAGATATGGCCTATGCTGTCACAGGACAACTAAACTTAAAAAGGAAAGACAAAATAGCTTTAAGTTCTTTTGCCATTCTTTAGCTATATCTATTTCAGTACTCAAATGTGCTATATGTATATACATACATCCAGGTTAATGTAACTTTCTTTCTATATGTTCTTATAACCTATGTAAAAGCCAAAGCCAATTAGAGTCATGAGAACTAAAAAGGCCAGTATTTTGGCTACTGCTCCCAGGTCATGAGGCTACTAAACATATATGTGACTCTGACCAAGGGTCACTTAGTTCAAAGAATTCCTTATACTGAGAATAATAGTTAATCTCTTCTAACTTGTGCCAGAACATAATTAAATAAGTTCTGAGACCATAAATATATTTGTACAGCCCTTAGTAATATACTATGGCTATATGGTACCAATATTTGGCCCTGGATACCCTCAATACAAATATAAAGAGGCACACACTAAGACACTATTATGCCAAATATGGTATATTCACCATCATCAAAGTTAAATACTGTGTATATATTCTTGATAACTCTGCTAATATCTCATCTGTTATTTTATTTTATTTTTATTTACTTGAGAGAGAGAGAGAGAGAAAGAGAAGGAGAATAGGTGCTCCAAGGCCTCCGGCCACTGCAAATGAACTCCAGACACATGTGCCACCTTATGCATCTGGCTTATGTGGGTCCTGGGGAATTGAACCAAGGTCCTTTAGCTTTGCAGACAACTGCCTTAACTGCTAAGCCATCTCTCTGGCTCCATATCTCATCTGTTTTATAAACCACACAAAAACAGATTCTAGGTCATGTCAAACACTACTGTGCCATTCAATAAGCAATTCTGGAAAAAATAAATCTCAGCCAGCTCAAATTTAAATGCTCCTGAGACAATCCAACTCCATCTACCTGGGTTCCCTCAACTGTTTCCCAAGGACTAAAAATACACACACACACCTCTAAAGGCAACCAGTTTGCTGCATACCCATTTCTCATTAACTCCTTACTTTTATTCTTTGTCCCCAACATTTTCTTCCAGCACTGTCTTCCTGAACTCCATCAGTACACTTTTGAGGACCTTTAAAATAGTTCCCCTCTCTGGGGCAGACTCTGTAGCTGCCATATTTTTATACCTCCCATTCAGCTGGAAGTAATTTAAGATCTGTTGTCATCATCCCTGTATTCTAATAGCAGTTACATTGTTTTCTCATGAGAGGAGGGAATGAGAGGAGGGAACAGTTGAGGTAACTGGATCCCTAGAAGTAAAAAAAAAAAACAAAAAAAAAACTGTGTACTTGCTAGAAATCAGAGATGATCTGAATTCTTATCTCTTGCCCAGTTTCCTAGACCTGTTTTTTTTTTTTTTTTCTTCCCAAAACAAATCAGGGTCCCTCCTGGGAGGGAGGCCTTTCATAGGATTTAAACTCTGTGTTTCATCAAATTCATCACCCAGAATTTGATGTCAGGTCTAACATCTTCCTGAGACAGCTCCTAGCCCTAACCAACCAGCTGTCCCTGTGGTTCACCTGAGCCAAAAGACAGGCCTCTACTATTAGGTTATAGATATCTTTGCAAAGGGAGGGCCGACTCTCTGATCACTTGGAAACTTCCAGCTATGAATGAGTTTTTCCCTTGTTTGGGCCTGGGCTCCGTGGACACAGGCCCAGCATGGACAGCCCACTAGTCCTTACTCTCCACATGGGCTCTTTGACCACCTCCAGCTCCCCACATGGTAGTAACTCCTTGAACTTTCTTTTCTCTCTTTACTTTCCATGGTTTTCCCAAGCTCTCTCCTTGGTATCTCTAGTCACTTGGGTGCCTTTCCTTGGCTCTGTACTTCCCTCAATAATTATAATAATTTAATAATTATCCTTCTCAATATTTTGTTATTCAATTACTTGATTAAAATTAAAGAAACCTAAGGTTTGAGATTTAAGGACTTCACTGGAACCCTAAACCCTGTTACAATTTCATCCTATTTTCTGTTCTTTCTGTGCTCATCAGATTCTATTTGCCAGTATTCCAAATCCTCTCAATGTCCTCTGCCATCTTCTTTGGTCTTTACTTTCACCATCTGTCCAACGTTCAAGTAGCTTTCATCCTAATTTTGTCACTGAAGTCTACTACACAGAAACCTAACCAGAGTGTAGCAGATGGGAGTTTTCTGATTTCAGTGACTCCAATATTAATCAATAAATTCATTAGGTATTTGAATGCACAATGCTAAATATAACTTATGAACTGAATTTTTTAAAAAATCAAGCATTATCCTTCCAATCTTTATTGAACACTATGTTCTTTTAAAAAAAGATGCTTACATAAAGGGTTAATTTACTGTCATGTCACTCAGTTTGTTTTAGTCAACAATGAGCACTAAGGGACAATATTTCTCCACAGATGTTATTTCCGTTTGATTCTGGGAAGCACAATAAATTATAATAAAATAATAAAAGAAGAGAGAGATAGGAAACAGGAAAAGAAACTAAACTATGCTACCTGTTTGCCTGTTGTTTACATGATTATTAAATATTCCCATGCATGCATTCAATCAATCTCTCCAGATGCATCTCACTTCCCAAAAATTCATCATGTCATTTGACCAAACATGGTTTGTGCATTTAATAATTGAAGTGACAAAGTGTAATAAACTTTAACTTATTTCCTCCTTTGACCTACTTGTTTTCAGCCTTTGAGAATTTCAGTTTGTTAGAAAGTCTGTTGTTCAGCAGAGTTCAAGAAATCATGTCATGAGAATTGACATGGGATTTTGTCCATCTGCCCAATTACCAATAGACACTTGTCCCACAGTCACTTTAGCTTACCAAGTTTATTAAAACATTATATTAATTTTCCCTAAAATACTTTAATACCCCTACTCTCTGAGTGAATCTGAGTGTTGATTCTGCAATTTTAAGCCCTGGAACTAATTTGATTTTTGCTCACTCTTCACTCTGTAGAACCTATGCTCCAACCTACATTGCTATTCACCAAGTCCCCTCCCATGCTTTGTAAATGGTCTCCTCATCAATTAAAACACACTAATGCCTAGACACCAAAGCAACAGATTATGAAGTAGTTGGGATGGATCAGGGACATCAGGGTTTTCATATCTGTCTAGGTGGTTCTAATGTGTGGTAATTCTTCATAACCACTGACACCGGCAATCTATCCAATGCCTTAATTCCTCCACACTTTCTCCATTTTAATAATCTTGTATTTTAGCATATGACAGAAGACAACATCAGAAAATGTTTTATAACTAAAGCTAGGCTTTCTTTAAAAGGATACAGATAGCTCTCATTATTAAGGTAAAGATCACCCATCAGTAAGATGGATGACTTTGGTTCACCCAAAGCTACCCAACTGGAAGAAGATATGTGTAACATACCTGTCTAACAAAGCAATCATACACACAGAGTATTGAAAATTCTTGAAAATTAATGAGAAAACATTTAAAGATATGCAAAAAACATAAATATCCACTTCACTAATGAGGTGCTCAGTAGTCAATAAGAACATGAAGAGGGCATCAAAATCATAAGTCACAAAGAAAATGCAAATATAAACTATGGTAAGTTACCACTACACATCCCGCACATTGATCAAATAGTTTGGCCATAAAAGTAGTGGCATGTGAGTTCAGAATTGGAGTTATACCTCTCTAGTCATTAGTTGTAAAAACAGAAAACTGTTTGGCGCTATGTATGAATACTAATCATAGCTAAATCTATAGACTCTAAATTCCTACTAGTGATTCTACCTTACCCTGAGGAATTAGCCCCAAAATATGTTTAATGTTTGCATATATCTATGTTTATGCAATCAAAAGTTTGAGTATGTTTTCATGTACAGTGAAATGTATGTGTGCATATAAGACATATACAGCATTATTTAAAATAACCAAAGAATGACAAACAACCTCAATATATTTTTTCTTTTTGTTGAATAGTGGTATTTTTAATGCAATTCCCCCATGTTTGGCAATTATTATACAGATACCACATTGACACAGGCATACTGAATAATGAGATCTAGATTAAGAACACTGATAATAAACTGGGTATCTGTCTCACACTGCAAGAGTGTAAAATGAGTGCTGCCCATTCTGCCTTAGTCAGAAAGTAGGAGGAACCTGCAAATTCATACTTGATAGATTACATTTGCCTAATGACTTGTCCTATATCCAAATAAACGTAATTATTCTTAAAACAATGTCTGGGCCTTTAAGAAGATATTATTGATCATTTATTTTCTGTGAAATATGAGGATGTTATTATTAAAGAAAAATTCTTCCTTTCCCAAATATACAAGTTGCTATTATTCCCCCAAAATTCTAGATTAATTTAGATCACCACATCTATGAGTTCATTTAAAATAAAGCTTAGCATCTGGGTATGGTGGTACATGCCTTTAATCACAGCACTTGGGAGGCAGAGGTAGGAGAATCGCCATGAGTTTGAGGCCACCCTGAGATTACATAGTGAATTCCAGGTCAGCCTGCGCTAGCGTGAGACCCTACCTCGCAAAGCCAAAAAGCAAAAAAATAATAATAATAAAATAAAGCTTAGTGAGTACAGAGCAAATGTTATGATTATTACCACTAAAAGGATCAATTGTATATAATGGTACCAAAATAAAATTTTATTGCCTAGTAAAAAAATTCATTCTATTATATTTAAAGATGATTGTCAATCAACCAAGAAGCTACTCTCTTGCAGACAATCTATATTAGACAATTATTTAGGGGAGCATCTAATAATGTAATTCCTAGTTCATAAAATACTCGGAACTCTACTGCTTATGTACTTTCTTAAACTGGTTGTTAGCTCTAAATCTTAGCAACAAGCAGTAATACAAAAGTCCCCATCACCATCATTTTTTCTAATAATGTGCTCTTAACAGCCTAAGGAAATTTGGTCTATGTTTAATCCTTTAATTCATGCATTAAAGCCCATAAACCTCAGGCTTACATCCAACATTCAGATTTATGGCATCAAAAATATATTGTTATTGTGAGCTGTCATAATTTTTATTAATAAAAGTGTAATTTTTCCAAATTGATAAGAATTATTATAATTTTTACTTAGTATACATTGTATTTATATTGGAAAACATTTAAGTAACTAGAAATTATATCAAATTGATGTTCATATTAGACTTATTTGGCAAGCAAAAAAACCATTAATTTTAGGGCTATGTTTGAAGAAAACATAAAAGCAAAATAAAAAGATTAAATATATCATAAAATTATTTTATATGTTATAAGAGAAGAAACTGGGCTGGGTGGCAGAGTGCTGGCTGCTTGACATGTGAAGCTGAAGAACATGGTCCCCAGCCCTGCAAAAGATAAATAACTTGGACTTCTTGGCCAGTATTGCAAGGTACTTATTCTGGAAGCAGGAGGAAAGGGATGTTACATAAGCAAATACATGTTGGGTATATCTCATAATTTACAAATCACAGAAGAGGCCTGTCAAAGAGAAATCTTAAAATTATTTTACCTGTGATCTCCTAAAAGTATATGAGAAGAGCAACATTTTTCTATTTTAAATATGGATGGACCTGGCTCTAAAGTGAACCGCTGAAGCGTTATTTTTGTGTGCACAAGAATAAGTCTGATTAAAGACTAAAAAAAATTTAAAAGAAGTGCCTGGACACATCACATGACTTGGAGAAACAAGACAAATAGAGTTTAGGCCATTTTCTTGGAATAGAGAAAATTGTAAATCATTTGGCTGGCAAGTTGTCTTAAAGTAGTTCATGGTTTCTTAGGGAAATGTTTGCAACTAGCTTTCTTGATAAGTGGGGAAAGAGAGTGAAAGAGAGGCAAAGAAGGAGACTTACAGAATTTATAGGCATACTGGCTAGAAGGCAGTATTTTGTGCTATCTTGAAGAATTTATTCCCAAATTGAGGCAGGCAAACAGGAAAGGACAGGAAATTAGTTTAGCAACCTCTTACACCACTTGGCTTGGCTAGTAAATAAATCCTTTTCCTCACAATGCACCTAATGACCTGTTAGCAACATGGGGCCCCTGCAATAAACTCCATGCACATCCTGCTTCAAATAATGGACTAAGCCTCTCTGCTGCTAAAAACCTTTGTACCACACTTTCCTGATTAGTTTCAATTTAAATATGTTCTTAGATATATCTTAGATTAGACAACAGGGGATACCTGTCTTGCATGGGTTTTGAGTGCATGCACAGCAAGGCAAATGGTATCTTATAGTTGAACTATTAGGGTGAACACCCTATTGATCATCTGGCAAGTATGCATAATTGGGCATATTTATGATCAAAATCAGATGCATCATAGAAAGGGGCATGTGCAGTAGAGAAAGGATTAACTTTTTCAAGTCTGTCAAGCCAAGCAATAAATACAACTCTTAAATTCTTTGTTACTCAGGTCTCCTGCTGCCCCACTTGGCAATGTATTCAAACTTGTATTATCACTTTGATCTTAATAACATTTCTTGTTGCTTTAATTTTTGTGTACTTCTTTTCCATTTTTTAAATTTTTATTTTTTATTGACAACTTCCATAATTGTAAACAATATCCCATGGTAATTCCCTCCCCCCCTACTTTCCCCTTTGAAATTCAACCCTCCATTATAACCCCTCTACCTCTCAATCAGTCTCTCTTTTATTTTGATGTCATGATCTTTTCCTCCTATTATGATGGTCTTGTATAGATAAAGTCAGGCACTGTGAGGTCATGGATATCCAGGCTATTTTGTGTCTGGAGGAGTATGTTGAAAGGAGTCCTGCCCTTCCTTTGGCTCTTACATTCTTTCTGCCACCTCTTCCACAGTGGACCCTGAGCCTTGAAAGGTGTGATGGAGATGTTTCAGTGCTGAGAACTTCTCTGTCACTTTGTTTCAGCACCATGGTGTCTTCTGAGTCATCCCAAGGTCACCACAATCTGAAAATAGAAGCTTCTCTAACCAAAAGTGAGAGCAGCATTAGTATATGGGTATGAACAGTAAGAGAAGTGCTTACTGGGCAGTTTGGTGAGCATAGTATATACTTTCAGCCAGAAACCAGCAGACATTACACCCCTAGGGTTCATGACTACCCCTGTTGTAGGTTTTCAGTATCAGGTGTGTATTCCTTCCCATGTAGTGTACCTCCAGTCAAATTAGAGGGTGGCTGGTTTCCCCCATAACAGACGTGCCACTATTGCACCCATTGGCTCATTTGCCTGGGTGGCCAAATATAAGGCTTGCAATGCTCACTATTGAGTATCTTCACTAGTGATTTCTCTCCAACTAAACTGCATGTAGCATGGCTTTTTCCAGCTTTCTATCAGCTAGTCTACATGGAGGAGGTTTTCAGCTCAGCTCCAGCAGAATTTCTCAGTGGCCTTACAGCCCAAGTATGTGGAATCTTCAGCAGTAGGGTTTTACCATCTATTCTTGGTAGGAAACCAGAGGCCTCAACAATGTCCTGTAATGTTTCAGGGGCATCATGTACCTCCCTGGCCAACAACTCACTGGAAGATACTGCATCCCTGGCACTGAAAATTTCCAAGTAATACTCTATGGCTTCTAAGTGTTCTATTGTTCAAAAAAGTAGGTTTCCATATGACTTATTTATATCCTCTTAGATTTTGATTAGGCCTCCCGAATTCAATCTCTTCCACTGACTTCACTCAGGCCCCCATTAATCTGTCCAGTCATTTGTAGCTAGGACCCACATATGAGGGAGAATATGTGATGCTTGGCTTTCTAGGCCTGGATTACCTCACTAAGTATATTATTTTCCAGATCCATCAATTTTCCTTCAAATTTCATAACTTCATTTTTTTTTTTTTTTTTACCACTGAGTAGAACTCCATTGTGTAAATGAGGCACTATCAACCTGTAGGCACCCATCCAGGGACCATTGGTTACATCTTTCACTCCTAATTGTCCAAAATGTTTACGGACCTAAAAGGAGGCAGAATCTCTCTACAAATCCCAACAAACAGTCACTTACATGTGTTTTTATTGTTGTTTAAAATGTAGTTGTTAGGGCTGGAGAGGTGGTTTAGTGACTAAGGCATTTTCATGCAAAGACAAAGGTCCCAGGTTCAATTTCCCAGTACCCACATAATCCAGATGCACAAGGTGGTACATGTATCTGGAGTTCATTTGCAGTGGCTAGAAGCCCTAGCACACCCATCCATTCTCTCTCTTTCTCCCTCCCAATCTCTGTCTCTCTCAAATAAATATTTTTTTTTAATGTGGGTGTCAAGCTGGAGGGATTGCTTAGTGGTTAAGGCATTTGCCTGCAAAGCCTAAGTACCCAAGTTGGCTCCTCCAGGACCCATGTTAACCAGATGCATAAGGGGGTGTGTGCTTCAGGAGTAGTTCACAGTGGCTGGAGGGCCTGGTGTGTTCATTCTTTCACTCTCCCTCTTTCTCTGTCAAATAAATATTCTTTTTAAATGTGGTTGTCTATAATGATGATCTCTCTTATGATACTCTTTTAAATTGCCCATTAATTTAAACAAACTTTTTAAACTCTTTAAACAATGAGGCCATTCATTTTACTTTAAATCTAAACAATGTTTTGTACTTTCTAGGAATATCGTTCTTCTACATACTTTAGTTTAGTGCTAGTTTGAAAGGATGTTCTCTTGTATATTCAGGAGTATTACTAAAGCTTCTTGGATTTCCAGCTACATGGCTGGAGGAGATGTCACTGGATGGATCCTCGGGTAATAACCTAAGGTGTTTGTTACCGGGGGCAGATCGTAAATCCAGCCTAAGATATGGAAAGTGTGTGAGCTCTGCCTGTGATTCCTGGAGTGTGCTTGCTTGTGCTGGTGGGGGTTACTGTTTTTTTATCTCTGCATAAAAAGGGGCCAGCTTCTCATGTCATTATGGAATTTACCCCCAATCTATAAGCTTCAGATAAATTCTTTCCTTCAATAACTTCTGCCTGATTTGGAAGTTCATCCCAGCAATGGGAAGCTGACCACAACAACCAAAAAGCTTTAAAATGTACTATGACATAAATACACTTGTGAAGCAAGTGCACTGTCACCAGCTTGTGTGAGTCCCGTGAGTCTGAACATGCACACACTCGTGCATGTGTGTACACACACACACACACACACACACACACACACACACACACACACTACATGTCCAGTAAAAGACAAAAGAACTCTTAGATGTACTGAAAGCCAATAACAATTGATCTGGAAATCTGTGCGGAACAGATTAGAGTCTCAACTGTGCATATCTTGATGTCTTGAATCACAACCCTAGGACTTAACCAGCCTACCCTAGGTTTCATAGCTTTGATCAGTGGGAATCACTGAGTTAAAATGTTGAACAAAATTCTACTTCTCAAAGAAAATGGAATAGTTTAATGGTTGCTAGAGCTTGGAGGACTGCCATATAAGAAATTTCTCAGTGGGTACAGAGTTTAAGTCACACAAGCACACATACACACATACACACACGCACACACACACACATAATATATATAGGCATATATATATATATATTTCATTCAATAAGTAGTCATAAAATATGCAGTTACTTAACTTCAGAAAGACTTTCATCCTAATATTTTAATAGGTAAAATAATAGATTTCACAGTTTGGGCTTACATGTGTGTTATATAATTTAGATTTAAGAGCATCATAAGATTTTGTAATTGCATATTGGAACAACTACCTGAATTTGATAAAATGTTTCCATTCTGTTCTTCTCATTGTTTTGACTACCAGGGATGGGATGAGCTAGAGTGGAAAGCAAACCCAATCATGACACAATTTACTTCTATGATGTCATATCATGGGAGTCATTCCATATCCTGCTAATGAGAATCTTCTTTCCATGTTTGGAAAAACAAATTTCCTGTCCTTCTTGAAGCCATAAGGAGATACAAACCGTGCTACCATCTGCCATGATGCTGATTTTGTGAAGAAGACAACTTGTGAGGACTGACCTGATATCAGAGAACAAGATATAGTGCGACATACCACAGCTTCTTGCTAGCAACTCACCTGGGGCACACTTGAGCAGTTCAGCTACATTTAGCCAGTGAATGCCTGCCTAAGAGAGAAAATGTTGAGTATCTATCACTTGCAGGAAAAATTATTCTCAAATACTGAAATTAAAATATAGAAATCAGAGCTGAAAAGATAGCTTATCAGTTAAGGCACTTGCCTGCAAAGCCTAAAGACAAGGCTTTCGTTGCCCAGTAACCATGTAAAGCCAGATACATAAGGTGGCACATACATCTGGAGTTCATGCAGTGACTTAGAGACCCTAAATTCCCATTTTCTCTTTCTCTCTCTCTCTCTCAAATAAATATTGTTTAAAATATATAGAAATATATTTTCCAGAAAAAATTCTGACTCAAATTTTATTTATTTATTTTTAATTTATTATTGACATACTTATTATGGACACATCATGTATTGGTACCATCTTTCCCTCCTCCTTGCCCCCATTGTGCTGGGGGCCCACTTCAGTGGGGTTTCTGGTATTCCCTATGGGGTTATGGGTTATGCATGGTGGGAGCAGCAGTCAGTTGTTTGGGGGAGGCATTGCCACTGGGCATGATGTCCCAAGCTGTGGCTCTTACAATCTTTTGCCCCCTCTTCTGCAAAATTTCCTCAGCCATAGTAGGTGTGTTTTAAGTCTACTTCAGTGATGGGCTCTTAGGAGCCTCTGGATCTCTGTTCGGTATGTGTTGATTATCCCCAGTGTCAAGCTCATCATGGAAGCTGCATTATTACCCATCTCCCCACTTCATCTGCAGTTTCAGCTGGGGCTTGGCTGAAGTGTGAGGGGTAGTTTATCTTTTGGGGTTGTGCTATCTTCTGAAAAAGAAAAACATATTCTCCAATGGAGAGTGAAGTCAGCATAAGCTGAATAGGATACGCGTTATTAATTAAGGGAACATTTGGTGGACGTATCCCTTTTTTTAGCCAAAGACTAGTGAGAGCTTGACACTGGAGAGCCTAATCTTTGTCTCCATAGGTTTCTAGCCTGGTTCCCACAGATATGGGTTTCTTTCCACTGAGTGGATCTCTTACTACTGTGCTGTGTGCCACTATTGCCCTAGTATACACATCTTGTAAGGGTGTTTGCTTTTGAGTAGCTTAGACCTCTGGTTGGTCTGACCGCTGCTGGCCACTTTACCCTAGTAGCTCATGTAGTGTTATCGAGTAGTAGACATGCTAACTGGTCCAGCCAGGTATCTCCATGTTCTGTGCCAGTAGCATATAGTATCTTCAGTAATAGTGTCCTACCTTTTACCTCAGGTGGGTAATCAAGTGCTTTGACAGAAATTTGTCTTGTTTGGGGGACCTCATAATTCTCTCCAAACAACAGCTCAAGGTGGGTAGCAACCAATCTCTGTAACTGGGAGTTACATACCAAGGTCAAAAAAATTCTCGGGGCTGGGCAGATGGCTTAGTGGTTGAGCACTTGCCTGTGAAGCCTAAGGACCCTGGTTCAAGGCTCGATTCCCCAGGACCCATGTTACCCAGATGCACAAGGGGGAGCACACGTCTGAAGTTCATTTGCAGTGGCTGGAGGCCCTGGTGCACCCATTCTCTCTCTCGGCCTGTCACTCTCAAATAAATAAATAAAAATTTAAAAATAAATCAATAAAATTACAGAAGAACTTTACAAGGCAAGCACAATTCTTGTAAAGTTCTTCTATAATTTTATTGATTTATTTTTAAATTTTTATTTATAATTGCCAATTATCATGGGAACAGTTTATCAGAGTATGGATTATCTGAAGGTTTTCTCTTCTATTTGGCCTTTTCGCAGCTCATTAGCACGTCAACAAGAAAGTTAAGGCTAAGTAAAGAAAGGCTGCTAAAATTCTAAAGAAATAAATTTTCCCTTTGTCAACAGCAAACCTAACTAAGCATTTGAAGATGTAAGAAAACTTAATCAAAATGGGATGGATAAAAATGTGTATATGATTAAAATTTGCTATGACTAAAAATAAAATAAAATAAAATAAATAAATAAATAAATAAATAAATCATTCTCAAGGTTAGGTTTTATCCCACCCTCTCCAGGGCCCTTCTTTCCAGGTGTTCCCCCAACTCCCTTTGAGGGTTATATCTTTAGTCTAACTCCAAGTATAAATGTTTCTGTGCTACCAGTTCATTTTGGATTTAGTTTTGTGTCTGTTTCCCCTTTCCCCTCCCCTAAGCCCTCCCACCCCTATTATCTGGGCCTTGAGTTATATATCAGTTAAGTCAGCAACTTGAGCTAATCCAGGTTAGAAACCTCAGGTCAGTGAGACCATGCAGCACTTGTTTTTCTGTGATTGTATGAGTTTGATGAGTAGGATCTCTTCTAAGTCCATCCATTTTTCTACAATTTTCATTGCATTTTTACTGCTGAGTAGAATTCCATTGTGTAAATGTATCACAACTTCCTTATCTACTCATCCAATGATGAGCACCTAGGTTGATTCCAGTTCTTAGCTATTATGAATTGAGCAGCTATAAACATGGTTGAGCAAATATCTCTGAGTGAAGCATGGAGCATTTAGGGTAAATGTCCAGTAAGAGGATAACTGGGTCTGTTGGCAGCTCTATATTCATCCTTTCAGGAATGTCCATATTGATTTCCATACTGCTGACTCAATTTTTAAGGACTTTATTTTACATTCTAAAGACCAATAGGAAAATTGAATATAGGATATTGAATTATATCATAATAACAATAGAAGCACCTGAAACAATCCATTTTAATATAAAAATCCATCAATATAATCTTCAACTTTTAGTCATGTTTACCTAAGAGAATGACTTGGTTTTCCTTCCATAGTTTTACATGCCCATGAGCTGGGCAAAATTGATTTGAATTGGCTCAATATTCAACAAAGGTTGCTTCATGCAATTAGTAAAATTTTAGGCAGGACTACAAAATACTAATGGTCCTCAAGGAAAATTAATTTTTAGACAAAATAAAGATGATACAAAAAATAGAATAGGGAACACAATAGTACAACTGAGTGAAAAATAAACTATGATATGTAAAAAAGATCCTAAAAGTCTGGTTAATCTTAGACTCTGTGCTATTCAAGAGATCAGAACTTCTAGACGAAGAAATAATTTTTCCTCCAAACTTTAATTACTTTTTTCCCTGTAAGATAACCACTAATAATTATAATAGGTGGTACCTGTCCTACATTTTTTAAAATCATTTCCTCTCATAACTTGTTCTTTTTTTAGTAATCACATGAAAAGAAAATCATTTCACAGTTACTGTTTTCTTGTACTATGCCAGGTTCAATTGTACAGATTGAAAATGTTATCAGACTAAAACAAGCTTTTAACATGATAAGCTTGAATTCTCTTACTGGCAGAATAACTAATGTCATAGGTTAGGAGGGAAGTAGTATACAGAATTAAGAAAGAAAAAAGCTCACATATTCTCAGTGCCACCCATAATGTCTACCTCCAACTAGTACCCATATATGAAGCTTCTTAAATGATGTTGTAACCCGTCCCTCTAGTCTTGACCTGAAGTTTCAGAAATACTGGCATTGATATATGAAATACAAAGATAATTCACAAAACTCATTTTACCAGATAGTTTCACCTTCTGCCCCCATCAATCTTATTACAACGTCTGTCAAAAGGAAGCAAATTGCCTTGCTTAGATTCCTCCCCCAGACACAGTAGAGGAAGTGCTGAGGGCCAATATGAATACCCAAAGGGACGGGAATAAAGACAGTGTGGTACTGGCCTCATTAATTAACTTCCAAATAGTAATATTGGAGCATATTGCAATGCTTGTTTTGGAAAAAAAATGGATATGCCCTCTGTATGTTTTTACAATGTGTTGGAGTAGACAATATTCTCTAATCTCAGTGGCTGAAAAGTCTCATTTTGGCATAGTTTTGCCATTATCTTCTCTTTATTTTCCCACTTTAGAGCTATTCAACCAATCTTATCTGCAACTTTTTTCCCTTCTTTACACAAACTACTGTCCTGGCTCAATGAAGAAAAAAAAATAGATAAATTTTGGAAAAAATATTTTGAAGATTTGAAACAAAATATAATTCCTAAATTTCTCATTTGCTTGATGGGTAATGAATATTTAGCATTTAGTATATCCCTATTATCTACTAGACAAAAATGAGAAATTTAAGTGTTGGGCATGTTCAAAAAATAGGTTATTTCCTTGTGAATTTGAATTTATGTTTTATTTATAAAGCAAGAAAAATTGCTAGTATTTACCATAAATTGTGAAATTATGTGAACTCTGTGAGCAGCTCTTCATAGTGCTTAGGAATCAGATAATACAGGACCTTTTTCTTGGAAGCATTATGAAAGCTCTTCCTGTACCAGACTGAGACTTGCTAAAGATCATTCAGATATCATAAAGGGAAGAGAGGAAACATTACAGGGGGAGAGAGTGGTGTTAAACAAAGGCTATGGGGCAGGAGGGAGCACAGGATGCTCAAGGGCCTGAGAATGCCAGAGGAACTGAATGTAATGTGCAAATAATACAATATGCAGCAGGAAGCAAAAAGAGCACAAATTCCTTTGTTTTCAGCTGCTGTCTTCACTGTAATCCTGAATTCTGGCTGAGAGTGATGTATTATCTACACCAAAAGTTGAGTGTAGATCTTCCTCAAACTTACAAACCCAAAAGCTAATAGCAGCTTGCCTCGAACTGCCTTTATTTGTCATTCTCAAAATAACATCCCCAGAAGTATTCCCTACAAATCCTACAACCTTAGGATTGTTTGGTTCAAGAATCTGAAACCAGTTCTTCCTTCAATTTGGACATACCACCTGTCTGAGCAAAGTAGTCTGCTAAGTGTGCAGCACCGAGACATGGACATATCTCATGTTGCAGTCAGGTTCTCATTGCTGGCAGAAATCATCCAACCAAGAACAGCTTGTGGGAAAGAAAAAAGATTTATTTTTGCTTACAGACATGAGGGGAAGCTCCACGATGGCAAAGGAAAATGATGGCATGAGTACAGAGTGGATATCACCTCTTCACCAACATCAGGAAGACAACAGCAACAGGAGGGTGTGCCAAACACTGGCAAGGGGAAACTAGCTATAAATCCTATAAGCCCGCCCCCAACAATACACTGCCTCCAGAAGGCATTAATTCCAAAATATCCATCAGCTGGGAACCTAGCATTCTGAACACCTAAGTGTGTGTGGGACACTTGAATCAAACCAACACATCTCACAATGCTTGAGGTCTTATTGGCTTGGTAGCAAAATGCTTCTTATACTTCCAGAAAGAATAAACAAGTATAAAATTATTAGCACTAAGTTGTATGTTAACCCAGTAATAAGTTATCATTAAACACTTCTAATAAGCTGGAAGAAACTTAAATGTAAAACTATTTTTTTCCAGCAGCAACAAATCAAGCGATAAGATAAAGTCAAATTATAATTATCTTAGCATCCTAATTTATTAATAAAGCTAAAATCTCACAATGATCTGATATATTTCTCAGGACATTTTATACATTGATCTATTGGTTATACTTCAAACAGCTCCTCATCACAATTAACCTCACTATCTGTAAGCTTTTCAATGCAAGAATAATATGAGGGGGAAGGAAAGATGGCTCAGCAGTTAAGACACTTGCCTGCAAAGCCTAATGACCCAGGTACAATTCCCTAGTACCAACATAAATGCACAAAATGGCACATGTGTCTGAAGTTCATTTATAGCAGCTGAAAGCCCTTGCACACTCATTCTCTCTGTCTGTCTCTCTTCTCTCTGTATCTCTCTGCATGCAAATTAAAAAGTAAACTAATAACAGTAATAATGATAGAAAGAAAAGTTACAATATGTGTTGGTCCCCAATAAAAATACTATTATGTCCAGGCATGGTAGCACACACGTTTATTCCCAGCACTTGAGAGTAGAGGTAGGCAGATCACCATGAGTTCAAGGCCATCCTGAGAGTACATAGTGAATTCCAGGTCAGCTTGGGCTAGAGTGAGACCCTACCTTGAAAACCAAAAAAAAAAAAAAAAAAAAAAAAAAAAAAAAAAAGCCCAACAAATTATATATATATATATATACTATATCTTACCCAATACATAAATTGTCATTAACAGTTTAACCAGATTTGGGAAGAATTGAATTAAATCTACATTAATATTATAAAAACTATACTATCAACAGTAAATAAGATTAAAGTCATAGAATGCATTCATGGGATCCCTTATTTCTTGAGTCTGCAGTTTGTCTTTAACTTGAATTATACCTATTTATAATATTGAAATAAACTTTTGGCTCAAGGTGGCAAATGTGGTACAAACTATCTTTCATCCTCATTAGTTTTGAAAATCTTGTAACCCCCACATTAGTACAGAACACCAGAGCAAATAAAACTGGTACATTAAGAGAAAGCAAAAGAAAACTGTACATAAAACTCAGATTCCAAGCATGAACTGAAATGTTCCAGTAGGAATAAGAAGCCAAACATGCATGGATGGCTAATGGGGTTTAGCTATCCAGAAATACTGGAGAGCCAAAATTAGGGACAAAACTGGCACACTTATAGCAATGAGACATGAAGCTGAGAGAATGCTAAAGCTTGCAGGCTGTCCTTGTGGCAAACTAAAGAGATTTGCAGCTTTGTGGAAACAAAAACTAAAGCCTGAAGTCAAGAATATTAAAAATTTCACTATTATTTCCTTATTAACAAATGTGCCATGGTTATATAGGATGTTAGCATGTAGAGAAAATGGATGAAGATCTTTTGAAAATTCTTTGCTTTATTTAAACATTTTTATTTATTTATCTATTTGAGAAAGAGAAAGAGGCGGAGAGAGAGAGAGAGTGCTTGGGAATGCCAGGGCCACCAGCCAACTGCAAACAGAACTCCAGGTGTGTGCACCCCCTGTGCATCTGGCTTATGTGGGTCCTGGGGAATTGCAGCAGGATTCTTTGGCTTTGCAGGCAAATGCCTTAACTGCTAAGCCATCTCTCCAGCCCTGGAAACTGCATTTTTACTAATATTTTTTTTTCAAATGATAACACAAACAGCAATGTAAAATTCATTATTAAGTGCAATTAATGTGTAAGTATGAGGGCCTGAGACCACCTGGGTTTGAATCCCCAGAACCCATAAAAAAAGTTGGGTTGGACACACATATCTGTATCCTCAATCATATGGAAGAACAGAAACCAGCATTTTGCTTGGGTTCATAAACGGCAAGGTACAGAATCAGCAAAAGCCTCGGTGCAAAGAAAATCAGTCAGGTGAGTGATGGAAGAGGACATTCCATGTTCACTTCCTGCCATGGCATGTGAGCCTACATTGTACTACAGTAGTACATACATGTGCATATATTCCTCACAATAGATAAGCATACTACATACCATGCCACACATGCTACACAAACTGAAAAAATATAAAACTTTTAAAATAATATTAAAATTGTGTTTGAATAAAAGAAAAGACCCGTTACTAGGGCCTTCAAGCATGTGGTTATTATTAAAGTCCATGATAGTTGCTGGAAGAGCAATGTGGTGCTTTAAGGAGATATGCATGAACTCACTGAAACAACTTTTTAAGCCATGCTGACTAAAGATTATCACTGTGTTCTAATATAAATAAAAAATTTCATGAGATGGACCTGGAAAGGATTATACTAAGTGAGGTAACCCAGGCCCAGAAAGCCAAGTGCCACATGTTCTCCGTCATATGTGGATCCTAGCTACAGATGATTGGGCTTCTGTGTGAGAAGGAAAATACTTAGAGGCCAGTAAGTTAAAAAGGAGATGTAAAGGGAAGAGAAAGGAAGGGAGGAGAGTACTTAACAGGTTGGTATTGTATATATGTAAGTACAATGATTGAGGTGGGGAGGTAATATGATGGAGAATGGAATTCCAAAGGGGAAAGTGGGGGGGGGGGGTGAGGGAGGGTATTAACATGGGATATTTTTTATAATCATGGAAAATGTTAATAAAAATTGTGAAAAGAAAAAAATTAAAATTGAAAAAAATTACATCAGAATGTAGTTTATATTTAAAATAAATACACATATATTTGTGTACATCAATTTATGATAAGTATAAATTGTGATGTATATGCTTGCTGCATGTATTAGAACTAACAAGGACTTTCTAAAGTCTCCTTCCACACAGCCACAAGCAGACAGACTCATTTTCATGTGAACAAAAGAAGGGGAAGAAATTCTGAATTCTGAAGACTGTCTAGAAGGTCTGAAGTGATGTGGGAACAGTAGGAAGCTCCTGAGGCAGGGCAGGCAGTTCACATCCTCAGTATCACCTATTTCATGAACTCAATTTTCCTCCTATGTTGAAAACTTGACTCCATTAAAGGTGAAATCTCTTAAAGCCCCTCAACATGTTTTTTTCCTTCAAGCTAAAATTATCATTCTTGAATGAGAAAAAAAATCACAAATTCAGAAAAACAAACTAAGTTTTGTGTCTGATATGTTCATAGTAAAAATATGATGTGTGGAGGCTGATCATTGTTCAGCTAGTCTATAGACCCATTATTGCTTCTATATCTTCAGAACATTCTTAAAACACATGCACCACATTTGACTTCAAATGGTATTTAGCATCATTCTGCTCCTACAAGGGGTTGGAAGGTGAGAAATATTACCAACTTGCAGTGAACCTATCCAACATCTGAGGAGGACTGTGCCCTGTGTAGGTGGAGGGGACCAGTTTCCAAATGCATAGGTTCACTTAATTAATTAATATTTAACAAGAAAAAAATGTAATAGTAGGTCCACTTTTCTTTAAATGAATTCGTAATAAAACATACAATAAAATTCAGAATAAATTAGAAGTGATTGTATTAGGCAAGAACAATACAATTGGAGATTGTGTATATTTAGAGACGCCTCCTCTTTCTTGTAGCAGACTTCACTACATAAATACTAAGACAAAGATGAGCACAGGGTACAGGGTCTGAGCTGGGAATGTGCGCCATTGCTAGCATACAGTGGCACCACACTTGTGGATATCTTACACAGAATGCCTTCAGAGGAGGGCACAATTTTCATTCTCCTTACGGAAAACTTTATTTCTTCACTAAATCATACAGTCAAGTTTGCCCTTATTCTAAAGAAATAACACAATTATGTAATTACATATGGCCATGCGTTCCACGACTCTGATACAACAATTATTTGCAGAGATCTAGAATTATGAAAAGCTGTAGTCTTGAAATCATTAGAAATTTGAAACTAATGAATATGAATCTTCAATGTAAAATATTTCTGGTACCCATTATCTGCACTTTTCCTCAAAATATTTTCAACTAAAAGATATAATTGCTCTTTTTTATATTTCATCTTATTTATTTAAGAAACATGTATACCTGCAAACACACTTCAGATATGTTGTGCCACCCTGTACATCTGGTTTAGTTGGGTACTGGGGAATTGAACCTGGGTCACTGGGTTTTGTAGGCCTGTGCCTTAACTGCTAAGCCATTTCTCCAGCCCTTCAACAACAAAAGCATGAAAATCAAAATATTTATCTTCTCATGCTACTATTTTAGGGTAAATTTTAAAGTGATGGAATTTAATCAATTACATATCCTCTTTTATTTTGAAACAGAGACTCATGTATGCTCATGAATGGAAGCAGTCATGAATTAGTGAAATATTTCTATAGGGAAATATATTGGAACTTTAGCTGAATCTCATTTTGCATTACAGCTGTGGTTGAATGCACTCAATATTCTAATAGTTACATTAAGGGATAAATAAGGGGAAACACAAGTATGAAATGTGCATCATTAACTAAATCCTGAATCAGCTTGCCATATAAAGGCTATATTTAAAATATCCAAAGCTTTATATTATAAATTTCCTACATATTTATAGACAGTGTGTTCTGTCTTTGCTTTCAGTTTTGTGAAGCACTCCAAGTTTTACTTAAACCTTCTCTTCCTAAACAACTAAAAGAAAGATAATATATAGAAACATGAAAATCAGAAAAGTTAATTATTATTATTCAATATTGAAACAAATATATTAGGTGTTTTACATGGGCAACACTTTCTTAGGAGCATTTATTTTGCACCAAAGCACAACTGATGCTGAATGTATAAAAATCACTGATGTTTCCACAGAGAAATGAAAGCTTTCAGATGTATTAAATGTATACAGCAAAAGCTATACAATAAACATGCAAAATTACATGTGAAGTCAACGCATGATATGGACACAACTGCCTCATCCCTAGCCTATTGTCACATCTTTTTAAAAATTGAATTACATAATTAAATTATATATTTCAATATGTACCACAATCTGCAGTATAATGATCTCTATATAACTAGAAAGAAGAAACCAAGAAATGTAACAGAAATACCTACTTTTTAACCTTCCTTTTCATTGTGTATTCAAAGTAAATTTTCATCAATCTAATCTTCAATAAATAAGATTTCCTATTCAGGAAGCTCTGAAATTTTTATATTCATCTTTTACATACATTCTGAGACTAACTTTAATAAAAGTCAAAGTCCCATAAAAGTGCTCATCAGGAGCCAGTCCCCAGAGAGTTATCCAATCTAGTGCTAGAAAGTGCTACATGAGCTACTTGGGGAAAGTGGCCCACAACAGTGTGAACAAGCAAAGGTCTAAGATCTCAGAAACAATCAGCCTGACAAGAAGTGCACACAGCCTTGGTGGGTAACCAATAGCTTTCTGATCGACTAAGAGATCCAATCAGTGTAAAGGATCCATACCTGGAACTAGGAACCAGGTCACAATCCTATGGAGACAAAGACTATGCTCTCCAATGTCAAGTTACCACTAGCCTGACTAAAAGAGAGGCTACATCCATCAAACTGTTCCTAAATTAATAATGCTTATCCAATTTAACCTATGCTGACTTTACTCTCCATTGGAGAATCTGTTTTTCTTTTTCAGAAGGTAGTGAGACCTGAGGAGATAAGTCACCCCTCACATCTCAGCCAAGGCCCTGGTGAAACCACAGAGGCAGTGGGGAGATGAGCAACAGTGCTGCTTCCTTAGTAAGCCTGACAAGGAGTGCCAGCATGAAGGAGATAGATACTGAGGACACTCAACACCTACCAAAGCAGAAATCCAGAGGCTCCTAAGAGCTCAACACTGAAGTAGACCTAAAACACACCAACCAAGGCCCAAAGTATTTTGCAGATGAGAAGGCCGAAAGATTGTAATAGTCACAGGTTGGAACATCTTGCCCCAAAGCATTGCCTCCCCCAGTAACTGACTGCTGCTCCCACAACAAATAATCCACAACCCCATGGGGAATACAAGTAACCCCACTGAGTAGATTTCCCAGGTGAATGGGGCAGCAAGGAGGGAAAATATGCCACTAGCACATGATGCATCCACACAAAACATGTTCTTCATAATAATAAATAAATAAATGTGCCCATTAGTCTCTGTAGAACTTGCTCCTTCTCAATCACCACTCACTCCATCCTTATTTATTCCTTCCTCCTTCCCCTGACTGCTGTCCTCTTCCTCTCTCCCCTACATTTTGCCGTCACCCACACTTTTCTCTCTCCCCTGTCATCTGCCCTGACCCATAAATTCCACACTCTGTTAGGTCCACACCCCTTCCTGCTCTTTCTTAATCATGACTGGAACATCTTTCAAAGTCTTTGAACTGCTTCTTTCCTGGGTCTAAAGCCCTCTAACCCACCCCTCACTCTTTACAATCCTTAATTCTTGTACTCCCAATCCTCACAAATTCAGGTGTCCCCCATAAACTTAAGTGTTCTGAATGCTAGGTTCCCAGCTGATGGATATTTGGGAAATAATGTCTCCCGGAGGGAGTGTATTGTTGGGGGCAGGCTTATGGGTATTATACCCAGTTTCCCCATGTCAGTGTTTGGCACACTCTCCTGTTGCTATTGTCCATCTTATGTTGGCCAGGGGGTGATGTCCACCCTCTGCTCATGCCATCATTTCCCCCTGCCATCGTGGAGCTTCCCCTTGAGCCTGTAAGCCAAAATAAACCTCTTTTCCCCACAAGCAGCTCACTTAGGTGGGTGATTTCTACCAGTAATGCGAACCTGACTGCAACAGTAAAGTGGCACCGAGGAGTAGGTATTGCTGCTAGATACCTGACTGTGAGGCTTTGGCCTTTTGGAGCTGATTTTCAAGAGGAAAGTGGGAGGATTTGAAACCTTGGCCTAAGAGATGCCTTGCAGTGCTGTAAGTACAGCTTGATGGATTTTTCTGTTCTGAGCTGCAAGACCTGAATGCAGTACGAACTATGGACTGTGAGGTTTGGCTTATGAGGGTGAGAAAGAGCTTTGCTTGGATTGGGCTAGCAGTTTCTGTGAGAAGCTTGCTCTTATGCCCATGTCCTGAGAAGCTGTGCAGGGTTGCTTTCCGTAGAAATGGACTGGTGTGAGCAGAGGAATATGGCACAGAAAGAAAAATCTTTGGCTGAACTGTTGCCTGTTCAGCTGCAACTGAGAGATTACAACCTTTGAGATTGGGCTAGCTGACCTGCACTGGGGTAACAGGAAGAATGTCAATTCTTTTTGAAGGGGCCTGAGGGCTCAAGGAGTGTCATGTTCTTCAAAGTCTGCTTTATTCCCCCCTAGATTAACAAATTGGCACCCTACCTGGTATTGTGGAGTATAAGAAACGCAGGAAAGAGAGGGTCACTGAGTTGGCAACACAGTCTTGTGTTTTGGAAATGGCCATGGGCAATGTGAAGCAGGTTTGCTGGATGCCTGCATGGAGACCCCATGGGGGCATGAGAATGAACCATGGCTTGCAGTGGAGACCCAGTGGAGATGCCAGGACCATGAGATGGCTGCCAAGGAGAGCTGCCAGCCCTGATAAAGTTGTCCAGGACTGTGAGTAGCCTAGCTGGAGGGGCGGAATTGGAATGCCAGAGATTTGTTGCTGGTTAGAATTATCCGACTTGGAGATTTGTCACTGGCTAGAGTTGTTGGACTTGAAGCTACAGAGTTTGATGTTTGCCGTGGTTGTTTTAAATCTTGTATTGGTTGAATGTTTCTTTGCTATGCCCAATGCTATCTTTTGCAGTGTGAATATTTATTCTGTGCCATTATGGGTTTTTTGAGGTTATTTTTTGGTATTTTGGATCAGTAAAAAGATCTTGGACTATGGGGATGTATAAACATCATTGGAATTGATAAAAACTATGGGACTTTTAAAGTTAGATGAATGCATTGCATTTTACATCATGTATGGTTATCAGTTTACAGGGGCTAGGGGAGGAATGTGGTGGTTTGATTCAGGTGTCCCCATAAACTTAAGTGTTCTGAATGCTAGGTTCCCAGCTGATAGATATTTGGGAATTAATGCCTCCTAGAGGGAGTGTATTGTTGGGGGAAGGCTTATGGGTGTTATAGCCAGTTTCCCCATGCCAGTGTTTGGCATATTCTCTTGTTGCTATTGTCCATCTTATGTTGGCCAAGGGGTGATATCCGCCCTCTGCTCATGCCATCGTTTTCCCCTACCATTGTGGAGCTTCCCCTGGAGCCTGTAAGCCAAAATAAACCTCTTTTCCCTACAAGCAGCTCTTAATTGGGAGATTTCTAACAGCAATGCGAACCTGACTGCAATACCATTCCATCCTTATTTATCCCTGCCTCCTTCCCCTGCTTTCTGTCCTCTTCCTTTCTCCCCTACATTTTGCCCTCACCCATACTCACACTTTCCTCTCTCCCCTGCCTTCTGCCCTGACCCATGACTTCCACACTCTGTTCAAGTCCACACCCCTTCCTGCTCTTTCTTAATCATGCCTGGAACATCTTTCAAAGTCTTTGAACTGCTTCTTCCCTTGGTCTAAAGCCCTCTAACCCACCCCTCGCTCTTTACAATCCTTAATTCTTATACTCCCAATCCTCACACATGACTCACCTCTTTCAGTGACACTTTTTTCTTCATTGTTACTTCCCTAATTTTATTAGAACCTATGCTCATTTTCCTGATTCTGCTTCCTCGACTCTACTTGTTCATTTTCAAGGACATGACAACTTTCTCACTCCTGTCTTTTGTGTCTAGCATGTATTAGCAGTCTCCTCCCACTAGAACATGTGTACTAAAATTACATAAGGTATCCCATAATGACAAAGAAAGGTTAGATATTTGTAAAAGAGGCATCCATGCTATTTCTCCTGTCAAAGCAAATCATATTCATTTTAAATTTTATTAACCAGATATAGTGGTACAGGCTTGTAACCCCAGCACTTGGGAGGTTATGACTGAAGAATCAAGAGTCCAAAGCCAGTCTTGGCTACCCAGAAAGATGAAGAACAACCTTGCCTTTATGAGACACTCTCTCAAAAATTATTATTTTGATTGGAGATAATATAAATGAAAAGAATGATGAGATATAATTTCAAAGGCAGTATCTTGATAAAATACATAAAATTCGATGTGGTGGTATACAATCCCAGCCTCATGAATGTGGTAGATAAAGGATGGTAAAAAAGTCAAGTGCCCAGTAAGTTCCAGGCCAGTAGAGGGAGGGAGGTGCTCTCTAGACCTAAAAATTTGTATTTTTCTAGTACCTACATTCTAATGTTGTTATAACAGTTACCTGAGAGGAAATAAATAGCATAGTTTCAGCCATAATAGGAGTAGCAGCTGCAGCAGTAGCAGTATTTCTTTACATAAGTGCAACACTGATATTTATCTTTATGTATGAACACCTCTAACCAAGGCAAAATGTACAATGAAAGAACTTTGTGTTACAGATTGAATATTACAATAATGTTATATATGAATATTATAGTAAATTTATTTTTTCTAATGACTTTCATACAAGTATGAAAGGATTCTGGGAGGGGCTTTTGATCTTGGTATATTCTATTTGCACAGAGGTTGTCAGTAAGAAGTAAAAACACAAGCCAAAGAACTGCAAAACCATCGTGATATATACGGAACATCAATCAATGAGACTAAGTGAAAAGTCGAGATTTAGGACTTAGATAAATTGTCCACAAGCAGAGGCACCATAAGGCATAAGGTTAAGTCAATTACACCGAAGATGCTGGCTGCATCAGTAGTAGTAGAATGATCTTAGACAGAAATTTTCCTTCAGTTGTAAAACAGTAGCATTATCTACACCATGAGTTTATTATAGGGATAAAATGAGCTGAACTCCTTAAAGCTCTTAACTCAGTGTTTGCATGACACATTATGAGCATCTGATGATTCCCAACTATTAGCAAAGTGTGATAGCTATAGTAAAGTAGACAGGACATGACCAGTAAATAGGAAAATTGATGCTACAATTCTTAGAAAGTTTCCAATGTGGCTGACTGGGATATTCTCCCTGTAAGCCAATTGGGATAAAAATGTCCATCCCTTCATGTTTTTATTGATTATATTTTCATCTAGATTCAAGGCAATGGAGCTGAGGTAGTAGTGTGTTTGCCCAGCATGCATAAAACCCTGGATCTGATAGAATGGCATAAAATTCGATGTGGTAGTGTACAATCCCAGCCTCATGAATGAGGTAGATAAAGGATGGTGAAAAAGTCAAGTGCCCAGTAAGTTTCTGGCCAGTAGAGGGAGGAAGGTGCTCTCTAGACCTAAAAATTTGTATTTTTCTTCTGAGTTTCACTGTTTTCTTTGTTGGTATGTTTACTTGCTTTTTTGTTTGAAAATATATTTTATTATTTATTTACTTGACAGATGAAAGAGGTAGAGAGAGAGAGAAATAGTAGAAAACAGTATGATTTTCAAATCACTTATCTTGCCTTACCTTGTTGTTTTTAATAGAAATTAAACTCATTCTACCCATTTATAGTCTGTCATACCCTGGAATATAAACTGTATGATGTTAAGCAAACTCTAGACATCTTTGCTTTCATTTTCTAAAACTACAACAAAGTAAGCAGATGGTTAATTTTGCCAAAAAATATAGTTGAAATCATTTTGGGAACTTCCTACAAAAATTATTTGTGATACATGCCTTCAGAAGTTTGAATTATGCCAGGGAAAAAGACAGGAGTTCATTTCAAACTTTTATTCAGTAATGGTAAGTAGGCATAAGGCTATATGCTGTCTTCCATTTTCTGTGTAAGAAAAGATTTAAAGTATCTACATTAAACAATGAGTAGCTCAAGCTGAAGTTTTTGATTTCTCTGTCAGTTACAGCTTAGCAGCTGTTTTTTTTTAAACCTTATTCACAGATTTAATGTAAAAATTAAATATAACATGACTTATTTTCGAGGTATGTTAACAGTGAGTTTTTAAGTCAGGTTTGTAATATTATTCCATGGAGGCAAGAGGCAGTGTTCACAGGGGATCTATTCAGGGTGACTCAATCCATCAAACTGTCATTGTTTGACAGTCACAGACAAGAAAAAAAAATACTAAGAAAGTACAGATGTATTCCCCCACTAATAATTCATAGCAATTTACAGAACATTGTATCTGGCAAATTTTGATCACAAAGGCCTACATGTTAAGAGGGAGCTGCTGTGTATGCTGCTCATATTTGTATAGCATTTTGCTAACATCGTGGAATGATGTGCAAATCAATTCAAGTATCTACTTCCTGCTCCTCTTCCTGTCCGTCATTGCATTGCTGCAGGAGGGGTGTGTAGATCAGATGATTGATAACAAAATTCACAACCTTTCACCTCCAAGTCAGCAGCTTGAAATCAAGCTTGTTGAGCAATGGGAGACATTTGTTTCCATCGGCAGCTCGTCACAAGCTTGCATGAAATGAATAACTTGTCTCTATTTGCTTACTGGACCTGAAATGATAACTATTTGCAATAAGAAATACATTATGCTGTGAGTTAAACCTCCATTATTATTATCTTAATATTCTTTTCCCAAGGTCTTTAAGTTAATAAATGAGATTGGATGTTATTCAACTTCTGATTAGAATTTTACTTTCAATGTTTTAACAATAAATATTCATTATTTATATTAGCAATTTTTAAAACAAAATTTAGTCACACAGATGCATGTAATATTTAAAGCCTTACCTTAGAATTGTTTTCTTTTCACAAAAGTTGGAGTGATTTATTGGAAATTTTTAACTAGATTTTATAATTAATTTTGTTTTGAGATAGCATCTCATGTAGCCCAGGTTGGCCACAACTTTCTCTGTAGCTGAGGTTGTCCTTGAACTCCCAATTCTCTTGCCTCTATCTTCCAAGTGCTGGGATTACAGGAATATTCTATGATTCCAGACTAAAGATTATATATATTTATATATTCATTGTGAATATGTGGGAACATGCATGCCATGTATATGTATGGAGGTCAGAGGACAATCTCAGATACTGGTCTTCACTTTCTACCTTGTTTGAAGAAGGGTCTCTCATTGACCACTGCTGCATTTGACAGGCTAGCTGGCCCGTAAACTTCTGGGAGATTCTCCTGCTTCCCCTATAATCATAGTCACACTGAAATTACAAAGGCTCACCAATGCATCTTGCATCTAGGTGTGTTTTGGGGATCCAAACTCAGGTACACACACACACACACACACACACACACACACACACAGAGAGAGAGAGAGAGAGAGAAAGATACAAAGAAAGAGAGAGAGATGTCCAAGTGTGGAAAAATCAGAGAAAGATTAATGTAAGAAGGAAAATTTCATATCTTTTCATTCAGTACTTGCTTTCAGGCAACTAAGAAAAGATGGCTAATTCCTCAATGAGATTTTTGGACAAATAAAAATGTTGTGTTATGTATAACATATGACCCATAAACCTTTAAATATTTTTTCTAAAGCAGAATTCTTTAAAAGAATATTTTATTTATTTATTTGAGACAGAGGGAGAGAGAGAGAGAGAATGGGAACATCAGGGCCTGCAGCCACTGCAAACCTACTCCAGATGCTTGCACCACCTTATGCATCTGGTTTATATGTGTATGAGGAATCAAAACTGGGTACTTAGGCTTTGTAGCCAAGTGTCTTAACCACTAAGCCCTCTTTCCAGCCCAAGCAGAATCCTTTTTTGATCACTATTTTTCTGTGGAATAAGTTTTTTTTTTTTTTTTTTTTTTTTTTTTTTTTTTTTTAGGGAAATGATACAAAATGTCTCAAGGTGAGAACAAAGGAAACCAAAAACTATGAATGTGAGAAAATCAACAAAAATACAATCCTAGAAGATAAATCTAAGGCATATTTTTATGGCCATAAACCTCTAGCCTTCTGTTGTAAATAATATTTAGGTGTTCATAAACCCTGCAAACACTATAAATTGGTCCAACTAAAATCTCTAATTATAGCTATCATAGGAAGAGAGAAAGTATGTAAGTCAGAATGGGTGGACTGAAGAGAAGAAATAAACATTATTCTCACTTGTCTTCCAAAAAACTTAGTACATAAAACCTGTAACTTAAAGTCGGAAAATATTATAAAATACATGTTATTTAGAAAGACAATCTTAGCTCTCAAGATGGAGATGCAAAAGATTTGCTGCAAGTTCTTTCCAGGTCTAACAATGTAACAAGTTCCAGGGAAGCCAGGCCTAAATAGACTGGGTTGGAAAAAAATTATAAATGTATATGCACACATGGTAGAATATATGTGTACATATACTGCAGTCCTAGAATAAGAGACAGAGTAGATAAAAGTTGTCTGTAATGGGATATGGAAGTGGAGAGGGCATGAGAAGTAAAAACTTACCAATTTTCCAAAGAATGTTCATTTAGTATTTTATACAAATTAAATGCTTACAGTTAAAAAAAAATAAAAAGTATTCTTACACTTTCAATTCTTAGCTCTTGATCTTGGTTTTGGAATATTTAAATATTTTAAGTTTAGTATTTTCAGAAAATAGATATTTTACAGAGCAGAAAACAGGATTACAATAAAATTATAATTTTAGCTTGGTAACACTTAAGCCAATGTCCAAGTTGTTTTATCTCACAGAGGACATGAAAATTTCAAATATAATAAAGAACCACTCAACTAGATGCCAGTGTTTTATCTGAATTCCTAGACTCTTCTATGCCATGGTCTATAAGTATAGCCACATGCCAGCTCAGTAAGTAGTTATAGACTAGAAACTTCTGCTTGCATGTAAAATGAGAATCAATTCATACTGTCAGATGATATAGAAATATATAGTATCCAGAAAAAAACTAAATGAAATTCTTGTGGTAATATAAACAATTATATTATTGTAGGAAACACAGCTATTAAATTGAACTATTTCAGTGAAGGCCTTTTGGATCAATGAATGGAATAAGACACATAATCAAGGAAGAAAATTGGTAATGGTAGACCTTTTATCCCCTCTTCTTTCCTTCTCTCTGTCCCTCCCTCTTCCCTTCCTTCCTCTCCCCCTTCCTAACTCCTTTATTTTTTCTGTAGAAAGCAATTGACAGGAAGGTCATTCTTCAGAAAGTAAAAAGGTTTTGCCAGTAGGAAGTTGCTACCGGCTCAGCATTCAGAGGGGATCAATGGTAACTGAGGAGCAGGAGGCTGGAAAGTGGGTTTTACCAGCCAGTGTTTCAAGGTTGTGACCTTCAGGGCTTACCATTCTTGTTGATGTTTTTGTATTTGCAGTTCCCTAATGTATCTCACTAAATTGATGAGTGCCTTTAGAAGTAATTTCATGGCCTTTGGAGTACTATAGCTTTATCTTTATAACCTTCATTGGGCTGTGAAAGATTGGTTTCATTTCTTGTGAATTCTGATTGTTCCATGCAGTTATAATCTTGCTCTCCAAGGGGATGACCAGGTATGGCTTTTCTTTTAGTCTGACACTTCATGCCACCTCTGGAGAATTAATTCATCTTTCCTGATAATCACCAAAATAAATGGTAGCAAGAACCATGGTTTTTGTCTATTTTAAAACCATTTATTCTCAAATTTCTAAAGGACAATTTAACAATATTATTTTTATTTAACATGTTCATTTATTTTTGAATGTGGCTGTGAAGGTTGCTGGAAGATGCAGCTCACTAGTATGATGGTCTAGATTCTGGTTCCAGCTAATAATATGACCTCATACAACTAACTTAAGTTTCCCTAAGCCTTGCATAGTTTTATCACCTATATGAGATATAAGAATCAATATATAAAGCTAGCTGACATTTTAAGATTTCTTTCAATGAGAAACAATAGTTTCCCAATGTCAAACCTGCAAACAGTAATAAGAGCACCTGAGTATATTTTTACCTCTCAGACATACAAATGTAATCAGAAGGTAATACTTAAATGTTTCTCAATATTTTTTAGGTTGTGAGAAATTTATTTTAAGTAAGTGCAATCAAAAGTAGACACAAAGCAGATAAGCTCCCAAGCTGGGAAGCTGGGAGGGGTCCTGAGCAGGTAGCCCTCAGATTTTAAGTTATTATGAAGTACTCTCTGACATATATAGAATTAATAGAAGATGGATAAATGGGCTGGAGAGATGGATCAACAGTTAAGGCACTTGCCTGTGAAGCCTAAAGATGCAGGTTTGATTCCCTAGCACCCATACAAGCCAGATGCACAAGGTGACGCATGCATCTGGCATTCATTTGCAGGTGGCTGGAGGCCCTGGCATACCCATTCTCTATCTGCCTTTATCTATAATAAATAAATAAATTTAAATTGTTTTTTTAAAAGAAGATGGATAAATGTCACAATCAAGAAAATTTTAAAGAAAAACCAAGGGTAAGTTGGAGTAGCAAGTACTTTGATTTTTTTTCTTTAAAGTCTGGTTCTTAGAACTTGATATTTACCTCTGTAATGCCAGCACTCAGGTGTCAGAGGTAGGAAGATCGCCATTCATTCATGACCACCCTGGGACTACATAGTGAATACCAGATCAGCCTGCACTAGAGTGAGACCTTACCTTAAAGAAAAAAGATATTTACCTTCTGGTCCTTGCCAGAAATGAAAATTTCCAAACCTATAAATATGTTGGTGAGGACAAATCTTCCTTATAGAGAATCTCAAATATTAAGTAAAGAAGTAGGAATAATGAGAAATCAAAGTTTGAATCCAAATGTTACAATTTGCTGATTAAAAGTAAAATTAGCAGACACACTTTCAGGAAAATGAGTTACTCACATACCCCAAAGCACCATGCATTATATGTATTATTGTTAGGGTAATTATATAATCTTGACAGATTAGTTTTGATATGCCTCTTCCAGCTCACTTTTCTTCTGTTGAGAATGGACTTTCAACAAATAGAGTATATAAAGGGAAAGCAATGACAGTACAGTGGGGAGAGCTGGCAGAGACAACCTTAAATAAATTATGAACATTCTGCTCACCAGTGAAAAAATGCTTGGTATCATGTGTCTGTGATTGAAATTAATGAAGAAGGTACTTGCTACCTATTTATTGTCTTCTTCCCACAAGTCCATCATGATCATGGAAGAAAATCAAATAAGCACAAATTGAGAGGCATTGTATAAAAAAAAAATCTGATAAATAATCCTTAAGACTTTTAAATTAATGACAAGCAAGAAAAATATTTAGTGCAATAACTAAGGAGAAGCTTGTATAGTGTTTGTATAACCAAACACAAAAGAAGATACTGGAAGAAAAATGAATATCTGATAAATGACTATTTTACAGAATATCAGAATGTTTACAATTACATTACAAGAAATCAGCCTCATTAAAAATAAATAAGAGAACTAAATGCATTCAACCCTAAGAAAAAATATGAGCAGGAAATTATCATAATAAAATTGTTCAACATCATTAGTCAATAGAGGAATGCAAATTACAAATAATGTACTATTCCACACTACCTCAAATGACCAAAATTAGAAAGATTCATAGAGAAAAGGCTGAAGAATATGTGGAGCAATTGGAACCTGTGAACAGTCAGTGAGAATATAAAATGATATAACCTCTGAATGTAATTGTTCCTCCACAGGCTCATGAGTTTAAACACTTGGTCCCTAGGTGGTAGTGGTGCCTTGCAGGGCTGCAGAACCTTAAGGAGGTGGAGTCTCACTGGATAAGTAGGTCACTGGGGTGTCCTTGAGGTTTATAGCCCAGCTCTGTTTCCTGTCCCACAAGGGGAGAAAATCCAGCCATTTCCTCCCACCACACCTTCTCCAACACGATGGAGTATATCCTGAAGTTAATTAGTGCTTCCCTCACCTCACATAGTCAGCCTACTATTTGGGCGAGAATGGTTAAAATTGGACCTAGAAAATTCAAGTGCACAATACACAATCAGTCACTCTGCTGAACATTAGTTCTAATACATACTGCTCTGACAACTGGAAAAGCACACTATTTGATGTATATTTCTCCAGTTCCCCTCCCCCACCAAACACTGTGTTAAGAGCAACTCTGAGTAAAAAACAACAGTATGAGCACTGAACTGAATTCCACATCTCAAGAAGAGAAAGTAAAAAGATCAGAACTTCATTTCTGCTTTTTCTGTTTTTTCTTTTTAAAAATATGCATTATATAAAAAATGGAAAACACTTTATACATGAAATGTTACATAATAATATGTTATTATATAATGATAATTGTTGACAAAGTGATGTGTCCTGAAGCAAATAGTCTCATGAAGTTAAAACTATGCTCTTGATGTCTGTCTTTATGTTTCACTATAATCTCATCCATTAGTACTATCAACACAAGTCCCCTTTCTTCTTTCAGTTCTATATCAACACAAAGCAATATAGTGGCCATGTTTCATATTTTTAACTGTTTACTGCATTGAATTATACAGGAATAAAAATTACTTGTTCTCAGATTAAGTGTGGTTTTATCATTTATATTTTTTTAAATAAGATATGTTACCTAGGACAAGTCATCATTTTTAGGAAATTTAATCCCCTAGTCCTTATAAATCAACAACTGGCTGTCTGCCATCACCCTAGCATATGTGCTCTAGAGTTTACATGTTTGTTAACAAGCACCATGAAAATTCAGCCAGAGCCATCAGCCCAAGATGAACTTGATCTCCATGATCACTCAGGTTGAAACATGAATTGCTGATCCTTCCCTGTAACCTTCTTCAAAAAAGAGCAGAGCCCAGGTTCCCTGTATACCAGTTGTCTGACATAATACCTGGTTTATTTTCATTCTTAGAACAGTAAATGTATTTATCCATTGTCTTTTTTTTTTTTTTTTTTTTTTTGGTCTGCTCTTACACTGTTTCATTAACCCAAGGGAACCTTGCTCACTGCCCCAAGTTCTATCAGTTTACAAAATCAATACTGAGTGTGTTACCCCAGGGATTAAATATCTTAAAAGTTTGCATGAATCCAGTGCTTGCCCACTCTTTTCAGAAACCATATCCCTTCTCTACTCCAGAAAACATATGTTAGAGGATAGGCCTGAACCCCCTTTTTAATTTTTTGTATTAGTTATTGACATACTTCGTATGGAAACATCATGTGTTGGTACCATCCTTTCCCTCATCCCTGCCCCTTTTCAGAAGGGGGACCTTCTCATTGGGGTCACAGATTATCCCCGTGGAGACTGTGGGATATGCTCTTGTAGGAGCAGCAATCAGTTACTGGGAAGAGGCAGTGCCTCTGGTCATGATGTCCCAACTTGTGGCTCTAACAATCTTTCCACATTCTCTTCAGCAAAATTCCCTGAACCCCTTTGTCCATGGCATGACAGAACAGATGAAAGCACTATGAAAAGCAGCATCAGGGGTTGGAGAGATGGTTTAGTGGGGTTTATCAGTTAAGCACTTGCCTATGAAGGCTAAGGACCTCAGTTAGAGGCTTCTATTCCCCAGGACCCACATAAGCCAGATACACAAGGGGGTGCATGCATCTGAAGTTAGTTTGCAGTGGCTGGAGGCCCTGGTGTGCCCATTTTCTATCGATCTGCCTCTTTCTCTTTCTGTCTGTTGCTCTAAAATAAAATAAAATAAAAAAGCAGCATCAGGAGGAGATGCAAAGACCAGGAGGAAGGATGACCCAGCTGTATGGCCCTGACACTACTAGTAAACCACATGGTTCTGTAAGCAGTTCTTATTAGAGCACAAAACCCAAAATTATTTGTTTTCACTAGAGGAGGAAGGATGAATACATAAGTCACTGACAGGTGAAAACTTGGATGAAATGGATTATTCTCAAGGAAAATGGAAACTTAAAGAATTAATACTGGAAGAGACAGAAAATATAACTTAATCAGTTGCCAAAACTTATAAAATGTTAAAAAAGACTGCCTATCAAATGAACCACTGTAGTCATACTATTCATATTACAAGCTAAAAATATTCCAATGTAAGGAAAAATAGCAAAAGTTTCCAACTTTTATGAAAGAGTGCAGCATTATATAAATTCCTCAAAGAAAGAAGAAAAAACTTCAGAATTTACATGTGTTAATAGGAATAAATATCTAAATAAAAGATAGGTCAATCAAATATATTGCTACATATATAGTGATATATACATATATATATATATATATACACACATGTACATATATAGATGTATGTATGTATGTATGTATATATATGAATGTATATATATATATATATGTGTGTGTGTGTGTGTGTGTGTGTATCATTTGGAACAAAATAATTAAGAAGGAACCCATATTTTAAAACAAAGTGACCAGTGTACTCAGTACTGTAACATCTCTATCATACCTTCCAAGACTCAGGGTCTAATGCAGAAGAGGTGGCAGAAAGAATGTTAGAGCCAAAGGAAGTGTAGGACTCCTTACAACGTGCTACCCACCCCCCGACACAAAATGGCGTGGATATCCATGACCTCACAGTGCCTGACACCACCTATGCAAGACCATCATAAGAGGAGGGAAAGATCATGACATCAAAATAAAAGAGAGACTGATGGAGATGGGGAGGGGGTATGATGGAGAATGGAGTTTCAAAGGGGAAAGTGAGGGGAAGGAGGGTATTACCATGGTTTTTATTTTTTTTAATCATAGAGGTTGTTAATAAAAATTTGGAATAAAAAATTAAACAAAAAAGAAGATAAAAAACAAATTCCTGATTTTCTAGATATTTAAACCCCCCAAATTAGATATGAAAACCCAAAAGTAATGGAAAACTCATGGCATAATCATTAATAAATTCAAAAACTAGGATGAGGTCTAGGGAGATGGCTTAGCAGTTATAGCACCTGCTTGCAAGTCTGGTGACTCAGGTTCAATTCCCCAGTACCCATGTAAAGCCTGGTGAACAAAGTGTCACATGCATCTGGAGTTCATTTGCAGTGGCAAGAGTCTCCTTCTCTTTCTCTTTCTCTTTCTCTTTCTCTTTCTCTTTCTCTTTCTCTTTTTTTCTTTCTCCTTCTCCTTCTCTTTCTCTTCTGATTGGAAGTAATAATATTTTTTTTAAACTGGGATGAGGTTTATAAATACATTGTAATCACCAGAAACTATTCTTTTAATTTTTATTTATTTATTCTTTTAAGGCAAGTCCAACAGACTGGCCCATTTTTTTTTAAATTTTTTTTTATTTACTTATTTGAGAGCGACAGACACAGAGAGAAAGACAGAGAGAGGGAGAGAGAGAGAATGGGCGCGCCAGGGCTTCCAGCCTCTGCAAACGAACTCCAGACGCATGCGCCCCCTTGTGCATCTGGCTAACGTGGGACCTGGGGAACCGAGCCTCGAACCGGGGTCCTTAGGCTTCACAGGCAAGCGCTTAACCGCTAAGCCATCTCTCCAGCCCCCATTTTTTTTATGAGAGAGAGAGAGAGAACTGTTGAGCTAGAGCCTCTATCCACTGTAGTCAAACTCCAGACCCATGTGGCCCCTTATACACATGTGCAGTCTTGCACTTGCATCACTTTGTGTGTCTGGCTATGTGATATCTAGAGTCACACATGGGTCCTTAGGCTTCGCAGGCAAGTATCTTAATCTCTACACCATCTCTCCTGCCCCATTAGAAAAAAATTACTACAGGGTTGAGGAGATGGCTCAGTTGGTAATGCACTTGCTATACAAGTGTGAGGACCTGAGTTCAGATCCCCAGTACCCATGTAAATGTCAGGCAAGCATGGTGGCTTGCCTATAATTTCAGCACTCTACTAACAGGGGAGTCTTGGTGCAAGCTGGTTAATTAGACTAGCAAATTGGTGATCTCTGGGTTCAAGTGAGGAACCCTGTCTCAATAAAGAAGGTGAATAGCAATTGAGGAAGACACACAATGTCAACCTCTGACCTATACACATACACACACACACACACACACACACACACACACACACACATACACGCATACGCATGAATCCCTCACAGAATGCACCTATGCATGTGTAAACATGCATACATACATATATATGCATACATAACACACAAACATGTGCAAAAAATTACTACAAAACTAAAACCACATAAGCAAAGTTGTGCATAGTATCTCATACCTGTAATTCCTGTACTGAAGAGGCTGAGGCAGGAGAACTAACATGAATTCTAGCCCAGTCTGGGCTGTATAGTGATTCCTAGGGCAGCCTGGACTGTAGATTGAGTTCCTGTCTCAAAAAAAAAAAAAAAAAAAGAACAACAACAAAAAAAGAAATAAACAAAAATCCTTACTTAAATAGATCAAATGAAGGAAAATATTTGCAATTAGTGTCACACACAAAGTGCTAGTTTTACCCATATATAATAAGTTCATAAAAGTAAATGACCAAACAGCCAACGAACCTGTAAGCATACAAGCCACTTACATGAAGAGTTAGATTACAATGAATTAGATAATATTAAGTATATTAAAATGTGCTTAACTACATAAATAAAGAAAACACAATTCAACTGTAATGACATACTATTCACCTATCTTGTTTGCAAGTGTGGCATATATATGTAATTGTAAAGGATTTATTGCATAGGCTTACACAATTGGAAGGATAGCTGAAAATGCTCATCTACACACAGAAGACACAGAGAACACAGTACCTGGTAAGTTCAAGAAACTGTAAGCCTCAAAACAAGCAGCAGCAACATTATAGGCCCAGGCTGAGGGGAAAGGCCTGGAAGGTTACTAGAAAGTAAGTCCCAATGCCAGCCTTCATTGAAAGATTGAAGAAGTCAGAGCCTGATGTCCACAGTGAGGGCAGCAGCCAAGCAAGAACTGAGTGTTCATGTGCTAGGTGGCTTCCAGCATTCTCCAGTTTGATTCCATCCAGGCCCCTAACATATTGGACTGTGTGGCCCACATGCAGGGAGGGGCTTAGCCCTTGATTGCTAGCCCACATGCCAATCATTTCTGGAAACACCATCACAGAAATGCTCAGAAGTGTACTCTCAGATTTTCCTGAGCAAACATAACAAAGCTGGGCACAGAACTCAGAGCTCACTGATTCAGCTAGAGCAGCTGGCTAGCAAAACCCTGGGAATCCCTGTATCCACCTCCTCAGCACTGGAATTATAGGTGCTCTACCTTACCTAGTATTCTACCTGAGTGACAGGGAATCCAGCTCAAGTAATCAGGCATGAGTAAGCCATTTCCCTAGCACAGAAACTATTTTTTATTAAAATTGCAAATAAATTTTTAAGCTAAAATTCTACCTACTTTATTGTTCAGTTAAACCCAGATATATAAAATAAATATTACCCCAATATTGTTAGCAGTAATAAAGATGAACTAAATACTGATCAATAGGGATGTAGGTAAATTAACTATAACATATTTGTGTGATGTAATGCAAATTTATTTTAAATAATTTGGATGTCTCAGGTATAATTGGATCCTCAAGAGAGTAGAAATAGCATTGCCTTTGGACAAAAAAATTGCTATAGCTATAAAATTCTACTTATTACACAAATTTGAGTGGGACACAAATGATGCTTTATAGCTTTTGTTATCTTACGATGTATTAATTAATTTCATATCATCATTATTATCAGCATCATTTGGACTTTCCAGTCAATCCATCTCTAATTTCAAGATTATGAAGTGTATGGGGTACCTGTCTTATTTTGTATCCAAAATGTTCCTAAGACCAATATTAAGGACAAATGAAAAATCTTATCAGTGTGTGTTTATATCAGAGCTTCCCAGTCTTAGCACTCTTAGTACTTTGGGCCAAACAGATAGATTATTGTAGGTGGCTGTCCTGTCCTATACATTGTTGTGTGTGGCTCTCGGTCCTGAGCCTGGCCCAGTGTTTAGCAGCATTCCTGTCGTGTCATCATCACTGGATGCCAGGAGCACATCTCAAAGTTATGATGAATTTGCTTACCTCCAGAATTTCCCAAATGTCTTTAGGAGGGAAGGAGTCATTTCCAGGTGAAATTCACTGGTTAAAAGCAATATAAAGAATCATCTCCATCATTTAAACATAGGGTCTTGAGTGTGATTTACTATACACTCTCTGACAATTTAATAATATACTATGGACTGTGAGTGAAAATAAATAGAATTGGGAATAAGCTATGATGATATGTATTATAAACTAACTAAAAACTGTCTTTATTCATTGATTCTTCTGAATTGTTCTATTGAGTTGACCTTGAATAGGAAGGTGAAAATTTCAGAATTCCTCATTTAGTGAAATTATATGATTTGCAACATGATGAATGATAGTCACTATGTGAGATACATCATTCCCTTATCTCTCCTACATGACTGTGATGATAGTAAAAAATTGATTATGAGAACATTAAGGATGAGACTCGGAGTAAATATCCCATCCTTTGATGCAGATCAGTTCATCAAATAGGAATTGGAGTACATAAAGATTAATTACACTAGCCAAAGAGTTAGTTCTGGATGATTTCTTTTAATTGATAACCAATGGTTTACAAACTGGATGATATCATCTGTGAAATTGGATAAAGAGTCTTACAGTGAGAGCAATATACAAGAGTAACACAAAGGAGAGCTAAGATAGATCACTGTCATCTCACTAAAAACATTAAGGAGGGAAGACCTCCATGACACATGGGCAAAGACATCAACACATCTGTCCTTGTATTCAAGACTGTCACTACAACTCTTTTGAGCATTAAGAGAATTTCTCATCCCTCATATACAACCCAGGTTCCCCTGTTTTCTTGATCCTATTAGTTGAGGAAGTATATAATGAAGAAGGGAACGAGAAAGATATAGGAAGAGAACAAGTAATGAGAAGAAGGAGTGAACAAAGGGAAGAATGAAAGGTAATTTGTCTATTTTAATAAAATTGCAGCAGATCTCTAATCTACAAGTTCAGTTTAATGTATTGGGCCAGGGATATGGCTCAGTGGTTAAGAGAACTTGCTACACAATCATGAAGACCTGAGATTACTTCCATTCCACTGAGAAGCCAGATATAGGGGCTGGAGAAATGGCTTGGCTGTTAAAGGCACTTAATTGTAATGCCTGGTAGCCAGTGGTAGATTCCTCAGTATCCGCGTAAATCCAGATGCACAAAGTGGGACATATGTCTGAAGTTTGTTTGCAGTGTCAGGAGGCCCTGATGTGTTATTCCCCCCCCCCCAAAGGGTTTATTTCAACTTATGGGTAGTTTCATACTGGGTAATGCATGGCAGTCCAGATTGTCACATTGAAATCAGGAAGCCAAAAGTGAAGAGGAAGTGGAGCAGAGTGATTAAATTCTCAAGGCCTACCCTTAATGATCCACTTGCAAGGCTCCACCTCCTAAAAGTTCCACAATCTTCCAAAACAGTGCCACAAGGTGGACACTAAGTATTCAAACACCTGACTATATGCGGACATTTAACATTCAAACCACAGCAGGTAGTAAAACTGAAGACCAGCAAGCGCTAATTCAATGTGAGGCTCTTCTCAAGGAAATAAGACAAAAGAACAATGGAGGAATACACTCAACATCCTCCTCTGGCCTCCACGCACATGCACATGGAACATGTGTGTCCTCACAAACACATGTATACCAACCACACACCCAGACGCACAAATACATATACACACATATTACACACACCAAAAGTATTAATGAATTGGTTTCTTTTACATCATCATTTACTTCACTTTGACCTCACCAAAATAAAATTGCAAATATTTTTGCAGATACTGAACCCAGAACCTTTCATATTCTAGTGAAACGCTTTATCACTGAGTTACATCCCATCCTTGGCTTTTAGATACAGGGTCTCAATTGCCGCGGACTGACTCTCGGGGAGATCAGGACCGAGGGAGAACAAGGGCGAAGGCTCAGGGAGAACTCGGGATTCGGCGAGGAAATGACAGACAGACACACTCAAGTTGAATATGCTGCTGCAATTTACTGAAGGTTTCATGAAGATTTTATACAGATTGAACAGAGAAACTTAGCAAGCCAACAAGTGATCTCAGAAATCATTAATCTAAACAATCTTGAGTATTGTTCTATTGTAAGCATACATGTAATGTTGATCAGGCAGGAACTGTACCCATTTTTTAAGAAGGGCGTCTTGTATCATTGACCACAACATTATACAAACAGAAACTAGGTGTAAGGTGAATAACAGGTTACTTATTTCTTATACCCCAAGGACTGTATAAACACCAAGGCTTACGCTTCCTTGTTAAGCGTTCCCGTAAATGGAAGAGAATGCCATAGCCTCCTTTTTACTTCATAATTCACCCATCTATTACCGAATTCATCATATCCTCCCTCATAGGGGAGTGGAACTAAGTAGATTCCAGCTCTAGGAGTCCACCATCTGCCCTTGATCAAGTACTGAACATATCCCCCAGGAAGTTTCCTGGTGGGAATGCCTAAGTTTTGTAACTCCTTTTCTGCAGAACTGTCATGTTTCTTATGAACACTACCGATCAACATTTCTACTTTCATATTCTCAGGCTCAGTATCGTTCTCAAACATCATAAGCTGTTTTTACTTTACACCATCTAAAAACTGTTCTAGAGTTAATTTTTTATTCCTAGTAGAGTTATACATTCTCTCCATTGCCCTAATCATAGGAGGGGCACATTCAATACTTAGATTGTTTCTTGTACTCTGATTGCGTGCATGATTACTAATAAGTGTTGAATTAGCTGTTCTTAGACAAACAGCTAGAAGAAAGCAGGAAAGAAACAGCATTGGCGCCAGCAATTAGGTCGTCGTGACTTCATGGGCAGCAGGAACCTTTACAGTAACTGACTGCCAAGGGGTCACCGGGGGCATCCCTCCGAGGAGTGCTGGCCCTCTGTCCTCAGCTCTCTTCCAGTGCAGAAGCATTTCTGCTTGCTACACAGGCGAGGTCGCCGTGGACGTAGCAGTTCCCCCTTTTTTGTTTTTAAAATGAAGCTCAAAGACTTCCTGTTTCACGGCAGCCACAGTGCTGAAAAGGCATTTAAGAAGAATAGGAAACAGAAAGACCACTAAAAGTATTAATAAAAGCAGCACGCCAATCAAAACAAAGTATTGAATCCAATCTAGAGGATTAAGAGAGCGAACTCGCTGTTCTAAATCCCTAGCTAAGGTTTCTAAACCTCCCATTTGTAGATGAGACTGACTAATGGCAGAAATATCTTTTTGTAATGTATCTATATCATGAGTAACATCATTATCCTTCCATACTCCTTGCAAATGAGCCTTTATCTTATCCCATGTTTCTGATGAGTTATATGGAAGAGGTGTAACACAAATTGATTGAAAACTAGCATGACACCTAGTAGATAATGTAGTTTTTAAATTAGTTAGGTCTTGTCCTAGAGCCAGAACTACTTTCTCGAGAATATTTATTTTTGCTTCTAATTTAGTATCTATGGCAGCCTGTTCCATCAGGGCGGAAGTAATGTTTTTATTTAAAGCATTAACATAATGAGCTGTATGGATTTCCTCTACTAATGCTGTAGTAGCAATAGCGAAAGTGGTGAGTATCGAAATTAAAGCTGCGATACCAAGAATCAAAGCAGCAACAAACCTCTTTGGCCGCAATAGTGCATTAAATGTTTTTAACACTTGAAGAGCAGAATTATCATACCAAGGATCATCACCTAATTCTACTGGCAACATCACATAAGGAGGCCGTCTAACAATGAGCATTACTCCTAAATTCTTAGTGTCTCCTGAGGAGATACAATTAGTAAGTTTACAAGAATAACAATGAATTTGATAAGATTTTCCTACTTTAGTAATATTAACAAAATTTTGTTGAGCAATCAATAGAGCATTAGGATAAGCAGCACAAGCTTTAAGCCCATAAGGTATAGGTTTTGTAGTGTTAGGCTGTCTTTCAAGAAGCATATTTGCAGTGGCAACCAACCTGAATAAATCTGAATGAGTTCTAGATATATTTCCTTCTGTGGCTACCCAGGTTGGTTCCACATAGCCTTGAGAAAACCATCTTTTTATTTTTTCCCCTAGCATATCTCCTAATTCAAACCCATTAAATTTATCCTTATTATTTTTAATATAGTTCTCATATTTGCCTTCCCCTGAGGAAGCAGAATAATCCCATATTTTAACATCAGAGCTTTTTGGATTATAATATGTAGCAGCATTTGGGAAGCCGCAAGTTAACCAAGCAGGATATTTTGTGAGAGAAGAGTCCCAATATTGATTCTTGTCTCTATATTTTAATATACAGGATGGTAAAGGCAATTCTGTAACTTGTTGATGTGTCTCATTATAATTAGGAAAACCTAAAGTCTGTATTTGTAGAACCCACATCCATCTCTTACCACGATCTGTTCTATCCGGAGCGTCCGTTAGGAACGTCCGATAGCTGGTGCGCAAACAGCCTACTGGTACCCCTCCCCCTTGGAGCACAAGGCAGATTGGTAAAGAATCTGCTCTGCCCTCAAAGTTAATAAAAGAGGAGGTACTCAGTCTGACTTCCGAGTCTTGAGCTCCGCCTATGCGCATAGAATCATTGGTTAAGATTTTAATAGGCTCCTGATCCAACCAACCCACAGGCTGTAACAAAGGGGGGTTAGGAACATATGCCCAATAGGGAATTCCCTGAACTTCAGCCGGCGCGGAGAGCAGAGACAAAAATGCCACAAAATACATGCAAGCAGTCAGGGGTTTTCCCTGGCTGATTATTAATTCTTTTGCTTCTCGAGTGAGAGTTCTTATCTTTGTCCATGTCAAATTATGTCCCCGTGTCGTTTTCAGTTTCAGTTTCTCCATCTGTCGGAGCAGCTGTTTGTTGTTCCTCTTTAGCCGTCTCCTGCGCCTGCGTAAAGTGTGGCCGGACGAGCCTGTCAGGGATCCAGATGGGAGAGTCCGCATCCTGTGGGAAAACACAAGCATACCCTCGTCCCGAGGTTATTAAGACATCCGGTCCTTTCCAGGAACCGGTCAGCAAGTCTTTCCAAAGCACTTTTGGTAATGGAGCCGAAGGCTCTTGAGACCAATGCAACATTGCTGGAGTTTTCTTTTGCTCATTTGTATTTAGATGATTTATAACAAACAGACTGTGGGAAAGAATATGATGAGGAGAAAAATATTTATTAGCAGTTTGCAGCCTTTCGATTTGTAATTTTAAAATTTGGTGAGCTCTCTCAATTATAGCTTGTCCTTGAGGGTTATAAGGAATTCCTGTAGTATGAACAATTTTCCACTGCAATCATTAAAAGCTTTTGATGTGTATGCCGGACCATTGTCTGTTTTTATTTGTGAAGGAATTCCCATTACCTGAAAACATTGAGTTAAATGTTGTATTACATCCTTTACTGCTTCTCCTGTCCTTGCAGTAGCAAAAATAAAATGAGAGAAAGTATCTATAGTCACATGTACATAGCCCATTTTTCCGAAGGATTGTAAGTGTGTGACATCCATTTGCCATAAAACATTGGGCTTTAATCCCCTGGGATTAACTCCAAATTTTAGAGGGTGGTGGACAGGGGGACAATGTCCACATTGTTTAACTATTTGCCTAGCTTGTTCCCTAGTAATATTAAACATTCTCTTTAAAGCTAAGGCATTCTGATGATGAATTCTATGGCTTTCTTGTGCTTCTACCACTGTACAGATAGCTGACCTAGTCAGCATATCTGCCATAGCATTCCCATAAGCCAGAGGTCCTGGCAAGTTTGAATGGCCCCTAATGTGGCCAATATAGAACTTTTCTTTTCTTAAACGAATTAAGTTCTGTAAATCTTTTAACAAAGGTAAAATTGTAGAGTTCCCTGCTAAAAGGGCAGTCTCTACTGCTGGAAACAAATTTACTACGTACTTTGAATCTGAGTACAAATTAAAAGGTTGAGAGAAATTTTTAAATGTTAAAATTACTGCTCTAATTTCTGCCTGTTGAGCAGATGTTTGGCCTGTTTCCTCTATCAAAGGCTCACTTTCAGGTACATAAACCACAGCTCTTCCTGTAGAAGACCCATCTGTAAAAACAACCAAAGCCTGTTCAAGTGGCTCTAAAGAGCAAAAGCGAGGGAAGATAAATTCTACAGATTTTGTAAATTCTATAATAGGATGTTTTGGATAATGATACATAATTTGTCCTGTATAACCCTGTAGAGCCAAAATCCAATCTTCATTATTTTGTATTAACTGTTCTACCTGACTCTTATTATATGGGGTAATGAGAATTTGTGGCTCTTTTCCAAATAACTCTCTGGATCTTTGCCTGCCTTTAACAATTAACAAAGAACACATAAATGGGTAGTCTGCAAGCATTTTTGTTTGTGTATGTGGTAAATGCAACCATTCCAGTACCCCATGCTGCCACAAGCAAGCAGTGGGTGTATAAGGAGTAGCAAAAATGAGCAAATGCCAAACTAAATTATAAGATATTTGCTTCACCTTGGCAGCAGTAAGAGCGTCTTCCACTAATTCCAATGCTTTTAATGCTTCTGGAGTTAGAGACCTTGGTGACTTTGGATCAGGATCCCCATGTAAAGTGTTAAAAAGAGGGCTTAAAGCTCCGGTGGTTATTTTCAAATGTGGACGAATCCAATTAATGTCTCCCAATAATTTTTGAAAATCATTTAAAGTTTTTAACTTATCCCTTCTGATGGTAACTTTCTGTGTTTGAATATAATCATTATGAATCCATTGTCCTAAATAACTTAATGGCTTATTCCTTTGTATTTTTTCAGGTGCTATAATTAAACCATGAGCAGTTAACTGTGCTATGGTATCTTTAAGTAAGTTTTCTAATGTCTCCCTATTAGGGTGTGCTAACAAAATATCATCCATATAATGTATTATATAAGCTGTAGAATATTTTTTCCTAACTAATTTCAATGCCTGATCCACAAATTTTTGGCATAAAGTGGGGCTATTCTTCATATCTTGAGGCAATGTTTTCCACTGATATCTCTTATAAGGCCTCTGAAAATTAGGTGATGGCACACTAAATGCAAAACATGGGCTGTCTGCAGGATTTAGCTGTATAGTAAAGAAGCAATCTTGTAAATCTATGATAATTATTTGCCAGCCCTCTGGAACTGCTACCGGAGAAGGGAGGCCTGGCTGTAATGCCCCCATATCTTCCATAACGGCATTAACAGCTCTCAGGTCTTGCAATAGTCTCCATTTACCAGATTTCTTTTTTATAACAAAAACTGGAGTATTCCATGGGCTATTAGATTCTATAATATGCCCTCTTTCTAATTGTTCTTGAATTAATTGCTCTAGAGCTTGTAACTTTTCCTGAGTAAGGGGCCACTGACTAACCCACACAGGCTCAGTCGTTAACCATTTAATCTTATCTGCAAATAAATTTTCTGCAGTGGCCCCTATATAAAATGCTGTTTGCTCAAATGTTCAGCTGTAACCAGTCTTAGATCCATGTTTTCTAACATGTCTCTTCCCCAAAGGGAGAAAGGGAGGGAAGGTAAAACATAAGGCTGTATATAACCTGATTTTCCTTCATCTTCCCACATTAGCAGGGCTGTACTCTGCATGACTCCAGAGGCCGAGCCCAGGCCCAACAATGACGATCCTGTTTTATGCACAGGCCAACTTGAAGGCCAGTCAGAGGCTGAAATGCATGTCCTATCAGCCCCGGTATCTAAAAGTCCTTTAAATTTTCTTCCATTTATTTTAATAACCTTAAAGGGCCTTTCGTTTAATTCCTGCACCCAGGCTACCACATCTGTGGAGCCAAACTGACCCATACCCCTTTCCTTCTTCAGGAGAGGGTTAGGTAAGTTAACATAAGGTAGCAGCAATAACTGTGCTATTCTTTGTCCTTTATGTATTTGTATTGTTTCTGATAATGGTCTGACCATGATCTTTATATCATTCTGAGAATCAGCATCTATAACACCTGGTAGGACTTCAAAGTTCTTTTGATAATTAGAACTCCTTCCAATAATCAGTCCAACTGTTTGAGGCAATAATTGTCCTGAAACAGCTGTAGGGACTAATGTTATTCCATCCCATTTAGAGAGAATCATGTCTTTACTACTTGCAAGGTCTAGCCCTGCACTCCCTGGAGTAGCTCTAGGAATTTGATGAATAGTAAACTCTGGAGCAAGAGGATCTAATTTTAATTCCTTCTGCTCTTGAGGGGGAGCTCCCTATTGTTCTGGGCTAGGAGCTTGCCTTTCTCCTAGTTTTTTGATTCATTTTCCTCTTTTTCTTCCCCATTCAGGGAGGTCCCATCCTTATGGAACTTAGACTTACATTCATTTTTCCAATGCTTTCCTTTCTTGCACCTGGGACATAATCCAGGAGTAGGTCCCTTGTTATTAGGGCCTGAACTTTGTTGTCTGCAGTCCTTCTGCAGATGTCCTGTCTTATTACATTTAAAACATACAGGACCAGGTCCTTGTGGGGAGGCTTTTCCTCCCCCATAAGTCTTTTTTACATAGGCGCTGAATCTCTGTCCCTTCATGGCTGCAGCGTAGGCCATTCCCTGTACCACCGCTGGTGAGGCATCCAAACAGGCTTTAATGTAATCTTGTATTTGTCCTATCTTTCTTATGGGTCTGATTAAATCCTGGCACAGCGCATTAGCATTTTCCCAAGCCAATTGTTTAAGGAGAAGATTAGTTAAGGAAAGCATAAATTCTTCTAAAACTTTTGTGGACACAATAAACCCATTTTTTGCCAACATGCGCTGTACCATGACCCCCAACATCTTTTCATTTCTACTCATTGAATGCCCCATGATTTCCTTGTGATTACTCACTCTTAACCGGTGATCCTTTACCGACGGGACTGCAGTTCCCTGGTGAGAGCCGATCCTAAGTTCTGAGGAAAGAAAGAAAGAAAGCTTACCTGTCCTTCAGGTCCCTGTTCGGGGCGCCACCTGCCGCGGACTGACTCTCGGGGAGATCAGGACCGAGGGAGAACAAGGGCGAAGGCTCAGGGAGAACTCGGGATTCGGCGAGGAAATGACAGACAGACACACTCAAGTTGAATATGCTGCTGCAATTTACTGAAGGTTTCATGAAGATTTTATACAGATTGAACAGAGAAACTTAGCAAGCCAACAAGTGATCTCAGAAATCATTAATCTAAACAATCTTGAGTATTGTTCTATTGTAAGCATACATGTAATGTTGATCAGGCAGGAACTGTACCCATTTTTTAAGAAGGGCGTCTTGTATCATTGACCACAACATTATACAAACAGAAACTAGGTGTAAGGTGAATAACAGGTTACTTATTTCTTATACCCCAAGGACTGTATAAACACCAAGGCTTACGCTTCCTTGTTAAGCGTTCCCGTAAATGGAAGAGAATGCCATAGCCTCCTTTTTACTTCATAATTCACCCATCTATTACCGAATTCATCATATCCTCCCTCATAGGGGAGTGGAACTAAGTAGATTCCAGCTCTAGGAGTCCACCATCTGCCCTTGATCAAGTACTGAACATATCCCCCAGGAAGTTTCCTGGTGGGAATGCCTAAGTTTTGTAACTCCTTTTCTGCAGAACTGTCATGTTTCTTATGAACACTACCGATCAACATTTCTACTTTCATATTCTCAGGCTCAGTATCGTTCTCAAACATCATAAGCTGTTTTTACTTTACACCATCTAAAAACTGTTCTAGAGTTAATTTTTTATTCCTAGTAGAGTTATACATTCTCTCCATTGCCCTAATCATAGGAGGGGCACATTCAATACTTAGATTGTTTCTTGTACTCTGATTGCGTGCATGATTACTAATAAGTGTTGAATTAGCTGTTCTTAGACAAACAGCTAGAAGAAAGCAGGAAAGAAACAGCATTGGCGCCAGCAATTAGGTCGTCGTGACTTCATGGGCAGCAGGAACCTTTACAGTAACTGACTGCCAAGGGGTCACCGGGGGCATCCCTCCGAGGAGTGCTGGCCCTCTGTCCTCAGCTCTCTTCCAGTGCAGAAGCATTTCTGCTTGCTACACAGGCGAGGTCGCCGTGGACGTAGCACTCAATAAGTGACTCAGGCAAGCCTGGGGTTCTTGATCATCCTGCCTGTGCTTTAAGAGTTGCTGCAATTCCAGGTAACATATTACCAGCACACCCTCTCAAAAGTGAAAATATTTCTGTGATTAATTAGCAAATATTACCTTTAGTATATCACATAAAATATTAGTTTCTTATAATGTCTTTGAAATAACTATCCTTGTAAAGAATTTCATACATTGCTCCACTTTGAATAATTTACAAGTGCTAAAGACTTGAGATAATCCTAAATCATCCCATAGTTTATTTTGCCCACATAAGTTTCCTGATTTATTATACAGCATATTTATTCCAGAGGAACAATTTTGGTCCATGTGTTTTTCACCAGACCATACACTCTCTGCAGCTGTGTCTCTTTGGCCAGGAGCTGTTCCTTTTCTCAGAGTAAAAGTTGGATTATATCTCTGATTCACTACCACCTCCATGTCCTTCAGCCTTCTGTGCACATCACTAGCTTAGCCCTATGTAAGACCATCAGAAAGGATTGTCTCAACATTCAGTCCATAGCATCCCACTTTAGACCTACAAATAATACACCAAGGAACTAGTAAATTTAATTGTTCCTCTTTAATCCAAGTTTATAACTTGCACCCACTCAAGAGAATATTGGAGTGATCTATTTAGGCTAATAAATACACTTATGGACATTGTTACTGCAGACACAAGCAAAGATTATGTGTTCTTTCTTCAACCTTGGAAGATTTACATCTGCCCTTTACTGGACTGTGAGTAAGGGGAAGATTCTCATAGAAGGGGATTTAGCAAAGAGACAATGATACTGCTACTAACGTCAATAGAGCTAAAGCAGCCCTCATGGAGATGGGACTGTGATATCAGTCAGTCCTTCTAAACTAACTGGGTTACCTTTCTTTTGTCCACTGTAGAGGATCGCAGTGTTTATCTCTTTTTTTTTAACATCTTTTATTGCGTAGGTTCATATGTATATTATTAAGACCTATTAGTTAATTTCTTTTTACATCAAGAATGAAGAAACCTGGTCAGTTCTCCCAGTGTATTAGATCACAATCAGTATTATGATGGGGTAAAGCTGAGCAAATAGTATGGGCACATAATAAGCTTTTCCTCCCTGTTCACTGTATTGCCTACCCCCCAAAAATGTCTTTATTTTAGGCACCTCCAATTCTTTGACTACATTTATTTTGTTCTACTTATGCATTTGATCTGTGAGTGGAAAATAAAACTTTCTTTTCTGAGAAGTTGGACTTAGACTTTAGAGATAGAAATTAAGACTCTTTTTGAAAAAAAAAAAATGACTACAAAGGAACCCATATCCAAGCTTGTGTTTACAGATCTTGAACATAGTATTCTAAGTGATTGCTATATAGTTCTATTTAATAAGAACCATATACACTTTATTAAACAGTGTTATTTCTTCTTGCTGCACAAAAGTTTTCACAGCTTACTAGTTCAACAGCATTCCTGTGTTGAGTCCAGAAAAAGATTAGATAACTCTTGTGTGTGTGTGTGTGTGTGTGTGTGTGTGTGTGTGTGTGTGAGAGAGAGAGAGAGAGAGAGAGAGAGAGAGAGAGAGAGAAATAGAGACAGAGCCCACTGATGTGTGTGTCTGCACATGCTATAGCATGCATGTGGAGGTCAGAGTCCAAGTCAATGATGTTACTTCTTTCTCAGAAAAAAATACTTGGTATAATATTACTATTTTATTATTATATGATATGGTATTTTCCCCAATAAACACTAGTATTAACTATGCCTACTTTTTATATATTACTAATACTGATTTGATTTTGTATTGTTACTGTGGTTAATTAATGTAATACTACCATTTCTAGTAATAACAGAATTTATAAATATTCAATGTAAGCCAGTTCAAAGAATCCATTTTTCAGGTATTTCTACTGCATATCAAATGCTAGTTGGTTTTGGTACATGTAAATTTGTAGTTTGTCAATGTAAATTAGCATAAAAATGAAAGTTAAATATTTTAAGTGAACATTTGCTTCAGTTCAATCAACATAAACATGTTGATTTATAGCCAGTGGTCACTTCTTGGCCTGTTGGCCCAGATGAAGTATTAGTTGGTGAGTTGTTCAAGAGCAGAAGAGACTGCTACTATGGAAGTACATGGATAGGAAAGCAATAGAAATGAATAAATTGAGATCATAATTATATAAATTTCTAGTCTGTAAACTCAGCAGGTTTTTTTCTTTCTTGTCAGTTGTCCTTTTTTATTTTAAGGGGTGAATAAAATGGAAGGAAAGTATTGACCAGGTGGTGAGTATTCCAATGGAGGGCAAAGGAAAGATCATTTTTGTCTACAGAGTAAAATGCCACCTGTCAGCAGAGCACTCTTTATCATGTCATATGCCCCACTTAAAAAGGGCTCAATTTAGGGCTTATCAATTAAAGTGTTGTTATTTAAATAACACTTTTTAAAATTTAAAACATTTTTATTTATTTATTTGCAAACAGAGAGAGATAGAAAGAAGAGGGACAGACAGAGTATAGGGGTGGCAAGGTCTCTAACTGCTACAAACAAATTCCAGATACATGTGCCACTTTGCGCATGTGGCTTTACATAGAGACTAAGAAATAAAACTTGGATCCTTAGCCTTTTCAAGCAAGTACCTTAAACGCTGAGCCATCTCTCCAGCCAATTTTTCTCGATTGTTAATATTGCCCTTTATGAGCCCACTGGTAATTCAGCTGCTTACAAAAACTTAATACAACTTTGTGTAGTGGTGTGTCTGTGTGGTGTTACTGTAAAGGGAAGTGAACAATAAAGCTGTCAATAAAAATGCAGTCAATCAGTAATAGAGAAAGTCATTAAATAATGCCTATAAGATGAGTGCAGTCAGTGACTCTTCCACACTTCTGGCTTTAACACCATTTCTCTGGAGAAAAAAAATATATATAGATAGTTCACATGACTGTAAAACATCTTATCTTTATTTGAGATTCACTTGCTTAGTCAAGAACTATTTATTGTTCATCAAATTTCAGGTAATGGTATAAGCTGACTTGTGAAGTTTCCTTTCAAACATGAATTCCCTTGCTTTTAAAACTTATTCCTAATAGGTATCTTCTCAGTACAACCTATGCAAAACATTAAAGGTGGATGAACACATTTTATTAAAAGAATTTACAACTTGAAAATAAATGAAGAATCTTCAAATTAAGTGCTTTACTTTGGAAACAAGGTGAAATATCCCCACAAGCTACATTTTTACTTTGGAAAAATACCTGATTGGCCTGTTTACCACTCTGAGCAGTATCCAGGCTATAATTGCCATGATGATCAAAGACAATTTCTAAGTGAACTACAAATCTGGAACCTCACTGTTGTACATAATTATAGCCCAGAGATTACATAGGAAAATATATGTAATTCTTATTTGATAGTTATGTAAGTAGTTCCAAACATAAACAGAAAGTTTCATGGATTCCCCACAAAGGAATCCTTCTTGGCATATTTACAACAAAGTGTCATTATTCTAGCCAAATCCTGGTGACAGGAACAGCAATAACAAATTGTGTAAAACCTTTGATCATAATTGTTTTCCTCATGGCTTATCTTTGTTTGAGTATTCTAGTTATTATACAGGCATGCCTGATCTCTTGTGAAAGAAACACCTCAAAGGAAGGCCAAGGTTAGAAGTGAGGCTCTGTAATTTTCCATTAGTCATCAGAAGGAAGAGTCAAACAGCAGGTTGTATTTTTTGATTGTATTATTGGCTGCTGATAAAGTTCGTTGAATGTCCCATGTGTATTTTCTACTTTTTAAATGTCTGGCTCAAAGTAGTTCTGCCAAGCATACATGAGTTCTGAAAAATATGTCAATAACAAGTTTGCTATCTTGGTAAGAAATAAGTTCTAGTAAATCTACAAGAAAATTATAAAAATGTATTTCATGTAGCCCATTCCTATTCTTTAATAAGTAAAATAAAAATAAGGAACTGATGATATATACTTGACATTAACTTGAAAAGTATAATTAAGCAACCAAAAAGGTTGGGGGAACACTGGGAGGAAGTTGTTGAGCATATATATTCTGAGCAAAAAGCAGAACAGAATGAATAGCAGGGCCAAGAACACACTAGAAAGGACAGAAGTACAATGACTGCAGAATATGATGGCAGGAGTGTTTGCAAAGTGCTTCCTTGCAGTAGCTTTCGGAGCTTTGCTAAGTACCCATTCCAGTGAATGCTCTGGTCCACATTTCCAGGGTTAGAACCTGGGCATTAAAAATGTGGTAATTCTCATGAGCTGAACATAAAGACTTTTGTGGTACTGATCCATCAACTCTGCAGGGCAAGATTCTCATTGATAGTCTTTTTTATTCTTTTGTATGTGTAGTATATGTGGTGTGTACACATGTATGAGTCTATATTCATGCAGCTGGAAGCCAGAGGTGGATATTAGGTTCACTAGACTGGCTGACCAGAGAGCTCTGTAAATCCTCTTGTTTCTTCCACTTTAAATGCTGATATTATAGGCATGCAGGATCATGCCTGGTTTTTCATGTGAGTACAGGGGATCAAACTCAGGTCCTCAGGTTTGTTCAGCAAGTGCTTTTACCCACTGAATCACCTCCCTAGGCCTTCCTTTGTATATTCTTGTATTTACCAGCATTCTCAAACTGCTTGTTCAGATTAACAAGCAAATGACAGGTTGCGATGAGAATTTGTTATAAGTTCTTTAAAGCAACTAGCAATTATGTCTTTCAGTTCAAATATATATATATATATATATATATATATATATATATATATATATATATGCAGTTTCTTTGTTACCAGATTTTAAAATCAACTCAATTAATTATAATTATAAAAGAAGCTTTAAGACATACAACACACATTCATTTCATGATATTTATTGTATATCAAAGTTTGTCAAAGCTTTACAGTTATTATAAAGTTTATCAAAATGATTTACTGTTGTGGTTTGATTCAGGTGTCCCCCATAAATTTAGCTGTTCTGAATGCTAGGTTCCCCGCTGATGGGGATTTGGGAATTAACAACTATTGGAGGAGGTGTATTTTGGGGGGCAGGCTTATGGGTATCATAGCCAGTTTCCCCTTGCCAGTGTTTGGCACACTCTCCAATTGCTATTATCTACATTATTTTGGCCACCCTCTGCTCATGCCATTGTTTTCCTCTGCTATCATGTAACTTTCCCTTGAGTCTGTAAGCTAAAATAAACCATTTTTTTCCTTGGTTGGGTGATTTCTGCCAGCAATGCAAACCTGACTGCAACATTTACTATCCTAGGACAGGAATACAGAGAAAAGAGAACCTATTCAAATATAGAGTCAATGTCATAAAGGGAAGAGAAAGGAAGGGAGGAGGGTACTTAATAAGTTGATATTGTATATATGTAAGTACAATGATTGTGATGGGGAGGAAATATGATGGAGAATGGAATTTCAAAGGGGAAAGTGTAGGGGGGGAGGGAGGGAATTACCATGGGATTTTTTTATAATCATGGAAAATGCTAATAAAAATTTTAAAAAAATATAGAGTCAATGAGTCAAATGCCATTTATTATTTACCTCTTCAGTTTAATTTGATTTTCATAAAAGTAATTTATTTCAAGTTTACAGTACACAGTGTTAAGCTCTTGAGAGTGAGTCAAGAGCATCACTTTAGAGGTCAGCCTAGGCTACTTAGTGAATTCAACTCTATCCCAGAATACATAGTGAGTCATTGTCTCAAATATATCTGTATATTAGTATATATTGATAATTTCTCAGCTTCAAGGTATATGCAATGTACAGTAAAGACAGACAGACACAAGAAGTAATTTTAATGTTCACAAAAGTACTAAAGATCAAAAGAAAGGGTAAATACAAAATCTAGGAAAATGAGTCTATCAACCAAGATCAGACAACCAGGAGAAAAGACTGGGTAGACAAATGAAAATGTTGATCATAATAGAAATTTAAATACAGGGATGGAGAGATGGTTTAGCAGTTGAGGCACTTGCCTGCAAAGCCTTAGGACCTAGGTTCTATTCCCCAGGACCCACATAAGCTAGATGTACAAGGTGGCACATGTATCCAGAGTTTGTTTGCAGTGGCTTGTGGCCCTCCCTGGTGTACCCATTCCCTCTCTTTCTAATAAATAAATAAATGAATAAAATATAAAAAGAAATTTAAATCTAATTCTGAATCATTAGGGGACTTATAGGATACTATCATTAATAGGTCCTTAAAATAATGAGTATAGGATCTCATTGTTGGATTGTTGGAGGAAAAGGGGTCTGAAGTATTGAGTGTCATACATGAAAAAAATGAAAGGCAATTCAGAATATTCAGGCTAGAAGATGATGTATTGAGAAAAGGAAGATGAGGAAATTGCAACACTTTTTAATAAGAATGTATTTGAGAGCTGGAAATATTGCTCAGTGGTTAAATGCACTTCCTGTGCAAGCATGAGACTCCCACATAAAGTAGCTGGGAGTGGCCATGTGTACTTGTACTTGTAACCTAGTCCTTCAGGGGAGCAGAGACTGGACTCCTGAGTCTGTAAGAGAAGATGGCTGCTGAAAACAAGGCCAACTGAAGAGTGAAGGAGCAGGATACACAACATTACACTCTAGTCACAGCATATGAGCTATTGGGGGGGGGCACTGAAAAGACATGTGCATACATCGCACATACAAACATACCACACCAAACATACATTACGCACATAAGCAAGCCAATTTTTTAAAATGAATGTAATTGAAATTTTGATTAGGGTATAAATTGTGTAATTATAAATTGCAGATATTAAGTATCAGATCAATGGGTTCAGGCAATTGAACACGACCTCATAACTCCCACCCAAACAAAATAAGACATATTTCCACAATTTCAGAAAGTTCTGTGATGTTCCTTCTTCATGCCCATTACAACCATGGATTGTGGTGCCATGTTTTTCAGAATTCAGGTAAATTGTAATCCCACTATATGCGTCCTCTTCTCATTGAGGTTCTTTTGTACAACAAAATGTTTTTGAGAGCTATCTAGGTTGCATATATTAGAACATTTTTATTGCTAAGTGGTATTCTGTTATATTAATATTTAAGTATATAATGCTTTGTTCTGTTGAACCCCTTTGCTTACTCTGTGGATGGTGTGTTTCTTTTCCTCCCCCTTCACATTATTGTCTACTAAGTATAAGCCTGCTATGAATATCCTCATGTAAGACTTTTTGTAGTTTTTTTTCTTATATGATTTTAGTTTTCATTTACTCATAATAATTATACATGGGGTACAGTAGACAATAGTTGCCTATGAGGAACAATGTAATTTTCATAGGTATATATGTGCATATATTATATATATATATATATCATGATGATCAAATCATGATAATTCATTTATCTATCACCTTAAATATTTATCAACATGATAAGGGTGCTCAAAAGCTTCTCTTCTAGCTACTTTAAATTTGTGCATCATTATCTGTAGTCACTCTAGTAGGTAAAGAAATACCAAACTTACCCTTCAAATCTAACTGTCACATTCTGCCCATGAACTAATGTTTTTCATCCTTCTTACCCCCTCTGTTCTCTCCAACCCCTACCACTCTACTCTCAGTTTCTATGAGATCAACATTTTTGGATTCCTTATGTGCATGAGAGCAAGTGGCACTTGTCTTTCTGTCCTGACATCCATGTGGTAACAAGTGACAGGGTCTCTATTTACTCCCATATTTGTTTTTACACTTAGTTTGTGCATTTATTAATACCTCTAGTTTAAAGAATTCTTCCTCTGTTATGTCAAACTGGCTGATGATTCTTTCAAGAAATTCCTCATGTTCAATATTTTATTTCTCATATGTCTCTGTCTGCGTGTGTGTGTGTGTGTGTGTGTGTGTGTGTGTGTGTGTGTGTGTGTTGCTAGGGAATAAAACCCAGGCTTTTAAGCATGTCAAGCAAGTGCTCTACTGCACAGCTCTTCCATATTCTACTTTATAACAGTTCCCTTCTATTTGGTAAAATGCTTTCGCTATTCATGTGTGTTTTCTACTTTTTCTACAGAGTTTGTTAGATAAATATCAAAGCAAGTTTAAGTTTTGTAAATATCTACAAATCCAGACCACTTCTGTGATTGCCCCACTACCACATTTATCCCTTTTCCATAACTACGTTTTCTTGCCATATTTTTTTAAAATTAGGCTTCTTGTTTGGAATGCTGAGTCAATCATATCTTTGCATGTGCGGATTCTTGGTTTTGTTGAAGAGTTAATTGCATTTAGTTCACCATTTTTTTTCAAAGATGTTTGCATTGCTAATGCTAGCAAGAGTTGGAAGATCATAGCTAGATCCATGAAACTGATAATCTGTTAGATCAATCTATTAACTTCATGCAAGCCAACAGGCTCTTTCTCACATGCTTTTCTTCCTTCCTTCCTTTCTCTCTCTTTTTCTTTCTTTCTTATTTATTTATTTATTTATTTATTTATTTATTTATTTATTTTTGAGGTAGGGTCCAACAGGCTTTCTGCATCTGAAGAGAATTCTATCTGTGGCCCCATCTCCCATTGTTAAAGAGTTGCTGAGGTGATCTTCATGAAGGCTTGGGATCAGCAAAGTAATGTCTTTGTCATCTTGCCAATGTCTTACCTTTGACATACACTATTGGGCTGTTCCTGAAAGCCTGTTGGGAAGAGCTGGCTAAGGAAGCAGATTTAGTCTATGACAGCATCATCATTCCAGCCCACACACAACCAATGGACATCTATGTGGCTGGGCTCTTGTTACCCCTGTTTCTTGTCACTCCTTGTTCTCCCACTGTTTTAGAAGAAATGAAAGCAGCTATAAATCTCCTTACTCCCGAGAAGTTCTTATTACCTTTTGGATTTAAGTTTATTTATTTATTTAATTTTGTGTTTATTTATATTTATTTATTTGAGAGCAACAGATAGGGAGAGAAAGAGGCAAAGAGAGAGAGACAGAAAGAGAGAACTGGGCACACCAGGGCCTCCAGCCACTGCAAACGAACTCCAGATGTATGCACCACCTTGAGCATCTGGCTTACATGTGTCCTGGGGAATCAAGCCTCGAACCTGGGTCCTGAGGCTTCACAGGTAAGTGCTTAACAGCTAAGCCATCTCTTCAGCCCCTTAAGTTTATTTTTTGTGTAATAAGTTTTGTTTCTTAAAACTATGTTTTCTTTTTATAAAAGTATTTGGCACATTTTGCTGGTTGTGACTGGAGCAATATTGACTTATAACTCATACTTGCTTTTCTTCTTTTATAATAGTTTCAGAACACTTATTTCATGACTTCTGGACCCAGTTCTCCTCTTATCTGAAGTGGTGATCATTGCTTAGAATTAGACGGAAATACTTCTTTTTTTAAATTGTCTTTGTGTATGTAAGTTTAAGCCTATGTGAGGTCACATGTGTCCCATTTTATAAATGTGGAGATCACGGGACAACCTCAAGAGTTGGGTCTTGTCTTCCATCTTATTTGAGGCAGGGTCTCTTGTTTACCACTAAGACCACCAGGCAGGATAGCTGGCTGGCCCAGAGCTTCCAGGGAACTCACTGTATGTAGTCCTACGCTATCCTGGAACTCAGAGCAATCCTCCTACCTCAGCCTCCTGATTGCAGAGATTAAAGGAATGAGCCACAGCACCAGGCTAATTTTATGATCTTTGAGGCAGTTTAAGATGTCATGTCTCCATTCAGGGTCAGGGAAACTATTTGGATCACATCCTTTTGACCCAGTAATTAAAGTTCTACAATTTCGAGTTTATAGGTTTTTTTTTTCAATTAATTTTTATTTTATTTTTATTTAATTTTTTTGATTGTTCACGGTAGGGTCTCACTCTAGCTCAGGCTGACCTGGAATTCACTGTGAATTCTCATGGTGGCCTTGAACTCATGGTGATTCTCATAGCTGTGCCTCCGGAGTACTGGGATTAAAGGTATGTGCCACCACTCCCCGCTGAGTTTGTAGTTTTACGAACTGTGAGTCATGCTAGAAAGGTTCATCCCCAATGACCTTGAAGCCCATTAATATCTAACTAGCTGCGTAAAAGAATGTTTTCATACTAAGGTGTAATTTACCAAGTGCATTGTTTATTGCATCTTCATTGTTAGATATGTGAAGTGGTTTGGAATGGGCACACATTGTACACAAACATTAATTTTTGAATTCTTTTTGTTGTTTGTTTCATTTTTTTGAGATAGGGTCTTGCTCTGCCCAGGCTGATCTGGAATTCATTATGTAGTCTCAGGGTGACCTCAAACTCACAGCAATCCTCCTACTCTGGCTCCTGAATGCTGGGACTAAAGGCATGCACCACCACACCTGGCTTATTTATTGAATTCTTAAATTTAAGACAAATTCTGTGAACTGAAGTTCCAGGAAAAAGCCACACCTGTGTTAAACATTCTACAAAGTTAATTAGAACTTCTGTGACTAGGGAAAAGATGCAATGTTTTATTATTAGCCAAATGGTCTTATCTTACCCCCTTAAATAGCCATTTATTATCCACCTTTGTGTATGCCCTAACATCCTTGAGACTACTCTGTAAATTCTCTGTGGACTGTCATCAGATAGCATCTGGGGCCCATTACAAAGAATTCCTAACTTTTCTGTAACCTGCCTGTCTGAATTCTCCAATTTACTTAAAAATGTGTCTTGATTTGTAAGTCTGTTCTGTTACCACTTGGAATATGGTATTTGGGGCAACATACATCTGTGTTCTTGGCCTTGGGTTATTCATATTTGCCTCAGCAATAAATTATATTTTCTTTGAAGTAAAAGCTGTTTTTTTTTTTCTTGCATCAACAATTCCAGAGAGGAATTACTGAGCCAATGGAAGTGAACATTTCAAATGATTTTGAAACAACACATTATTAGATGTGAGAAAAGTTGTAAGAGTTGATATTTTCAACAATCTTGTATGAGAACACCATTATTTCACATGTGGATATAATCATCTTAAATGTTAAATAACACATTGTTCTCTTTACTTTTACCTATATTCATATTTATTGGTCAAACACACCGATCCTGTCAAAATGGCTAAATAAAGTACTACTACTTCCTTCATTGGTTACAAATGTATTTGCAACCATGGTCATAATAATTACTGCCTTAACTCACAGTGCATGAACTTACTGGGACCTGAGCGCAGTGACAGGTGTCTTCTAAGCAACGCCTAGTCGTGGGGATTAGGACAGAACCCTAAGCCATGCACAAAATATAATGCAAAGTGACGAACAACATCAAAAGCAAAGTAAACAGTGGGAAGGGTACCGAACCACTTGCAATACTCTGTATTAAAATGTGTCTAGCTTTATGCCAGAGCTGTGCGCACAGCTCATCCTCCACTCAGGGAGAAGGCCTGTGACTAGTCTCCCGGCTACTGCGACGGACCAGCTAAGTTGGATGTTAGGCCAGATGGTGCACATTTCTCCACTTTGCAGAAGGAACTGGCTTTTAGAAGGAAATCCCGAGGTGGGATTATTCTGCAGGGGCCAAACTGTGAAGACCGGGGACCGGCAGCTGACAAAACGCAGCGAACACACCTCCGCAGCGCCGCAGCTCCGGCGCTCCAGACCCCCGGGCGGAGGAGGGACGCATGCGCCCTGCGTGTGCCCGCCCTCCGCCCCGCGCAGGCGCAGACTGCCGCAGCCCGGCTCAGCTGATGCTGCTGTCGCCGCGCCCCTCCCCCGCCGGGCCTCCGCGGCCCGCTCTGCAGCCCCGCGCCGACCCCTCTCCCGCGGCCCTGCCGACTCCGCGACCCCGAGCCGCCCGGGACCGCGCCGCGCCGCGCCGCGTGCCGGTGAGCGACCCTTCCCGAGCCGGGCCCGCCGGGGTGGAGGAGGGAGGCCGGGCCGCGGGCGCCGGTTCCGGGGGTGCCGTCCCCCCACGCCCTGCGCGGCCTGCTCGCGCTGCCCTGGGTGCCCCTCTCAGCCTCCGAAGAGTACGCGGCGGGATGGGCTGGCTCGTGTTCTGATGGGTCATGCTCATATGTGCGAGGACCTAGCTTCCTTCTGGAACCCTCTCAGAGCCGACGCCGGGTGTCTGCACCGAAAAATACCGTGGCACATTGGATGGGACGCAGTTGTCGTTTTACGTGTACCTTTCTGTCCCCCCGCCCCTCTCCAGACCGCCTTGGGAACCGACAGTGCTGGTTTTTATGAGGCCGCGGTATAAACCTTGAGCGTCCGCAGGAGACACGAAGGGGAGTCTAGCGCTCCTTTGTCAACCAGTAAGTCTCCCAAGAATAACCGTAGCTAAGCTTGCCAGCACTCTCGGGGGACGCGAATAAGGGAAGTGGAAATTGTGTATGCTGGTGTGGTGCGAGTCCAGACCTGCCTGGAGCAGTCAGTCAGGGAAGCTGTACTTGGGAAGAAGAAAAACAAAGGCCTAGACCAGGGCCACCTGGCCTTGTCATGAGTCTTTTCCACACAGAGCCTTCCATTAAGATGTAGCTTTCACTTCTATGTTGTGGAAGATTCTGAAAAGGGTGTCTATGAGGCCCACTTATCTTGCTTTGCCCAGTGTTCCACATAGACTCCTCCAAGGTCACAGTGTGTGGGACTTGGTGATTAGACTTCACTCCTGAGCCACCTGTGACTGATGAGGTTTGGTTTGGCTCGGATTTTAATTTCCTTCGGTCAAATTAAGACTTCTTTAGAAGTCACCGTCATGTATGAGTTTTTTTACAAACAGTGAAATACTGAAAAATTTTATTGACATTGCCATCTTTTTAAGTTACTGTGGTGTCTGTTTTAAATCTTGCTATTTAAATTTGAGTGAATCCAAATGGCATGGGTAGTGTGATAATTTTAAAAAGCAAACTTTTCTTTATACTGAAAAATGGTTTGATTTAGTGTAGTTTCCTTGTTCAAATAATCTGTGCAGATGACTAATAATTTATATTAAAAGCTGATAGATCATATGTGATTAAGTTTAAAAAGAGAAGAATTATGCCATTTGTAAGGTATTTCCCCCACTTCCTATTAGCCTTTTCTTGGAATATTTGCAGATTGAAATACATGGCTGAACTTCCTTTCAGCCTTGAAAGTGTATGACGTTCCTGGAAATGTTACTGCCCCATCTACCTGCAGAGGTTAATTTTGTGGGGCTGCTAGTACTCTACTAATTCTTACTTGCCTTTTAAACTTGTATTAACTTTCCCCTTGTAGTTTTGTGTTGTTACCCTAAAACTTTGTTGTTTTGTACTCGTAAATTATGTTTGATATATTGGAATGTTCATAATGTAAACTGCTAAAAGATGATTTAAAGTGGCATGATTTAAAGTTTCAGAGGGGTTTTTGTTGCAAATGTTTAAAATGTTTGAATCAAGAGCTACAAGGATAGAAGTGAAGATTTTTCTCAAAGGGTTGGGAATTTTAAATAACTGAAAAGTGCTACTTTGAAACCATGTGGTAATATGCATAATATCTTGATTGTAAGATGCTCAAAGTGGCTTTTACCTTTAGAATGTGTTTTAGTCTGATAAGAATGAAGAGCATGTTTCTTTTTAGAGAACCCTAAGAACTTTTGTCAAATAGTTGCACTTAAAGACCCATTCTTATCCCAAGTCTGACAGGACATCATTTCACAATACTTTGTTAGAAAAACTCTTCTGGACCATGACAAATGACTTTCTTTCCAATTGAATATAATACTTAATCTGCACACTTTTGATGTAGGCTCTAAATCAGTTATATGAACATAAATATTTTCACAGAATTTGGGGAGTCAACCCCCCACACACACACACCAAAGTTTACTGTAAGATTTTTCTTTTGCACTAGACATGGGAAAGTCTCTTTCTCACTTACCTCTGCATTCAAATAAAGAAGATGGTTATGATGGTGTCATGACGACTGACAACATGAGGAATGGATTAGTTAATAATGAAGTCCATAATGAAGATGGGAGAAACGGAGATGTGTCTCAGTTTCCCTATGTGGAATTCACAGGAAGAGATAGCGTCACTTGCCCCACTTGTCAAGGAACAGGAAGAATTCCTAGGGGTATGTGTTACCACGTTGTTTTGTCCCCCCACCCCCAAGAATGAGTCTAGGCCTCTACTCAAATTTATAAAAGCTGTGGGTTTAAACAATTCTGTTTTCAAAAGTCTTTAAGTTAAAACTTCCTATCAGTTGTAGTCTGTCAAAAAGCCAGTTGGAAACAAGCAAGCTTTCTAAGCAAGGTTCCTAAAACAGTGTTGTACTTGAAATTCATAGATCAAGATGGAGGAAGGAATACTGTTCTGACAGCATAGCTCTGTTTTTGAGGTATGGCCAATCTCTCTGATGTTCCAGATAAGGATTGTGGAAAGTAAGAAAGTAAGGCTGACTCCAAGGTATTTTCCTCCAACAACTATGACTGAAGTAGCTATTTACTAAAAGTTACTAAACAGGCCAAAGGATTGATGAGTATGTATGTTAGAAGTGAGACTAGGAGTTTGGTTTGAGACAGTGTATGCTTGCAGATGTTTTTTTGACATCAAAGTGGATATTTATTTTCAGTAGATAGAAGGGTCTGGAATAAAAGTGCAAGTCCAAGCTTGTAGTCCTCAGTATAGGTGAAAGTTCAAGTGATGGAACACTGTGTATTAGCTTGGAGAGAAGAAAGAAGAGACTGTAGCAGTGAACTCTGGGATACTGCAGCTTTTGAGGTCAGTGGCATGAGGAAGAATTTGCAGAGGACACTAATAAAGCAGCTAGAATGGTAAGAGGAAATCCTTAATGTGTGTGGGGTCCTGGAAGATAAGTGAAGAAAGTGTGCCAAGAAAGAAAAAATAATCAACTTATTCTGCTGAGGGGACAAGTTGTGAGGACTGAGGACTGCCCGTGGATGTGGTAATGTGGAGGCTATTGGGAATCTTTAAAAGAATTTGCAAAAGCATGTGCAAAAAGTGTCATAATGAATCCTGTTATTTTGTACAATTAGTATCTGGTAATACAAATAGGGAAAAATACATATAACATAAACAGTATGGGATCAGGAGCATTTTGGAGAAGTTATGTAGAGAGAAAATAGTGTTTGTAAGGAGTTTTGTTGTATAGAAAAGAGTAGAGGTGGTAGGTGGGAAGGGGTTGTGAGGTCAAGAGAGGGATGTTTTTTTTTTTAAAATGGAGTGAATAGTAGACATTTTTATGCTGAAGCAAGTTATTCTTAGAGAAGACATTGGCAATGCAGGAGATGGGAGAATATTGGAGCAGGGTCACTGTGTAGGCAAAAGAGGGTGAGTGTATGAGTGTGGGAGGCTGCTATACCAGAGGAAGCCTCTTAGTAATAGAGGAGAAGGTAGAGTGTTTTCACATAAAAACAGGTAGATATTAAGTGAAACATGGAAGCTAAAGATCTCTGAGATATGAAAGGATTTAGTGAGCTGTGTAGGATATTGAGCAAGGGTAAAAGTGCTGGAAGAGTGTTCTTAAGGCAATAGCAGCATGGTCAGATAGCACTTGGGTTCATGTCTACAGAACTTGGGAGAAGTATGTAAATCATTTCTATTGAACCTACATTTCCCTACATAGGGAAAGAGCAGGATAGCAGTAAAGTCTGAGAGTAAGGAATTATCCATAAACAGAAGCTTTTGCTACTTGGTTGATTTTATTCCAAAAGCAGAATATAGCATGGCGTTGATGTTTAATCTGCAGATTTTATGAAAGAGGTGTGTAGTAATTTTTCTCTATTTGGTGCTGTGAGGCAATATGAATTAATCTGTTTCCTTCCTCCATTCTCTGTCTAGTAATTTAATTTAGGACATCTGGAGTTATCAGCATAGTGGGTTCATATAGAAAAAGTTCTTCTGTGTACCACATTATAAGGTGAAGAGAGTTTTGAAATTGTGATTTTTCAGAATTGAACTGAGAATGTGAACTAAGGAAATACACTGGAATCAGTTGCCTCTTTAAGGGCCACTTGAAACTAGATAACGCCTTAAGACTTTTATTATTAGTATTTTTTAATTTTTTACCAAAAAGTTTTGAAGCTTGAAGAATGTCAGTTTTAGTTTTCAGGGAGAGAGCTGACAACCTCTGCCATGGTAAAGTTTTTTGTAAAGGATGTAGCAGTGTGCTACTTTCTGTCAGTCAAGTCTTAGCTAGTAATACAGGTCATCTGAAAGCTAGGACTTGCCAGACTTTTTCCAGTGCATAAGAATAGTGGAGACCCCATTTTCATAACTGACTTTGATTTGCTAGACATCTTTGTCTTTTCTAAGACAGCGTCTGGTAGATAATGTTTGAAAACCCAGGGAACATTTTACTAAAGGAATAAGGAGAGCCAGTTGGTATCATAGTCAGTCTTTTAAAAACAGATTATAATGAGGTACTCCTATATTTTAATTAAAAATAGTTTCTAATGAATTGATTTTTAATAACTGTATTTTTAATTTTAATTTCCAAACCTACTCTTTGCTCTTTTAGGGCAGGAAAACCAACTAGTGGCATTGATTCCATATAGTGATCAGAGATTACGGCCCAGGAGAACGTAAGTGATTATAAGAATACAACATGACTTTCTCTTTCCTTTCATCCTCCTTCATGTATGTGGTTTTTATTTTCATCCAAATTATGTATAAATAATCCTTCTAGTTAAGACAAATAAGAGGTAAAATGTGTCAGCTTCTTAAGTTCTACCATCCTATGTTTTATGTCATTAAACCAAAAAGGGTTCCTGACTGGGGAGAAATCTCAAAAGCATCATGGTAATATGTCTCCTCAGTTATCTGTTTATTAAAAACACATTTAAAATAACAGTAACACACACACATACACACAGAGTGCCAGCCATTGTCATCAAAAATGAGGTGTGCAGGGCTAGAGAGATGGTGTAGCACGTAAGGCACTTGCCTGCAAAGTGAAAGGACCTAGGTTTGATTCTCCAGGACCCATGTAAGCCAAATGCACAAGTTGGCACATGTGTCTGGAGTTTACTTGCAGTGGCTGGAGGCCCTGGCACACCCATTCTCTCTCCCTCTGCCTGTCTCTTTCTCTCTCTCTCAAATGTATGAATGGTGCAGTGTCCCACTAGCTGTAGAAGAGTAATGGGTTTTCACCTGTAGTTACATTGCAGACAGTGCATGCTTTGCTGCTGCATGAGTTGTAAAACAACACAACAGGAAGTCCCCAGAGGTCTTAAGAGCGCCAGTGCACACAGAAAATATTGTTCCCCCAAAGAAGTCCACACTCAGCGCAGTGTCCGAGCAAATCCTTTTGAGAACAATTTGTTACAATGAGAAGACTCTGAAGAAGACAATAGGAAGCTCAAGTCCTTAAAGATGTCAGGAGACCTCTTATAAAAGGACAGTCATATCCTATAGAAAATAGCTATTGGGGGAGGATCCAATCTACAAAGGATGGACATTAGGAATAAAGCAGATAAAAAGTCCAGAAGACTATGGAGGTACTCGGAACTACAGGAGTGAAGACTTCAGTGGGCCATATTTGTGATGGAGGATGGATCTTTTGAGCAGTGAAGTTAGAAAACCAAAGCTGGCTATCCCCATCATCCAAAATGTAATCATTTAAGAAGAAAAAGTATATCTCTTATTTCATAACTATAATCATCATGAATGGGCTGCAGTTAAACATCACACACCTGTATATTTTTTAAATGTTGAAGCAAATGAACATGTATGCCAGTAGAGTAAGTCAGAACCCAAAAAATTCAGATGTAAGATTACCAAATGATGGGAAGATGTGAAAAGATTGTCTACAGACCCCTTAAAAGAAAGAGATAAATACTTTTTTTCACAAAATTGGAAGAATCCAAGTGCAAACAGATAACTCTTGGAAAGTGTAAGGCGAGCAGAGAGAAAGCAGGAGCAGTAAGAACAGACAAATTAGTGACAAAGATTTAGGAAAATAAAGAAAGGTGAGAATATACATACATGCAGAAAAAAAAAAACCAGAAACAAACAAACAAACAAAAAAAGGCATAGTGGGGAGTAAATATTAAAGAACATCTCTGATGTAACAGAAGACAACCCTACATATGGAAAAGACATCACCATCCAGAAAACAATTCTAGCGAATTTCTGGACTTGAAAGGTTTCAAAGGAAAAAAGGTCTTGATGTTGAACATTCAGGCAAGAGGATCAATTGATATGTCAGGGTCTGTAGGAATGCTGTTCGTGCTTCAAAGAAAGATGTTGCAGAGTAGCATTTAGTAGCCATCACAGACAGGTCAAGGATGTTATGTGACATTAATTAACAATGTTAATATAACTTACCTTTTAAGTTATATGGATGTATGAAAATACAAAGTGATTAAAATTGAGTTATAATCTGGGAGTAAAAGTGTGTGCCACCATGCCTAGCTAAATGTTCCAAATTTTGTTAGTATAGCTTATTGGCAAGACTGAGTGAAAACAAACATTCTCATATTTTAACAGTGAATGGATATTTGGAATTATTCAGCAAACTTCATTTAATCTTTGGCCCAGAAATTAATTTTTAATTTTTTTTTCTTAAAGATATTTGCCACATATAGTTAAGTGGTAGTTAGACATTGTGGAGCATGCCTGTAAGCATGAAATCTCATCACTCAGATGCTGAGGCTGGATGACCAGGAGTTCAAGGCCATCTTCAACTGCCTATCAAGTTTGAGGCTAGCCTGGGCCACATGAAACTCTGCCACAAAAAAATTTAATTTAAATTTTAAAAAATGGGAGAGAGAGAGTCGTTTCAACATTCATTCAAGTATCTGAAGCAATGTAAATAACCAAACCACTGGTAGAGTTGTTTATGCTCTGTGGACAGAATGTCAAAATGGAATGAGAAAATACATTTCACTACAATGTGATGATATTCAACACACTTTTATTTGAAATACACTCCCCCATACAGACACATGTGCCAAAAAAGGAATGATAAACCAGAAGTTACAATGGCAAACCCTCAGACGAGGTAAAACTTTGAAAAGTAGGAACATGTAACAGGTAGGCAAGTAAGAGCTCTATGCATATTGTTTGTGCTTCTGACAATGCATACTCATTTTTCTTTTACATAATTTAAAACATAGAATCAGAGTTAAGAAAGATAATAACTCGGGCTTGGCAATTAAGACACATGCTTATGAAGCCTAAGCACCCATGTTTAATTCCCCAGAACCCATATAAACCAAATGGACAAGATGGATTAAAAAAAAAAAAAAAAGTAACTCCTAAAATTAAATCACTTATATTCATCAATTCACAACTGGAAGGATCGTTTTTTTTGTTTTTTTTTTTTTAATTTCTAATCATTTTACTTATTTATTAGATAGAGAGAGAAAGAGAGAGAGGGGGGAGGAGGGAGGGAGGGAGGGAGGAAGGGCGGGAGGGAGAGAATGGGCATACCAGGGCCTCTAGTCTCTGCAAACAAACTTCAGATGCATGTGCCACGATGGGCATCTGGCTAATGTGGGACCTGGAGAATCAAACCTGGGTCCTTAGGCATTGCAGGCAAGTGCATTATCCACTAAGCCATCTCTCCAGCCCTGGAAGGATCATTTTAAGTGTTTTGGAATTACTCTATTTTTATTGTTGGTCTTTCGAGGTATGTTCTGAACAACCAGAAGCCACACATATGTTAAGATGCACCCAATAGTTGTAAGAGATACTATTGGTATAATTTTGAAATTAACATATGAAATGCCATCTGGATTTTCCACTTCTGATTACCCTCTCACTAGACAAGTATATGAAATTGTACTGTTAAACAGCAAAACACAAATTATCACTTAAAGGGGAAAGACAAGTAAGTTAAGCTTTTATTTTACTAGCTCCCTGTCTGGAGACAGCTTTCATTCTGCACATATAGAAAAGATCCTACCCTGTCATCACAAAACAGCTTTCACTGCAAAAGGAATAAGAAATTATTCTGAGTCCAGAATGAATGGTCATAGCCCAGGAGTACAGAACAAGGTTGCTCAAATGGCATGTACTACCATGGAAGTAGTTACATGAATGTTTTTAAAAATTTATTTTTGTTTAATTTTACTTATTTATATGAGAATGACAGAGAGAGAAAGGAGAAAGGAGGAAGGAGGGAGGGAGAGAGAAAGAATGGGCGTGCCAGGGCCTCCAGCCCCTGCAAATGAACTCCAGATGCATGTGCATATGAACTTTTTACAGTTGCAGAACAAAAGAAAGTCCTAATTAATTTACCAAATACGCTGGTGTGAAGGTCAGGTAGGTGGGTTACAGGAAAGTGGGAAAGTCCTCATAGAGGTTGCAGTTGCTAGCAGATGACATTGTTAGCTCTTGGGTTGGTGCAGGCTAGTGGTCTGCTAATGTGAGTGAGTGGGAATTGGTACACAGCATGGTTGTTTAGCAAAGGTTTCTTCATTTGTTCTATTTTATTTTATTTTGGAAAAGCCATTTTTCTCTTTTTCTTAAGCAATTTTATGTATCTAGATAAAATTAATAAAGATCATTACAAAGCCCCTTTCTAATCATATGTGTCATACTGAGATTAACTTCATTCAGGCAAGAATGGGCAAATGAATAAAATGAAATGTTTGTATTGCTAGAATATAAGGAAAATGAAATGGCATGCAAGACATACAATGAGGGCTGAAGAGATGTCTCAATGATTAAAGGAGCTGGCATGCAAAGCCTGATAGCCAAGGTTCAACTTTCCAGTACCCATTTAAAGCCAGATGCACAAAGTGGTCCATGCACCTGGAGTTTGCAGTGGAAAGAGGCCTTGTGTGCCCATTTCCCCTCTTTCATACTCTCTTTTCTTGCAAATAAATAAATATTTTTGAGGTAGGGTCTTGCTCTAGCCAGGCTGACCTGGAATTCACTATGTAGTGTCAGGGTGACCTCAAAATCATGGCGATCCTCCTACCTCTGCCTCCCAAGTGCTGAAATAAAAGGCATGTGCCACTATGCCTGGCTAAAAATAATTAAAAACAAAACAAAAAAGATGTAGAATGAGAAAGTTATTTGGCAGAGGACTATGCCTTGAAGAGATCAGGATATTTGAAATTATAGTTGGGAGTTTCATCTTAAAGAAAAAAAGGATTTTCCTTTATGAAGATTAGAAAGAAAGTAGAGGGAGATGGAAAAGATAGGTACATTTCAGAAGGTGTTAAAAGCTTAGCAAATGCATGTAAGTTATTTTTTTCTTGTCTTATACCTGCTGAATATTACTTATTTCCTCAGGTAAACGAACAGAGTGATGTATCCATAGCTATGTTGATTAATATAAACAAGAGTTTTTAAATTTTATTATAATATACAGTTAATTTTAAATTCTTAAAGAAAATAAGAAAAAGGAAAAAGTATTCTTGCTTTCCTCTAAGGGATATAATGTAAAACAGATTTAACTGGAACCCAGTTATTCACGGGAAAGTTATTTCTCAAAGTAAAATTTCTGTTTATACATGGAAAAATATTTTTAAAAACGAGTACATGAATACTTTGGGGTGAAAAGAGTCAAAATGTCTGACATTATTGAGACTGAGGAATTGTGTGTTTTTGTCATTATGGAATAGCTTCCCCTTTCCCAGGTGGTTCTCATGAATAACTACTTCAGGAGATCCATTACAAAAAAGCCTTCAGTGAACTCACATGGGAGCCTTGGATTCTATGTTTGTATCAGCTCCTAGCTTGATTCTAATATGAAATCTGGTTTGAGCATCAGTTCAGTAAATATTCTATGAGAAGCCTGAAATCCCATTCTCCAAAAATAAGAATTCATCTTCTAAAGAGACATTTCAACACAAGGGAATCATGTTTTCTTGCTAGTATACATGGAAGAAAAATTCAAAAAGCAAATATCTTCCTAAGATATTGCTTTATGTAACTTTTGATGTACACACATTTAAATGCTCTCTTTTCCTTTTCAGAAAGCTGTATGTGCTGGCGTCTGTCTTTGTCTGTCTGCTCCTGTCGGGACTGGCTGTGTTTTTCCTTTTCCCTCGCACTATCGATGTGAAATACGTTGGCGTTAAATCGGCATATGTCAGTTATGATGTTCAAAAGCGAACAATATACTTAAATATCACAGTAAGTACAAGTTTATGTTGCAAATGTTTTACTGTCCTTCATGCTACTTAACAGCCCCTTTATCCTGCTCTGAGATTCCTGGTTTGGACACTCTGCCAGTGAGCTTTCCCTATGGCTTATGACTCTACACAGCTTATGGGCCCTCCTCTGTACCATCTGTGGTTTTGCTGCATGTGGTACTTGTGTGCATTCAGAATCATTTAGCATTCAAAGATGTCTTTAGAAGGATAAGGTATACTCACAAAGAAAAGTATTAGTTTACTCTCCACATTTGATTCCAAGGAGTTCATAACAAGGCTTTAACATAACTGGTTCAACAGATCTTATAAAATGGAACATTTTGCTCCTTGAATTTTATAAAAGTTTTGCCACCTTTAAAGGTAAAGTTGAGATGATTCCTTATTTCTGGGCTGCAATACATGTGAAAAAGGTTCATGTTTCCTGAGGCAGTGTTGCCTAGGACTGTGCAGCTTCCCAACTCTTAAAACCAAATATAAACTTCAGAAAAGATCTTCCACCTGCATTTTGTACATTAACATTTGTTTGGAAAAAGGAAAAAAAACAAACAAACATGGCTTGCTGACCTCTGTATTAGAAAAAGGGAATCTATATTCAGTCATGGCATTCACAGTTCATGTGTGGCTTCAGGCCCAGTGGTGAGGGGCTGGGAGGGGGGATTCTGTTCAGAAAATTCTGGAAGACTTAGTGTTTTTCTTTTCACAAGTGAAAGGTTGATAAAGATACTTGTGGTCAGGGAGGGAGAAGAAAGAAACTTTTGTAGGAACCCAGAGTGCTCATCAAGGGAATTACCACTTAATTATAGGAAGTAAACTTCTTCAAATCCCACTCATTGCTTATTGCCAAAAGGTGATAGTTGGAAGTTCAGGGTGTGTTAGCACATGCCTTTTAGGCTAAGGCAGGAGGATTATCCTAAGTTCAAGACAGCCTGAGCTACCTAGGGAGACCTTGTCTCAAAAAGCAAAATCAATTGATCAATACTTAGGGAAATATACATGTGACTAAAACATTCATAAAAATGCAAAATGTATATAATTTTACATAACTGGGAAATATTTTGGGGGTGTTTTCCTATTTGCATGGCCCTTTGGAATGAGGAAGATATTTTTCTCCTTTGTACAGTGTTTAAAATTGTTATCAAATTTTTGGCCTATCTTCCAAGTGTTTTGTAGTATCATCAAATACTGTAAATATATAATAATCAATCCATTTGCCATTCCTTTTAAATAGTAGAGCAATTAAATGTGAATATCCTACTTGATTTTTAACTATTTAGCAGGGATTCACACCTTTGCAGGTATTTCCTCATACTTAAATGAAAAAAACCTTCAGGTAAAGACATAAACTTGTTAGTTAGATGAACATTAGGACTCACTAGGGGATGTTGAGGTAAGAGATAAGCTGATGTGTTATTAAACAATATTTTGAAAGCAGAATTATGTTACTTTTGTCTCTTAAAATGAATAGTATTATATTAGTACTTAGTTTTCTTTTTTAATAACTAAGAATATAGGGTGGGAGACAAAAATGCAAAATCATAGTATCTCTGGCACCATGACTTCTGTGATCCCAAATTGTGGGGATTCTTCCCCAGAAGCAAGTACATAGTTCCACAGGGAACCAGCGGTGAACCTTCTGAATCCCTCAGGTCTGACACTGTCCTCTAGTCTCAAGAATCAGACCTCCTAGCCTGCCTCCCTCCCCACCCCTGATTCAGAGACCAATTTCAGGAGTGGACTTCTGTCAAGAATCTTACAACCCCTTCCTTATACTCAAGTTATTTGTCAAACAGCTCACAGAACTCTTACATTTCCTGGTTTATTATAAAGGTAGTGTTGTTGTTGTTGTTGTTATTTTTTTGGTTTTTCGAGATAGGGTCTCACTTTAGCTCAGGCTGACTGGAATTCACTATGTAGTCTCAGGGTGGCCTCGAACTCTTGGCAATTCTCTGACCTCTGCCTCCCGAGTGCTGGGACTAAAGGTGTGTGCCACCATGCCCACCTATAAGGGTTATTCTAAAGGGTCCAAACCAACAGCTGGATGAAGAAATACATGGTGAGGTCCTGAGGGGAGTCCAGACAGCAAAAGCTTCTGTCCCTATGCAGTTGGCATGCACCACCCACCCAGCATATAGTATAGACGAGTTCTTGGTCCTCTTCCTGGATGTTTCCAAATGTCCACCTGCTCAGTATTGCACCAAACCCTGGCCATTTCCATTTTTTTTTTAAAGATTTTGCTTTGATTTATTTATTAATTAGAGACAGAGAGAGGGAGGGAAGGAGAGAGAGAGAGAAAGAATGAATATGGGTGTGTCAGGGCCTCTAGCCACTGCAAATGAACTCCAGATGCATGCACCTCCTTGTGCATCTGGCTAATGTGGGACTTGGAGAATCGAACTGGGTTCCTTAGGCTTCTCAGGCATGTGCCTTAACCACTAAGCCATTTCTCTAGCCCCATTTCAGTTTTTATGGATGTGAATATGCATTTGTGTGATTGAAGGTTGGACTCTTTAATTAGACAAAAATGTATAATCTAATGCAAATAAAATGGTAGGAGGAGGAATCTATTATGCCTCTGTTCAGAATCTTGGCCTCTCTGGGCAGTATTCCTTCCAGATGTGAGGCAGAACTGGCAGCCAGGGTCAGAGAATTTCATGTGGCAGTTCCAAGACAGGCAGGACAAGATGAGGGTACAGTTTTAGTATCTGTCACAAGCTCTTGGGAAGAGAAATTCTAGGATCTACAGCCTTCATTGATAATAAAAAGGAACAGATGAATGAGTCAGAAGGCCAGAAAGAGATTTAGGTTCTAAGGACTAAATTAACCAATATAACAAACAACAGTCTTTCAGAAAAGCATTTCCCAAGCTGCATTGGGAACCAAGGATTAAAGACCAATTACTTTAACCTTATTATTCTGGCATTTTTGGCAGTAACAGGAGCCCTGGGAATTTTCAGCCAGAACTTTGGATGAAAACCAAGATATATATATAATATATCACAGTACCTCTTACTGATTTTATACTTAAGAAATTTTTGTCATTATTAGGCATTTAAACTATTAGGCATAAAGATTTTCACTTGTATGTGTAAATTTAACTGGCAAAATATATACATGTTATATATGTACATATGTAGATATTTACACATGTAATAAAAAAATTCTCAAATTAAATGGGCATGGTGGCACATGCTTTTAATCCCAGCACTCGGGAGGCAGAGGTAGGAGGATCACTGTGTGAGTTCAAAGCCACCCTGAGACTACATAGTGAATTCCAGGTCAGCCTGGGCTAGAATGGGACCTTACCTTGAAACACCCCCCCCCAAATTCTCATATTTATATATAAATGTATAAAGGGAGTATATGCATGTACATTTCCACTGAAATAACACTACAAACCTACATAATTTTCATGTATTTAGTATTTGATTATGATTTTACAATTTGGTCAATCATTTTCTTTACTAAAAAATATTTATTTATTTTGAGAGAGAGAGAGAGAGAAAGAGGCACATAGAGAGAATGAGTGTGGCAGGGCCTGTAGCCACTGCATGCAAAGTCCAGACATATGCACTACGTTGATGGTTGATGTGGAAACTGAGTAATTGAACCAGGGTCCTTAGGCTTCACAGGCAACCACCTTAACTGCTATGTCATCTCTCCAACCCCACCTCCAAACACTTTCTTAATAGATGGTTTTGCCTTATCATTACATATATTTATTCAGAAAATGTGTCTGTACTTGAACTTTGTTTCTATTCCAGAGTATTTTTTTATGGTTAAGTTCCTCAAAGTAATGCCATGTAAGACCTTTGATAATAAACTGTCATGACTTTAAAGATTATTGCTATGGTCTATATGTTAAATGATCTTCATTGCTGTCAGCAACAAAATCTGTCCTTTTATTAATGCATTTTCATTCTCATATTTTCTTTGTCTTAATGTTTTATCTTTGTATTTTCTAACTCTCAATGTGTCTGTTTTTAATTTTCATATTATTTTGGTGGTTGTTTTATTTAATATTATTACAGTAATTATTATGGACATATCAAAAATGATAATATTATTACCTGAAAATCTCATTTCTTGGTCTACATCAGAAGATTCATTGACCTGAAATTAATAAGTCATTTTTTTGTTATGTGTAGAAATGAAATTTTATGTGACTATCAACTACCTAATATACTGATTCCATATTTAGAGAAAACATTATATTTTTAAATAATTTTTAAATTTATGCTTGTAACCATATTGATTATATATGATATATATAAATGTATAGTATATAAACATAAATATATGTAATTTAGTATATATAATAGTATATTAATAATATAACTATATTAATATATAAATGTTACATAGCTACAAATCTCTGCAATATTTTATTTCTTGACTTTTCATTCATAAAACCATTTTCTCTGTGTTTCACTCGGCCCTCATGGCATCTTTACAATTCTGTCTTCATATTCAAGTTAAAATGTACATTCAAATGTTATGTTTTTAAAAATAATATTCTTGTATATTTTATGCCTCTTGATTTTTTCTCACTTTTTAATGCCTTGTTAAAAATCTTTTCTAATTATCTGGATTAGAGATAATTATTTTTGTGGCTTCTTAGTATTCCATGCAAGGCCTTCAATTAATTTATTCAGTCATTCTTTTGTTTTTATGGATAGTCATTTTTTTAGAGCATATTGGTTGGTGGGTGGGGGCTTCGTTTTCTTTCTTTTTTAATAGTCCAAAGAATAATGTCTTTCCGTGTTGTGAGATGCTCAGAAGTAATATTGCTAGCTCAAAGGACATACATGAGTTTTTATGTAATGGGTATTGTTAGATTGTTTACAAAGAAAAAATAGAAGTTATGAGTTTTTTATAAATTTGCTAGCATGACAGGTATAAAGCAACATTCTATTTTATTTAAGTAAATTTTTTCCTGACTCTAAATGAATCTGAGAACTTAGGGGTTTCTATATTTATTTATATTTATTTTGATAGTTTATCCTTATCCTTTGAGGGGTACTGAGTTTTGTATCTTATTTTTTTAATTTGTTAAGATGCTTTGTATATAATAGATCATGACCATTGCTATTTAACATGCAAATATTTCTTCTTTATCACTTAGTGACTATTGATTTTGTTTATAGTCTTTTTATATTACTGTTATAGATATTATACCATCTGCTTCTTTTTTAAATTTATTTTTATTTATTAGAGACTGAGAGAGGGAGGCGGAGGGAAGGAGAGAGAGAGAGAATAGGTGCTCCAGGGCCTCTAGCCATTGGAAGTAAACTCCAGACACATGTACTACCTTATGCATCTGGCTTATATGGGACCTGCAAAATTGAACCTGGGTCCTTAGGTTTTACAGTCAAGTGCCTTAATAGCTAAGTCATCTCTCCTGTCTTAAAATGGCACCTGAGGTTTATTTCTTGAATTGACAATATTTTTTCACTGTCTGTTTTCTAAACTAATTTGAGATGATGGTTACAATTAAAATTGTAGAAACTGAGCCATGTGTGGTGGCACACACCTTTCATCCCAGCACTCAGGAGGCAGAAGTAAAAGGATCGCCATGAGTTCAAGGCCACCCTGAGACTACATAGTGAATTCCAGGTCAGCCTGGGGTAGAAAAAGACCCTACCTTGAAAACCAAAAAAACAAAAACAAAAACAAACAAACAACAACAAAAAAAAAAAAACAACTAAAGCTGGGCATGATTACACCTGCCTATAATGCCAGCTTTCTGGAGGGCACTGGAGTGGCAATAAAAAGAAGCAGCCAGCTTGAGCTACAAGTGAGACCCTTCTGTAAACATGTATAGGAGTGAACCAACTACATTTCTATAGTATAAAACAAGCAACTCCAACTCGTTAATTTTTCTTATGAATCTATTGCAAATTTCAAAGGCATGTATGTAAATTAAAGTATCAGTTTCTTTAAACAGTTTAACTGGTAATGTAGATGAATAAAAGTTAGCTAAAATTTTGATGAAACTTAAAAATAATTTTCATTGAACTTTTATTAAGTCCACATATACACATTCTCACATTTGTTTCATAGCATATATTTTTGTACTTGAAAATGCCAATTATATGTTATTTGTATCCATAATTCTCATGCAAAATTCAAATAATCAGGTTAATTAATATTCCTTGGAATTTTTATCAATACTTTCTCAAACAAACGAAACAGAATCACAACTAAATTCACTTGGGTTATTAATTTGGCATGCTTGTTTCTATGCTTATGTAAAGATAACACATTTTGTATTTCCTTTCTTTTGTAGAACACATTAAATATAACAAACAATAACTATTACTCTGTTGAAGTTGAAAACATCACTGCCCAAGTTCAGTTTTCAAAAACAGTTATTGGAAAGGCACGCTTAAACAACATAACCAATATTGGTCCACTTGACATGAAGCAGGTGAGCTTCGGGAGCGCAGCACTGTGAGCATTTCAGGGGGTCTTGATCTTATGTCTCTCATAACTTAAGCAGGGAGTGGGGATTCTCTTAAAAGCTCTGTTTTCAAGTGTGTCTCATACATGTCTGATGAGATTTTAGAAAATACTCTTAAATGGGAAGCTTTCTAATGCTTTTGACATTTTAACATGGAGTTGTAATATTTGATGTTTCACTAGTATTTTTATTGATTCCAGCCCCCTTTTTTGCCTTTCAGATTGATTATACAGTACCAACAGTAATAGCAGAGGAAATGAGTTATATGTAGTAAGTTCTGATTTTGATAACTTTTTTTTATTCATTCTTACAATGCTTACTTTATCGTGTGTTTGTGTGTGTGTGTGTGTGTGTGTGCACGCGCTGCACGCGCATGTATTTAACAGACTACTCTTTTGTGCCCTCACCTTTGCTCCAAATTCCCAGGGACCCTCCACAGTGGGATTATGGGATTCACTGCGGGGTCATGAAGACCATAGTCAGTCCCTATAGGGCAGTGGGTGGGGGACCATGCCTCGGGATATTCCTACCTATTCTGTGGCTCTTACAAGCTTTCTACCCCCTTCTCCCACAGTGTTCCCTGAGCCATGACAGGCCTGTTGGCAGTCTGATTTAATGTTGAGTTCTTTGTAGCCTATAGTTTTGATTGGCTGTGTAGTCATCATCACCCTAGAACTGCTGGTCGGGCTAGCAGTAAGAGTAGTGTTCATGGTGTGCCACTTCCACTTCAAGTTCTCCTAGGCTCTGGCAGAAATGAAAAAGGTTGCAAATCCTGTGGTGGGCTATCAGATTATATGGATGGATCTCAACTCTCCTCTGATTTCTATGTCATCTGTAAAATAAAGCAGAGTCTCCAATCAGAATGAGAGCAGCTTGGGCTAAAGTAGATATACAAAGGTATTTGAGAGATTTTTGGTGTGCAAGCCCCAGTATTCTTCTACAGAAAGCAGTGGGGGCTTTTTTCTGAAGTCTGAGTTTTCAGACCATGGATTCTGACTTGGTTTCCAGTTCTTTCCTTCTGAGTGTGCCTCATGGCCCATCAGAGAACAGTTGATCACCCACAGAGGCTGAGTGTCACTATTGCACAAGTGTGTCCTTCTTGTCTGGCTGGTTGATTTTTGTAATCTGCTTATTCCTGCTTATTCATTCTCTTGCTGACCATTATCCTCCAGCAGCTCCCGTAGGGCTTTCCAGCACAATAAGTTCTAGCCAAGAGAGAACTAGTTTCCCTTTCTGTTCCAGCCTGGTAATCCAATGTCCTGTGACCACAGTCTGTGGTGTCATCAGCAATAAGGTCTTTTTAGCTTTGGCAGGTAATCAAATGTGTTGGCAGTGTTCTACATTGTTTTTGGAACTTTATGAATCTCCTTAGCCAACATCTCATTTTGGGAGGCAACCCAACTCAGGGCCTGGAAATAACTGGCCAGAGTCCATGGTTTTAAGGTTAAGCTTTTTATTTTCTTTATTTTTATTTATTTAAGAGAGAGAGAGAGAATGGATGTGCTAGGCCCTCCAGCCACTGCAAATGAACTCCAGATGCCTGTGCCACCTTGTGTATCTGGCATATGTGGATGCTGGGGAATCGTACCTGAGTGAGTCCTTTGGCTTTGCAGGCAAACACCTTAACTACTAAGCCATCCTCCAACCCAAGGTTAAGCTTTTTTCACCTTCTTTCAGGCTGTTACCTGTCCCCCTTTATTGGTGGTTGTATCTTGCAGAATGTTAGTCAGAATGAGGGTTTCTATGGGACTGATTCATGTTGTCTTTTATGTAATTTCCTCCCCACCCTCCCTACCTCCTACACCTTCAAGTCCTTCCTACCCCCAATATTCTGCCTTCCCCTAACTTTTCATCTCTTTTATCCCTATTTGTTCTCTCTCTTGGTCTCTAGTTTTATGCCCATATTTCTGGTGCTGACTACCATTTGCATTCTCTCTAATTGATCCCAGTTAGGAACTTCAGATGAAAGAGAGTGCATGAGGCATTTGTCCACTTTTTATTAAGTAATAAAAAGTGTACAGGATATTTTCCTTTAAAATATTTTTTATAATCTTATTAGTTAAAATGACATTTTACAATCCTTGTTCTGTCCTGTAAGCAACTATTTTTCTATTTTTCCCAGCCATGAGACATATGCAAGTACATATATAAGCTCCCATTTTTTTTTATTTTCAAAACTTTGATCATATATACCATGCCACTTTTATTTTTAGATAAAAGAAGTGTATGTGTATATATGATTTTTTAATATCAGAGTACTAAAACGTTAAGATATAATGCTTTGTTATTGAATTATTTTCTGAAGTGTTTTAAAGTATGTATCAGTTGTACAAAATTTCATTATGTTTTCATATAATGCATATAAAGTAATTTGATCACATTAATCCCTTGTTTCCCTCCTTACCTCTCCCATTCTTCTTTTTAAGTAGGTCACCTCCTACTTTTATGTCTTTTTAAATATATTCCACATGATAAAATATTTGAAATTTGTCTTTCTGAGTTTGGCTTATTTTGTATAAAATAAAGATCCATTCATCTTCCTACACAGTTCTCTGTGAATAAAAAGTTCATTGTGGATTAAGGCACTTGCCTGTGAAGCCTAAGGACCCAGGTTTGATCCCCAGTACCCACATAAGCCCAGTACACAAGTTGGCACATGTGTCTGGAGTTTGCTTGCAGTGGCTGGAGACCCTGACATGCCCATTCTCTATTTGCATTTCTTTCTCTCTCCCACTCTCAAATACATATACATACATACATATATATATCAGCTCGGTGTGGTGGTGCACCCCATTAATCCCAGTATTTGGGAGGCAAAGGTAGAGGCCACCCTGAGACTACAGAGTGAATTCCAGGTCAGCCTGGGCTAGAGACCCTACCTTGAAACACACACACACATAAAATTTACAAACAGAGAGGGGGAGGCAAGAGAGAATGGGCACTACAGAACCTCTGGCTACTGCAAACAAACTTCAGATGTAAACACCATTCTGTGCATTTAGCTTTACATGGGTATTGGGGAACCCTGGTGTGGTGGTGTGATTCAGGTGTCCCCTATAAACTTAGGTGTTCTGAATGCTAGGTTCCCAGCTGATGGATATTGGGAATTAATGCCTCCTGTATTGTTGGGGGTGGGCTTATGGGCTTTATAGCCAGTTTCCCCATGTCAGTGTTTGGCACACCCTTCTGTTGCTGTGGTCCATCTTATGTTGGCCAGGGGGTGATGTCCACCCTCTGCTCATGCCATCATTTTCCCCTGCCATCGTGGAGCTTCCCCTCGAGCCTGTAAGCCAAAATAAACCTCTTTTTCCCAGAAAAAAAAAAAAAAAAAAAAAAGTTCATTGTGTTTATCACATTCCTGTATCCACTTGTCTCTTGGTAGGCATCTAGATTGATTGCATTAATTGGATACTGTGAATAGTGCCACAATCAACAAAATGTACAAGTATAGCTATTGCATGCTGGCATTGATCCCTTTAGCTATATACCCATAAGTGGTATCACTGTGTTGCATTATAGTTCTAGTTTTAATTTAATGAGGGAACTTTGTACTGATTTCCACTGTTTACATTTCCATAAACTGTATTGATTGATTTTTCTCCACCAGCATTAGTTGTTTGTTTTCTTGACAATGACATTCAGAATCAGGGTGAGATAGAATCTTAGTGTAATTTTGGTATGCCTTCCCCTGATAGCTAAAGGTTTTGAACACTTGTACTTACTGACCATATGTAGTTCTTTTAAGATGTGCCTGCTCATTACTTTCACTCAATTATTTTTTTTTTTTTGAGTTTCAGGTTTTTTTATTGGTTATATACACAGTATATATAGTCATGTTAGTACCATATATAGTCATGTTAGTACCATCGTTAGCCTCCTCCCTGTCCTTCCCCCTCTTCAGGGACCATCCACGTTAGGGAATATGGGTCATGCATTATGGGGTTAGCCATCAGTTATGCATGAGAGGTAACATCTCTGTTCTTAGTGACCCAACATGTGGCTCTAACATTCTTTCCACCCCCTCTTGTGCAAATTTCCCTGTGCCGTGTTGGGTTCATTTTAGGTCTGCTTCAGTGATGAGGTCTTGGGAGCCTCTGTTTCTCTGGATATCTGGTTTGGTAGGAATTGATTGTTCTTTGTGTCTATTTCCTTCACCCTTGTGCTGGTACCAGGTTCACCCAAGAAAGCAGCACTCTTGCTTATTTCTCCAGTTGCTCTTAGTTTCAGCTGGGACCCTTTTGAAGTGTAATGGGCTGGTCCTCTTCTTAGGATCTGTGTCCATCTAAAACAAAGGAGCAAATTCTCCAACACAAAGTGCAGTTAGTACCAGATAAATGGGATAACCATTGTTTTTTTTAAAGAGAATTTAATATGTGTAGGCCCACTTGTAGCCCATGGTTGGTGGGAGCTTGATAATGGAGGGCGGGCTCATTTTTGCATATGGTTCTGACTTCTTTCCCAGCTCCAGCTATGTGTTCCATTCCACTGAACATATCAGTTAGCCAAATCAAGAGTGGTTGGTTTCCCACCATGGCTGTATGCAACTACTGCACTTATGTGAGTATCACATCAGGTTGTTGGCTGCTGAATAGCTTTGACCACGAGTTTCTTGGACAGATGTTGATCATTTTTCCTCAGTTGCTCGTGTAGCACCTTCTGGCACTAGACGAGCTAACTGTCTGGGGACTGACTCTTCCTGATTCCATCCAGGTCACTCCATGTTCTGTACCAAGAGCATATGGTGTTTTCAGCAGTAGGGTCTTCACTAACCTTTCGTGGGCTATCAAGTATTGTGAAAGAAATCTGTCTTTTGGGAAACCTTGTAGGTATCTCTGATCAACAGCTCATTGTAGATATTAACCACACACTGGCATTGAGAGTTACAGGCTAGCACCAAGGAAAAAAAGGAAGAAAAGATAGGTAATATAAAAGAGATAGAGAGAAGAGAGAGAAAAGAAACAGGAGAAGATTAAGGTTAGTCTTCATCATACCCTCTGCAGGGCCTTGTGATTCAGGTGTTCCCTCTAAGGACCTGATGAAGGTTCAACCATTTAGTCTGTCTTTTAGAACGTAGAATTTTAAGGTACCATTGCCATTTGGGTCCAGTTTTGTATGTTCCACCCTTACCCTCCCCTCCTACCCTACCACCCTATTGTCTAGTCCTTGAGATGCTTATTAGATATTACTCAGTTATTGATTGGATTATTCTTTTGCTTTGCAGTAATTTGAGTTCTTTAGATATCCTGATTGTTAATCCCCTGTCAGTATATAGCCAGCACAGATTTCTTCTCATTCTGTAGGCCATCTTTTCATTCTGGTTGTTGCCTGTGCTTGAAGAAACTGTGTAACTCATGTAATTCCATTTGTCAGGTCTTGCTGCTGTTTCTAGGACATGGGATTCTAGTCAGAAAATCCCTGACTGAATGTATCCTGAACTCTTTTCCTGTGTTCTCCTCAAGTTTCAAAGTTTCAGGTCTTACATTAGATCTTTTACCTATTTGAATGGATTTTTTATTCCAGTGAGAAATAGGAATCTAGTCTCATATGGTAGTCATCCAATTTTGCTAGCAGTATTGGTGGAAAAGCCTGTCTTATTTCCAGTGTTTGATTTTGGCACCTTTTTTGAAAACTAGATGTTAAAGCTTTGTGGACTTATTTTAAAATAAATATTTTAACAGTAAATATGTTTAAGTTTAGTCAGTAGTCATTTTTTGTGCCTGTGTTCATCAGGGAAATTAGTTTGTAGGGTTCTTTTGTAGTGTCCTATGTCCTTGTCTGGAATCTGTGATCTGGCTTCAGATGAGTTAAAGGTATTCTTATTTCTGATGGTGGAATAGTGTTACAGACCCTGGTGTTCATAATTAATTCTGCAGTGCATCTGTCTTGCCAAGGGCTTTATTTGTTGGGACAGTCATTGTTGCTACCTCAGACTCTTGCTTGTTACAGTTCTGTTTAGTTGTTTATTTTCACTTTTATTTTTAAGAGAAACAGAGAGAAAATTGGTGAGCCAGGGTCTCAGCCACTGAAATCAAACTCCAGATGCTTGTGCCACCTAGTGGTTATATGCAGCCTTGCACTTGACTCACCTTTGTGAATCTGGCTAACATGGGATCTGTAGAATAGAACATGGGTCCCTAGGCTTTGCAGGCAAGTGCCTTAACCACTAAGCCATCTCTCCATCCTAGTTTTTATTATTGTTATTTATTTATTTGAGAGTGAGAGAGACAGAAAGAGAAAGAATGGGCATGCCTGACCTCTAGCCACTACAAATGAACTCCAGATGTATGTGCCACCTTGTACATCTTGTGTTATATGGGTACTGGGGAATTAATTCCGGTACTTAGTTTTTGCAGATAAGTGCCATAACTGCTGAACCATCTCTCCAGCCCTAGTTCTGTTTAGTTTTTATCCTCTTGGTTCAATATTGGTAGGTTATGTATGTCTAGTAATTATCCATTTATTCCAGATTTTTCCATTTGTTTGGGATACAGATTTTCAAAATATTCCTTAACGATGCCCTAGAATTTGTTGGAATCTGTTGTAATATTCTTCTTTTCATTTCTACTTTCATTTCTTTGTCTTATCATTCCAAGGCCTTGAAATGCCTGGTTACAGAGTTTTATTTTAGAGTTTTTAAGGTAGGTTCTCAGCCATGAACATTCCTCTTAGGACTGCCTATACCCCAAAATTCTGATAAATTGTGTTTTCATCTTCATTTGGCTCTGATTTTTTTTTTTTTAATTTCCTCCCTCATTTCTTAAGTGGCCCATTGATCATTCTAAACTGCATCATTCTATATACATGTGTTGTTGTAGTATCTCTCACCTTTGAATTGCAGTAGTATGCTATTATGATATGATAGTTTATAAGTAAGTTTTTCAGTTTTCTTAAATTTGTTAAGATTTACTTTATGGCTTCATGGCCTGGTTTAACAGAATAATTTGTAGATACCTGTTAAGTCAAACTATTTAGGGTAAAAGTTCAGATTAATTCTGCAGCTTCCTTATAGATTTTCTGGGAGAGTGAGATGGTCTATTGATGAGAGTGTCATGTTGAAGTCACCCATTATAATATTTGTACCTGTATGTCCCTTTATGTTTAGTAGTAATTATTTTATGGTATTAAGTGTGATATTAAGACTATATACATGGGCTGGAGAGATGGCTTAGTGATTAAGCGCTTGTCTGTGAAGCCTAGGGACTCCAGTTCCAGGCTCAATGCCCCAGCACCCACGTAAGCCCAGAAGCACAAGGTGGCACATGCATCTTGAGTTCATTTGCAGTGTCCATAGGCCCTGGTGTGCCCATTCTCTCTCTTTCTTTGTCTGGCTGTGATTCTCAAAGAAATATTTAAAAATAAACAACAACAAAAAAGTGTATACACTTAAAATTGTTGTCATTATCTTTTCATTTATATGTGTATTGTGTATGTGAGTGTTGGCATACACAAGACATAGTGCACATGTGGAGGTCAAAGGACCGCTATTGGATTCAGTCTTCACCCTTCACCTTGTTTGAGGCAGGGTCTCTTGTTCAACTGTGTATGCCAGGCTTAGCTGACATGCAAATTCTGGGGGATTCAATTCCCCTGTCTCTTGCCTTCCACCTCTTTATAGGTGCACTGGAATTGCAGAGGCTCATGCTACTGTGTCTGCTTTCCTGTAGGTTCATGGATCCAAACTCGTATTCATGCTTGCAAGGCTAAGGCTGTGCATATGCACTGATCCATTTCCCTATCCCTATTATCAGCATGACTTGTTCCCCTTCATAGTATGTAGTAATCTTTATCTCTTCTAATTTTGGCTTTAAGCATACTGTATCATATTTAAGTATAGCTACCGCTACTTGGTTTTAAATCATGTATACTTGAATTTTGTTTTCTATCTTTTCACTCTGAGTGTATCTTTACAAGTGAGGTGAGTTTCTTATACATGGTAAACAGTTGGGTCATATTATTTTAGTCCATTTGGACAGTCGACTTGTTTTAGACTTTTGTAGCCATTTACATTTACATTTAAGGTTACTATTGAAAGATATCTACTAATTTGTCCCATCTTCATCTTTGAACTTTGCTCCTATACTGAGTTGATATTTAATTCATTCTTTCTTCTCTTTGATCCAGTCTCCTAGAGAAATTTATTCTTTCCCAAGCACTCATCTGTGTTTATCCTCCTTTCTCTCCTGTGTACTCATTTGAGTGTCTTCTGAAGTGATCATTGATGATCATGAATTGTTTAGTTATACCTATTGTAGAGGTCTTTATTTCTTCCTAGATTGAAAAGGGTAACTTTGTTAGATATAATGATCTTGTTTGGCAGTTGTTCTGTTTTAGGAAACATATCCATCCATATTCTTCATCTGTATAGGTCTTCTGATTAGAAGTCTGCTGTTATTCTGATAGGTTTGTCTTTTTAAGGAACTTGACTTCTCTCTTGTAGCTTTCAGGATTTCTTTATTCAGTATTCTTGGCATTTAAACTGCAATGTGATGTAGAAGTTCTTTTCTGATCATGTCTGTTTTAGGTTCTAAATGTTTCATGTTCTCTAATGTCCATTTCTTCTCTGGTGACTTGGGAAATATTTTTGCTATAATTTAAATACATAAGTTTTCTGTGTCTTTAGTTCTCTCTTCAGATTCATAGGTTTGGTCTCATCGTCATGTCCCAGAGGACTTAGATATTATGGTAATGACTGCTTTTCTTTGTCATCTTCTCCATTATTGTTGTCATCCTTTTCATCCTCCTCATACTTCTTTTCCTCATACCCCGGGTTCTCTGTGGCTTAAACTTCTTAGCAGGTTGGTGTGTGGCTTCCAATATTCAGGTTCCCAGAATATCAGGGCCAAACAGTAGGCTCCCTCTCAATAAAGACCTGGCTGTACCACTTGAATATACAATAAGAGAAAATTCCAAAGTGCATATCTTCATCAATGCTGGCTTGCCAGGCAGGAGGAGTCAGTGTCTTTCCAAATGCCACAGTGGATTGAAGGCTGTGAGAACTATGGACTTCTCCTTTGGTTGTCTAATATTTCTTTTACCCAGACTACATGGCTTCCCTGTGATTGAAATCTATTATTCTCTTCACCTTACCCCAGCATCTACTGGAGTTAAAGGCTGTGTCCTAGTTTTCTGTCCATTGTCTTTCTGTTTCCCCATACCTTTCTGCTCCTGTGATGCCACTTCACTTGTTGCTGATGTCCCTCCGTCCTCTGATCTGCCATCTTATCTGGGAGCTTCGTCGGTTTCCCCTGGATCTTTTTAATTAATTTCTAGTGAGTAACTCTTCTTGTTCAAAAATAACTTTAAATTTTCATAATCTTTTGATGTAAGTCTAAATGTGAAATTTCTGGTTACTAAAACTTTTAAGGTGAGCAAAAATATATTAGCAATTTGTAGCTCACTCTAAAGCTATATAACAGTTTCACAAATGCATAAATATCTTTTTGGAATAAGAAGTCATGAATATATATGAAGTATAGAAAATTCTGAACTGGAGCTGGGGAATGGCTGAGCAGTTAAAGCCTCTTGCTTATAAAGCCTGCAGGCCTGGGACCAATTCCTCAGCACCCATGTATAGCCAAATGTGCAGTGTGGTTCATGTGTCAGCAGTTGGCTTGCATTCTTCTCCCTTCTTCTCTCAAATGAATAAATAAAATATGAATTAATAAATAAAAGTAATTTGAAAAAAGAAAATGCAGAAGCATAAATACTTCAGCATGTGCACACATATTTATTTATTTATTAATATTTATATTTTGAGGTAAGCTCAACAGACTGGCCTTTATTAAGTGACAGAGAACTAGAGAGAGATAATTGCCATGCCAGGGCCTCTAGCCACTATAATCAAACTCCAGATACATGTGTAACCTTGATCATGCATCACCATGTGCATCTGGCTTACATGGGATCTGGGGAGTTGAACATGGGTCCTTAAGCTTTGAAGGCAAGTGCTTTAACTGCTATGCCATCTCTCCATCCCAGCATATATTGTCATTAGTGTCTTGTTATAGCAGCATGTGTCCATAGTTCCAACTACACAGGAGGCAAAGATATGGAGGAATATTTGAGCCTAGGAGTTTGATACCAGCCAAGGCAACATACAGAGACCCATCTCAGAAGAGTCTCTATTAACTTTACCATAGAAAGATATTTTTTATAATGTATTGATTCACATTTTAATTTCTTTAACAGTGATTTCTGCACACTGATATCCATCAAAGTGCATAACATCGTGCTCATGATGCAGTAAGTATGGACTATTTTTTTAAGGATATTTTTTGTTAGTTATTTTGATGTGTAATGTAGCATGCACGCACCTTTACATATGCCATTGCTACTGGGTCTTAAGCCTTACAAGAATGCTGGACAGTTGAGGAAACATTCCACTTAACTAGTTAGAAAATAGTTGTTCACAGAAGCGCTAACAGATCACTTGCTAGCATTGATAAGAACCCTGGAGAATGGCAGGCTAACAGAGAGGACTGAGCCCACAACCAATCCTTCCTACCTTGGTAAGTAATCTGAATAGTTAAGAGGAGAAATAGTGCTTTGGGGTTATAATTTGGGTATTGCCTAAACAATTCATTAATAGTTATAGGTTTGTCATTTTGGCCATTAGTTGACATTGGTGATTTCTTTTCCAACGTTGAGGGAGCCATATGATTATTTCTAAGCATGTCAGGAACTATTAGAGTTTTACTAAAAGGTAACTTTTAAAATATATTTGTATTATACATATTGCATATGCAGTTGGAATCATGCCCAGCTTGCATTTTGTAGTCTACTTAATAAGTATAACCTAGAAATCCTGTGTCTACAGTATTGTCATCAAAATAGCGAAGAATCAACAAGTAATAACTATAATTCACATTGAGATATAAATATTACTAATAACTTGCAAGGCATACATTTATATTAAATTGATATTAACACTAATCTCCCCATAGAGGATTTTTATATGCAAAGTATTCTAATATGAAAAATATCTTAATAGAAGTTTTGAACATTCCTCTGTATTTATTTTACTTTTAGAGTTACTGTAACAACCACGTACTTCGGTCACTCTGAGCAGACATCCCAGGAGAGATATCAGTATGTCGATTGTGGGAGGAACACGACCTACCAGTTGGGGCAGTCTGAGTATCTAAATGTCCTTCAGCCACAACAGTGAAATCTGAGGAGGTATCATTAGAGAACATGAAACACCTGTAGATATTTTGTGAACTGTCGAGGAGGAAGTCCTTCCTAGTAGGAGATCTTACATTGAACAGACCTGAAGTTTACACTTCTGTTTTAAGTCCACTTAAAAGAATGTGGACTTGCAGCTAGTGCAGCTCTTCATTCCACATTGATGCATTTGTAGCAGGATGTTTTACTTTTAGGTAAATTTACTGATTGGTGTTCTTTTCCACTGTGTCTCAAAAAAAAAAAAAAGGAAACTTCCTCTGTAATATAAATAGTTATATGAAAGTCACAGATACAGTCCTTAGCTCTACTAACAACATAAATTTGGTCCTGAACATACTCAAAAACAACTTTTGAAGATGTTTTTATAGAAAATTACAAGAGCCTATTATTACAGTGGACTTTTTAAAAATTACCTGTTTTATAAATTCTTACTGTTACATGGTAGTACTTTGGCTACATTGTATCTTAGGTTATAGCTAAACCTTTTTAGCCTTTAATTTGTTGAGATTCCATACATCTGAATGATTTGTCTTATTTCTAGTTAGTAGCTACATAACATTGACAAGCCAAATTACTCTTTGCAAAATTCTATACCTAAAATTTGTAAGAACCTCTAAACAATGTATTTCACAAGTTGTTCTGTATTATAGCTTTGTGAATTTTTTTGTGTGATCTTCAAATATATAACTTAATGTACAGTATTGTAAATAAACTGCATGGCTTTTATACAGCTTTGATAATTGTCAAATAAAGTGAAACAAATTCAAAGTTAAAGCAAGCTGCTCATAAAAGCAAATAAAATAAGGAAATGAAATCCAGAAATCTATAAAGTGTAACAGGTTCCAATTATATGTTGGATCTGGCATAAAATAGATTTAAAATAAAGCATTTGATGTTTTATCTTTTGATGTTCCTTTTCATATTAAAAATGATGCAGAAACTCTTCCCAGTAATTAGGTACCCAGTCGTCAGTTTTATGAATGTTTCACAGAAGGAAATTGTATTTGCCACAAATTATTCAAGAATTTATTCCATTAAATAATGGTTGCTACATCAAAATAAAACTTACAATATGCTTTTGTACTTTACATAAATGTGTTGTTTCTAGCATTTATGTTTTTAAAGTTTCCACTTTTATGTAAAATGGTTTTGAAGTGTAAAAAATTCACATGTTCACTTTGCTGGCTTATAGTTCTGGGACCATTTTCCATTAGGTCTTTTTTCTAGTCACTTAGCAAGTTCTAAAAACCTTATAGTATGTGACACTAAGCATTGAACTGAGTATGGTACTAAGGTAGCTTCTTTCTGTTTCTTAGTAACAGAAATGAGGTTTCCCTTCCCCTGCCAATCTTTTACTAGTTAGCTGTTCTCACTTATAAGCCCAGATCACTCTTCACATTCACTTACTTTCTAGTCAGACTAATCTTTATTTTGTTTTTTCTTCTGTCATTGTTTCTGGCTACTCCCAGTCTCTTTGAAACTGTACCCTTCTCTGGTGTATTGATTCTGCTTAAATTTTGCAAGTCAATCTCATTTTGCCCTGAGTCTCATTTGGACATGACTGTGTCTATGAATGTTCTAAGCTCCCCTTTTGTCTCAAATTTCTAATCCTGTGGCTGGGGAGATGGCTCATTGGTTAAAGGCATTTGCTTCCAAAGTCTATTGGCCTGGGTTTAATTCTCCAAAACCCACGTAAAAGCCAGACACAAAAAGTGGCCCATGCATCTGGTATTTGATTGCAATGATAAGAAACCCTGGTATACCAGTACACATGCATTGCATGCACACATACACAGGTACAAATAAATAACCATGTACATACACAAACACACACACATATGGTTATTTATTTTAAATTCTAATCCTATTACATCAGAATTGATGGTTTCTATGGGGCTTCCCAACCTGTGTCTGCACTTGACCAGTCACATATAAAGTTCCACATTCACTTTGTGAATGAGAAATAGAGTGTTTTAGGATGTCTAATGTGGAAAGCAAACAAAAAATATGTTGAGTATTTTTTAAGTCATTTCTTTTATTTTCCCCACCACGACTATGCCTCATTGACATCAAAATCACTATTCACATTCAACCAGTTCTACAAAAATTGTTCTTAGGTGCTTCATAAGACAATCCTTATTTCCTATATTATATATTTTAATTAGGGCAGGTTGCATTGTCTTAAAAGTTTGTCCAATAGTTTCTATTTCTGATATCCTTCAGATCACATGGCAAACATCTGAAGAGGCAAGAAGGGTGGAGGGACCTTTGGTCTCAGCAGCTTAATTTTGAATGTTTCCTTCACCATTTAAATTGAAAACTCTTTATTACATCTAATTTTAATGGAGTTTGAGTCAGAAAATCAACTAGAATTTAAAATAAGTGAAAGATCAATAGGAGAAAAATAAGGATTACCTGTGACTTCTTTCAAAGAAAGTCAAGTTACTATACCAGATAAGCTTAAAACAGGCTGTAAGTTTAGGTGTAAAAATATATTTTATAGATGCAAAACTATAGCCATAAAAACAAAACAGAAATAAAGAAAAAAGGCTGGAGAGATGGCTTAGCAGTTAAGGCTCTTGCCTACAAAGCCAAAAGACTCAGATTTGATTCCCCAGGCCCATGAAAGCCAGATGTACAAAGTGGCACATGCATCTGGAATTTGTAGTAGCTGGAAGTCCTGGCACACCCATTCTCTTTCTTTCCATGTGCCTGTTTCTCAAATAAATAAATAAATAATAAATTTTAAGGAAAAAAGAAAAGGACTTGCAGCTCTTCTGGTCAATTCCCACTATGGCTTCTTATATGGAAATAGGATAGACATCATTGTATTTTTATAAGTGCTCAGAACTTCTCCAGGGACATCATGAATATATTTAAACATTTTTTTCTGATAGTTTCAGAAACAACTTTGTCTTAAATTGCACCTTAATAGTCTGGTCATTGTAATACAATCCAACACTATTTCAAACCTCAGTGTGTACAGCACACTGACTGGAGCTCATTCACCTGTTTTTCTGACATGACTTCCTGCAACTAGGAGTATCAAGACATTGAGGAACTTGCTTTAAAATTGCATATTCAGTTAAGTAGTTTAACTGAGACCAGGTCTGTATGTCCCACATATATGGCCTTTCATTTAAAATATTCACTGGAAAGCCATGTTAGTGTGGTAAAAAATTAGAAGAAAAGTCCATGCAGTTAGTGACAAAACAGTATTGATGGGCAAGGATTTCAGTGGTTTTAAGTTACTGAGTATTTTCAGAGAATAAATTTAAAGCAAAATTGTTTAATTTTGGGGTTAATATTTATTATTCCTTGATCACTAACGATAAAACTGATGTTTTGTCAGAGTGAATTATTTCTAAATAAGAGAGATTAGTGTACTTGAGATTTCAGATACAACATGAGAATATCAAATATTGATAAATTACTTGAAATTACTAACAGACCGTCTTTACTGTGGCAACATTTAAATGACTAGTTTTATTTATGTGCAGTTTTCTATGACTTTTAAGTTTACATGGGCTAATGAGGTAATTATTTTCTCTAAAAATCTTAAAAGAAGAACATAAAATTCACTTCAAGTCTTCTGATTTGCATTGCGGAAGTGATAGTGCAAATAAAAATGAGTAGAAGGCAACTGTGACAATAAAAATGAGATATTAGAGGACTTGACACTTTAAGGAATCCCTCGTGGTTCTTAGCCTTACTGTTGTGAGACAGCTGTAATATTTCGTTGGCAGGCAACTCTCCTCCATTTGGTTGGTATTTTAAACTGTCTACAATTCTTTAAATAGTGATTATTTCCTATTTAAAAAATATGTTTCATTTACTTTTTAGAAGTTTTTACATTTTTCAATATATATCAGTCTTCTTTGATAAGCAATATGAAATAACTAACAAGTTGTTAGATTATAAGCATAAAGTTAATAACCTTAATGTAATCAGGTAAATTATTAGCTCACTGAAAAGCAGCAATTACTCAGCTCAAGCACATCCAAGAGTAATGAATTTATTTCACATTTTTATAAATTTAGATTGCCGTGAAATGCTTATCTTAAATTTATTTTAAGGAAAAATATTATGTGTCAGAGATATTACAAAAACTTTCAAATATTATTTCTCTAAATTTTTATTTTTACACTAACACAAAATGTATTTGTGGTATATAGTTGGTTTAAAACTGAACATCTATATCCCAAATCTGCCTTTATCAGACTTGTCATCTGAAATTTATGATTACAGCTATCATTGTGTATTTTTTGTAGGCTTAGAAATCAGATTTCATGGTATTTTGAAATTTATCCTTAATTTGCATAAAATCAAAAGTGACATAGTTACAAAGTAATACAAATGGAATTTCCATATATTAGCTACTGTGTGATTACATTTGTAGTCTGGCTAACACAGACTCTAGATTGAAGGACATAATATGGTCAGTATTTGATCCTAAAATTATTGCATAAAATTTAGCAAATGTATGGCAAGCTTTTCACAGTTTAACTATTCTAGAAGGAAGTTGTTGCCTTCTGTTTAATTACATTAATTGAAATGTGTTTAAGAGAAATGTTTTCGGATATTTTATATACTATTAAAAAAGGAATAGTATTGTGCCAATGGCCAAAAGGTAATATTACTACCATGTAGACTCTTATAGTTACAATTGTTCCTTTTCACCCAGAATTTTAGAAACTAGAAGTCTGGGAGATACTGTATCAGCAGTATTTGGGTGAGTCTCAGTGCTATACGTGCTATTAATCTTTTAATCATCTTTTATGAGGTGGAAAAAATGCTGACTTCCAAAAGATGCAGAATTACATTACATAGTGTTTGGCTTTAGGCATAATATAACAGGAAGTCATGTCTTTTTGTTTTATTTCATATTTACTTTTAGTACTGTACTAAAAAAATGGAAAATCATACGGGATGCTCACTTGGTGAGATATATGAATGATGGTATCACTAGACTCCGACACTCACTTTTAATTATGTAATGTAGAATGTGAAAATATGCTCTGTATACGTACTCTGTGTGCATATCAAATAGTGGCCTCCATTGTGGGACATCTATTTAGTATTTGAACAGTCCGATAGTCACACCTATTACTCTTGCTGTTCATGTAACAAAACATGCATATAATAGGAGCAAGTTAATGAAAATGCCCCCAAATGCTATTTTCTTAATTCAGTAGTAATTGTTATTGTTAATCTTGTAATTGTGAATGGCAAAATAAAATTTGTTTAAAAAAATAGCATGAAAAATAAAATTTGCTTTAGTCAAGTATTTTCTCATGCTTTTGAAATTTTGAGTGTCGTCCCTACCAGACTCCACTTTAACTTCAGCTGTGATTTCTTTCTTTGATCTATATCAGTATCTGTATCTTGTTCCTTTTAGCATCCTGGAATATCTATCTCTCTCTCTCTCTCTCTTTTTTTTTTTTTTTTTTTTTGGTTTTTTGAGATAGGGTCTCACTCTACCTCAGGCTGACTTGGAATTCACTATGTAGTTTCAGGGTTGCCTTGAACTCATGGTGATCTTCCTACCTCTGCCTCCTAAGTGCTGGGATTAAAAGCGTGCACCACCACGCCCAACTTGGAATCTCCTAAATGTAATACAGTACTCTCTTATTTTTAAATAGTATACAAAAAATTAGGCTTCATAAGGGATTTTCAAACAAGTTCTTATTTTTGTTTCCCTTCCTCCTCGGTCCTCTCATCCTTGTCCCCCTTCTGCCCTGTCGCCGCCATAGCTTCCCTTCCTCTTTCATACTGCATGTTTCCTTTTACTCACCACCCACTTCTCAACACCTCCTGTTCCCAGCTTGTAGTATTAACAAAGAAGAATGAAAAAGAGACACTACTTTTAATGCTTGTGACTCTGGGTTCTAATAGATTTGCTCTTAACAAAAGCAAGGGTATTTTACAAGTGGTAACATGATCTCTTTATGAAACCTTTTATCATGTTTTTAATTATGATTCTAAGAGTTGCAAGAATTTAAAATCATCAACCGGTAAACTGAGAAATATCTAAATACAGGACTGCTGCAATAACCTTTTTGTTGTTTTTGTTTTTGTTTTTTCAAGGTAGGGTCTTACTCTAGCCCAGGCTGACCTGAAATTCACTAATGTACTCTCAGGGTGACCTCAAACTTATGGTGATCCTCCTACCTCTTCCTCCCAAGTGCTGGGATTAAAGACAGGCACTACATTGCTCAGCCTGCAGTTACCTTTCTGTTGTTGGGTCACACACCCAGCCAGAAGCAGTTGATGAAAGGGCTTATTTCAAGCTTACAGATTCCCAGGGGCGTTCCACCATGGCAGGGAAGCTGGCTCATATCAGCATCCATCCACAGCAGAGAGAAATGAACAACAGCAAATATAGCCAACCAGAGCTCTAGCTGGCTCTCTACACACCCTACAACTGGACCCCAGATCTGTCCCCAGTGACACACCTCCTTCAACAAGGCTCTGCCTGCTGAAGACTAAGAAGGAAGTTTAATAAATACCTAAGAGTATGCGGGACATACACTTACATTCAAACCACTACATTTCTCCCCTGGCCCCATACAGGCTCATGGTAATCTCTCAAGGCAAATTATACTCAATCCAATTTCAAAGGTTCCCATAGTCTTTACCAACTTTAACACTGTTCAAAAGTCTAAAGTGTCATCTGAGATTCAAAACTTCCTTTTAATTGTGAACCCTAAAAGATCAAAACACAGTTACATATCTACAACTCAGTGGCACAGAGCACACCTTTCCATTGTAAAAAGAAGGCATAACAAGGAGAGACGACCAATGCAAGATCAATAGCCAGAAGACAAACATTAGATATCTGCAGTCCCAAGTCCAGCGTCTATAACCAGAGATGAAGACTGGGTTTCCAATTTCACCACTCCAGCTGGGCTACTCACAACCTAGGGAAAACTCCATCACAAGCTAGCAGCTCTCCATGACAGCTGTTCCACAGTGTTGGTATATCCAAAACATCTCATCTACACTGCAAACCACTGCTCATCTTCACAGCTCCACACAGTGGCCTTACTGGTCTCTCATACATGGATTTTATATATATATATATATATATATATATATATATATATATCTTTTATTTATCTGAGAGTGGAAGAAGAATGGGTACATTAGGGCCTGCTGCCGCCACAACTCCAGTCATGCACCACTTTGTGTATCTGGCTTACATGGGTACTAAAGAACGGAATCAGGGCAAGTAAGCTTTGCCAGAAAGAACCTTTATCCACTGAGCCATTTTTCCAGCCCTCAATACAAGGATTTTAACCCTGCTTCAGTGGCCCCATCATGGTGGAAGAAGCTGGCTCACATCAGCATATCCATAGCATAGAGAGAGAACCAAATACCAGCAAGCATGCACAGCCAGAGCTCAAGCTGGCCCTTTATTCACCCTACAGCTGGACTCAAGATTTGCCCCCGTGTCACACTCCCTTCAGCAGGGCTCTGCCTGCAGAAGACTTAGTAAGAAGCTTAATCAAAAGCACCTAAGACTAGGCGGGGCACACATTTGCACCCAAACTGCCACAAAGGCCTTCATTTAGTTGTGGTGGTACAGATATGAAAACATACGGCCTGTTCAAGCAAAATTAAAGTAGAGAGATGGCTTAGTGGTTAAGGTTCTTGCTGGCAAATCCAAAGGACCAAGGTTCAATTCCTCAGTACCCACATAAAGCCAGATGCATTAGGTGGCACCTCAATCTGGAGTTCATTTGCAGTGGCTAGGAGGCCCTAGTGTGCCCATTCTCTCTCTCTCTCTCTCTCTCTCTCTCTCTCTCTCTCTCTCTCTCTCTCTCTCTCTTCCTATGTGTATCTCCTCCTCTCAATTAAATAAAATATTTTTAAATATAAAATAAAATAGTGACAGGTGCTGAAATATTTCTTAGCAAACCAAATGAACAATGTCTTTAAAGATAGCCTTAGGGCTAGAAATGTAACTTAGTGGGTATGTATTCTAGGCCCAGCAATGCAAAAGAAAAACAAAAAGTCTAATTTATATTCACAAATGAAATCTATTTATCTATTTTTGAATCATAACTATAAATGGAAACAAAATTTTACATAGCTTTTTTTCTGATAGATGCTATGTTAGATTAGAATAAAAACCCCAGCTAATCATAAATAGTTAATAAAATATGGTTATATAACTAGGAACTTTCCAAGTGGGTAAATACTTTTTGGTTTGTTACTGTTTTTGCAGGACTGGAAATTGAACCCATGGTTTGGGGCATGCTTGGCAAGCACTCTACCACTGAATTACATTCTTCCCTACATATTTTCCTTTCTCATTTTTCTGGTAAATATCTCTGACTTTTTGTCTTTGGAACACGATTCTTCAGTCTCATGTCACCAAATTCATAAATCGCTTCTTATTCAAAAATACAATATAATTTAGATTTTTTAAATTTTGTATACTTATTTATTATTTCTTTAAGACAAAAGCAGAGTAAGAGGCAGACACACAGAGAGAGAATATGGGTGGGCCAGGACCTCCTCCCACTGCAAACAAACTCCAGACACATGCGCTACTTTGTGCATCTGGCTTTACAAAGGTACTGGGGAATCAAACTCAGACTTTGCAAAAAAGCACCTTTAACTGCTAACCATCTCTCAAGCCCTGTATCAGATTTTTATTTTAGAAGAATCCCATCCTAGCTGGAGGTGTGTCTCAATGGATAGAGTGCCTGCTTAGCAGCGAGTTTATTACCCTTATTCCCCAGCATTGCCTGACCTCAGTGATGTCGCAAGCCTGGAATCACAGCACTCATGAGGTGGAAGCAGGAGGAACAGAAATACAAGGTCATCCTCTGCTACATGGCAGGTTCAGTGCCAGCTGGGCTATATGAGACTATGTCAAAAATAATAATGGTGGACTGGAGAGATTGCTTAGCAGTTAAGCACTTGCCTGTAAAGCCTAAGGACCCCGGTTCGAGGCTCCATTTTCCAGGACCCACGTTAGCCAGATGCACAAGGGGGTGCACACATCTGGAGTTCGTTTGCAGTGGCTGGAAGCCCTGGCAACCCATTCTCTCTCTATCTACCTCTTCCTCTGTTACTCTCAAATAAATAAAAATGAACAAAAAAATTTAAAAAAATAATAATGGTAACAACAACAATAATAGTAATAAGCCAACCTTAAAAAGTGTGGGCTGAAGAGATAGTGAAGTGCTTACTTTGTATCTTTGCAAGGACAATACTGATGTTTGCTCCTCAGTACCCATGTAAAATGCTGAGTGATGAAACATGCTTGAGATCCCAGTTATGGAGAGTTAAAAAGGGGAATTCTTGTGGCTCTTTGGCCAGTCAGTCTAGCCAAATTGGTGAGTTCCAGGCCAATGAGAGACCCTGTATCAATAAACAAGGATGTCTAAACACTCAATATACTCCTCAAATGGGGTTCGTTTTGCCAGCCCTCTACTAGCCCACTTGGGTCCTGGAGTGGGTGGTCATCTCAGCCCCTGAGAACCCCACTAGCTTGTCTTTAGGAGAACATGTTTCTTGTGATGCAGTGGATGAAAACATTGAGAAGCTGTGCACTTTAAGAAAGAGATGAACATGATCATTTGTAGCAAATGCATTTCCCTTCATTCTTAGAATGGATGAAACCATTATTTCCTCAGTCTTCTCTTCAGTCAACTCTAGGATTCAGATCTGCTTGTATGATTTTATGCCTTTTGAAGGAAATAATTTACAACATAATAATAAATAGCAAGATAGAGATAACTTTTCTAGACAACCATCTTGTACACCAGTGCTCACTGCATTAGGAATAAGGACTGACAAGAAAATCAAACTGTCTTTATATAGGGTGAGTTATCTAAAACAGTCGGGAAAGCAGAGATTTTTAAATGCTAGGAACATTGTTCAAATTCTCCTTTTTATTATTCAAATGTAGAAGGACACTTGCTTTCTTCACGGAGAATTTTATTTAGTTTATCTGAGCAAGTTGCCACTTTGAATTGTTTTATAAACTGCCTGGTTGAAATTTCAGACAGCTCCCTCTAATCGGATTTCATTTGAGCTACAGAAACATTCAGCCACGCCAGCTGTCTGTATCCACAATTAATTGAACTCAGACTAGTGCAAATAACAGATGTATTCATCTGTATTTATTTTCTAAGGCTAAGTTATTTTGTGGCCAAAAATTGGAAAATGAAAGCAGCCTAGGACCATGTAAGTTTACTCTTTTTAAGAATTTTTTTTTTAATTTCATGAAATAGGTAATGTAATCATATGATTATTCAGGATGGACTTTTAGCACAAACTAGTGACTAAATATAAGAAGATGATACACAAACTCATCCTCCTTAATTCAAATCCATTTATTTCAGATATCATTTAGTAATGGGTTGTTGTACAGAACATTTCACCAAATTGAAATGCCTCCCCCACTCCAAGGGAATAGAAATCAAGACTGACAGAGATAAAACTTAAAAGATCCCTCCCTACCATTATAAATAACTTCTTGGTTGGGGACTCTCTGACCAGCCCAGATGCCTGTGAGTCCTGTAGTATGTTCCAAAGCTGCAGTTTCCTTGTGGGGGGGAATCACCTATGCTGGGGTGGGCTTTTTGGTGATGCAGCTGCCTTTGAGTCACCCATGCTTCTGTAAGCAAACCCATCACCCAGATCTCTAGTAACCCCAATAAACTCACTGGTTCACCAAAATTGGTTTTGATGCAATTGTATTTTGGTCTGTCATCTGTATCCTATCTAGTGGGGATAGACATATGTTCACATCTCCCAAGGGAAAAAGTTTCACATGACAGGGAGTATTAGGGAACAAACACAGTGCTAGGAAATCTATTGTAGAGCTGCACCTCAATCCTTTTTCATCCATCCTTTTATGACCAGACTGGCCTCAAATTCAGTATAGAGACCAGCTTCAAACTAGTTTTCCTTCTGCTTTAGGCTTTCCAGGATGTGGTATTGAAAGTGTTTACTACAGTGTCTAGTTCATCTATCAATTTATTTTTAAATATTTTATTTATGTTGTTATATTTTCTTATATTTAATATTTTTATTATATCTATTAGAGAGAGAGACATTATGAGTGCTCTAAGGCCTCTTGCTGCTGTAAATAAACTCCATGTGCCACTTTGTGTTTCTGGTTTTCATGGGTGTTGGCACATCAAACCCAGGCCATAGGCTTTGCAAGCAAGCACCCTAACCACTGAGCGATCTTTCTAGCCTACAGCTGGAAATAAATAAAATTTCAATAAAAACTGTTCAAATTACTTTTGAATCCACAAAGAAAGAATGCAAATAAAATGTAATTTGTCCTTCACACTAGAAAAATATGAAAAAGTCCTATGTTGTCCATAGGTGAGAAATATAGGGAGATGGTCTTATGTGTATTTTGATGGGCAGCTATGTCCTCACTAGAGAACAACTTTTCGTTATCCTTGTTTCCCATATACATTTGTGTAGACCCAACTCTGGGGGAATTTTTCTTTTTGTAATACTTAAATGAATAATAAATAAGTACAATAGTGAAGTTACTTTCTCATTGCAGGGACAAAACAACTGATCAGAAGCAGTTTGTGGAATGGAAGGGTTTATTTCTGCTTACAGTTCTGAGGGGAATTTTCATTATGGTGGGGAAACATGGCAGGAACAGACAACCAAGTATCACATCTTCACAAGGGGAGAAATACTGAGACAGCTAAATGTGGCAAGCAGGGCTGGGATCCAATATCCCAATGCCTTCCCCAGTAGCACACCTCCTTCCACAAGATTCTACCTTCAAAGGCTAGGGATTAACTATGGGACTTAATCACAAACACATGAGTCTATGGGAGTCACTCAAACTGTCACATACAATAAGGATATTTATGGTACTAGAGATTAAATCTAGGGACTCATGCATACTAAGCAAATACTCTACCACTAAGCTACATTCCCCATCCCTCCCTTTCTTGGTATTTTTATTTACTTATTTATTTATTGGAGAGAGAGAGAGTGGGAGGGAAGCTGATAGAGAATGGGCACACCCATGGGCTTGCAGTCCTTTGGCTTCAGCATTGTGAACAGCTAGGATTATATGCATATACCACCATGCCCAGCCAAAGTTTCAAATAGTCACATATTTGTTTGAACTAATACTGCAATACGAGTACTTCCCAACTCAAGTCATTTTATTAGTATTATTATTAATATTAATATTATTAATAGTATTTGAGTTTTAGAGACAAGTTTACAGTATATATCTCTGGCTGACCTGGAACTCTCTAGCCCAGGCTTTTCCAAAACTCATGCAAATCCTGTCTCAGTCTCCAAAATCAGTTTTACAATGAAAAGAATAGCTCTATTGAAAGGCAAAAAAAAGAATGAGCCGGTGTTTCCTGTAAGGGTCTAGTGAAGGTTCAGCCATTTGGTCTGTCTTTTAGGAAGTAGAATTTTATGGTACCATTGCCATTTGGGTCCTGATTACTATTTTCCACCCTTTGATGCCCTCCCTGCCCTCCCCATCCATCCTGTTGTCTAGTCCATGAGGTGCTTGCTGGATGTGTAAGGTATCTTGGGTAGATTCAGGTTAGGTGTTGTAGATGAGTGAGACTATGTGTCTGTTTTTTTTTTTGTTGTTGTTGTTGTTGTTCTGTGATTGGGTAAATTCACTGAGAATAATCTGTTCCACAAGACACTGGAGAGGGTAGGATCAAGACTAACCCAAATCTTCTACATCTTCCCTCCCTCCCTCTCCCCCTTTCCCCTCTCTCTCTCTCTCTCCTCTCTAACCCTTGTATATTAGTTATGTTTTTCCTCAAGTTCTTAGTGGGCACTGACCTGTAGCCCCCACTACCAGCTTGGGCCTACCATCCACAATGAGTTTTTGATCAGAGAAACCTACAAGGTTTCCCAAAACAATGACAGACTTCTGTCAGAGTACTTGATGACCCACCAAAGGCCAGTGGTAAGACCCTATTGCCGAAGACTCCATACACAGCTGACACGTAAAATGGAATGACATGGCTGGAAGCCAGGAGAGAGTCAGTCCCCAGACAGTCAGCATGTCTCGTGCCAGAAGGTGCTACATGGGCGACTGGGGGAAATGACCAATATCTGTCCAAGCAACTCATTGTCTAACCTAATTAGCAACAAATAACCTGATGTGATGCCCACACAAGTGCAATAGTGGCACTCAGCCATGGTGGGGAACCAACTGCTCTTGATTTGGCTAACTGATCCCCTCAGTGGAAGGAGACCCATAGCTGGAGCTGGGAAACAAGTCAGAACCATACCCAAACATAAGCCCACTCTCCAATATCAAGCTACCATCAATCATGGGGTACAAGACGGCCTACACCTATCAAACTCTCTATCAAAAAAGTAATTGTTATCTCAATTTTCTGGGTGCTAACTTACTCTCCATTGGAGAATCTGCTTCTCTTTTTCAGATAGATGCAGATCTTAAGGAGAGACCTGCCCCAACATACCTCAAAAGGGGCCCGACTGAAACTAAGGACAATTGGCGAAACAAGCAAGGGTGATGTTTTCCTGATGAACCAGATACCAGCACAAAGGGGAAGTAGACCAAAACAGAGAAAAATCAACTCCTACCAAATCAGCTTTTTCAGGAGTCTCCATATTGCTTTCCAAAGTGGTTGTACCATTCTGCATTCCCACCAACAGTGAATGAGTGTCCCTGCTTCTCCACATCCTCGCCAGCATTTATTTTCATTTGACTTTTTGATGTTGGCTATCCTTATTGGGGTAAGGTGGAATCTCATAGTTGTTTTAATTTGCATTTCTCTGATGATTAGGGATGATGAACATTTTCTTAGGTGTGTGTTTGCCATTTGTATCTCTTCCTCTGTGAATTGCCTGTTTAACTCTGTGCCCCATTTTGTGAGTGGGGTATTTGTCTTCTTATTGTTTAGACTTTTGAGTTCTTTGTAAATTCTAGAGATAAGGCCTCTATCATTTGGATAACCTGCAAATATTTTCTCCCATTCTGTGGGTTTTCTATTGGCTTTGCTTATTATATGCTTGTCTGTAAAGAAACTCTTCAGCTTCATATGATCCCAATGGTTGAGTGACTGTTTAAGAACTTGAGCCACTGGGGTTTTATTCAGGAAGTCTTTTTCCATTCCTATATCATGGAAAGTACTTCCTAAATTTTCTTCCAGTAGTTTTCGAGTTTCTGGTCTTATGTTGAGGTCTTTGATCCATTTGGATTTGAGTGTTGTGCATGGTGAAATGTGTGGATCAAGTTTTAGTTTCCTGCATGTGGTTATCCAGGTTGTCCAGCACCATTTGTTGAAGATGCTATCTTTTTTCCAGTCTATATTGTTTGGGCCTTTGTCGAATATCAAGTTGCTATAGTTGCTTGGCCCAAAATCCGGGTCCTCAAGTCTATTCCATTGGTCTATACTCCTGTTTTTATGCCAGTACCATGCTGTTTTTATTACTATGGCTTTGTAATATAGCTTTATATCGGGTATGGTGATGCCACCAGAGGTATTTCTTTTGCTGAGGATATGTTTGGATATGCGAGGCCTTCTGCCTTTCCATATGAAATTTGAGATCATTTTTTCTAACCAAATCAGAGAGCCAGAGCCTCAGAGGCCCCCAACACTTCAGCACTGAAGCAAACCAAAAATGAACCCAACATGGCTCAGGGAAATTTTGCAGAAGAGGGAGAGGAAAGAATGTCAGAGTCAAATGTTGAGTCATGATATGCAGAGACATTTATCATACCAATAACTGTGGGCTAACTCCACAATGCACGACCCATTTACATCAACAAGGAGGGTCCAATGGGAGGGGGTAGATCATGGATGAGCCTAAACAATGGTAGCAAACTGCCTGTTTTTGCTGAAAAGAAAACTAATAAATTAAATTAAAAAAAAAAAAGAATGAGCCGGGCATGGTGGCGCAGGCCTTTAATCCCAGCACTCAGGAGGCAGAGGTAGGAGGATCGCCACAAGTTCAAGGCCACCCTGAGACTACATAGTGAATTCTTGGTCAAACTGAGCTAGAGTGAGACCCTACCTTAAAAAATAAATAAAGGAAGGAAGGGAGGGAGGGAGGGAGGGAGGGAGGGAGGGAGGGAGGGAGGGAGGGAGGAAGGGAGGGAGGGAGGGAGGGGAGAAAGAAAGAAAGAAAGAAAGAAAGAAAGAAAGAAAGAAAGAAAGAAAGAAAGAAAGAAAAAAAGCTGAGGAGATTGCTTAGTGGGTAACTGACATACAAGCTGAGGATCTTAATTCAGATAGATCCTCAATACCCACATAAAATGCCAGGCTTCATGGCACATGCCTGTCTGTAATCCTTGCACTGGGGAGGCAGAGACAGAATATCTAGGACTGTCTGGATAGCTTGTCTAGCTGAATTTGTGAGCTCTAGTTTCAGTGAGAGATCCTGTCTCAAAGAATAAAATGTAGGGAAACTGAAGAGTACATCTGATATCAGCCTCTGGACACCAAGCACATGTACTTACACATGCCCACAACACAGGCATGGGCTTATAGGAAGCAAAAATATGATATTATAATGCAGATGCCAACAAGTAAAAAATGATAGTGGGAGCTGAGTATGGTGTCATGTATCACTTAGCTGTGGCATGAAGATCTGGAGTTGGAGTCTTTCTAGCAATAATCTACAGTAGTAGCAATATTAGTAATATACCAACAATGAGACTGAATTTTGAAAAGAAAAAGTACAGTATTTAACATGTGATTCAGAAATTAATAAAAAATATTTTCAAAAGATTGAGCAAAAAGTGAATGATCTCTGACTTAATAGTTCTTTATCAACATATGTAGTCTAGTCCAAAGAGCATAAATTATTTTTAAGCATGCATTTTATCAGAACATTTATGTATATTATCATATTACTATAATATATATTACTAGTATGTTTTTGTAAAAATTATGCTACTATGTACCATATGTAGTTAACTATGGTTCACTTAAATGCAATATAACTAGAATCACCAAAACATTTTCATGAAGGAGAAAATTTAAACTATGGATAAACAAAAAGAAAGTTTAAAAGGAAATTAGCTTTGAATGCCTCTGAAAACATAACCTTTATGAGAGATTCAAATACATCTTTTATGATTTCAAGGAAATGTCTGCTGCAGACTCATGTGACTGGTCACAAGTTGGTAGGACTATTTTGAGAGTTTCAGAAAACTTTATGATTTAGTTAGCTTATCTGCCTTCATCCTGTGTCTCTGCTTCCTGTGTGCCATGAAGCAGAGGACTATCCTGCAGCACAGGCTCCCACCACCATGATGCACTGCTCAAGTTCAAGGGGCCAAGTGTCCATGGCCAGAACCTTCTGAAATCATGAGCCAGTAATTACTTCCCCCCTTAAGTTCCTTTTCTTAGGAATTTGGTCACAGTGCTATGGGAAATGCCCCTCCAGAGATTGACTCAACACCAACTTGGGTGGAAAAGAGGAGATTTATTCATGCATGATCCAGAGTCATTTTAGCTCCTGAAAGTGTCTGGCCCCCAGCACTGAGTGTCCTTCCAGATTATAGTTTTGGCAATAAATGGAGCCCGGCAGGCAGGCATGTGGGTGTTTCAAAAGCAGATATGGGCGGTTAGCAGCTGCAATTTGCAAGAAGATGGGGAGGGATGTACATGGGAGAAATTCCAAAACCAAGTATGTGTAGTTCTTATCTTTAGCACACAAGACTGCCTGGTCTCATGTCCTTGGCCACAAAGGGAGTTGCCACAGCAAATTTAGGCCTTCTTTTCCAGCAACTTTGTAATTTTCTATTGTTCCACCACATTCTCTTCTCTTTGCCTACATAATAGCTTATGTCTTTTTCCTTATCTTGTGGGAAGTCATTGGTATTCTTGGCATAACACCTGGAAATTTACTACCTCTATCTGATTCTTGACAAACCTAGATAAAAGGTTGAGAATGCAAGGCCCAAACAGCAGGCCCAATAAGATCATGGTTAGGGGATCTGCTAGGGGCACAAGCCAAGGTCCCCATGTTGTCCAAACAGCTTCCCATTGTGTACCTTCCTTTTTGCTACTATCCTTAATTATTTTTGACAACTGCTTAGAATTTTCTATTACTAACCCAGATTGACTGGTATAAAGGCAACATTCTTCACCCAGGAATACACATACTCCCCTGTTCTCTGTAGTAAACAAATCTAGTCCTTTCTAGTTATGCAGGATCACTGGTGCCAGCGAGTCTGTTTGGTTCTGGAGGGTGACTATGCTTTGTTGGACAATGGTCAGGTCCACTTAAATCTGGGCTAGAGAGTAGACTATGCTGTACTTATTGGAGGCCTATCACAGTGGCACTGGTGGCTGTAGGTCCTGCTAGGGAAAATCCTAACAAAATGGGCAGGAGCACTGAGACTCTCTTCTGTTTTTCCTCCTTGAGTTGTAAGTACTGACAGACTTCATCTTCTGGAAACATCCAAGTCTGGGGCTAGAAATGCTAGCTTACAATTCCCTCCTAGATAACAAGTATGGATACCTTTAGAGCAGGCAAAATATGTTCCCTTGGGGCCAATCTAGCATAGCTTTTCTCTATTCCAACCCAGTGAGCCTCTTGTATAACTTGGACCATTGGCCCAATTAAGCAAGCTTCTCCTGTTGTGATATCTAGGTTACAGCTAGATATTCCCAACCCACTATAAGAGACCTGGTTGGCTCTCAGATATAGCCAGCAATCTCTTCCCAAGGAGATAGTTGCCTGGTTAAGAATTTCATGACTAGCATTTACTGGGGACAGCATCTTCAGTAGGGGTTCTTCAAGATCAAATGGCCTTGGGACAGACTGATAGTTGGGGTTCTCTTTTATGCTTAGGGGCACAGGGGTTATCCAGGGAGTTGATTTTCCTCTCTTGGTAACCTGTCTTATCGACAGTCATAGGATCTTGCTGGGTCATCAGCTTTCCCAATCATTTAATCTTAATAACAGTCTGAGAGTTCCCCAAGTAATGGGGCTCTTAAGGGCCAACACTATTTGCACACCTCCCCTTCTGTCTGGGGGAAGGCCCTTGGTACTTTGTACCCTTTGTCTGGAGTCAGGTGTTCCTCCTACTTCCCTGCTACTAAAGTCAATAGATGTCCACCATTTTAATGTTTTTATTTTTAATTTTTATTTATGTATTTGAAAGATAGAAAGAGGCAGAGAGAGGGGAGAGAGAGAATGGGCACACCAGAAAGAGGCAGAGAGAGGGGAGAGAGAGAATGGGCACACCAGGGCTACCGCCACTGCAAACAAACTCCAGATGAATATGCCCCATTGTGTATCTGACTTATGTGGGTCATGGGGAATCAAAACTGAGTCCTTTGGCTTTGTAGGCAAGTGTCTTACCCACTAAGTCATCTCTCTAGCCCATGTCCACTTATTTTAGATGATACCCAATGTCCCACCCACAGTCACCATCTGGGATAAGTGTGGGTCCCAATGTCAGAAGTGTGTTAGCTGTGAAGTGTTTTGTCATCAGACACATCACCCTCAGGATCCAAGGTGTGGGCAAGGTCCTCATCTCCACTTTTCATGAAGCATTTCAGCTTCAAGGGTTCCTGGGCATCCACAACCCCCATCCAAATTTGGTCTGGGTTAGAGGCTGCCTTTGCAAGGGTGTGATGGATCCCTAGCTTGAAACCTGTAACTTTAAGAGCTGAGGGAGTGGTTAAGACCATCCTAGGTCTAAGCTTCCACAGACTTGGACCTTTACCCAGACCCACTCTCCTGGGTTCTAGAAATGTTGGGGGTCCTGAGCCATGAGCAGAGGGGAGAGATCTAAATGTCCAGAAATTTCCTTTACAGAGTTAAGTTCTTTAAGAACCACTGGAGATGAGTTTGTCCATACTCCCAGAGGTCCCCAGAGTCTCTAGGAACAGCAGGGGAAAGTGCCCAAAAAAATTTCAAAAGGGGAAAATACACATTTGCGGGTGTGCAGCACACTCTGAATAGTACAAGTAGCAGACTTTCTGGCCCAGGAAGACCTGTTTCTTGTAAGTGCTTAGCCATTGCAGTCTTCAAGGCCCTATTCAGTCCCTCAATTTGGCCTGAGACTTGAGGGTGATACTGTATGTGTAGATTCCAAGATAGACCCACTGCTTTGGATACCTGCTGAACAATCCTGTTGACAAAAGCTAGGCCATTGTCTGACCCAACTCCATTGGGACTCCAAAGCATGGAATAATTTCTCTAGCCAGAATGCAGGACACCTCTTCTGCTTTTTCTGTGCAGGTGGGAAAGGCCTCTGCCCATCCTGAAAATGTACAGACTATAACTAGCAAGCATTCAAATCCTTTACTGAGCTGAATTTCTGTGAAGTCCATTTCTGGATGCATATACGGGTAGGGTCCCTGTCTTTGTGGCAATAATGGGGTCCAGGGCCAATGCTTGGGGCTATTTTGGGCACACAACAGATAGGTCTGCTGGCCTGCTGTGGCTAACATTGACAATCTTGGGATCACCAGGTATTTCTGCAACAGGTCTTACAAGGCCCTCTTTCCCAGGTGAGGGCCTCCTAGTCCAGGCTGGGTGCAGCCTCCCCACCCCTCTTGGGACTATTATTTTTCTATTTGAGGTAATTAGCCAGTTTTCTGGATTCTTCATTGCTCCTTGATCAGTTGCCTATTGGTGTGTGTTGGGGGGGGGGTCAAGGTAGTTTCTCACTTTAGCCCAGGCTGACCTTTAATTCACTATGGAGTCTCAGGGTGGCCTCGAACTCATGGCTATCCTCCTACCTCTGCCTCCTGAGTGCTTGGATTAAAGGCGTGTGCCACCATGCCTGGTGGTCTATTTTCTTTCTTAGTTATTGTATATGAGCCACTCTGGGGGCACTGGGAGTGCAAAACAAATGATCCAAGAGATAGTGGGAGGGGACTGTAGGGCCACGTCTGCATGGAGGGCTATTTGTTTGGCTGTCTGGTCCACGAGCTGGTCTCCCTAACTTACCCTGTTCTGATTTCTTGTGTGAGCTTGGCAATGCACCACTGCTATGGCCCAGGGAGCCCAGACACCTTCTAAGAGTTGAAGGATTTGGTCACTGTTTTTGATTTCTTTGCCCCCCTGAGGTGAGCAGTCATTCCCCTTTCTCAATATATTGCTCCATGTATGTGCAGGGTGGTGAAAGCATACCAGGAGTCAGGGTAAATGGTGGCTCACTTTCCTTATGCCACATGCTCTCACCAGTGCATGGAGCTTAGCCTTTTGAGCAGACCAGTGATGGGCAGTTGACACTCCTCTATGACCGGGTCTGTAGTGCTCATAGCACGCCCAGTGCGGCACTCCCCCTGCCGTAGTGTTCACCTTCCATCAGTAAAGAGATCCATATCTCAGTTGGGGAGTGGCTCATCCTTTAAGTCCTGCTTAAAGGTAGATCTCCTCCATGACCTCTTCGCAAGTGTGGAGAGGCTCTCCCTCCTCTTCTGGTAGGTATGTGGCTGAGTTTAGGGCTCCTGTAACTTCCACCCACACTCAGGGATTGTCTGCTAGCATGGCCTGACATTGAGCCACTCATTTTCCAGTCATCCAGAAGCTGGCTGTCACATCTGTTGAGGTACTTTGACAGTGATGCTCTGTCCCAAAGTTAATTTGTCTGCTTCTTGAGCAAATACTACTGTAGCTGTCAGTGCCCACAGGCAAGGGGGCCATCCCAAGGCCACTGGGTCTAGTCTTTTGGACAGGTTTGCCACTGGTCTATTCCATGGGCCTACCCACTGGGTTAGGACCCATAATCCAATTCCCCATTTTTCATGTACATAGAGAACAAAGGGGTAGTGACCTCTAGGAGTTCCAACGTAAGAGTCTCACTCTTTTCTTAAACTGATCAAAGCCATTCTCTTCCTCCTTTTCCCACTTCAGTGGTTCCTTAGTGGACCCTCGGAGGGCACTGTGAAGAGGCTTAGCGATGGAGAATTCTGGGATCCTGAGTCAGCAGAACCCAGCTGCCACTAGGAACTCTCTGAGTTTTTTTTTGTTTTTTTTTTTTTTTTTTAGCTGTGTGGTGGGGGTACAAGATGATCATTCATTTCCATCCTTCCCCTAGTGTCCTCTCTCCCAGCTGAGGTGATACCCCAAGTAGGTGACTTCCTCATGACAGATTTGATCCTTCTTCTTAAAGACCTTATATTCTGCCTCTTGTAGGAAATGCAGCAGCTCCTCAATGCCTTTCTCACAGCCTTCTCTTGTGAAACTGTCAGCAACAGATCATCAATGTCCTGTAAGATGGTTCACCCACCAGGTCAGCAGTTTCCTAAGTCCTTTTCTAGTGCCTCCCCAAAAGTGGTAGGGGAGTCTTTGAACCCTTGTGTCAGACAAGTCCATGTTAACTGCCCTTTACACCAGTCTCAAAGGCAAACAGGGGCTGGCTTATTTCTGCTAACCACAGGCAGAAGGCATCATTCAAGTCCAGGTAAATGAAGACAATGGCTGTTAGTGATATCAGACTCACCAAGGTATATGGATTGGGGACCATGTGATGTAGGGACTTAGCTGCATTGATAACTGCAGAGGTCTTAGATTGGCCAGTAATCATTGGTACCTGGCTTCTTCACCAGGAGCAAGGAGGTGTTCCATCAAGATTGGATTACTCATAGGATATCCCCATCCTTGTGGCTTTTAATGTGTGTGTGGGGGGGCTATCCCAAGCAGGGCTTCCAGGGAAATCAGGCATTGTTTCTGACTCACTAGGGTGGCACCTAGTTTTAGTGTCACCATCACTGGTAGGTGGTCTCTGGCTAGACCTGGGGAATGTGTTCCAGATACCAGTTAATATTTGTGGCATCCTGAGTCTTTTCCTTTGTTGTCTCCTGGTGAAGCCTTCATTCCTCTTCTGGGTGGACTTCCAGCATCAGTACAGGCAGGTGGCCAAGACTTGTCAAATGGTCCAAGTACGTGGTCACTGTAAGGCCCAGTTTTGAATGTAACTCTCTCCCTATTAGAGGTCCCAGGGTCTTAGGACATGTTCACAGAATTGGTTATTTCTTGGTGGTCCCAGTTGCTCCTAGGATGGTGACAGAGTCTTCGGTGAGTCTTCCAGTTAGCGGTTACAGTGGAGATGGCTGTTCCAGTGTCCACAAAGAAGTCCATGGTTTGCCCCTCCCCCAGATTAATTCTGACCATGGGCTCCTAGGGGCCAATTGCAGGTGAGCCCAATAGTCCTTAGTTAGATTCAGAGTCCCAATCAGGGATCTTGGCATTAGAGGCCTGTGCCTGGTTGGAAGCTACAACTACTGCGGGTTTGAATATATCCCTTTCTATTTTGTTGTTTGTTTGTTTCCTGAGCATGCTCACTCCTTTCTTTCCAGGCATTTGTTCTTCCAGTGACCTCTCCTCTTACAGGTGCCCTTATCTCTCTGCCTAAGGGGGAAGACATCACCCTTTCCTCCTTGTTTCTGCCCTGGATCTGTGGGGGGTCTATGTCTTCTTTCATGGCAAACCTGAGCACTGGAACTCTCCTCTCATCAGTCCTTTCCCTTCCTGGTGGCAGACTCTCTGTTGGTGACTTCCTTGGGAGTGATTTCAAGAAGCTCACTTATGTTCTTTTCCACAAACCCTTCCAGGGCCTCAATTTATGTCTCATATCATAGGCTGATTGAATTAAGAAAGCTGTGCTCACGATTTAGTAGTTTTCAGGGCTTCTAGATCAAATGGGGTATATCTGTAATATGCATCACAAAGTCTCTCATAAAACTGGCTAGAGGGCTCTGTTCTCCCTCGATCACTTTGCTCCCACATGTCAGTTTTGTGGCACTCTGTGTTCCTGCCCTGGCCCCTTCAAGAATAGCTTGTCTCATCCAGTTGAGAGACTGGGCCCCTGCATCTGCATTTGGGTACCAGTTCAGCTGGACATTAGGCAGGGCATCATCTGCAAAGCCCTCTGGATTCATTGTCCCAGCTGCCGACTGTGCAGCCAGCCATGTTCTCACTGCTTGGAGGATGTGCAGCCTATCTTCAGAGTCATAGAGCATGGCGAATAGCTGGTGGCAGTCTTCCCAAGTAGGCCTGTGGGTGTCTATAATGGAGGACAGCAGGTCTATCATGGCCTGGGGCTTCTCAGAGTAGGGTGGGGTGTGCTGCCTCCAGTTCAAGAGGTCAATGGTAGTGAAGGGCTGATAAATGAGAGTTGCTGGCCCAGGGATGCATGTGCCATTATCTAGCAGGAGGGGAGGGCCTTAGATCTCCTGCAGTGAGCAGAGGGGCATAGATTCTTCCCTGTATATTAGTTAGCTGAAGATAGAGAAATCCCAGATACCTACCTGCACGAGCACCCAAGCCAATTCTGGTGTCAGTGTTGGGTAGAGAGCCAGGGCTGACACTGACTCCTCAAGGAGAGAGACAAGAGGGACCTTAGCTGCTTGACTTGTAGGAGGGAGCTGTTCAGTATGGGTCTCTGGGAGCTGGTAGGGAGGTGGAGCTGGGTTCTTTGCTGTAGTAGGGACAGTAGGAAGCTATGTGTGGTCTCTTATGTGGAGTGCTTTGTTCGGGTCCTTGAGCAGTCTTGTAGGAACCCATGAGCTTTGCTGTTCCCTGAGATTCCATCCTAGAACCTTTCCTATGGGAGTCCCTCTTCCCCGTAGGCTTCTGTTTTCCAGGGACTATCGCAGCAGTGATCATCACCATGTGACCTGTGGGGTCATTCTAGCTAAGTGGTCCAGCCTAAATTCAGAAAATAAGTGAACCCATTTGGAGCAATATCTTAAGTAGAGGGATTATTAATTATCAAAGTTTACTTTTTCTTTATAGTTTATATTTTTTTATAATTGCCTAGCACATATAATTCAGAAAGTATATCCCAACAGTGCTAATCATGATTGTTCCATAGAAAGTCCATATGTGTGTGTGCACACACATTCATGTGGGGGGCATGTGCATGCCACAGTGTGTGTATGAAGGTGAGAAGAAACTTTCAGGTGTCAATCCTAACCTTCTGTCTTGTTTGAGGCAGAATCTCATTTTGATTTTTACAGCTGTATTTGCGAGGCTAACTGGCTAGTGAGCTTCTGGAAAATTTTCCCTTCTTCCCCTACATGAGTTGGGATTATAGACGCTAGTGGTAAAGTATCCATTTTTATATGGATTCTTGGGATCTGAACTAAAATTCTTATGTTTAGGCAGGAAGAATTTTATCCACTGAGCCATCTCCCTAGCCCCAGACAAAATATTTGAAGACGTTTTAAGAAAACAATTAAGGACCAGGAGCGTAGCTCAGTTACTCTAGCATGCACGAGGCTCTGGGTTTAACCATTAGTACTGACATATGCATATATATCTATCTAGGCATATTTAAAATGTTTACTCAACCATATACTCTTAAGTTCCAGTATAAAAAACATAGTCATAAAAACTCAGTGTATAATTGCTCATAATAACAAGTCTAACTGATCCAAATTGGCTACATTGGCATAATGTCTATTTTTACATAGAACTATTTAATAAATTACTTAAACTTAGGTTCTACAATCATATTTATTCAAAGAAATGTGGTCCATAAAGTATTTCTATTATAAAATCAATTTTCCAGATGGGGACAGCTAAGGTTTGTCTTCCATGTTACTAAGTGATGCTCATGGAGAAAAAGTGTTCTATATACCGGCTAGACCATGGAAAACCAATTTGGTATTCCATGAAGTATGCTTGTTGAAATGAGTATGTCACTTGTGAATTATATACAAACAATGTAGTGTGTGTGGATTGTGCTGACACTGTAAAGGTGATTATAGTCTTTGGATTTATGTGAGCTCAAAGAACAAGACAGCTAAAGGATTAATAAATCACCTGGCCTCTGCCCGAATGGCTTCTGTTTCTAGTAGTCATCTATCTATTAAGGTGATCTTATTATTCTGATGGCATAGTTCCTTATAAAGAAATTGCCACACCTTGCTCTGGTGGAGACATCTAGAAGAGTAGAAGGGAAGAGTTTGGGGGTTTTCAAAAGAAAGTCCTTTAAGGCCATGCTTGTCAGAGTTAAATATGCAAAGAAATTTCCTGAGATCTTTTCTTGAAGATATGTTAAGAGGGATTCCACCCATCAAATTCTCTCTAAATTAATAGCATTTATCCCATTTAACCTATGCTGACTTCAGTCTTTGTTGGAGAATCTGCTTCTATTTTTCAGACAGGAGTGGCACCCATCACACTTCAGCCTGGCCTCAGCTCAAACTACAGAGGAACTGGAGAGATGAGAAAGAGTTCAGCTCCCATGGTGAACCTGATAATCAGCACAAGGGTGAAGTAGACTAAGGACACACAACACCTACCAAAGCAGAGATCCAGGGGTTCCTAAGAGCCCATCACTGAAATAGACTTAAAACACGCTCAACATGGCTCAGGGAATTTTTCAGAAGAGGGGGCAGAAAGATTGTTAGAGCCCCAAATTGGGACATTATGCCCAGAGCCATTGCCTCTCCCCAATAACTGATTGCTGCTTTCATAGTACACAACCCACAATCCCTACAGGGATATCATGTGACCCCAGTGAGGAGGGTCCCTTTGGAAAAGGGGCAAGGATGATGGAAATGATGGTACCAACATGTGTTGCCCCATACTAAGTATGTCCATAATTAATAAAAAGACTCGTTTTTTTTTAAAAAAAAAACATTTTTATTCATTTATTTGCAAGCAGAAAGAGACAGAGAAGAGGGACAGACAGAGTAAGAAAAGGTGCACCAAAGCCTCCAGCCACTGCAAATGCACTTCAGCTCCATGTGACACTGTGCATCTGCCTTTATATGAGTACAGAGGGATGAAACCTAGGTTACTGGGCTTTGTAGGCAAGCACCTTAGCCCCTGAGCCTTCTTTCCAACCTCTCCTGAGATCTTTATAATACTCAAACTCTCCGTAAGTCTAGATTAGACCTTGAGATTGCACATTTTCCACAATGCTAATATCACTGATGCTGTCTGATGGATTATGTGCAGAATAGCAATGCTGCAAGGGAAATAGGAAAGGTGAATGAGCCAGGAAGAAGTGTCTAGAAATTTACTACAATTGAAATAGATCAATGTATTTGTGTTGTATGGCTGCACTTAGTCTCACTGCTATATATTCAAGTCCAGAGTAGTTGGAAAATAGATTGAATTATAAATTTGGTATTGTAAAGGGAAAGTTACAGATGAGAGACAGAAGAGTCATAGCTGTGAATAGATTATAATCATCCCATTTAAACTGGATTGAAAAAGAGAAGATGACTACTGTCTGAACGCTGAAACCTCACTTATATACCTAAGTCCTAATTCTTACTCTTATGGCATGCTATGGTGAGAATATTGGAAGGCAATTAGCATTAGGCAAGGCCTAACCACTTGTAGTATGTCTTCCATTATGAAATCAGTAACCACATAAAAAGAAAGAGGGGTCTTTGCTTCTCCATGCAGCAATGGACAAGTTCTTATCGAGGTGTTAATTCAGCAGTGTGCAAGCGATCAAGCCAGTCATCACAAACAAATCAGTGGGTTCTGTGATTTTGGACTTCCTCAATCACAAGAACTTTGAAAAAATAATTTCTATTGTTATTATTTATTTATTAATCATTCATTCATTTTCAAGCAGGGGGAATGGGTATACCAGGGCCTTTAACAACTGCAAACAAGCAACAGAAGCATAGGCCATTTTGTTCACCTGGCTTAATGTGGGTACATGAGAATTTCACCTGGGCAATCAGGCTTTACAGGCAAGTACATTTAACCACTGAGCCATCTCACCAGGACATCATCATCATCATCATTATTAATATTATTATTATTCTTAGATTTTTGAGGTAGGATTTCACTCTAGTCTAGGCTGACCTGGAATTCACTATGTAGTTTCAGGGTAGCCTTGAACTCATGGTGATCCTCCAACCTCTGCCCCCCAAGTGCTGGGATTAAAGCCATGCTCCACCATGCCCAGAACATTTTGTTTAATTTTTATTTTTAAAATACACAATATTTTATGAAGTATAAACTTGATATGAACACATCATGTGTTGGTACCATCATTTCCCTCCTACCTGCCTACATTCCACTGAGGGCCCTGTGGGATTACTAGTATTCACACTGGAGTTGTAGGTTATGAGTAGTGAGAGCAGCAGTCAGTCAATGGGTGGGTAGGGGATGGACAATGCCTCTGGATATTGCCGCCTACTCTCTGGCTCTGTCTATCTGCAAACTTCCCTGAGCCTTTGTGGGTATGTTTTAAATCTACTTTAGTGTTGAGCTCTCACCAGCTCCTAGATTTCTGCTTTGTACATTTGGAATACCCTCAGTGTCTGTCTCCAACACCCTTGCACAGGGTGTCAGGCTTGCCAAGGAAGAAACACTCCTGCTCATCTCACTAATTCTTCTGTGGTGTCACCTGGGCCCTGGTTGATGTGCAAGGGATGATTCATCTCCTGACAGAGAGTCAACTAATTTTTCTTGTCTTGTTGATAGATTTTGGTTGCCCTCAGTTTTTGTTGCCTTCTGAAAAAGAAAATGATTCTCCAACAGAGAGTGAGGTCAGCACAGGTTAAACGGGATATGCACTGTTAATTTAGAAAAAATATGGTGGCTGTCGCCTCTCTTTTGGCCAAAGACTACTGGGAGCTTCTCATTTGAGTCCATAATCTTGGTCTCAATAGGATTATCACCTAGTTCCCAGTTCCAGTTATGATTTCCTTTCCACTGAGCGATCTCTGTGGTCTCAGAACTATTAGTTACCCAACAAGGCTGAATGCAACTATTACACAGGCATTTACATCTGGTTAGGTTTGTTGCTTTAATATAGCAGTGTCCCCTGCTTGCTCACAATATTGTTCACCATTTTTCCCTCATCAGCTCATGTAGCACTTTCTAAAACTATATAGGCTAACCAATGGGTAACTGTCTTCCTTCCAGAATCTAACCAGATCTTTCAAGGCTCTGTGTGGGTGTATTAGTTAGGGTTCTCTAGGGGAATAGAACTGCTAGAATGAATTATTTTACAAGGGGATTTTATTGGATAAGCTTACAGTAGTCCAATAGCAGTTGCAGGCCTAAGAATCACCGAAACTGGTAGCTGCTCAGTCCTCGTGTCCAGAAGCCTCAGCAGTTCCCACCCGGCACTGCAGATGGTGCCGGGAAGCCTGGCGGCTTCCTGAGGAGCCACTGGGTTTCGATCCACGCGGGTCTTCAGTTGATGCTGGTCTTCAATCCACACTGGAAGGTAGTGAGCAGCTCCAGCAGCCAAGTGGAAGGAAGGAAGGAAGGAAGGAAGGAACTCTTTTTACCCAGAGCTTCCTTATGTCAAGGCCCCCTCTGAGCTGGGCCTCCCACTCTGGGGGAAGGGCTCACCCTGGGGGAAAGACTTCTTCCTTAGTTGAGCCTTCCTAGAAGCAACCTGTGGATTACTAAACAGATCAAGTTGACGACACCTTAACTATCACAGTGGGCATCATGTGAAGTGTTCAGCAATAGGGTCTTATCCTTTAACTTAGGCAAGTAATCAAGAGCTTAGACAAGAAGCCTGTCTTGTTTTGGAGACCAGGTAGATATTTGTAACCAACAACACCAACAATGTGGATTTTTAGGGTTAGGCTTCATCCCTTTCTCTCTAGGGTACTTCTTACCAGATATCTCCTCACACTCCTATTGACAATTACCAATTCTGTCTCTTAGTCTACTGTCATGAGGAAGGCTTCCATGGTACCAATTCATTTTGGGTTTAGTTTTGTGTATATATCCCCTTGTCATATCAAACCCTCGCATCTTTATCTGTCCCTCAAGTTGTCTGTCAGATATACCTGCAATTCAAGCTATTTCAGGTTAGGTACCACATAGGAGGGAGAACATATGGCATGCATATGTCTCTCTGTGCTTGTGTGAGTTCACTTAGTATGAACTGTTCCAAATCCATCCATTTTCCTACAAGTTTCATTATATCATTTTCCCTTCTGAGGAGAATTTTGTTGTGTATATGTAGCACATCCTCACTATCCATTCATCCAATAACGGGCTCCTGAGTTGATTCCGGTTATTAGCTATTATTAATTGTGCAGGTATAAACATGGTTGAGCAAATATCTCTGCAGTGAAGAGTGGAGCCTTTAGGATAGATCCCCAGTAGAGGAATGGCTGGGTCAGATGGTAGCTGTATTTTCATCTGTTTCAGGTCCCCATATTTATTTCCATAGTGGTTGTACAAGTTTTCACTACCACCACTAGTGCCTCTTTCCTTGCTTCCTTGCCAACATTTATTGTCATTGAATTTTTAAATGATTGTCGTCCTTTGTGGAGTAAAGTGGACTCTCATAGTTTTTTTTTTTTAATGTAAATTTACTTGATGGCTAAGAACATTGAACATTTTCTTCAGTAAATATGAGCCTTTTGTATTTATTCCTTTGGGAATTCCTTATTCAGTTCTGTTTCCAATTTTTGAGTGCATAGTTTGATTCTTTTATTTTATTCATTTGTTTTTTGAGTTCTTTGTAGATTCTAGGTGTTAGGCCTCTGTCAGTGGTATAGCTGGTGATGATTTTCACCCATTCTGAGGGTAGTCTGTTGGCACAATTTATGTTATCTTTACCTATACAAAAGCTTTTAAACTTCATAAGATCCCACTGGTTGAGTGATTATTTATTTCCTTGGGATACTGGAGTAGTATTCAAAGTCTTTCTCCACTTCTACCTCATGGGTAGTTCTTCGTATTTTTTCTTCCAGTCATTTAAGAGCTGCATGTCTTATGTTGAAGTCTTTAATTCATTTATCTATTTTTATGCTTATACAATGCCATCTTTGTTACTATGGCTTTGTAGTATTGCTTTAAATAAGGCAAAGAGATACCTCCAGAGGTGTTTCCTTTCCTAAGGACATTTTCTGGATATCAGAGGCCTTTTGCCATTCCATATGAATGCTGAGATTACTTTTTCTATTTCTGTGGAGACTGATGCTGGGATTTTTATTGGTATTGTGCTGAATCTGTATATTGATCTTGGTGGAATTTCCATTTTCACAATATTTATTCCACCTATCCAGGAGCATGGCAGGTCTTTCCATGTTTTCATCTTTTTCTCAGTTTCTTTCAGAATCTTTTGGGTCACTTATGTACAGGATCATGTCAGCTGAAAATAGGGTTAGTTTGACTTTTTCCTTTCCAATTTGTATCCCTCTTATAATTTTCTCCTGCCCTATTGCTTGGGTTAGGATTTCTAGTACTAAGTTGAAGAGCTGTGGTGAAAGTAGGCACCCCTGTCTTGTTCTTGATCTTAAAGGGAACTCCTTGAATCTTACCCCATTAAGCATGATTTGGGCCTCAGGTGCTTTGTCTGTGGCCTTTGTCATGTTGCAACATGATCTCTCCATGCCTAGTCTTTATAATGTTTTGACCATGATGTTGTATTTTGTCAAAGGTCTTCTATACCAATTTAAATGATCATGTGGTTCTTGTGTTTATTTATATTGAATAACAAGAATCTGTTATCCATATGTTGAAACATCCCTGCATCCCTGGGATGAAGCCTGCTTAACTGAGGGGGATAATGCTTTTGATGTGTTGCTGAATTCTGTTTGTGAGGATTTTGTTAGGATTATTATTTTTTTTTTTCAAGATAGGGTCTCCACTCTAGCCCAGGCTGACCTGGATTTCACTATGTATTCTCAGGGTGGCCTTGAACTCTTCCTCCCAAGTGCTAGGATCAAAGGTATGTGCCATCATGCCTGGCTTTCATTAGGATTCTTGTATCAAATTTTATCAGGGGTATAGGTCTATAGTTTTCTTGTCATAGCTCTGTCTGAATTTGGTACTAGGCTGATGCTAGCTTCATGGAAGGAGTTGGGAAGTACTCTCTGTTCTCTGATTTTGTAAAAATAATCTTGATAAAAAGTGATTTCAGTTCTTTGATGAAGGTTTGGTAGAATTTGGCTGAGAATCCATTGGGTCCCTTTTACTTGGGGGGAGAATTTTGATTATATTTTCAATGTTGATGGATGTAATAGGCTCATTTAGAAGATTTATCTGTTCTGAATTTAATTTTGGTAGGTGATATGTAGGTAGAAATTCATCTGTTTCTTCAAATTTATTCAATTTTGGGGAGTAGAGGTTTTTGAAATATATCCTGATTATTTTTTCAATTTTATTGATGCCTGTTGTGGCCTCTAACTTTTAATTTCTAATATTATAAATTTGAGACTTCTCTTTTTTTCCCTTTGGATCAAATTGACTGGGGTTTACCAATCTTCTTTATTTTTTCAAAGAACCAGCTGTTCATTTCAGCAATTTTAAAGCATGTTTTATTCATTGACAATTTATTAGTTTATACTCTGATTTTAATTCTATCTTTCTGTCCGGAACTCTTAGGGTTGGATTGTTCTTGTTTTTTCAATGCTTTTAGGTGTATGGTTAGGTTATTAATTTAAGAACTCTGTCTTTGTTATGAAGGCATTAAGTGCTGTAAGTTTTGTTTCTCTCTTGCTGCTTTTAGCACTCTCTTTATTTTCATTTATTATAGTTTTCACTGTGATATGCCTTGCAGAGTTCCTTCTTTGGTCCTGTCTGTTTGGTATTCTGTGAGCTTCTTGTATCTGGATGGGTCTCTTTATTGCAAGAGTGGGAAAGTTTTATTTAATAATTTTGTTTAATGTATTCCCCATGCCTTTGACCCCAATTTCTTCCCCTTCTGGGATACCCTTGATATGGATGCTTTTTGGTAATCTTAGGGTCTCACACAATTTCCTCATATGGTTTACATGACTAATTTTTGTAATTTAAAAATTTTTTGACTCCTGGTAAATTTTCTCTGTCGTGGATTCCAGATCTGAGCTTCTATCCTCCACATGATCAACTGTTAGTGAGGGTTCCTAGAGAGGCTTTACAGGCTCTATTTGATGCTTGTTTTCTGTTGCATTTTTCTATATCATATCCATCCCTATGTGGAGTTCCACTTTCAGGTAGTGGTTTGATTTTCTTGATGTTTCTTGGAATCCATTTTTGCACTTAATCATGTTTTTTTTGAGATCTTCTATTTATTGACTCAACTTCAATTCATTTATCTCTCTTTTGAGGTATCTCTGGTTTTCCTCAATTAATTAAGTCTAGTGATAAAAGCTGTGATCTGGATTGATGATTCTGTTGCTTTTAATTTATGATGATTCTGTTGCTTTTAATTTATGCAATTGTTAGGTTTTGCTTCCAATTTTACCATTCTTTTTGTAAGGGTCTCATTGGGTATATTCAATGAGCTTATGATGCTTTCATTTTTGGATTCTATTTCTGTTGTCTCCTATGTGTCTCCTCTGGAGACTTTCATTGTGGGACTAGGCAATTTTGGTGGCGATCTCTCAATTTGTTGTTTTGCAATTTTTATTTTTTTATTTTTATCTTTTTTGCATTGAGGTCTACCCATCTCAGGGTAAAAGTCTGTATTTATTTAAGGGGGGGAGCAAGTGTTTGCTCATGTAGGATCTTCAGTGAGAATTCTGTTTTGGGCTTGAAACAGCTTTGAGCCGACTGGTGTACCCACAAATGTGCAGGTTGTGAATGTTGCAAGTATGCCAGCAGCTCTGGGCTGGTGGCTGATATGAGAGCAGCTGTTGCAGGTCTAGGATCTCCTCAGCCCCTGATCACAGCCATGCCTTTCCTGTGAGGCTCTGGAGTAGTAGTACTTTCCCCTGTTCCCCACTGTTCCCCAGCTGAGCAGGTATCCCCTAGCTGGTAGTTGCCAAATACTCCTGCGCTTCTCTGGTGCAGGAGCGATGCCCCTAGGGGGCGCCAATAGGGATGTCAGAGTAGGGGAAAGGGAGTAGGAGGGAGGGAGAGGGCTCCATGGACTAGGCCCGCTATGTGGCTGGTAAGGCCAGCAGTGGTGTTGTGCAGAGGCAGCCAGCAGAACAGCTTTGCTTGTTCAGAGGAGTTGCAGGAGGCCAGAAGGATCTGTTGTGTGGGCAGTGTGGAGTGGAGTGGAGTGGGGGTGGGTAGGATCTGATAGAAATCACCAAGTCATCTTTGGTTAAGGGAGGGTGTAGGAAGGTTGTCTTCCCATTTGCTTGGGTTGAGTGACCTAGGGTCTAAGCAGGGTCCTCCTTGTGTGTCATCACCAGGTGGGTCTGGGTGTAACCCCAGCCTGCTTGGCTTGATTGCAGTCCACTGGAGTGTGATCTTCACTGGGGCCCTGTTGGGCACAAGGCTGATGGCCCAGGCCTGAGAGGCAGGTTGCTCTGAGATGAGGTGGTGTGGATGCTTTCTGTTAATAGCTACCACTACGCCCTCAGGAAACATAGTCACTTTATGATGACTGCCTGGCTTACCCCACAGCTGGCTCTTCTGTACAGTCAGACCTAAGAGCACGTGAGTGCTAGAGCTGCGGCCACAGGCTTGGCAGTTTCGGTATTCCAGTCTAGTGTGTTTCTCCAAGCTTGGCAAAGTTGTTGGAACTTACCCATATGGGTCCCAAACATGCCTGTAATCAGCATTTCCTAACTCACTCCTAGCCAGGCCCCAAATTCACTGGCAGTCCTCCCCTGAGTCTTAGTTCACAGGCCTGAATCAAGCCCTGTCCCAATAACATAGGCCCCAAACACTCCTGCACCTCATCTGCCAGGACCACACAGGCCCCAGTCACACCTGCACCTCATTTCCCTGAGCTTACAGACCTCAAGCACACCTGCATCTTTCCCAGTCCAAGCACACAGGCCCTATCCATAATCCAGCCTGGCTTTTGGTTTTTTCTTTTGTTTTAATGTAACTTATTTATTTGGGATATGTGCTTGTGTGTGTTGTGTGGGTATGCTCACACCCATTGCACATGTGTGCAAAATAGGGGGAAACTTTCTATCCTCTCCATTTCCACCACATTTGAGACTGTCTCAGAGTATCTCATTGTCATTCACCACTTCTTGGAAATTCTCCTTCACCTCCCTTCCTGCTATGGGCACTCTGAGATTACAGAAACCTGCCACCCTTCTAACTTTTACATGGAGTCTGGGGGACCCAAACTCAGGTACTCAAGAGTTGTACAGCAAGCACTTTATCAATGAGCCATCTCCCCATCACTACTTTCTTTTGTTTAAGCCGCCCACACAGGTGATTTTGTCATCAGAGCCTGTGTGCACTGACATGGAAGGGAACAACAAGGAGGACAGGATGAGCAAAACAAATTTGTGTAGATGGTGTTGAAACTTAGTGTATGGAGACTAGATATTTAAATTACATGATGAGGGGGCATCAATCACTTCTTGGACTTTTAGCTAAGAGCAAGTTTTAAATTACATGAGAGGGTGGTGCTTGCTAGATATTCATAATGGCAAGGTTTAGTGTATGGTTATGGGAATATGTTGTTGAACTGAGGTGTAAAGCAAAGTTTGAGGGAGATAAAAATTGAAGAAGCGGACTGGTCCATGCTTTACAGACTATTTATCTTCCTGGTAAAGGACAGGATAGAGTTGGAGTCCTGTTGTTGCAAAATATGTGACTTTCAAAGCCTCAGTTCTCTTGTCCCTGGAATTAATTCAGCACAATCCATGTAATGTGTACTTTTCATGGTGTTGAAGATCAAACCCTGGCCCTTGCACATGCTCGACAATTATTCTATCACTAAGCCACACCCCAGCCCTATGGTGTTTGTGGTTTTTTTTTTTTCTCAATAAATGAGAAACAAATATATACTGATAATTTTCTCTTTAACTACCAGTGGCCTTTTTACCCCTTGAACATGTTTCTTCTTCTCTGTGGCTCAGGGAGGAGATGAAATGGCATTTCTCATAGAGGTTTTGTTTCTTAAGGGCTAGTTAAGCACTGTTTCTGCTATGCTATCTGAAGCATATGAAGCCTGATAATTCGCAAGAGACAGTCCTAGGAAAAATGAGTTAATTTTATCAACCTGAGTTGTGATTCTCAGATGCAGAATATTATTAAAAAGTCAATGTTCTCTGAAGGAGCTATTCAGGACTCTGGGGGAAACATGATTTATCTGAATACTGATAAACTATAATGATAATAGCCAAGTGCACCTCATATGGGTTCTAAGCTTTAATATTTGTGGAACCCTTTGAGCACCTTTGAAGTTATGTAAGCATAATGAATAACTAGGGACACCATGTACCACTGCTATTTCTGTATTAATTTTTTTATGATAATTCCTTATGCTGTCCTAAAAGGTTGTCACTACAAGAAAAGTTATAAAAGAAATAAAATATGAACTAATATATAGTAGTGATTTTGAGTGAAATAGATATACTTTTAAATTAACAGAAGAGAATGAGTTTATTAATTGCACCTCTAAAAAGTCATTTCTGTGTAATGAAGAAAGAAAATGAAACTATATGAAATAGATATTTACGACATAAATCTATATAAAACTGAAAAAAATCTTGCTTCTTTTCTTATAGAGGAGACAGCTTGGTTTCCAGTCATTTCTTGCACTGGAGAAATATTAATGCTTTCCTTTACTTGATATAAATTCTGTTTTTTAATTTTTTAATTTTTTTATTGATTTGCAAAAGTGAGAAGGAGGCAGATCGAGAGAAAGAGAAGAGAGAATGGATGCACGAGGGCCTCCAGCCACTGCAAATGAACTCCAGACGCATGCACCACCTTGTGCATCTGGCTTACCTGGGTCTTGGGGAATTGAACCTGGGTCTGTTGGCTTTGCAGGCAAATGCCTTAACTGCTAAGCCATCTCTCCAGGCCCCTGTTGTTTTAATATGCATTCCACCCCACCTTTCCAACATCTCTATCATCAACACTGTCTATGTTATACAACAGAACTCTTTTAGAAAAATATTTTATTTATTTATTTGAGAGAGGGAAAGAGGGAGGAGGGAGCACCAGGGCTTCCAGACACTGTAAACTAACACCAGATGCACGTGCTACCTTGTACATATGGCTTACGTGGGTCCTGAGGAATCGAACTGAGGTCCTTTGCCTTTGCAGGCAAGTGCCTTAACCACTAAGCCATCTCTCCAGCCTCTACAATAGAAGTGTTAATATACTAGCTTGAAAAGACCTTCACTACCTTTAATGTTTTAATCATATTTTACCAACTGCACCATTGAAATTGTTGTATTACTTTAAATGTCAACTGAGATAAGAAAAAATTAGAATACAATGAACCCCCCCCGCCAATTTCATCAACAACCTTTCATCACTATAATACCTAGATTTTCACCACACAGATTCACTTCTGTCAGAAACCTTGTCCTTTGGCATGAAAAATTTCAGAAGGATTCTGTGGAGGAGAGCTCCCTTTTCCTAGATGATATCATTTTCCTTGAAACAAAAGAAGTTCGAAGGGTGAAAGGAAATGGCCAGTCGATCAGGTCACCTGGCAAGGTAGGACTCTACATCCAATTTTGAGAAGTTTTTACTTTCTGTGGGAAGACATGGAGGTGGGAGGATATCAATATTATCCATGATTCACATCTTTCTCAGAACAAGTGTGATAAACAGCAAGAAGTAGAGTCCAGTGCTTCCAGAACTAAGACTTTCATTTCACTGAATAACCTTAGCCTTCCAATTTTGGTGAAGATGTTGAGCTTTTGAGTACAGTTAACTATACAATATAACACCCTGTTGGGTCTCTTTCCAGTAGTATTGTGATTAACAGAACTCCTCCTCCCAGGCGGGACCTCAACTCCAGAAGTTACTGAAGTCAGACTGACCACGTTCTCCTCACACACCAAAGGCATGTGGTCACCAGAACCTGTGCTCCACTTTCTAGACACAGCATCAGTGCCTGCGACTCTGGCATGCCTGCTCCACCAGCCCTGAGCTAGGAAGTATCTCAGCTCCATGGAACTCTTTCCTGGAGTCTCTTTGCTGGCTTCTGCAAAGGGTTCCACATGCTTAAACACCTGAGCTGGTGTGGTGGTTTGATTCAGATGTCCCCCATAAACTTAGGTGTTCTGAATGCTAGGTTCCCAGCTGATGGAGATTTGAGAATAAATGCCTCCTGGAGGGAGTGTATCATTGGGGGCAGGCTTATGGGCTTTATAGCCAGTTTCCCCATGCCAGTGCTTGGCACACCCTCCTGTTGCTGTGGTCCACCTTATGTTGGCCAGGGGGAGATGTCCACCCTCTGCTCATGCCATCATTTTCCCCTGCCATCGTGGAGCTTCCCTTGAGCCTATAAGCCAAAATAAATCTCTTTTTCCCAGAAGCTGCTCTTGGTTGGGTGATTTCTACCAGCAATGCAAACCGGACTGCAACAGCTGGTCAAGATACGTCTATAAACAGCATTTGTCTGTGGATCTCAATTCTGAAGGAGCTACAAGAGGCTGCTGTGGTGGGAAGCACAAGAGTGACTGAGTGGGGAGACGAGAAGCTTGGGTTCAGCTTCTGTCATCACTGCATTTAGTTGTAGAACAAAGAGGCTGAATTTTCCAAATTAGACATGAGCCTCCCAGCCTCAGGAGCCTTCCAGGATGTTAACAGCAATACTAAGAATTAGAGCTGGGGAATGAAGAAACTAGAGTTACTAAGTGGTCAGAAGATTCCAAACATAGGCACGTAGGTCAATGCAGGCAGACCACAAAATCACCAAGAAATGTTGTTCATTCTCTACATATACTCCTTTGCTCCACAGTGTTGACACAATGAAATTAAACTTGAAAATTATGTCATTTGTTACTGTTCCTTTACAAATATTTTAATTTTAATTTTTATAAAGCTATATTTATTCTGAAAAAGATAAAAGAAAAAAATATTTCATTTAAAGTTGTTAGCTTGTTAGCTTGCTTTGACAGGATCTCATGTAGCTCAGTGACCTTGAACTCTTGATGCTTATCCGTATATTTCCCAAGGACTGGGCCTATAGGCACACATCACCACACCCAGCTTGTTGGCCTTTGTATTGCATTCTTTTATAATCTGCTTTGTGTGAGCTTTGCAATGCTGGGGTCTGAAATCAGGGTGTAGTGCATGTTGTTCAAACACTCTACCACTGAGGTGTACCCTTAGAACCATTTCTTTTTTTTAGATAGGGTCTCATTTAAGTCCAGGCTGACCTGGAATTCACTATGTAGTCTCAGAGTGGCCTTAAATTCATGACAGTCCTCCTACTTCTGCCTCTCAAGTGCTAGGAGTAAAGGCATGCACCACCACATCCAGCTTTAAGCGCCATTTTCACTTTGTATTTTAAGACAAGATCTCATTGTTGGACCAGGTTAACCTTGAGCTCAGAGTGGAGCCCAGGCAGGCCTTAAATTTGTGATATTCTTGCCTCAGCTTTCAGAGCAACTGGAATTGCAGAGTAGCTTGAACCACCAAGCCTGGTACTGCTTTTATTTTTTTTTAATATTTTATTTATTTACTTGAGAAGGGGGAAAGAAGTGCATATATATATATATATATATATATATATATATATATATATATATATACACACACACACATACATATATATATATATACATATATACATATATATATATACACACACACACACAAACATATATATTAGAGAGAGAGAGAGAGAGAGAGAGAGAGAGAGAGAGAACAGAATGGATGTGCCAGGGCCTCTAAACACTGCAAATGAACTCATAATGCATATGCCACCATGTGCATCTGACTTACATGGGTAATGGGGAATCGAACCTGGCTTCTTAGGCTTTACAAACAAGCCCCTTATCTGTTGAACCATCCCTCTAGCCCCCTGCTTTTATATTAAGATGGGATAAAAGTGGTTATATAATAGGAACTTTCCTCAGTGCAATGTTAGGTAGCAAAAGAGAGAGTAAATTACCCATTTAGGTGAGTATATTAATATTTTCAATTTACTATGCACAAAAGAAGAGGAGATAAAGCCATATCATGCAACTTATGAAGTTTGCTTAAACTCACACTTAAAGAAGGGTGTATCAAAGTGTTTCCCACTGTTCCACTATAAGCAAAGCACCACTCCATATATAAAATGGTAAAATGATCGAATTCCTAATAAGTCTGCACAGATAAGTGCCTATAACGTTGAAGCTCATTATATAGTAAGTTAAATAATATTGTGGAACTTGGCCTTAGGTGATAGAAGAATTTAGAAATAACCCTTCATCTTATGTATATAAGGAAGTTGACACCTAAAGTTTCATCTAAGGCACAAAAATTTAACAGTGAAGTGACAGATTCCTAACCTCAGGAAGATTTGACTATAATTCCTCAAAAGAACCTAATCTTTTCTATAAAAGAAAATGGCCCAAAGCTACCTGATAATAGCTATACTCCCCACAAAAAAACTATTTCTGTTGAGCTTGTATCTATTTTTTGTTGTAGGATCATAGTTCCATGGCTTACCTGGAATCCATTCACTGTTGCTAAGCAAATGTGCTACAAACCTACAGCCAACTAAAGACATAGACATTGAAAGAGTTTTTCAAATAGAGAAATTGGCAAAGCACTACAAAATTATTTTGGACCTCTTCTAGTTGTTTGGGTCCCATGATCAAAGAAAAGAAGTATAGGGTGGGAGAGGTGGCTTAGGGATAAGGTGCTTGCCTGCAAAGCCAAAGGACCTCAGTTCGATTCCCCAGTACCCACCTAAGCCAGATTCACAAGATGACACATGCATCTGGAGTTCATTTGCAGTGGCTGGAAGCCCTGGCATGCCCATTCTCTAACTTTCTCCCTCTCTCTTTCTCTCTGACTCTTACCCTCTCTCAAATAAATAAATAAAAATATTTTTAAAAAAGAAAACAACTATAGATATCAAAATACCTATTTTCTGTTTTCTTAATATTTTATTTTATTCATTTATTTATTTGAGAGAAAGAGAGTGAAATTGAGTGCGAGAATGGGCGTGCCAGGGCCTGCAGCAGCTGCAAGCAAACTCCAGACATATGTACCACCATGTGCATCTGTCTTATGTGGGTCCTGAAGAATTGAACCTGGATCCTTTGGGTGTGTAGGCAAATGCCTTAGCCACTAAGCCATCTCTCCAGGACTCAAGATGGCTATATTCAAATCTGGGGTACATATATGCTGACGACTCCAACCAAATTTAGCTTAAGTCAGAAAACTCCCTTATGCTGGGAACAATGAAATCATGCCCCATCAAAATATATGAATGGTGTTTTGTATCTAGGAGAGGTCCCTCCTAACTTATGCCAAAACACTGTCCTTTACCCATCATAATGGTTTGATACTGCATGGGTCCTAAGGCCAGGAATATGTTAGGCAGCACCTAATGGCATGTAACAACCCTGTGGCACTAACATATGGCCCTGGATACCTCCAAATGTATTGAAAGATGTGCTCGAGGATTTCTTCGGATGCAGTGATGACAACTACACACCCTAGATAGCCCTGTTTTACCTGTGTTACAACACTGATGGACCAGTGGTGTTTTTTCTGTGGTACATTCATTTAGCTCCTATTTTTATCTCATCTATAGATCTGGAAGATGTCACTTGGCATATAGAAACTCTGACTAAATACACTCAATAGGCTTTAAATGACACACCTCAGGGAATTTGTCTTCTTAAGTCTGAGGCTCAAATGATAAGAAAGGTAATCATACAAAATTGTATGGCTTTAGACATACTTACAGAAGCTCAGGGCTGTAAGTGTGCTATTATCAAGGTTGAATGTTGTATGTGTATTCCTGGTAATTCTGATACTATCTCATATGTTTTACAATAGCTACAAGAACAGATTCAGACCAGAATAGACTCCATAATGCCATTTGGTAAACAGTTCTTGAAATAGATTTCAGGCTCCTCATGGTTGAAGAAAATTATACCTAAAATTCTAATAGTAATTCTGTCAATCTTTGGACCTTGTGTAGTCAACTGCAGTTTTAGCTTTATTACCTCTCACTTACAGTTAGTTCACACTCAGATGGTCCCACAACAATCTAACTCCATATACCTGGGTTCCCTTGATCACCTTCTAAAGCTTTAAAGTTTACAAGGTCTAAAGAAGCTGGTCACTTCTAATACGGTTACAGACAATCCCCTGCCTCACAATATTAAATATCCCATACTTCAAGATAGATTTCCATATTTTATATGTTTTTCAGCTATAGTTCCAAAGAGACAATTCCAGTATTCAAAAGCTGACTGCCAGGCCAGAATGTTCTAACATGGATGCTGAGCCCTATCTCCAGAGGAACCCTGACTGCTGTGGCCTAACATCACGCCTTAGCAGGACAAAATAGTTTAGAGTGGTCATTATCACATCTCCCTAAGTGCACTTAGGGTGGCTTCTGAAAGGGATATTTAAGCACTACCGAGGCTAGACAGTTTCCTTGTCTAGGCAGACAAATAGGAAAAAAGGCCCTTTGTAGGTGAGTATATTCTAACTCAAATGGTAAAGGAGGTAACCCCACTTCCTGCTTCTTCTTCCTGGCCTGGGTGAATTTTCCTGCCTTTGGACTGCATCAGTGACCTTTCTGGGATATGAAAGAAAAGATCTTCATTTATAGCAGGTTTTACTACTTCTCTAACCTTTTCTAATTTTCCCTATTAAATAAATATGTTCAAGGTCAAAGATGTGACCAATAAAACTGACTGAGTATTAAGATTATTTTACTACCTTGAAATAATTGATTATTGTTACCTTTTATTTATTTATTTTATTGACAATTTCCATGATTGCAAACAATATCCCATGCTTATTTCCTCCCCCCTCCATACTTACCCCTTTGAAACTTCACTCTCCTTCATATCCACTCTCCCTCTCAATCAGTCTCTCTCTTATTTTGATGTCATGATCTTTTCCTCCTATTATGATGGTCTTGTGTAGGTAGTGTCAGGCACTGTGAGGTTATGGATATCCAAGCCATTTTGTGTCTGGAGGAGCACATTGTAAAGAGTCTTAAAGCAAGTATTATATGTTTAACATACATTGAAGTTATGATTTTCTCATGTAAGGAAGGAAAATGAATTTCAACAAAAGTATTAAATGAATAATATTATGAGCAGGATACATATAAGTTAAACATCCAAATAATCATGACTGAGTAAGGCTTCAAGAAAAAGGACGATTTTTCTGTTTTATTTTTTTCTTGGATTCTTCTCTAGTCTGAACACTATATAGTATATTGTAGATGGCCAATAAATATGTGTTACATTGCTATATCTGTTTGCTACTAAGTAAAGCAGGTAGTAAAGATAGGGACAACATTCTATACTAACATGCATCCAAACTACCCTTTCTTATTCATTAAAAAAAAAAAACCTTTTGGAGGGCTGGAGAGATGGCTTAGCGGTTGAGGCACTTGCCTGCAAAGCCTAAGTACCCAAGTTTGATTCTCCAGTTCCCACATAAGCCAGAGGCACAAAGTGGTACATGTGTCTGGAGTTTGTTTGTGTGGCTCGAGGCCCTAGCATGCCTATCCCCTCTCCCTCATTTTATCTGTCTCTAATCAATAAATAAAAATAAATATTTAGAAAAAATCCTTTTGGAGAAAGGTGGGTATGTGCTATAGATGCTTTAATCCACCCTCTTTATTACTTAAGATGCACATGTTTAAAAGTGTTTGCAATTTAGCTGTGCAAACATGCCTAAAAATGTGTCCACTGATATGAATTCTTGCTATTACCTAAAACTTAGCAAGTTCCTAAAGCACTTTCTTAAATAAAAGGGTATAAGTGCCCCCAAAATTTGGAAATTGAAAATTACTCCATGGTCTCCTTACCTGCTGAAGGTAATAAATCTTTCTCCACTATTTTATTTCTTGTCCATACTCATTTTGAGTTTGATGGATCAAGATGTGACCCCATTATGTTTGGCTGCCAATAATTAAGTGGAATTTAAAACCTGGTGGTAAATACAAATGCCTTTGATGAGACGTCCTCAAATTTTACCGTGTGGAAAAAAAAAAGTCTTTATTTTGTTATTCAAGTGGCTGATGATTAACCTGTTGTAGAATGTGTATTGTTTGTCTTCAAATTCTATCACTGCTTGGGTTCATGTCCCTTCTAAAATTCATGTTGCATCGATACAGGAACATGAACAAGCCTTTGGAACAGTGATTAAGTCATGAGGGATCTGACCTCAAGAATGGATTATAATCTGTAAAAAAACTATAGATGGGGGCTGGAGAGATAGCTTAGCAGTTAAGGTGCTTACCTGCAAAGCCTAAGGACCCATGTTTGACTCTTCAGATCCCATGTAAGCCATACACACAAAGTAACACAAGCACACAAGGTTGCACATGCACATAATGTGGTGCATGCATCTGGATTTTGATTCTAGTGGCTGGAGTCTCTGGCATACTAAATATCTCCTCTTGATCACTCTCACATATTAAATAATAAAAAAGCATATTGGGCATACCTCAAAAAATGCTCTGGATGAAACTAGGCAGGGCTTTTTTGTCTCTCTTCTGACCATGTGAAGACACAATATGCATGTTGATATCTTGGAAACTTAAAGAACCACCTTCATCAGGCTCCTAGCCAACTCCACCTAAATTTGGACTTATCAACCTCCAAAATCATAAGGAAATACATTTCCCTTCTTTATAATTAACCAGTCTGAGATATTTTCTTATAGCATCATAGATTAAGACAATCCCATTGTATAGTTAAAATTTGGTTAAAATACAGAAAGTTGAGATACTGCTAAAGACTTTTACATCCATTTTTAAAATTCTGTTCAAATTTGGCAAGTAATATCTTAACTGAATTTCTATTTATTCAGGGTAACAAAATATGAATTAATTTTATTTTAAAAGGCCTTAAGGGTGGGGTGGTGCATACTTTAATCCCATTTGGGAGACTGTAGTAGGGATTCCACAGTGAGTTCAAGGTCAGCCTGGGCTAGAGACCAGAGGTAGGAGGGTCAGTTTGAGGGGCAACCCTGAAACTACAGAGTGACTTCCAGGTCAGCCTACAGTATCAAAAAAAGAAAACTAGTAAGAATAATAAAAGGCTTCAGTTTAGTCTAATATATGATTATTGTCCAACATAAATCACTACAAATTTTCACATCTAAGATTTTAGTACTAAGTCACAAAAAGTAACATGCTGTTGGCTACAAATTTTTATTTTATTTCTTATTCTTTTAAAATGGTATGAAAATGCACCAACTAAGAAATGTTCATTTTATTTTTAATTAGGCATCAAGGCACATTTAAACTTGGCATGGTTAAGTGAAAAAGAAATATCTTTCAAACTCATTAAAAAACATATTATAGTCAGATTAACATGGCTGTCATAAAACACCTGACCAAGAGAAGTTTATAATATAAAAGGGGTGTATTTTGGTTTACAGCCTAAAGATGAAACTCCTCTATGGTAGGGGAAAATGATAGCATGAGCAAAGGGTGGACAGCACCTCCTGGCCAACATCAGATGGACAACAGCAACAGAAGAATATGCCAAACACTGGCAAGAGGAAGCTGTCTACAACACCCATAAGCCCGCCCCCAACAATACACTACCTCCTGGAGGCTCCAATTCCCAAACTGCCACCAGCTAAGGACGTAGCATTCAGAAAATAAGTTTATGGGGGACACCTAAACCAAGCCACCATATTCTAACCCTGGTACTCATAAACTGATAACCATACATGATGTAAAATATAATGCATTCAGTCCAAATTTAAAAGTCCTCATAGGTTTTATCAATTCCAATGATGTTCATACATCCCCATAGTCCAAGATATTTTAACTGAGCCATAATATCAAAAAACTGTACCCCCCCCAAAACCCATAATGGCACAGAATAAGCATTCACACTGCAAAAGATGGCATTGGACCTTGCAAAGAAATATTCAACCAATGCAAGATTTAAACAGGTTAAACATCAAACTCTGTAGCTCCAAGTCCAACAACTGTAGTCAATGATAAGTCTCCAGTAAATTTTAACCAGTGACTAGTCTCTGGAGTTCCAATTCTGCCCCTACAGCTAGGCTATTCACAGTCCCAGAAAACTTTATCTGGTGCCAGAAGCTCTCCTTATCAGCCATTTTATAATCATGGCATCTCTATTGGGTCTTAATTGAAACCCACAGTTCATCGTCATGGCTCCATTGGGCTCCACATAAAATCAGCAGGCCTGCTTCACATTGCCCATGGCCATTTTGAAAACACAAAACCATGTTGCAAATTCAGTAACCCTCTCTTTCCTGCATTTGTTTGATGGTTTGATTCAGGTATCCCCCATAAACATAGGTGTTCTGAATGCTAGATTCCCAACTAATGGAGATTTGGGGATTAATGCCTCCTGGTGGGAGTGTATTGTTGGAGGTGGGCTTATGGGTATTATAGCCAGTTTCCCCATGCCAGTGTTTGGCACACCCTCCTGTTGCTATTCTCCACCTGATGTTGGCCAGGGGTGATGTCCACCCTCTGTTCATGCCATTGTTTTCCCCTGCTATTGTGGAGCTTCCCCTTGAGCCTGTAAGTCAAAATAAACCTCTTTGTTCCCACAAGCTGCTCTTGGTTGGGTGATTTCTACCAGCAATATGAACCTGACTGCAACAATGAAGTGGTTCTGAGGTCTGGGATTGCTGATAGATGCCTGACTGTGTAGCTTTGGCCTTTTGGAGCTGATTTTCAAGAGGAATGCAGAAGGATTTGAAACCTTGGCCTAAAAGATGCTTTGCAGTGCATAAGTACAGCTTAATATACTATTCTGGTCAGAGTTGAAAGACCTGAATGCAGTAAGAACTATGGACTGTGAGGTTTGGATTATGAGGATGAGAAAGAGCTTTGCTTGGAATGGGCTAGCAGTATGTGTGAGAAGCTTGCTGTTATGCCCGTGTCCTGAGAAGTTATGCAGTGTTGCTTTGCACAGAAATGAACTGGTGTCAGCAGAGGGATATGGAACAGGAAAAAAAAAAAAAACAACCTTTAGGTGAACTTCTGCTCATTCAGCTGCAATTGAGAGATTACAACCTTTGAGATTGGGCCAGCTGACCTGCACTTGGGCAATAGGAAGAATGTAGATTCTTTTGGAAGAGACTGAGTCAGATGTTTATGGGTGCATGCATGTTGAGTTGTTTGCAGTGGCAAGAGTTTCTGGCTAGCCATTCTCTCCCTGAGTCTTTTTCTCTCACTGTCTCTCTCTCTCTCTCCCATCTTCAAAGTCTGCTTTATTACCCCCTAGCATAACAAAATGACACCCTACCTGGTACTGTGGAGTATAAGAAATGCAGGAAAGAGGGGGTCATTGAGTTTGCAATGTGGTCTTGTGTTTTGGAAATGGCCATGGGCAGTGTGAAGCAGGCTTGCTAGATGCCTGCGTGGAGACCCCATGGAGCCATGAGGATGAACCATGGATTGCAGTGAAGATGCTCCCAGTGGAGATGCTGGGACCATAAGATGGCTGCTGAGGAAAGCTGCCAGCCCCAGTGAAGTTTTCCAGGACTGTGAATAGCCTAGGTGGAGGGGCGGAATTTGAACTCCAGAGATTGTTGCTGGTTAGAATTATCAGACTTGGGGTTAGCGGGATGGCTTTTCTGTTAAAGCATTTGCCTGCAAAGTCAAAGGATTCCACAGGTTCAATTCCCCATGACCCATGTTAGCCAGATGCACAATGGATAAATAAATAAAGTATTTTTAAAAAAATCCCCAGGACCCACATTAGCCAGAGTTATGTCGCTAACTAGAGTTGTTGGACTTGAAGCTGCGGAGTTTGATGTTTGCAGTGATTGTTTTATATCTTGTATTGGCTAAATATTTCTTTGCTATGCCCAATGCCATCTTTTGTAGTGTGAATATTTATTCTGTGCCATTATGGGTTTTTTGAGGTTATTTTTTGGAATTACGGCTCAGTTAAAAGACCTTGGATGTATGAACATCACTGGTATTAATTTAAAAAAATGGGGACTCTTGAAGTTGGGCTGAATGCCTTGTATTTCATATGATATATGGTTATCAGTTTATGGGAGCCAGGGGTGAAATGTGGTGGTTTGATTCAGTTGTCCCCCATAAACTTAGGTGTTCTGAATGCTACATTCCCAGCTGACAGAGATTTGGGAATTAATGCCTCCTGGAGGAAGTGTATTGTTGGGGGCGGGCTTATGGGTGTTACAGCCAGTTTACCCTTGCCAGTGTTTGGCACACTGTCCTGTTGCTATTATCCACCTGATGTTGGCCAGGGGGTTATGTCCACCCTCTGCTCATGCCATCATTTTCTCTGTCATCATGGGGCTTCCCCATCAAGTCTGTAAACCAAAATAAACCTCTTTTTCCCATAAGCTGATCTTGAGTGGGTGATTTCTACCAGCAATATGAACCTGACTACAACAATTTGTTATTCTCCATAAGACCAGGTAAGCTACCAAGTTGTTAATCCAGGGGGCAATAAAGCACAATTTGAAGAATCAGACATTCCTTCAGCATTCAGGTCCCTTCAAAAGAGTCTGAATTCTTCTGTTTGTCCCAATGCAGGTTAGCGGACCCAATTTCAATGGTTGTAGCGTCTCATATAATTGCAGCTGAACAGATAGAAGTTTTGGCCCAAAATTTCATTTCTGTGCTGTATTCCTTTTCTCCCACGAGTCCATTTTTATGCAATTCAACACTGCATAAATTCTCAGGGCATGGACATAACAGCAAGCCTCTCACACAAACTGCTTCTAGCCCCATCCATACAAAGCTTTTTTTCACCCTCATACGCCAAACCTCACAATCCATAGATCTTATTGCATTCATGTCTTTCAACTCTGACCAGAATGGTCCATGAAGCTGTACTTATAGCACTTCAAGGCATCTCTTAGGTCAAGGTTTCAAATCCTATCACATTCCTCATACAAATCAGTTCAAAAATCCTAAAAGCCATGCAGTCAGGTTTCCAGCAGTAATGACATCACTTCTTAGTACCAACTTTACTGTTGTAGCCAGGTTCACTTTGCTGACAGAAGACACCTGACCATGAGCATCTTATGGGATAGAAGGCTGTATTTTGTCTTACAGAATTGAGGGGAACCTCCATGATGACATAGGAAAATGATGGCATGAGCAGAGGGTAGAATCACCTCCTGGCCAACATCAAATGGGCAACAGCAACAGAAGAGTATGCCAAACACTGGCAAGAGAAAGCTGGCCATACCACCCATAAGGCCACCTCCAACAATACACTGCCTCCAGGAGGCTCCAATTCCCAAACTGCTACCAACTGAGAACCTAGTATTAGACATATAAGTTTATGGGAGCCACCTGAAACAAACTACCAGAAATGATGACTGTTCAAGGCTTTATATAAATTTGATAAGCCCATTAAGAGGTTTTAAAGAAAAAAATAGCAAAATATAAAATGTATTGTAAAGGGCTGGAGAGATGGCTTAGCGGTTAAGCACTTGCCTGTGAAGCCTAAGGACCCCGGTTCGAGGCTCGGTTCCCCAGGTCCCACGTTAGCCAGATGCACAAGGGGGCGCATGCGTCTGGAGTTCGTTTGCAGAGGCTGGAAGCCCTGGCGCGCCCATTCTCTCTCTCTCCCTCCATCTGTCTTTCTCTCTGTGTCTGTCACTCTCAAATAAATAAATAAAAAATTAAAATATATATATATATTGTAAAATACCTATTACTAAGAATGTCAGTGGGAGGGTGGGTTATCTCAAAGGTGAGTTCAGAAAACAGGACAAAGTAGGATCTGTCTGTGAAGAAAGAACTTCAAACACAGATATTTGGTTAATCAGCTAAGGAGTATGTATTTCTAAAAGTCAAGCTTAATACTTATAAATTCTAAAGTATATCTGTTGAATTTTAAAACTTTTCTAGCAGTTTGGATTGAAATATCCTTATAGTGAGACTTGTATGTGTGTATCTAGGCTTGTCTGTGGCAGAATTTAGGAAAATGACTGCTCGCAGCAGGCAAGCTAGGTTTAGAGAAATAATCAATTGGAGATGGACTACCACATTGCTCATGCATGAATTCTCACCAGCCAGAGGTTCAAGCAGCAAGAAGACATGGTAATTATCAAACCTAAGAGAAGGAAAGCATATGTGGAATGCAGTCTAGCATCACACAACAAGACATGATTTGATTAAGCATGGAAGAATATAAATGAATAAATGAATGGCTTAACCTCAGTCTTCTTTTCTTGTCAATCCTCTTGGCTTGACTAAAGCCATACCCTGTGGGCCAGGACATTACTGAGTCCCCCTGGGTTCTGGGTTCTTTCCTCAGGACAGCTAATGGGCTAGAGAAAGATGGATAAGGCATCTGTAGGGACTCACAGAAGGTACTCAATATAGAAATGGAAAAAAAAAATCAATAACTACCTCAAAACAAAATATCCTCTTACTATACATGGTGGTTCACACCTGTAATCCCAGAACTCAGGAGGCTGAGGTGATAGGTTCATGGTTTTGAAAAGTACCTGTGAGAACGACTCTGTCTCAAAAAAATTACCCTCTTAGTAACAAATTCATTAACTGCACTGAAAATATACAATAGTAGTTTAAATGATGTTTCAACTTGGGCTTAATTTCTTTTGTCACACATTTCTAATGTGCCCCACACATTTTAAATAAGTTTATGAAAGTTTTAATCAGAAATATGAGAATTTCAATAAAAAGAGTCTTTTCTGACTTGGTAGTGAGGTAACTGGCTAAAATACTGGTACATGCTCACTGGCTTGGCCCTGAGCCTTGTGTGAGGGGGTCATAACTGGCTTATAGTTTCTAAGTCCTGGAGGGGAAAGGTGGAAGGGGGAGAGGAAGAATCAGTATGAAGACTATGAAGTGGAATGAAAGGACATGGAAAAAGAGAGCTTAACAAATTATTTTAATAACCTTAGAAATAGATGTTCTCTGTCAAATAGCTTAACCTCAATTTCAGTTGAAGTCTTATTGCACTGTAGCTTTCCATGCAAATGATGGTATTAAAAGAAAAATAGACTATGTATATGCTGTGGTATTTTTTGTTAATTATACTTTATTCTTAATGTACTTTCTAATTAAAAATCATATTCCAGAATGATCCTGGAGATTATAAAATAATCAACAATTAAGTTCCTTTAAATTTAACTTGCAGTTAGGAACTTCCTTTTTCCTAGTATCTCAAATTATTGAATTGTAAGTTATATCATTATTAATAAGTACTTAGCATACTATATATGTTACTGAATTGTAATATATATTACATATTATATATTATATATATATATATATATATATATATATATGAAATAAAGTTTACTATAATTAATCACCATTGCAAAGGGGATTTTTTTCTGATAATTAAGCAGTGATAACTTTGTATTTAAAGAGTGTTTATCTATATATATCTATATATTTATATCTGCATAGGTGTGTGTGTGTTTGCCTTGTAACATGTACTGTTAGTTGCCTCCCAAACATCTATTCTATTTATTTCTTAGCAACAATGCCTTGGTGTTGTTTCTATTTCAGTATGTATAGAGATAGGACAATATTGTTCAGTTGTGTGCAGTTTACAAAGTTCTTTCCTAAAAGACAAGGGTTGAAACTTTCTTCAAACACATTTGCTTTTCTAATGTATACATAACTTCTCATCATTCTTTTTCTTTTCTTTGTTATTACACTTATTTTCACTCATCTGAATAATACCATTTTATTATGTTTTTATTTTCATTTATTTATTTGACAGAGAGAGAGAAAGTGAGAGACAATAGGTGCACCAGGGCCTCCAGCCACTGCAAATGAACTCCAGATGCATGCACCACTTTGTGCATCTGGCTTACATAAGTCCTGGGGAAGTAAACCTGGCTTCTTTGTCTTTGTAGGCAAGCACCTTAACTGCTAAGCTATCTATCCAGCCTCTGAATAGCAGCTTAATTGCACATAATTTCATAATTATTACCATACTTAAATGTGCAAAACTATACCTACTTGAGGAGAAAATTGTTCTCTACTAATCATATATATTTTAAGATTTATCTTAAAATGAGATGCTCCCAACATAAATAGCTATTGCTCCTTTTGCATCTTGATAAAGAATCTACAATATTACTACTTTAGTCATTATTCTAAGCTTAATTTGAATAGTATTTAAAATTTGAGAAATCTTCTCATCTACTTGAACGGAGATACCTTAACACGTCCTACAAAAAGATTTTAATTTTTCCACTTCTTTCTTGTGATACCACCTAGGAAGGTAGTCTGACAGTAGAACAAAGTGAAATTATCCTATTATCTGCTGAATAGCCTGGAGTAGAGTTCTTTATGCTGCCTGCATTTGCTAGGTGACGACCTGAACAGACCTTCCTCTTAAATAACCAGGAGAGAAGAGTCAAATGGTTAGAGTGGTGCCTGACATGCAATTTGAAAGGAAGAAGTCATTAGCCCTATTTGCTGATAATATGATCCTGTACACAACTGACCTGAAATCTCCATCTCACAACTACTAAAGGTGATTAATTCCTTCATCAAAGTAGCAGAATACTATACAGAGAAAGAAATCAGAGAGTCTGTTCCCTTTTTAAGAGTCACAAATTCAAATACCTTGAAATAACACTAACCAAAGATGGGAAAAATCTATATAATGAAAGCAAAAATAAAATCAAGAAAGAAATTCAGGATTTGAGAAGATGCAAAGACCTCACTTGCTTCTGGATAGGTGGAATTAATATTGTGAATATGGTAATTCTACCAAAAGCATTATACAGATTTAAAGTAAAACAATAAAAAATATTCCAGTGTCATTTTTCATAGAGATAGAAAACAATGATCTTAAAATTCATATGGAATGGCAGCAGGCTTCAGATATCCAAACATGTTCTCAGCAAAAGAAACATCTATGGAGGTATAACCATACCCAATCTAAAGCTATATTACAAAGCCATAGTAGCAAAAAAATAGCATGATAGTGGCATAAAAACAAATATAGATAAATGGATCAGAATTGAAGACCCAGACCTTAGGCTAAATAATTATTTCTGCTTGATCTTTGACAAAGGCACCAATAGTGCACGCTGGAGAAAAGACAGCATCTTTAACAAATGGTGCTGGACAAACTGGATGACCATACATAGAAAATGAAACTACAGGGCTGGAGAGGTGGCTTAGCAGTTAAGTGCTTGCCTGTGAAGTAAAGACCCTGGTTCGAGGCTCTATTCTCAGGGACCCACGTTAGCCAGATGCACAAGGGGGCGCACACATCTGGAGTTCGTTTGCAGTGGCTGGAGGCCCTGGAGCACCCATACACACACACTCTTTCTCTCTCTCTCCCTCCCTCCCTCCCTCCCTCCCTCTCTCTCTCTCTCTCTCTCTCTCTCTCTCTCTCTCTCTCCCTCCCTCTGCCTTCTTCTCTCTCTGTTGCTCTCAAATAAAAATAAACAAAAAAATTTTAAAAAAAGAAAATGAAACTACAACCACTCATCTCACTATACACAAAAATCAAGTCCAAATGGATTAAAGACCTCATTGTAAGACCTTAAACTCTTCTTCTAATGGAAGAAGAAATAGGAGGAACTCTCCAGAATATAGGAGTCAGGAAGGACATTCAGAACAATACCCCAGTAGCTCAGGAAATTAAACAATCTTTCAACCAAATAGGATCTCATGAAAATAAAAAGCTCTTGCATAGACAATCCATAATATAAGGAGAGCCAGTAGGTTACCCATGAAACAGGAGAAAATTTTTGACAGCTACACCAGTGTCAGAGGCCTAATATCGATAATCTAAAAAGAACTCAAAAAATTAAACAATAAAAAACCAAACACAGTGAAAAAATGGGGCAGAGAACTGAATAAGGAGTTCTTAGAGGAGAAATACAAATGGCTAACACACACTTAAGAAAATGTTCAATGTTCCTAGCCAGGAGGGAAAAGCAAATTAAAACAACTACGAGATTCCACCTTGAAGGATGGTAATCATTAAAAAAATCAAAGGAGGGCTGAAGAGATAGATGGCTTAGCGGTTAAGCGCTTGCCTGTGAAGCCTAAGGACCCTGGTTCAAGGCTTGGTTCCCCAGGTCCCACGTTAGCCAGATGCACAAGGGGGCGCACACGTCTGGAGTTTGTTTGCAGAGGCTGGAAGCCCTGGAGCACCCATTCTCTCTCTCTCCTTCTATCTGCCTTTCTCTCTGTGTCTGTCTATCTCAAATAAATAAATAAAAATTAAAAAAAAAATCAAAGGAAAACAAATATTGGCAAGGATGTAGGGGAAGAGGAACCCTCATTCACTGTTGGTGGGAATGTAAACTTGTACAACCACTGTGGAAATCAACATGGAATTTCCTGAAAAAGATGAATACAGAGCTACCAAGAGACCCAGTTATTTCCTTCCTGGGCATTTGCCCTAAATACTCCACACTTCACTACAGAGACATTTGCTCAACCATGTTTATAGATTTATATTCATAATAGCTAGGAACTGGAATCAACCCAGGTGCCCATCAATAGATGAATGGATAACGAAGTTGTACATATATACAATGGAATTCTACTCTACTCAGCAGTAAGACAAAAACAATACAGCGGAATTTGTAAGAAAATGAATGGGCTTAGAACAGATCACACTCTACGAATACACACTATCACAAGAAGACAAATGCTACATGTTCTTACTCACCTGAAGTTCCTAACCTGGATCATCATTCTTTATTTTCCTTTTTGATTGCAGCATAGTTGTCAGGCAGAATGTAACAAGGACCTTTAGATCATGAGTCAACAATCATGACAATGGTCACCAAATGCTTAGCTGGCAAAATGGAAAGAGAAGGAATCTAGTATTCAGGTTATACCATGGGACCCAGAGTCACAATCAGACACTCAACCTCTGGAATTGTCATACATGAAATATGAAGTATAACCTGCTAAGTTAGTGGATGGGTTTTATGTGATTACCAGCTGAATGTAATTCTAATACTTTAGCTTTAAATATATACATATAATATGCACACAGAGATATATATGTTATATATGTGCATTTAGCACTCACAGATATGCGTACATACATATATATATACATATATATGTATATATATGTGTGTATATATATATATATATACATTACATATATAATTACATATATAATTTTCTTTGTTTTATGTTTTCCAAACCCCACTGTGCTACAAAACATCTGGAGGTTTTGTTAAAATACAGACTGATTTATTATGTCTTTGGTAGAACCTGGAATTCTACATGTCTAACAAGCTCGCTCCTAGGCCACTGCAAGCAAGTGTTAATTCCCTAGTAACTTTTCCTTTGCCATGTACAGAAGACTGGACTCCACCTTTCTGAGAAAATCATCAGGAAGAACTACAAAGAAGGATTAAAAATTTAGCGGACATGGACATTGTGGTAGTTTGAATAAGATGGTGTAAATGTATGACCCATAGACTCACGTGTTTTATTAAAATTGAATTTGCAACTGTAGTCCCTAGCAGGCAGACTCCTGCTTCAGGGGGTGGTGTGTCACTGGGGAAAGATGTGATTTCAGCCCAAAGATGGTGAAAACAGGTTGAGCTCTGAATGTGTGTGCTTGCAGCTTGTTGATATTTGCTTGCTGCAGTTTTTTTTTTTTTTTAATCTCTGCTTGGATCTATGAACAAGAGCCAGCTTCTTTCTGCATTGATGGATCATCCCCTGGAAGTTGAAAGAAACTAGTTCTTCCCATAAAATAGTTGGATGTTGGTCCTAGCAATGTGGAGCTGACTACAACAGACAGCAAACTGGACTAGCTGTACAGAGGGAGATCAGTGGGATGGGACAGAGCTGGGTAAGGGGAAAGAATATGATCAAAATATATGCACGTATGGAAACATCAAAATGATACTCATGCCTATGTATAGTTTATACATCAATTGTAAACTATTAAATGAGGCATGGTAGTGAATGCCTGTAGTTGTAACTACTCAGGGGCTGGGGCTGAGGCAGGGGAAATGCTTGAGACAGAAATTTAGATTTCAACCTAGGTAACACAGAGAGATGCTATCTTAAATTGGAAAACCAGAGAAGTTTAGTTCTGCTTTTGAAAAAAAAAAAGGGGAAGAAAATTTCCTCCCCTAGCTACTCATCAGAACATTTACCTTAGAAAACTTGTAGATATTTTATTTATCTTTTTGATGAATATTTTGTTTATCATTTTGTACAAAAATGTGTTTTCAGAAACCAAAACTATTTGCATGTGGAATGTTCTTCTTAAGGAGCTGAAACTATTTGAACATGGAATATTCTTCTTAAGGTGCAGGAATCCACTGCCTTGAAATGTCACTATAGAGAGATCCAGAAGTCCTCCAAGCTCCCAGATTCTGGCAGCAGTAGGAACCTAATCCGCTACTCTGCTTGCCACAAACTACACAACTACCTCATCATAAAGATGAGAGAAGTTTGCTTTTTCTGAGAAAGGCTAATTAGCTAATTAGTAGATAGTCATAGCACTTTCCAGGTAAAGCTAGTGTAAGCTCTATGTAACAAACAATGCTGCTGTTTCCATTTACTTGAAGACTAGCTATTGCTTCTCTCGAAAATGTGTGTGATGAGTCCTATTTGCTTGGCTCCATCAAAGGGTTAGATTCCTTTTTGTCTTTATAGTCTCTTCGCAGATTGCCTGAGGTGAACATCTCATTGGAGCTCAACACTTATTTAATAATGGAAGTGTTTTGTTTCACCGCTTGCTTTGTAGCAGCAATTTCTGAGCAGTGGATGAAATTTCTGACTTGAGAGATGGTGTTGTTCAGTTTGTTTCTTAAACACAGACAGCTTTTCAGTGGAAATGGTTGATGCCAAGGAGACGTGGCTGCAGCATTGTCAGCACTTGCTGCTGTCTACTCATGCACTGTGTAAAATTTATTTCAGCTACTGAACTTTTCAGGCACTGACTGGCTATCAAGAGAATTAAAAACACAACAGGGTATTCAGTAACAACAACCACCACAACAACGTTTGTCCTCTGTTTCCTCTAGCACCCATTGTAGATTTCATCTCACTAGGCCAGTGTTTCAGCTGATCTGGGGGGTTTCATGGTGGAGCAAACTAACTCTGCACGCTGAAACTTTGAGTCACCTTGTGCTCTTCAGGAACTCAGTGACTCAGTTGTCCATTCAGTATGGGACAAGGGATGACTTTGTCATTTAAATATTAGATATACTCTTCTTGTACCTGTCATCTTATCTCTTCATGAGAATCAGGCTCTGCTACCCCTCCTGATACAGTGAATCTTACCTTGTTTGTTGGGCTTCTGCATTAGGATTCAAAATATCCAGGTAGCAACTTCAGTTGTAGGTTATTTAAACAAACAAACAACAACAAAAAAACCCATCTTGACTGTATCCTTTAATAGAAGCACCTCATCCCATACACCAGCCTAAATTAAGACCTCTACTACATCAAAGCCCAAAGTTGTGGGAGAACAAACACACATTTCCCCAAATGGGACAGTAGGAGTAATTATGAATGAGTCTACTCTTCCCTTGCTTTGGACCCAGCCATGCATACTAACTTTTGTAATTAACATCACCCAGTGTATTTTTAAAATTGTGTTTATTTATTTGAGATAGAGACAAAGAGTCAGAGGGGGGGTTGGTAGAAAGAGAGAGAGAGAGAGAGAGAGAGGGAGAGTGCAAGGGCTTCCAGCTGCTGCAATCAAACTCCAGATGAATGTACCATGTTGTGCATCTGGTTTACATGGGTCCTAGGGAATTGGACCTGGGTCCTGTAGCTTTGCAGATAGGCACCTTAACCACCAAGCCATCTTTCCATCCCTATAGTGGATTTTATTCTCAGGCCAAAGCTAGGTATTTTAGGGGCCATTCCTGTGATCATATATCCTGTGCTGTACCTCATAAGCCCTGAAATGGGACCTCAGCATTGATCAAAGCTCAACCCCATGTGCAACTACTCTTAGAAAATTACAGAATTCCTTTGCTCTAGTATACAGTTTCCTGAAAGCAGGCAACAGAGTTGTGGGATACCATAATATGAAGACTTGCTGAGCAGAATAAGAAGTTGGATGCTAAGGAGCTCTATGTCCTTCTTCTAATTGTGTAAGAGGACACAGATGTACAAGACAAAAGCTACACTCCATTCAGAACAAAGATTAAACAGTGAAGAGAACTTTAGCCCCTTACTTCTAGGGTTAATATAGAGGGGCCACTACATCAACAAAACACACTTTTCCAACAAGTGTTTTTATTTTCCTTCTCACAAATTGCTGCCTCAAGACACATGAAACCTGATTCTTTGTCTTGCCATGCCCAAAAATATTTATTATTCTTTGTTAAATGTGGCATATAAACTGTACTCCAAAGCCATTTTTGATAACTACTCATTTCCTGGGTGACTCCCATGTACACGTGGAATATATTTGTTAGCAAACTGTTTTTATCCTGTTAATCTTTTGCTACAGAGATTCATTTCAACTAAAAAAAGACATAAGCTGTATATGGAAGGATTGGAAAAAATTTTATTTTCCTATTCTTGCTTATCCCTCTGGCGATAGACTGGGGAATATCTATCACATCTGCTGTGGGGTCACAGGACTTTTTATTTAAAGGTACCACATATTCTCTTAAAATGAGAATGAAAAGTTATCTGCCCACAGTGGCAGGTGATATGATGCTGCTCCTTACCTACTCTTGATTTTTTTGGAGGCGGGTGGATACTTAAATCAAGAAGCACTCTAATTCATAGCCTCTCAATCTTGCTTCTGGGACTACCACAGAATATTAGGCTATCCCTACTTGACAGCATGGCCATTTCTTTGTAAGAGGAATTTTTGTTACTGTTTGGCTGTATACATGCAGACCAAAATGACAAGGCATCAATATCTTTTATTGTCCCCAAACACCCCTCAGTGACTAGTGGGAATGGATAGGTAAATTCCACAGCTCTCTTAGTTTCTAAGGAAGTTTAAGGTGTACATCCAGTGTGGTGTCAGTTTACAACAGTAGTTCAATTCATTTCTTGAATGTTCCTTCTGCATCACATGTTTTCACTACCATGAAGGTGCAACCCAGGATCACCTTCTAATAATATATTTTCACTCCATTTAAATTCTTATTCCAAGGTATATAGTAGGAAGAAGTAACATGGGGATTATTGGTACCAAAAGTAAGAACTGGATACAGATGGTGCACATGAAGTGCGCTGGAGGATGAGTCAGTACAGTCTCGAACTGTCAAGAGCTGGAACTCAGCCTGGGCAATAGACACCTTGTCTCTTATTTTATTTGGAGAATAAAAGGCCATGATAAGTAAATGAAATTGAATCACCCTCCAGTGCCAGCAAGGATCCTGTGCTAGTGTAAAATAAGATTGAATAATTCCCTTGGAATGCTGTAGCATCACTAAGACTTCACCTGTGGTACACTAAAATAGCATGCACGTGGAAAGTGATGCATGGATGTCCAGATATTCCATTACAAGGATTATAGAATTAGTTGGTTGGTGTTAATTTCCATCAAGTTAGATCAAAAAGAAAACAATTGTCTTTGGTCATTCAATTCTCCAGTTGCTTATGTAGCAAATAAACTAGAAGATATTTACACAGAACTTTACTCCTGTAAACATGCTATTACCCATGTAAATGTGCTACTTTTTTCCAGCCTGGAGAGAAAAGCCTTAAAGAATACAAAAGTCACCATAATTTGTTCAGTAAATATCACAAAACAGATTTGACTCAGAAGTTGCTCTTTGTTCAACCCTATCTGTTACTGTACTAGTTACTTTCTCATTGCTGTGACCAAATTCCTGACTAGAGACAACTTAAGGAAGGAAGGCTTATTCTGACTTACATTCTGAGCTTACAGTCCATCAAGATGGTGAAAGGCATAGTGGGCAGGAGCTTGAGGCAGCTGGTCACATTCAATCCACAGTGAGGAAACAGAGCAGAGCTCCCCTGTGGAGCCACCCATAGTTAAGGTGGGTCTTTCTACTTTAATTTACCTAATCAAAATAATCCATCACAAGCATGCCCAGAGACTAACCTAATCTACATAATCTTACAGATCCTCTGAAGTTGACAATCAAAAAAACTAACACCATTGCAAAGCCACAAAACAATTGTTTTCTTTCCAAACATAAATTCAACTTTGGATCCATGGGAATGTGTATAGGTTCCCTTTGTAATTGTTGACTCCTGGGTAATTCTTAAACTGGGATGTTTTGTCTTCTCTGATCAATAGTTAAGGCTTGGCACCAAAAATCATTAAACTGTCTTCTTTGTAATTAATATTTTCAGGCCATCGTGAGAACAAGAGTTTTTCTTTTACTTATTTATTTATGCATTTACTTGTGTGTATATATAGTATCAAGGACAGAATCTATGACCTTGTACATGATAGCAAAGGGCTGTACCACTGAATTATAGTCTTGGACCACTTAACAATGTGTGTGTGTGTGTGTGTGTGTGTGTGTGTGTGTGTGTGTGTGTGTATGTGTGTGTGTGTGTTCACATGTGAGTGGAGGTCAGAGGGCAACCTCTGGTGTTGGTGTCAGTCCGCACTTTCCCCTTGTTCATCACTATCTATACCAGGCTAGCTGGCCTCGAGTTTGCAGGGATTATTTTCTATCTGTCTCTCATCTCACTACATTCTCATCTGGGAATTCAGATGTGCACTACCATGTGTGCATTTACATGAGCTCTCAGCCTTCATTATTGCTAAGAAGGACTTTATCCACTTAGCTGTCTCCTCAGTACTTCAAGTCCTTTTTGGGATATGAGTAGAGGATGACCCTGATTTCCTGATCCTCTTGCATCAATCTCCCAGTTGTGAAGAATATGCTCAGCACTTCTTTTCTTAATCTCCAAAACTTTCTCAGTTTGTCTTGAACTCACTCTGTAACCTAGACAGGACTTGAATTTGGAATCTTCCTGCCTCTACTTCCCAAGTAGCTGAAATGGAGTCCTATGCCACTATGCTCAACATCTTTTACAATTAAAAATTTAATGTATCCTCAATATAGGAGTTTGACAGTTAATAAAAATTAGAAGAAGATAGATGGACTTTCCTAAGCATTTTGAGATGAAATGTCCTTTTCTATACTATAAAGGTACCCTGTACGGTGGCACACACCTGCAATCTTAGCACTCATGAGGTAGGGGCATGAGTTCAAGGCCAACCTCATATTTAGAATTGATTATATGAGAGCCTATCTCTAAGAAAAAAAAAAAAGTGAGAGAGAAATGGCTGGGGAGATGGCTTAGTGGCTAAGACACTTGCCTGTGAAGCTAGATGCACATGGTGGCACATGCATCCAGAATTCATTTGCAGTAGCTAGAGGCACTGCTGCACCCATTCCCCCCCCCCATAAATAAAATAAAATATTTTAAAAATAAGAAAGAACAGTAAACAAAAATGGTGATATATTTTACCTTATAGTTATCACATTTTTTAAAAAGTCAGCATATATGTGTCAATCCCTCAAAATATTTGGAGGTTTTGTTGGAAATTTACAGAAAACACAAACAGCTAAAGTTCACCAGCTTAGCTTGCTGAGCATTAAAGCACTCCCTCAACCAACACTGGACAATAGAACAGATTCCTTCTGCCTCCCACAGTCCCACTGAGTCATGGGACCTTCAGTTCATGGCCTATTCCAAATAAGGGGAGGCTGCTTCTGGCCCAGCGTCCCCAGAATTGTCTTAAAGAGAAAACAGTGCTCCCTCCCGCTACTAAGGAGCTTGTGAAATGCATGAGGGCTGTAACTATGTAAGATCACTGTTGCCAAAGACAGCTAGTGTGTTTTCAATGGAAAGGATTGACAGATCCCATGGATACCTATCACAATTTGACAGGTCACCTGAAAAAAAATGACAAACTCAGCTCATACAATGTGCAAACTGTTCCCCAAGTAGAGCCAGACAGGTGAGGCAACAGTCCTCCTGACGAGCTTTGTGGTCTTCCCTTAGAAGGCCCAGGTTCAGGAGATAACCAGAACTAGGGGACATAGCCAAGAGATTTGCTGCATGTCACTTAACCTTCCCACTCTTAAGTTTCATATCACCAAAAAGAATATGCTGCCTCAATGCTTGATGGAGAGAAAAATACTCACTCTATTCCTTATGGATAATGTAGTCAATGCTTCATGCCTTCTTTTTAGAAGTCCACTATTATTTCTTCATTAAGACCAAAATTAATGGTCTGAAAGTTCCCACTGAGAGTTCAGCCTCTTTAAATACATTTAAAACTGTCTGATTAGTAAAGATCATTGCCACATTACTTAGACTGTTTCTTCATTATAAAATTTCCAGCAGCTAGGTTTAGTAATGTGTATATGTATGTATGTGTGTGTGTATACATATATATATGTATATATTACACACACACATAGGATTGAGGTAGGGCCTCACTCTGGTCCCAGTTGACCTGGAATTAACTAGTCTCAGGGAGGCCTTGAATTCACAGTGATCTTCCTACCTCTGCCTCTCAAGTGCTGGGATTAACTGTGTCTGCTACCATGCCAAGCCCTATATGTTTTTTAATAGTGTAGTTTTGTAGAGTATATGTATGTATATAAAAGTATATGAAGAAGATAATGGCTTTAAGAACATCAAAATATCATCATATATGTACAGTTTTTCACCTGTGTCAATATAGAACTTAAATAGAACTGAAGTGCTATTTTGATCCTTTCTTTAACCCAGAAACATTTCTGATTGCATAAACACAAGGCATAATAACTGTTACTAGGAGTGTATAAGATAACATGATAGTAAAGGTTGCTAAATGTTCAAAAGGCCCCAGCAATGTAATACATAAGCTGCCTGGAGTCAGGACTTTTCACTGAAGGAAATACACTTGATATAGGACTGAAAGGATGGACAGGAGTTGGTATATGGTGTTTTGAACACCGTAGTACTACTGTGAACATTGGGCTGACAAAGGGATAAGCTTGGAGAGGACGGATACATCCTAACAGCATGATGGAGGAAGACAGACAGACTATGGATGGTTGCTGGGCTCCTGGAGAGTCTTTGTAATTCTCTTGTTCTTGCTGTGGCCACTGCACAGTCTTCTTGTCATGACAGGAATTTGAGCAGCAACCTTCCATCACATCCAGGGCCTGACAGTGCTTCTATTGCAGTCTAGGTGAAGTGGTTTCTTTTAATGCATCACTGATATCACTATGTTCCTAGCATGGCTGCTGTGAAGAATGCTTTACTATTGCCCTCTTATTTGCAGGCCACTTGGGAATCTACTCTGGTTTCTTTTCTGCTGATGCCCTGGTTTTATGCCAAAGTTATTTTCTCAACAGAAACAACAGATTTGTGAGTAATTCTGTGTAAGGCAATCACTAGTGTGTTCACAATAAGAAAAACATTTAATTCCAAGAGTTGCCACCCAAATCCTTATTGTGAAAGAACTACATTGATACAGATAAGATCTTGCAAAGCTATTTGGAGGAGGATCTTATTCAGCAAGGCTATCAAAAGTTTACTCTGTAGGAGAAGATATGGCAAAAAGAGCAGGTGTTTTCTGTAAGCAAACAGAAAGAGGAAAAGGTGAAAGAGCGAGAGCAAGCTTGAGAGAGAGAGAGAGAGAGAGAAGAGAGAGAGGAGACAGAAGAGAGCAATAAAAAGAGATGACAAAGTCGGAAGGGTGAGTTCTAGGTGCGGTGAAAGGTGTTGTGATGCTAGAAAGATAAAACATTCATGTGTAATTGAAGCTTATTGTTTACAAAGTGTAATGTAATTCAAAAACCATTCTGCTTCTTATAAATCTTACATTATTGGTTTAGAGAAGGAGAGATAAAGTAACAAAGTGCTTGACTTAATGTTAGGAGCAAATGAAGAAATGATGACAAAACAAACAAATAACAGCAAGCCTGGCATGGTGACACACATCTTTAATACCAGCACTTGGGAGACAGGGGTAGAAGGATCACTATGAGTTCAAGGCCAACCTGAGAGTACATAGTGAATTCCAGGTCAGCCTTGGCTAGAGTGAAACTCTACCTAGAAAAACCAAAATAATAATAATAATAATAATAATAATAATAATAACAATAATAATAATAAATAACAGCAATACCTACTCCACCTTTTCATAAGAACTTTCAGAGTGTTTTGAATTGAGTTTATGTGAACCCCAAGGGACTAAGGGACAGCAAACTCTTGAGTTGTGATGCACAGTTTGAAACTATTTTATTGCATTCATTTTGTTTTGCTCCTGGGGGCCAGGTATGCATCACATACATATTGGTTTATGTGATGCTCCATGCACTTTCCTGCGGCAAGGCTCATTTGCATGCAGTGGCCAGATCTGAATGTTCAGTGTCCTGCTCAATAACTCTTCCTTCCATTCTTAATTTATCCAGAGTCTCTCACCTATCCTGGAGCTTGCCAGTTTTTCACAGCTTTGGCCATTCCCAGGTCTCTGCTTGCTATGGGAATAGGATTACAGGCACACCTGGTCACACCCATCTGCTTTACATGGGTTCTGGAGACATAAACCTGGGTGGTCTCATGGTCCCTCAGGCCCTCATGTTTGCACAGGAAGTACACTTAGCCACTGAGAAACCTCTCCATCCCCCACATGTTCTGTAAATCAGAAAATATTTCACACTGATTCTCACAGAAAACTAAAATTCAATATCTTCTTTGATACAATGAACCATGGACTATATCCCCTTATATTTCTTAAAGTAAAAAAATTAACAAAGGGACAAGGGAGATGACTCAGCAGTTAAGAGCACTTGCACCTTAAGCACAAAGGCCTCCATGTTCAGTCCAGAGACCCCCAAGATCAACTTCCCAGAACCTGTGGAAAAAGCTGAGCAGGGCCATGCACATTACAACCCCAATCCATAGGAGACCACAAAACTGCTGAGGCTCAAAGATGAATAGCAGCTCTGTGTTGAGGAAGGGAAAGATCCCATCTCAAGAAATATAATGATATGAGAGAGAGAGAGAGAGAGAAGGAGAGAGAGAGAGAGAGAGAGGGATAAATGTCCTTCACAGGCTAGTGTGTTTTGAGTGCTTGGTCCCTAGTTGGTGACGGTGTGGGAAAATTATGGGGCTTTTGGGTAGATGGAGCCTGGTTGCAAAAGGTATGCCTCTGGGGGCAGGCCTTGATATTTTATATTATTATCCAGCTCCCTTGCCAGTGCTAGCTTGATCACTCTTGCTGCTTCTTCCTAGCTGATATGACACCCTATTTTCTATTCTTGCCATGCTTTCCCAGCCATGATGAAACCCCCTTGGGCTATCTGTTTGTTTGGTTGCTCCTTTGAGACATAACATTACCCTGTAGCTCCAGTTCGCCTGGAACTTGAGATGATCCTTCTGTCTTGGCCTCCAGAGTGAGTGCAGGGATTATAGGTGTGAGTTACCACACCAAGCTGTGATATCTTAAAGAAACTTACGATAATATCCATATCTATATCTGACCTAACATTCCTTTTGGATTATCAAGTAAAACCTTTGGCATGTATTCTTTACATTCTACTAACTTTTATCACCCACAAAGCTAAGCAGGCATCCAGATAGTATCAGAAACCTAGAGCAGAGTTTCCCCTGCTTTGTTGTAATACCCAACATTTGCTGTCCCCATCAGTGTATTTGGTGAATGCATTCATTTACAACTGTCTATGCTCTTTGACTATGGAACTTCATGGGCTCTTTGACTATGAAACTTCATGGAATCACTTCCACTGTGGGGCATGTCACTTACAGCAGTCTGAGTCTATGTTCCAGGTCATGTTTACTAACACTTGGCTTAGAATAAACTATCTCATGTTTCCTTTCAAGTGAGTGCTATTATTTCACAGTAACAGATTTAAAAACTGACTAGTGCATTTATGACGTTATAGTGAATGGCAATCACTCTGCTGAGGAGAACCCTTAGTGACATAAAAGCCAGGGAGAGGGAACAAAGGACTACAACCAGGGACTAGAAAGATAGCTCCAAGGTGAAGGCACTTGCCTGCAAAGCCTGGTGACCCAGCTTTTTTTCTAGTACCCAATGTAAAGCCAGTTGCACAAAGTGGCACATGTTTCTGGAGTATGTTTGCAGTGGCTGGAGGCCCTGATGTGCCCATTCTCTCTCTTTGCAAATAAATAAATATTTTTAGAAAGACTATAACTGGCTGGGAATATGACCAATATGCAATATGTTCATATAATAAAGTTTTCAATAAAAAAAAATCTTTCATGAGTTCTTGAAAAATTTTCCAGGACTTTAAAACCTACCCCTACAGATAGGGCTGATACAAGAAAAACTTTGTATGTGAAATAGAAATTTACCCTGTAAATGGTAGGAACATCTGGGAAGACTCAGAAGAAAACAGAATGCTACCATCAGCTTATAACACAAGCCAATTCAAATGGAAAGAGGCGATTCTCAAAAAGGAAAACCCATTTTGAGAATAAAAGAGCATACTAAAAACCTACAATTTATTCTTAATGATGCTTCATTTTTCATTTGCTTTATAGCTGCTTTCCACCCAGGGGCAAAGATTGACAGACTATTCCTTAGTCCCTTAATTTTAGCTGTCCTCTTAACGATGACTCTGGGGCTAAAAAGCACAAACAGGACAATAAATCAGAAGGAACAAAGAACCTTTAAGACTATAACACAGAAGGGAAAGGAAAGTATGCTGAAAAATTCCCTTTGCATGCCTCCTTAATATTTGATGTAAGGTATTGAGATTTCTGAATTCAGTCATATATTTTTCAAGACAGATACATTTGTTCATGGGTTTTCCTTCCTCTTTTCAGAAAATCAGTGAGTGCTGGTTCAACACTGCCTTGTTGATGTTGTACTTAATTCATTTAAGGCAAGAATAAATTGGATTTGGTTTCAGAAATACTTGCCCTGTTCTCTGCTCTTTGGAAACAATATGCAACTTTGTTGATTGTAGCAAACCTTACATTGTTGCGTTAGCCAGCAATGCCTTGATTTTAAGGTTGCTTCCTAGATAAATCTAAAATTTCTAAGATAAGTTTAAACTGCTAATTCTGACATAAGGGTGTCAACACCTTGGGTTGTTACAGGTCAGATCTCTGTTAATTTTTCCCCTTTCCTGCTTAAGAAGATAAAATCACAATATGTTTAGTCTAAAGGTCTTTTTCCATCCTTCTGTGTGAGTGTGGGCAAGCATGTGCCATGGTCAGAGGACAACCTCAGCTGTCGTCCTCACCATCTCTCCTGGTTTGAGGTTGGGCTTCTTATAGTTTGCCTCTGTGTATGTCAGGAAAGCTGCCAGAGAGTCTCCTCCATCTGCTTCTCATTCATCCATCTTGTCAAGGAGTGTTGGCATTACAGATGAGAACTACCACTTCCAGCATTATGTGGACTCTGGGGATACAAATTCAGGTTCCTCTCTTGTGCATCAAGATGTTTCCCACTGAACCATCTCCTCAACCCTACTTTAAAGAGCTCATTTGATTTATACTCATAATTCTAGAATCACAGCAGAACAATACTAAAGAAGGCTGGGGTTTCTAAATGGTCACATAATGGTCAGGGAAAAAAGGAAATCACTTCCAGGTCACCCATCTTAACTTATGGGTAGGTGCTTACTTTGTTTATTTAAATCAGCTGGCTGCCCAAGGTTGCCCACAGCTTTGCTGTGGTAACAGACTCGGGTATTTATATCATTAGCTTTCAGTTTGTTGCCTAGTATTAACATACACAGGAAACCTGAGGATTGAACTTATTTACTTATTTAATTTCTGGTCATTTTTTTAAGGTAAAAACATCGTTAGATCAGAAGGAAGGCACAACAATCGGTGGACAGGTTCTATTGCTCAGTACTCACCTAAGTCAAATGTCCCTCTCTTGCCCTTCCCCCTATCTCAAATAAATAAGTAAAACATATCTTTAAAAAAAGGATTGGGAGGGCACAGACTGGTCTGGTTATTCATTGTTGTGAGCACTGTTAACATTTCAGGTCTGCGGTTAGATTGAGCTCCTGGCCTAACACCAAACAGACTAATCCAGAATTTAGTTCTCCGTGGAGTGCTATATGCTACTGTTAATCAGCCCAGAACCCTCCCTACTCACCCATGCTCTACCCAGGCCAATCTGGGACCATCTCCTGTGATGGTAATGAAGATTTCCAAGAGAGCTGACGTTTTCCTCTTGTGTGTTTGCTCAGACTAGGGCTGAGATCTTAGACTCCCTATCTGCTATTATGGTTATTTGGCTTTTCTGCACCTCAGCCCAGAGGAATAAACTCCTCTAGCCATTACCTGTTGGCCTGTGGATCTCACTTATTCAACAAAGTTGAGCAGGGGCACAGCCAATCTGGTTGCTGGAACCACCTCTGCACCCCATGTGATGCAATCTCCTACCATTACTTTCCCCAAAGGACTTAACCCCCTCCTCCCTGCACACTCTTCCTCTTCCTCCCTAGGTTCTCCCTTGTGCACCCATACTCTCACTTCCCTCAGCCTCTGCTTCCTCTCCTCGTTCCCTTCCCCATCTCCTCTCTCTCTTCTGCCCCTTCCCTCTCCCCTCTCAATCTTCTCTCTCTCCTTTCCCTTCTTCCTTTTGGTTCAGAATTTCCTCTTCCACCTTCCACTCTCCTATTCAGAGCTTTCTTTCCTTCCTCTGTTGTTCAGAGATTGTTCCCCTTCAGTTTGCTTCCACTTGCATCTTAGCTCGCTCCCCTCCTGCTCTGAACCACATCACTCTTACACTAAATTACAGTTGTTGACTTTAGGCAGTTAGAGAATGTTTGTAAAAGTTGGTCTGAGTAAAGGCAATTGGTAATGCTCCAGTTTTCCTTCTTGGTGTGTGAGTAGTTCCTTCAGTTTTCTTAATTCTTTCCACCCTTTTGAGTTTTACTCATAATTTTTCAACTTTCCTTATGTCCCCATTAATATTTTAGTAATGACTCATAAATAATACAAGTGTGTACAGACAGAGCAATGCATTTATATTTTATGGTCATCTTATTAGAGAAAGAGGAAAAAATGCTAGCTCAAAAACTCACCCTTTGGGCTGTAGAAATTGCTCAGCAGTTAAGGCATTTGCCTGCAAAGCATAAGGACCCAGGTTTAATTTCCCAGTACTCAAGTAGGCCAGATTCATAAAGTGGTGCATGCATCTAGAGTTTGTTTGCAGTGGCTAGAGGCCCTGGTGTTCCCATTCTCTATATGCCTCTCTCTCTCTCTCTCTCTCCCAAATAAATAAATAAAATATTTTTAGAAATTGCCCTTTACCTGTCATCATTATTTCCTTTTCTACAATCTTTTTATCACATTATATCAAACTCCAAGCATCTTTATTCTTTGTGTAATCAGTTTCTCCATCTTCGTTCAATAATGCCTGTCTATTCGGTTATCAGGTGTGCTACATCTAAAGAGAACTGCTCTGTGTTCACAATGGAAGAAGATTTATTTACCTTTTACTCCTTGGAAGCAACTCAACATAAAATATAGCTGGGCATGGTGGCACATGCCTTTAATCCCAGCACTTGGGAGGCAGAGGTAGGAGGATCGCCACAAGTTCAAGTCCACTTTGAGACTACATTGTGATGTCCAGGTCAGCCTGAACTAAAGTGAAACCCTCCCCTCATAAAAAGAAGTAAACCATTCCCAGTAGCCTCAAGTGTTTATGTATAAAATTCCTACTTAATCCTCAACTCATAGATCCTTTGGGATTTGGAGCCCTGCTGGAGGTACATTGCTAGAGGTGGAAATTTAAGTTGATTATTCTTGCCCACTAGATGTGTCCAGAGATAGCTTCCTCTAGCTGCTCTCTCTCTCTCTCTCTCTCCCTCTCTGTCTCTCTCTGTAGTGGATGGATGAATTTAGTATCCTCACTATGATGAAGCTTCCCCTTGAAACTATAAACCTAAAATAAACCCTTCCTTCAGATAAGCTGCTTCTGGTCTAGTGATTTACCCTAGCAAGAATATGACTGCTACTAACGGTATGATAATATTCAGTTAAGACACAAATGGCTTATATTTTCTCATTTATTTAGAAAATGGTCATGGTTCAGCAGACTTTAACCCAGTTTTTTTTAAATAAAATACTTCATGTCATTCATTTATTAAGGAGTTCAAAATCATTCACCAGAATATAATGAGCTCAAGGCCAGCCTGGACTACATGAGACTTTCTCAAACAAACAAATAAACAAAAATTTTATAATAAATAAAACTACAATAAAAGTAACTATTCAATAATGCTAATAAATGCACATGCTTCACTTCCAATAATTAGACAGATAGCAATTTTGAAGTGTAGACAGTAGATTGATAGCTTTGATATGAAGGAAGAAAATAACTATAAACTATCATTAGGCATCCACCAACACTGTTTTCAAACAAGAGGGAATGATGGAAATATTTTCAGACCAAAAACTGAAAATTTCAAAAGTCAGTAGCCTTCAAAAGACAAATATATGATGAAAGAAATCAGCAAGGCTGTCTTGTTCTCAATAGCCTCCAAATAAATACCTTGGGATAACACTAATAAAGAAAATGAAAGACATATGTAATGAAAACATAAAAACACTCAAGAAAGAAATTATGGAGAATATGAGAAAATTGAAAGACCCTCCATACTTATGCATAGGTAGAATTAATATTGTGAAAATGGTAACTCTACTAAAAGAAATGTGCAGATTCAATGCAATACCAATAAAAATCTCAGCATCATTCTTCACAGAGATAGAAAAATATTATATCAAACTTCATATGGAACTGCAAAAGGCCTTGAATATCCAAATGTATCCTCAGCAAAAGAAACATGTCTAGAGGTATCCACATATATGATTTAAAATTATGTTAGAAAGTCATAGTAAGAAAACCACATAATACTGGCATAAAAGCAGACGCATGGATCAATGGAACAGAACTGAAGACTTAGTTAAAATAACTACAGCTACTTGATCTATCACAAAGTTGCCAGCAATGTACACTGGAGAAAAGACAGCATTCAACAAATGGTGCTGGAGAAATTGGATAATCACATGTAGAAAATTAAAATTAGACCCACTCCTCTAACCATGCACAAAAATCAACTCCAAATGGACTAAAAACCTCAACATACGACCTGAAAATCTTAAATGACAGGAATAAAAAATAGGGAGAACTCTCCACAATATAGCAGTGGGTAAAGACTTTCTGAACAATACTCCAGGAGCCAAAAATCTTAACCAATCATTCAACCAATGAGGTCTCATGAAACCCAGAAGTTTTTGTACAGACAAATATACCATAAACAGGGATAACACAATACCCACAGAATGGGAGAAAATCTTTGATAGCTATACCATTGACAGAGAAATATCCAACAACCTTAGCAATCAGGGAAATGCAAATTAAAACAACTATGTGATTCCACCTTATTCCAGTCAGGGTAGCAATCATTAAAAATAGAAACTCAAAGGACAGGCTGGAGAGATGTCTTAGCATTTAAGGTACTTGTCTGCAAAGCTTAAGGACTAAGGTTCTGTCAGGCACTGCTCAGGAAGAGCCTGAGCTGCCAGACATGGCTAAGGACCCGGGCTACAGGAGGCCACTCCCTCTCCAAGCCCAGCACACCTGAATTTAGGCTTTGTCCATAGCCCTGTGACCTCTGGCCAGTTGCCTAGGAAACTCCTTATCAGCCAGTAGCCTTCATACAGCTCATCTCCTTGTGGCCCTCTTCCGCCACTATGTAGATCATATGACTCTCTCCCTATGTGATGGAATGAATGTCCCTAAGTATCAGCTAGCAACCTTTGAACCCACCAATCCCCATAGGACCCTCTTCCCACTCTTAACTGCCTATAAACCCATTTCCCTAACAAATAAACAGCTGTTCACCAAGACTGCCTCCTGAAAGTGTTTCTTTCATTGGGCTCATGGCTGCTCAAGACCCTGCTCTCCATGGTTGCCTGGACGCTTTTGGGGCACTGCAGTCCCAAGGATCCAGGGACCCACAAGGTTCAGCTCCCCACAACCCACATAAGCCAGATGGACAGGAGGATGCATGAACACAAGTAGTCCATGTACACAAAGTGGCACATGCATCTGGACTTCATTTGCAATGGCTAAGGCCCTGTTGTACCAATGCTCTCCCTCCCCTCTCTCTATTATAAAAAAGAACTTAGAAAACCTCAAAGGATAATAAATATTGGTGAGGATGTGGGGAAAGAGGAATCCTTATTCACATGATCATCTCTCAATAGATACAGAAAAGGCATTTGACAAAATTCAACATCCCTTCATGGTAAAAGTCCTATACAAACTGGGAATAGAGGATCATATCTCAACATAATAAAAGCTGTTTATGACAAACCTACAGCCAATAAAAGACTAACTGGGGAAAAATTTGAAGATTTTACACTAAATTTAGGAATAAGACAAGGGTGTCCATTGTTCCCTCTTTTATGAAGTATAGTAGTGGAAGTCTTAGCTATTGCAATAAGGCAAGAGACACTCATAAAAGGGATACAAATTGCCAGGCTAGGTGGCGCACACCTTTAAACCCAGCACTCGGGAGGCAGAGGTAGGAGGATCGCTATGAGCTCGAGCCCACCCTGAGAGTACATAGTGAATTCCAGGTTAGCCTGAGCTAGAGTGAGACCCTACCTCGAAAAACCAAAAAAAAAAGGGGGGGGGATATAAATTGGAAAGGAGGAGTTCAAATTATAATTATTTGCAGATTACATGATTCTGTACATAAAGGACACTAAAGACTCTACCAGCAAAATGTTACAGCTGATAAACACTTTTAGCAGCATAGCAGGATACAAAATAAACACATAGGATTCAGTAGTTTTCCTATATACTAACAACAAACATGTGGGGGATAAAATCAGGGAATCTCTCCCATTCACAATTGCCTCAAAAAAAAAAAAAAGATAAATAAAGTACCTTGGGATAAACTTAACCAAGGAAGTGAAGGATCTCTACAACTAGAATGTTAAAACACTCTAGCAAGAAATTGCTGAAGACAATAGGAAATAGAAAGATATCCCATGTTCTTGGATTGAAAGAGTCAATATTGTGAAACTGTCCATCTTACCAAAAACAATATACACATTTAATTCAATCCCTGCTAAAATTCCAATAGCATTCTTCACAGAAATAGAAAAGAATTCTAAAATGCATTTGGATGCACAAAAACCTTGAATAGCCAAAAACAATTTTGAGCAACAAAAATAAGGCTGGTGGTATTACCATACCTGACTTTAAGCTATATTACAAAGCCATAGTAATAAACGTAACATGTTACTGGCACAAAGACAGACATGTAGATCAGTGGAAAAGAATAGTGAATCCAGATGTTAATCCAGGCAGCTACAGCCATCTAATTTTTGACAAAAATGCCAAAAAAAATTAATTTGAGAAAAGACAGCCTCTTCAACAAGTGGTGCTGGGAAAATTGGATATCTTTATGTAGAAGGATGAAAATAGATCCTTGTCTTTCTCCATGCACAAGAATCAAGTCCAGGTAGACCAGGGAATTTAAAAGGTAGTGGAAACCCTTCAACATATTGGCATAGGCAATGACTTTCTGAATATAACCCCATTACTAAGGAAATAAAACCACTGGGATCTCATGAATTACAAAGCTTTTGTACAGCAAATGACACTGTGAATAGAGAAAAGACAACCTTCAGAATGGGAGAAAATCTTTGCTAGCTATACATCTGACAAAGGATTAATATCCAGAATATACGAAGAACTCAAAAACAAAACAATAAAAAATCAAACAATCCAAGTAAAAAATGGACTATGGTGTGACTTCACTCTCCATTGGAGAATCTGCTCCTCTTTCTCAGATGGATGCAGATCCTGAGGAGAAAATCAGCCCATCACACTACACCAGGTCCCCAACTGAAACCATAGAGTAAATGGGGAAATGAGCAAGAGTGCTGCTTTCTTGGTGAACCTTCTACCAGCACAAGGGTAAAGGGGATAGACACAGAGAATACTCAACTCCTACCAAACCAGTTATCCAGAGACAGAGAGGCTCTCAAAAACTGATCACTGAAGTAGACCCAAAATGAACTGAACATGGCTTAGGGAAATTCACAAGAGTGTAAGAAAGATTGTTAGAGCCACAAGTTGGGACATTATACACAGAGACATTCCCCATAATCAATGGTTACCACCACAATGCACAAACCCCAATCCTCAATGAGGAGGGTCCCTTCAGAGGGGGGAGGACAGGGAGGAGGCTAATGATGGTACAAGATGGCTATTTACACACTGAGTATGTACATAAATAATAAAGAAAAAAATTTAAAAATGGACTATAGGACTAAATATAGAGTTCTCAAAGGAAGAAACACAGATGGCATACAAGCATCTAAAAAAGTGTTCTATATCCTTATCCATCAGAGAAATGCAAGTTAAAACTACCTTGAGATTCCATTGCTCTCCTGTCAGAATGGCTACCATCAAGAAAACACATGAGGGTTCCGGGTAAGATGGTGGCATAGGTGCCACACCAAACCATCCTTAGGAGAGATTTAAGCAAAACTCCAGCAAAATACACTCTTCTTCTGAAAAGTGAAGGAGTATAGGTTATTCTTAGACACAGCTGAGAAGGTGAGAGAGACCAGGATCCAGCAAAAAGGAGGAAAATGGCCAAAGTCCCACTGAGGCATTCATGGCCCATGGTCCACATGACTGCCCAGCATAGGCCTGCCAGGTATGCAAGGCATGCCAGGCAGCAGCAGAAACCAAGCAGCAGATTTTTCAACTCTATAACCCTTCTTGCAAAATTAAGAAATCTGAAGGAAAGACAGCTGAGATCAACTAAAGAGCTACTGAAAGTGCGAGTAACTCCAGAAGTCTGAACTCTCCCATCCCCACCATCAAAACCATGAACCTCCAGCATTCAGCCTCCAGTTGCAGTGCAGCCAGCAGAGCTGATCTGAGATACAGCTGCACAGCACAACATGGAGGGATCGAGGCAGGCACTCAGCACTGGTGAGATTGGAAGCCACCTCAAAATGAGGTAGACACAAAACAAAAACAAACAGGTACACAGGCCTGCACAGCAAAAATTAATCTCTCTTTCCTTGTCAGGAAAGGTTATGGGGTATATATTCTTGGTTGGCTTTACCATTTTCAAATAATCTGTATTTGGGGGTTGAATATTGTTGCCATTAGTGCTTTCATATACATAGGGCCTTTGCTCTTTGCTTCTCTCATAATTGAGGGCAGGGTCTGATCCAGATCTAGGTTGACCTGGAACCCAATTCAGAACAGAAGTCTCTAACTCTCCACTGACAAGATTAAGGGTGTAGAACAACAAACCCTTAGAGATTTTGGTTTTATATGACTATCTGTTTGTTTTAATCCCCACAATTACATACTTTGTGCTGGTTTTTATTGATTGTGTGTGTTACTCAGTTGAAGTGTAGAATCTGCCAGTAAATTATTCTACCCAGACCACTAGAACACTTGCTTAGCAAGCAAAGTCAACACCTAGGACTACTTCTGTGGCTTGACTGAGGGACAAGAGCTACACCTGGCAAATTAAACTCATGTCCTGAAGGTTTACAGAGGTGGATTGTCATGTCTGAGAACACTACAGATAAGTAGGAAACCCAAGCATCAAATCAATTCAGGATGCGGAAGTCACTACAATATGATACCAAAAAAAAAAAAAAAAATCAAAGAATCAAGACAATACAGTCACACTAAAAACTATAAATCCAACAGAAATGATAACCAGTAAGACTGTTTTAAATGAAATGCCTGACAAAGATTTCAAGAAAATGATGGTATCTATGCTCAGAGAAGAATGAAGGGAATCAAAGAAGAAAACAAAGGAAATAAAGAAGAAAACAAACTTCTGAAAGAGAACACAGGAAACCAGCTTAATGAAATAAAGTGGTCATTACAAGACATGAGTAAGAAAATAGAAATACTGAAGAAAAACCAGGCTGAACTCCTAGCACTAAAGCATATTGTTAATGAAATTAAAAAAAAAAAATCTGTGGAAAGTTTCTCTAATACAATGGATGAAGGAAAGAACAGAATATTCAAACTAGAAGACCAGGTGGCAGATCTAATACAGTCCAGCAAAGAGAAAGACAAGGTAATACCAAGGTATGAATGGGAATTTCAATATACCAGGACACTATGAAAAGATTAAACATAAGAATTGAGGGTGTAACAGAAGGAGAAGAATTTCAATCCAGAGGCTTAGTTGGTATTTTCAACAAAATTATAGAAGAAAATGTTCGCCAAATTGGGAAAGAAATGCCAATGCAAAAACAAGAAGCTTTTAGAACACAAAAACACAAAATCTTGAAAGAACCTCTCCTCGCCATGTTATAATTAAATTACTAAACACACAAACAAAAGAAAATATATTGAAAGCAGTTAGAGAAGAAGCAAGTCACCTACAAAGGCACACCCATCAGAATAACTGTAGATTACTCAACACAAACTTTAAAAACCAGAAGGGATTGGAATGATGTTTTCCAAGTTCTGAAAGATAACAACTGTCGACCAAGATTATTTTGCCCTGCAAAGCTATCCATCCAAGTTAATGGAGAAATAAGGACATTCCACAACAAAAACAGGCCAAAGGAATTCATGACAACTATACCAGCTCTACAGAAACTGCTTGAAGGAATGCTTAATGCTGAAGAGAAAGCAAAACACACATAGGAGGAAATATGAAAAAAATAAACCACATTCAAATAACAGCTAAAACAAATGACTAAAAGGAAAACAGGAAACACTACAAAATAAGAAGAATGGCAAGAATACATGCATACCTTTCACTAATCTCTCTTAATATAAATGGCCTCAATGCACTATCCAAAAGACCCAGGTTTGCAGACTGGATTACAAGGCAGGATCCTGTCATTTTTTGCCTCCCCGAAACTCATCACTCAATGAAAGATAGACACTGCCTTAGGGTGAAAGGTTGGAAAATGGTATTTCAAGCTAACAAGCCTAGGAAACAAGCAGGGATTGCTATCCTAATATCTGATGGTTTAGACTTCAAACCAACATTAGTGAGGAAAGATAAAGAAGGTCATTTTATACTGATTAAAGGAACACTCCAGCTGGAGGACATTACAATCCTAAACATATATACACCTAATATGGGGGCTCCCAGTTTCATCAACAAACACTATTAGACTTAAGGACACAGATAACATCAAATGCAATTGTAGTGGGAGACTTTAATACCCCACTCTCATCAATTGACAGGTCATCCCAGCAAAAACAAATAGAGAGACATCTGAATTAAATGATGACACAGAACAAGTGGACCTAAGAGATATCTATAGAACATTCTTTTCAAAGGCTGCAGAATATACATTTTTCTCATCAGCATATGGAACCTTCACTAAAATAGACCATATATTAAGATGAAAAGCAAATCTCAAATATAGGAAAATTGAAATAATCCCTTGTACTCTATCTGACCACAATAGGATTAAACTGCAAATCTGCAAGAAGAAATGCTACAGAGCATACAGAAATTCATGGAGACTAAACAGTACACTATTGAATGATCAATGGGTTATTAAAGTAGTCAAAAAGAAACCAATAAATTCATAGAATCAAATGATGATGATAATACAATATACCAAACCTTTGGGTCACAATGAATGCAGTCTTAAAAGGGAAATTTATAGCTCTAAGTGCCTATATTAGGAAATTAGAGAGGTCACAAATAAACACTTTAATGCTTCACCTTAGGGCCTTGGAAAAAGAAGAACAAGGCCAACAAATAATCATTAGATGAGAAGAAATCATCAAGATCAAGGCATAAGCTAATGAAATAGAAACCAAAAAATAATTCAATAAAGTAATGAAACAAAGAGTTGGTTCCTTGAAATGATAAAAAATATTGATAAACCCTCAGCAAATTTGACCAGAAGAAAGAGAGAAGAGACAAAAATTAATAAAATAAGAGATGAAAAAGGCACCAGTACAACAGATAACAAAGAAATTCAGACAATTATAAGGACATATTTTAAGAATGTATATGCCTCTAAATTTGAAAATCTGAAGGAAATAATTTCCTTGATTCATATGACCTACCAAAATTATATCAAGATGATATAAACTAATTAAATAGACCTATAACAAGTACAGAGATCCAAGCAGTTATAAAAAGTCTCCCAACTAAAAAATGTCCAGGCCCAGATATATTCATTGGAGAATTTTACAAGATCTTCATGGAAAAACTAACACTAATGCTTCTCAATCCTTTCCATAAGATAGAAAAGAAAGGAATTCTACCTATCTCCTTCTATGAAGATAGCAGCACCCTCATACCAAAACCAGGCAAAGACTGAACGAAAAAAAAAAAAAAAAAAGAAAGAAAGAAAGAAAAAGTACAGATCAATCTCCCTCATGAACATAGATGAAAAAATTCTGAACAAAAAATTTATTGGTAAACAGAATACAAGAATATATCAAAAAGATTATTCACACTCAGATAGATTCACTGCCAAATTTTATCAACCTTTCATAGAAGAACTAACTCCTATGCTTCTCAAACTTTTCCTTAAAATAGAAAAGGAAGGAATTCTACCAAATTCCTTCTATGAAGCCAATATCACCCTCATATCAAAAACAGACAAAGAGAGAACAAAAAAGAAAAAGTACAGACCAATCTTCCTCATGAACATAGATGCAAAAATTATTAACAAAATATTGGTAAACAGATTATAAGAATATATCAAAAAGATTATTCTCCCAGACCAAGTTGGCTTTATATCAGGCATGCAGGGATGGTTCAACATATACAAATCAATAAATGTAATACATCATATAAATGGTCTGAAGGACAAAAATCACAAGATCCTCTCAACAGATGCTGAAAAGGCATTTGACAAAATCAAATATCCTTTCAAGGTAAAAGTATAACAGAAACTGGGAATAGAAGGAAAATATCTCAACATAATAAAAGCTATTTATAACAAACCTACAGCCAACAGAATACTAAATTCAGGAACAAAACAAGGGTGTTCACTGTCCCCTCTTTTATTTAATACAGTGCTAGAGGTCTTAGCTATAGCAGTAAGACAAGAGACACTCATAAAAGGTATACAAATTGGAAAGGAGAGATCAACTTATCACTATTTGCAGATGATATGATTCTATACATAAAAGACCCTAGAAATTCTACCAGCAAACTATTAGAGCTGATAAACATTTTTAGCACCATAGCAATATACAAAATAAATACATAGAAATCAGTAGCTACCCTATATATTAACAACAAGCATGCAGAGAATGAAATCAGGGAATCTCTCACATTTACAATTGCCTTGAAAAAATAAAGTACCTTGGAATAAACTTAACTAAGGAAGTGAAGGAGCTCTACAATGAGAACTTTAAAACACTCAAATGAGAAATTGCAGAAGATACAAGGAAATGGATAGACATCCATTCTTGGATTGGAAGAATCAATATTGTGAAATGTCATTCTTACCAAAAGCAATATACACATTTATGCAATCCCCATTAAAATCCCAATGGCATTCTTCACAGGAGTAGAAAAAAAAGACTATCCTAAAATCCATTTGGAAGTACAAAAAAACCTCAAATAGCCCAAACGATTTTGAGCAACAAAAATAAGGCTGGTGGCATCATGATACCTGATTTTAAGATATATTATAAAGCCATAGTAACAAAAACAGCATGATATTGGCACAAAGACAGACATGTAGATCAATAGAACAGAATAAGGCCCAGATGTTAATCCAGGCAGCTACAGCCATCTGATTTTTGGAAAACATGCCAAAAATATTCATGGGAGAAAAGACAGCCTTTTCAACAAGTGGTGCTAGGAAAACTAGATATGTATATGTGGAAAGATAAAAATAGATCCTTGTCTTTCCCCATGCACAAGAATCAAATCTAAATGGATCAGAGACCTTAATATTAGATCTGAAACCCTGAAATGTGTAGAGGAAAAGGCAGGGGAAACCCTTCAACATATTTGCATTGGCAATGAGTTTCTGAATATAACCCCAGTTGCTCAGAAAATAAAACCACTAATCAACTTCTGGGATCTCATGAAATTACAAAGCTTTCATACAGCAAAGGACACTGTGAATAGAGCAAAGAGACAACAACAGAATGGGAGAAAATCTTTGCCAGCTACACATCTGACAGAGGATTAATATCCAGAATATACAAAGAACTCAAAAAAAAAAAAAACAGAACAATAAGAAATCAAACAACCTAATCAAAAAATGGACTATGGAAGTAAATAGAGAGTTCTCACCAGAAGAAATACAGATCGCATATAAACATCTAAAAAATTGTCCTACTTCTTTAGCCATCAGGCAAACGCAAATTTAAACTACTTTAAGATTCCATCTCTCTCCCATCAGAATGGATACCATCAAGAAAACAAATGACAATAAATGTTGGCAAGGATGTGGTAAAAGGGGAACCCTTCTGCACTGTTGGTAGGAATGTAATCTTGTACAGCCATTGTGGAAATCAGTTTGGAGGTTCTTGAGACAGCTAAAAATAGATTTGCCATATGATCCAGATATAGCACTCCTACATATATATCCTAATGACTCTTCTTACTACCATGTTTATTGCTGCTCTATTCACAATAGTTAGGAAATGGAATCAGCCTAGATGTCCATCCACAGATGAATAGATAATAAAGATGTGGTACATCTACACAATGGAGTTCTATTCAGCAGTAAAGAAAAATTAAATTTGCAGGGAAATGTATGCATCTGGAAAAGATTATACTAAGTGAGGTAACCCAGGCCAAGAAAGCCAAATGTCACATGTTCTCTCTTATATGTGGATCCTAGCTGCAAATATATAGACTTCTGTGTGATCGTGAACCAAAAATCAGTAGCAAAGTCCCATAAGCTAGAAAGAAAAAGCGTATAAGGGAGAGAGGAGGAAGGTCTTAAGAGGATGGTATTATATATATGTAAGTAGAACAGATTACAGGGAGGCGAAAGGCCTAAGCAAGGTCAGGGGAAGAGAGTGTATAAAAGAAAGGTGGGGGGCGAGGGTCAATCAAAATTCAAGATAATCTGAATAAGCCATATGAAAATCTACTTTCTTAAATAATGGCACATCCAGAAGCCATAGATTGTTACCAGAAAAATTTCAGTGCCTGGGGTGGGATACTGTTGCATACAGGAGGCTCTCATTGCTGGTAGAAACAACCCAACGAACAGCAGCTTCTGTGAAAAGAGGTTTATTTTAGCTTACAGGCTCATGGGGAAGATCCACAATGGCAGGGGAAAACGAAAGCATGAGCAGAGGGTTGACATCACCCCCTGGCCAACATAAGGTGGACGATAGCAACAGGAGAATGTGCCAAACATTGGCATGGAGAAACTGTCTATAACACGCATAAGCCCACCCTAACAATACACTTCCTCCAGGAGGCATTAATTCCCAAATCTCTATCACCTGAATACCTAGCATTCAGAACACCTGTTTATGGGGAGCACCTGAATCAAACCACCACAGATACCTTCCATTGAGTTGTTGGCTAGGGAGATCCCTGTTGTCTCCAAAACATTATAGACGATTGCCAAAGCTCTTGGCTCCCCATGAGAAAGAGATGGTTAAGACCCTATTGCTGAAGACTTCATGTGCCTGAGCATCGCTGAGAAATCAAGTTGGGGCTGAGCAGAAAACCTTCTTCCTGTAGTGCAGCCAACTGAAAACTGGAAAAGGCTGTACTGCATGCAGCCCTATGGAAGACAGAAGTCATCAGTGGTGAAAGCAGTGGACAATGGAAGCCTCAAGTTTGGCCAGACAGGCCAAATGACTGAACGAGTGCAACAGTGGCATGTTTGCTCTGGGAGAAACCAACTGCTCTCTAATTGGACTGAAGGCCCACTCTATGGGAGGGAATACTTGCCTGGTACTGAAAACTAATCAAAAGCCTATGGCAGGGGAGGTCATGAGCCTTCAGTGTATAAAGCCTGCTCTTGTCTGGATAAATGCATATATTACTCTTACCAAATTGCTCTGAAAGCACTACACTTAATTTTCATATTCATATATTAATGCTACTCTCACTTCTGGTCAGAGGACCTTCTCTTTTCAGATGGTGATGACCACTGAGATGACCCAAAAGGCAACATAGTGCTGAGAAGAAGGGATGGAGGAGTGACCAACAGTGAAACATCTCACACCTTCCAAGGTTCAGGGTCCATTGAAAAAGAGGTGGTGGAAAAAATGTAAGAGCCAAAGGAAGGGTACCACTCTTTACATGAAACTCTCTGGACAGAAATTGGCCTTGATATCCATGACCTCACAGTGCCTAGCAATACCTTCCCAAGATCCTCATCAAAGGAGAAAAAGACAATGACATCAAAAAAAGGGGGGGGGACTAATGAGAAAGGGAGGGGATATGATAGAGAGTGGAGTTGTGAAGGAGAAAGTGGGTCAGGGGAGGGAATTATCATGGTTTCATGTCTGTAAGTACAGACATTATCAATAAAAAATTTAAAAAAATAAAATAGTATTCATGATGTATTTATAACCACAAATTTATGTAGCAATCAGCTGCTCCTTGAATTATTCAACTATAAAATCAACTCTTTGCCATAAATGTTACCTGTAAATACTAAAACTAATGCAAATGAAAAAAGTGTAATTTTGGTATGTCATACTGTCTATTTCTCTTCTACCCGCCTTCTTCTCTGATGTTACCAGAAATAAAGTTTAGCAATGTTACTCAAGCTAAAATATTAGTCTATGACTGATTAACTCGTCATTTTAGCCTCATATGATAATTCAGAGCAGTTAATTTTAATCTAGTGATCACTTATGAGACTGAAAACCATTTTACTTAATTTATTTCTTGTTTTATTTTAATTATTTAATTATTTGCAAGGGGAGACACAGAGAGAGAAAGAGAGAAAGAAATTGGAATCCATTTTCAAGCAAATTGCCAGGGCCTCCCACAGCTGCCAATGAACTCCAGTTGCATATACTACCCTGTGCATCTTGCTTTATGTGTGTACTGGGGGAATCGAACCCATGTCCTTCGATTCTGCAGGCAAGTGTCTTAACCATTGAGCCATCTCTCCAGCCTCCATTTGACTTAATTTAAATACAACAGTTTCCAGTGTTAAGATAGCACATTTGTAATTGTAGCAAAATCTTTGACACTGGAAACAGCTTAATTATTATATCACAACTAAAATTTTATACCCAACATCAAATTTTATTAATTTCTTATTATTTATCTTAGGAAAAGAATGCTATGGCTCTTGCTTTACAACCCATTTTATTCAGAAGGTCTCTAAATTTGTATTTGCAGAAAGCTGCACTGCTTAAGGCTAATTGGACATCCTGTAAAAGGAAAAATGAAAAGCAAATCCATATAGTAGTGTAAAGCTAGAGACGTAGCTCATGTTAAATTTCCTGTCTGCACTGAACAATCCCCTCAGTTTGAGCCCCACCACACACAGAAATTGGCCTTGATATCCATGACCTCACAGTGCCTAGCAATACCTTCCCAAGATCCTCATCAAAGGAGAAAAAGACAATGACATCAAAAAAGGGGGGGGACTAATGAGAAAGGGAGGGGATATGATAGAGAGTGGGGTTGTGAAGGAGAAAGTGGGTCAGTGTTGCCACCAACACTTACCATAAAATGTCAGCAATACAGGTAACCGTAAAGTATAAGTAAAAGAACCCTCCATCATCTATCATCTCCCATCCTACCCTCTCAAGCCACCTAGTTTTAAGTCATTTTAGACATTTTATATGAATAAAAACTTTTTTACAATCACATATATGTAAACCAATGTAATTCTTCATGTAGTCTAGGCTAGTCTCAAATGTTCCATACTAGCGAGGATGACATTGGATTCCTAATATGCTAGGCTCAGAGATGTGTGGCACAACTGTCTTAACACATGCATTTCAAAATTGGAATGTGTTTTCATTGTTGTCTGGAAATTTTCTTTCACACATTTTTCTAATATAACAAAGCCTTCTTTATATGATCTAGAATATATTTTAAAATTAATCCGTGTTTTATTGGAGATTTTATATATATATGTGTGTGTGTGTGTGTGTGTGTGTGTGTATGTGTGTTATATGCATACATATTTATGCATACCCATATATGTATATTACATAGCTGGATATATAATCATTGAACTATTTTCCAGTTGATGGCTACTGAAAATATTTAGTGATTGATTTTTATTTTGTATGTAAATATTATCATTTTTTTGAGGTAAGTCCAACAGGCTGGGTTTTTTTATGCAAGAGAGAGAGAGAGGAATGGAGAGAGAGAAGGAGAGGGAGAATTGACATTCCAAGGCCTCCAGCCATTGCAATCAAACTCCAGGTGTGTGTGCCCCCTTGTGCATATGTGCAACATTGTGTGCTTGTGTCACTGAGCATCTGACTTACATGGGACCTGGAGAGTAAAAAATAAGTCCTTAGGCTTTGCAGGTCAGCACCTTAACTGCTAAGCCATCTCTCCAGCCCTATATTATCATTTTAATAATAGTATTACTTGGTAGATTATTTTATCTTTTATTCATTTGAGAGAAAGAGAAAGAAGCAGAAAGAGAGAGAGAGAGAAAGAAGAAAGAAAGAAAGAAAGAAAGAAAGAAAGAAAGAAAGAAAGAAAGGAAGGAAGAAAGAAAGGAAGGAAGGAGGGAAGGAGGGAAGGAAGGAAGAAAGAAGCAGACAAAGAAAGAGAGGATAGGTACACCAGGGCTTTCTGCCACTGGAGAAGAACTCCAGACACTCGAACCACATTTTTAAAAAAATATTTTTATTTTTATTTATTTATTTGACAGAGGAAGAAGGAGAGAGAGAGAGAGAAAGAGAGAGAATGGGCATGCCAAGATTTCTAGCCACTGCAAACAAACTCTATATACTTGCACACCCTTGTGCATCTGGCTAACGTGAGTCCTGGGGAGTAGAACCTGGGTCCTTTGGCTTTGCAGGAAAATGCCTTAACTGCTAAGCCATCCCTCCAGCCCAGCACAATTTTTGTATCTGGCTTTTTAAAAAAACTTTTTTGTTCATTTTTATTTATTTATTTGAGAGCGGCAGAGAGAGAAAGAGGCAGGTAGAGAGAGAGAGAGAATGGGTGCACCAGGGCCTCCAGCCACTGCAAACAAACTCCAGATGCGTGCACCCCCTTGTGCATCTGGCTAACGTGGGTCCTGGAGAATCGAGCCTCGAACCAGGGTCCTTAGGCCTCAGAGGCAAGAGTTTAACTGCTAAGCCATCTCTTCAGCCCTTGTATCTGGCTTTATGTGGGTACCGGAGCATCAAATTCAAGCTGGCAGGCTTTGCAAACAAGTGTCTTTAAGTGCTAATCCATCTCTCCAGCCCTAGATTTTAATTTTAATATTGAAAACTGATGAGATAAATATTGTGGAAAATGGAATTGATATGCTAATTAAGATTAATACTTAAAAGTGTTTAAATTATTTGTTTATTTATTTATTTTGTGGTGCTGGTGATAACACCCAAGACCTTATTCATAATCGGCAAGCACTCAATAAGTAGTATTGAGTTACATTCTTTCAGCCTTTTTATCTTTCTTCTTTCCTTCCTGCCCTTCTTCCTTCCTGCCTTCCTTTATACTGAGGATTGAACCTAGGGCCTAGCATATGTTTAAGTTTGATTTATTCCCTAAATGTTCATACTTCTCAAAATTTCCACTGATAGTTCCTAGTTTATAGCACCCAAAGTGGATGTGATAACTCTTACTAATTAATCCACTGTGAAAGGTTACTCATTTGAACTTAATTTTCATTTGTTAATTTAACTATTATTAAATATTACCTAAAGGATTTATAACCCAATGACATTTTCAACTCAAAAGAACAGCTTAATAATGGCATTTTTTATCTTGTTTTATCTATTTCTGCATGAAAACTATAACACGTTAGTTTAAGTGTGCTTATTTTCTCTGGCAGTCTTAAACACATAATAAAAAAATCTACTTGATTTTTTAAAATAATGAGTAACAATCATTTTAATTAATCACAATGTGGCTTTTAAAAAGAACTTGGGGCTTAATTAGTGAGAATCTCCTATGTATATTTTCAGACAGAGTCTTCTGTGGGAAGTCACAAACTGGTTATTCATGTTTTGTTTTGTTTTGTTTTTTTCCCAAGTACACTTGTCCTGTTAAGTACTCCCTGGGGGAGGAAGTGAGCCACTTTATACAAAGCTGTCTCACTGGTACTAGGCTAAGGGACTGGAGGAACTAAAAGCTGCCTATGTTCACAGTTAAGGAAAGATTGTCACATTTGGGTAAAAATTTAATATTTATTCTTTTGGAAAACAACAAAGGTGTTCAAAACAAATGGAAATGGGAAATTCACATAGCTGTTTAACAGTGGTTGTTGACTGGTTCATTCAAGCAGTGCTGGCAGGGACTCCTATGGACTCTGTTCTGTTATTGAAGTTGTTTTTTTTTTTTTTGGTCTTTTCAAACCTAAGATTAGAAGATTTCTGAAACATATTGCACATCCCTCATTCTCATCCCTTGCTTCTTTTCATGCAACCACGTGGCCCTAGGGGGGGAAAAAATCACTTGGTCTGACACACAGCTGAATAGCAACCTCAAAAGGAGCCATTTAGGGTCATGTTCTGACAGTGCAAACTTCCATCTCCAACACTGACTTTTATTTCACAGGGAGGAAATTAAAGTGCAACCTTTTTGTTTTTCAAAATATTTGTGTGATTCATGTGAGTCACTTTCTCTGAAAGCTCCTCATTTCTTAAGCTCTGTTTCTTCCTGGCATTGTTCTGCCTTCCACTAGTCACCTTCAAATTTTCTGGGTAGGTTATTCACTATTGGAAATGAAGTGTCACAAAGTGAATTCATTAGCAGTATCCATTCCATCTGCAAAGCTGCAGGTTGTGTTGTAATTTTTCTTTTTATTGCATTGAGTCTACAGTATGGGGAGATACATTTCAGGTGAAATTCAAAGGAATAATTGACTATTATCTGAAGAAGAGGTTCAGAACGTTTCTATCCACTTCTATAGTTCTCAGGATATGGCAGTCGTCAGAGACACTGTGCCAGCAGGGGGTTTGACAGGGCAAAAAGCAGGCCGATTAGGGATGAACTATCACGCACTCGCTCTCCATCCACTATGCCAACCAAGAGGCTGCACCAAAACCTTCTTCAGAAATCAATTTACAGTTTCTGGTCCATAATAACCTAACTTTGAGGTACGGGATAAGTACTCCCTCAGAATTGTCTCATAATAACAATCAAGACTATTGGCCAAGAGAACAGCATCTCAACTGGGAGGACCTGAAGCCTGGGAAGGAGAAGAAGACGTGGAGCTCCTGAGAGAAGAAACCAAGCAAGACAATTCATTAGCTCGTGGCTACATTCAAGAAGTATCACTGGTTCTACAGTAGGAAAGATCAATGCTTGATAAAAGAACGTCTCTCCATATATTTTATCTACATCATCACTTGAATTGGAAAATAAGGCTGGAGGAGCAGCTCAGTGGTAGGGAGATTGTCTGCCATACATTACACTCTGAGTTTCATCCCCAGCACTGAAAATGCATGGACAATAAACTGGAACAACTCTGGCTATGTCAATATCCATAGTTCTAATTATTTCTTAAACTTCTAAGGTCTCAAGTCAAAGTCTGTCTAGATATTATGTACAGATAGCTGGGAAAGAACTACCTATTTTAAACAAAATTATAGTAACAAAGCCTAGGCATAGTGGTGCCCTCCTTTAATCACAGCATGTGGGAACTGAGGAAACAGGATCACCTTGAGTTTTTGAGGACAGCCTGGACTACATATCAAAATCTTGCCTCAAAAATAAATGAACAGGGCTGGAGAGTTGGCTTAGCAGTTAAATGCCCATTCTTTCTCTCTCTCTGTCAAATAAATAAATAAGAATATTTTAAATAAGTAAATAAATGAAAAAAATAAAATTGTAGTGTGGAGAAGGAGCACTTTCAAGAAATTATTATCAAGCTGGAGAGATGGCTCAGTGATTAAAGGTGCTTGCTTGCCAAGTCTGATGACCCAGGTTCCAGTCCCAGTACCCACATAAAGCCTGATGCACAAAGTAAAGCGTGTGCCTGGAGTTCATTTGCAGTGGTTGGAAACCCTGGAATATCCATTTCCACTGCCCCCTTATCTCTATCTCTCTCCAATAAATATAAATAAATATTTCTGTAGAGATGGTTCAGCCATTAAGTTACTTAACTGCAAAGCCTAAGGACCCAGGTTCAATTTCCCAGTACCCATATAAAGCCAGATGTATAAAGTAGCACATGTGTCTGGAATTCATTTGAAGTGTCTAGAGGGTCTAATACACACACTATTTCCTCCATCTCTCAAATAAAAATATTTTTTAAAAACTTCAAAAATAAAAAAATAAAGAAATTGTTATCCTTCACAAAATATATTTTGTTAGGGTATGATTTATATGATAACAATTGTACTCAGGATTATTTTTCAATGACATTAGACAGTTTAATCTTAGATGCCTGAAAGTACCAGCTGTTTTAATTGTTCACCTTGTCCACATTCACAGCATACAGGGACAATATGTTTTCTGTTTAACTTAATACTACTCAGAAACATTTAAATCTCAGATGGATTCAGTCCATCACTAATCTTCACAAGTCCATATGCTAAATTTCCTCATTAGCACAGTGGAAATTGCGAACTGTAGAGGCAAGTGGCTATGGTCAGTGGGTAATCATCAGCTGTAATGTAGACATCTAGGCTTGTGAAGAATTCTCTGAAGTGCCATGTTGCATCCAAAGTTTATGCTGTCTCATCAAAGTGGTTGTTTTGCACTTATCAGGGACAGTGTGTTTTGTGAGAACTGAGGATCTGGCACCACCTGCAGGCACAGTCTGCTTATGTTCCCTGGCACTAGAAGCTGTTTTACAAAAACTGATTCATGAATTACAGAGATAGCTGTTACAATATTTAAAAAAGCACACAAATTTGAGTGCAATCTAGCTTTCCCTCCCTGCTTTCCTACTCTCAAGACATCGTCAGTTACCATTTAACGAGTCCTTTATAGAAGGCAGAGGCAGGAGGATCCTGAGTTTGAGGCTAGCCTAAGGTACATAGTGAGACCCTTACTAAAAAACAAAACTAAGCACTTAAAACACAGTATCACAGCGTGTGAAACCATGTGCTTATATCTACCATAGTCTGGTAGGAGAGCTCCTGCTTAGTCTGCAAGTGAGACACAGCACCTGCATCCTACAGTGCTTTCAAAGGCATATGGGCATCAGAAGACAAAACTGAAGTTCTAGGTCAAATGTTTTAGTATAATATTAATATGTTCATTTTTACATCAATTCAGTTATAAAACATGGTTTTTATTTATTTTTATAGTGAGTGTTGACTCCAGGGCCGCCCACATGTCAACTGTGTGCTTTCCCTCTGAGCTCAATCCTCAGCCCTAATTTTTAATATTTTTAAATAGAGAAGACATGTGAAATCAAATGTGCCTGAGGCCTGCTATAGTCACACTGGTCTCACTTGCAGGCCAGATAATAAATGCTGGAGAACTCCTCAGAGAGACACATACAGTGTGTCTCAGCCCTTGCCATGTACTTAGAACAGCCCAGTGCACATCCGGCTCTCAAATATTGCTCTTTGTATGCTAGTGGCCATCAGTGTGGTTATGAATAATTGTTTTCTTAGTGTGGTTATGAATAATTGTGTGTTGCATGTGAATATTTATGTTCACTGATTTTATTAAAATGTTACATGCTTCTCTCTCTCTTTCTTCCCCTTTCTCTCTGTCAAATAAACAAATAAAAATAAAATAATTTTTAAAAAGGGCTGGAGAGATGGCTTAGTGGTTAAGGCACTTGCCTGCAAAGCCAAAGGACCTTGGCTCGATTTCCCATGGCACATGTAAGCCAGGTGCACAAAGTGGTGCATGTGTCTGGAGTTTACTTGCAGTGGATGGAGGTCTTGGTGCACCCATTCCCTCTCTCTTTCTTTCTCTCTCTCTCTCCCTCTTTCTCTGTCAAATAAATAAATAAAAAGAAAATATTTTTTTTAAATGTCACATGCACATATGAGTAGGATGTCTGGAACCACGTGTCCCATGCGCACATGCAGAGGCTGAGGACAGCCATAGCATGTCCCATTTCATCTCTCATCCTCTTCTTTCCTTGAGACAAGGTCTGTTCCTGCCCATGGATCTAGCAGTGTCTCTGCTCCCCACAGGATTAGCGTGGTGATGTGTGTGGCCGCGCACAGCTGTTTGGTGGGGAATAGAACTCGGTTGTTGCAGTCTGGTTCGCATTGCTGGTAGAAATCACACAACCAAGAGTAGCATCTGGGAAAAAGAGGTTTATTTTGGCTTACAGGCTCGAGGGAAAGCTCCACGATGGCAGGGGAAAATGATGGCATGAGCAGAGGGTGAACATCTCCCCCTGGCCAACATAAGGTGGGTGGACCACAGCAACAGGAGGGTGTGATAAACACTGGCATGGGGAAACTGGCTATAAAGCCTATAAGCCCACCTCCAGGAGGCATTAATTCCCAAATATCCATCAGCTGGGAACCTAGCATTCAGAACACCTAAGTTTATAGGGGACACCTGACTCGGGCCACCACATCGGTCATGCTCATGAGCTAAGTGTTCTTAACAGCTGAGCCATCGCCCCAACTCTGATTTTAATTTATTTAACTCTCATAAAGTGTATGCAGAATTTAGAAATAAATTCTTCAAATTTGTCAACAAGACATACCAAATATAGTAATGCAATAGAAGCCAAATAAGGACATCTACCTATCATAATTTCCTCAGTCGGTTTTAATGTTTCACTTTAGCAATGATTTTATCAATAATGAACATATAAAATTCACATGTTGTACTTTCCATATCATTCTGAGGACTGAAACCAGGGCTTTGTGCATGTTAGAAGACTGATCTATACACCAGACCTATTTGGATATTTGTGTAATCATTTGATGATAGCATTGTAAAAGATGATTTACAATAACCTAAATTTAAACATTAAATTTCCCAGTAGCTTTGTAAAATAAGTAAGGTTTATCCCAACTTTTCAAATGAAGGAACTCAAATGCAGAGAAAGGTGGAGTTCCCTGCACATGTCCACAAACCTGAGAAAAGCAAGAGCCAGGATTCGGAGCTGAACTAGAACCCAAGTACATGTACCTGAGTCCCATCTTAGTTAGGTGTGTCCTATACTCTATTGTTACAGCTCTACTCTTACCGAACCCTCAGTGACACCCACCCGGGCGTATATAAGAGACATGTTCCAAGGCTAAAGAAAATGTGCAAATAATTCTGAAATGTGTGTGCTCCTTTCAAAATGTGTTTGCTTGGTTTTTGTTTGTTTTGTTTTGTCTTTACACAGGTCCTGGTTCTGTAACCCAGGCTGTGTGTGTTAAAACTCACTATGTAGTTCAAGCTGGCTTTGAAACTATGGTGATTCTGCTCTCTTGGCCACCAGAATACTGAGATGACGGGCCGTGCTAATGCACTCAATAATAATCTGGCCCAGTAAGTCAAAGTCTATTATTTTAGCATGCATAGTTAATTCTGCAATGCAAACAGAAAAAGGTAAGTGGGAAGAGATGTTAGAGATACTTTCACAGAGAGATCTCTGACTACTGAAAGACATTAGGTGTTCTTGTTTTCTTTTTTTCTTCTTTTAAAAATAGGTGATACTATTCCATTAGCAAAAGTAAGGGGCATCCTGTCAACCACTGAAATATGTATCATCAGTCATATATCAGATATTAGATTTCTCTGGCCTTGGATGTCTTCATCTAAAAATGAAGTATTTTATAACATAAAATGTCTCTTAAAGTTTGTATGGTTACTATTAATTAGAAACCTTACTACCATGTTCAATCTTTCTAGTTTTCTTTCCTCTAATTAGTATAATTTAATTTCCCTTAATTAATATGCATGTAATTGACCTACTTCCATTCAAGAAGACATTTCTTGTTCTCATAGTGTTCATTTTTTCTTTCTCTTTTTGTTTTTAAATGTTGATGATGTGATTCAACCCAGGGCTTAACACACACTGGTCAAGAGCTCTATCACTGAACTGTAACCAGAGTCTATGTACTAGTGACATCCAAAAATAAAGCACATGACAGACATTGTTCCCATACATGTTGTTGCTTACTTTACATAAATATAAACTGGAAACAAAAGAAAATAACCCATTTCTCTGACATCTAGGGTCCATCTAGAATTACTATGATTTTCTCACAATTAATTAATTTCAGCATCATATGAACTTCTGCATGTGGTGATATCCTGAGAAGTTGCTGTGTTTACAATTGTTCAGGCCTAGATCAGAACATGACCTTCTCTTCTCACACCTCATAAACAGACCTCTCCATCCACCACAAATGCTGCTGCCCTAAGCATGATCCAGTGCCTTGGGATGGTCACTGCTGAAGACCCCAGTTCACCAACAATCATTACTCACAGACATTTTCCTTGCCTAAGACTTTTGAACTAAAAGATTTATTTTCTAACTGTTTGGTGACACTGAATGATGGCCAGGTAGACCCAGTTCTTCACACCGGATCCTGAGAACCATCAACAAAATGAAAAACGGAGACCAAAACCTTTATATAGAAGACAGGGAGACAGAAATCCATGCTGCTTCCAGATTCCCAGTCAACTCAGCTGCCACTCCTCAGGCATGAGTGACATCAGTTAATACTTATGAAATGTTTAAGGACTTTATTATGTTTTCACTGTGAGTATAAACAGCTTAATTAAACATATAAAAAGGACACTTCATTGATTAACATTTTAATTGTAAGCTTGAATTCTTGATATGAATACAGGAAATGCTTATGAAAAAAATGCATGTATTAGCTTAAGAACTTCAGAATAGAATTTTGAGCAATCATAACTTTGTAACCATAAGCAATTACAGGGAAAACAGCTTAACTAGGCTACTGATGAAATTACCATATTATATACTAAGAAAATTTTGCAAAGAGACTGATGCAAAAATTACAATTATGTATAAAGATGGAAACTTAATTCCAATTATTTTTCATTCCAAAACATTATCCATTTTAGTCCATGTAGTGTCACACACCTGTAATCCCAGCAGTTCAGAGGCTGGGATAGGAAGATCTTGAGTTTGAGGCCAGCCTGGGCTACATAACAAGTTTCAGGCCAGTCTGATCTGTGTAGTGAGACCTTATGGCAAAACCCTCAGGAACTCAGGATATATGTTAGTGATAGAACACTTGTTTAACATGTCCAAGGGTTTGGGTTTTATACCCAGTACTAAAAAAACAATAATTTTTTTAACTTATAATATGTTTTTCTTTATAATACTCATATTTTCATAAGATTTTTAGGAATTTAAGTGCACACAACCTATACTGATTTTTTTGGTAACATAAAGTGACACACAACATTCAGAATAGCTAATCAGAAAACCAGACACAATAATCCAGACAACCTGAGTCCACAGCACAACAGTGAGGAACCAAGGTGGAACCTCAGCACTGGTGATATTTGGAAGCCATTTGTAAAGGTAGGAGGGCATATCTACACAAAGCCAGGAACATCGGCCTACACTGGAAGTACTAATCTCACTTTCCCTGTCAGAGCAGGTTATGTGTTAGATGTGCTTGATGTATTCTTGGTCAGCTTTACCATAATCCAAGAAGCTATATTTTGGTGTTGACTATTGATGCTTTGACATTTCTGGAATTACAGGGCCTTTGTATTTTTCTTCTGTCATTTTTGGAAGCAGGGCCTCACTAAGGCCCCAGGCTGACCTGAAACCCATTTCAGACCACAAAGCTCAGCCTCATAGTTGACAATATTAAGGAGCAACTTAACTTAAGGGACTTTGACTTTATTAAATTATATGTGTATTTTAGTCCTCACTCTTGCATAAATACTCTGCACTGGTTTTGGCTTAATATGTATATTGTTCAGTTTAATTTTAGAATTTGCCAGTAATTTTCTCTACCCAGCCTACTAGGATACTTGAGTAGAAAACAAACTCAACACCTAGGGTCACTTCTGCTGTTACTCTAGAAATATAAGAATCACACCTGGCACCTGAAACTCCTACCTTAGAAATGATATAAAGTCAGATTTACATGGCTAAGAATATTGCAGATAACTAGAAAAATCAAGCATTACATTAATTCAAGATGCAAAACTCTCTACATTATAATACAAGAACCCCCCCCCAAATCAAGACAATATAATTACAGCAAAAATTATAAAATCCATCAGAAATGACCTCTAGTGAGATGAATTTAGATGAAATGGCTGACAAAGATTAAAAAAAAATAAAAACAGATTATATCTATGCTCAAAGAAATCAAAGGAATCAAAGTAGGAAACAAACTCCTGAAGGAATCCCAAGAGAACACAGGAAACCAACTTAATGAAACAAGGAGGTCAATACAAGAAATGAGTAAGGAAACAGAAACAATGAAAAATACCAATCAGAAATACTAGGAAAGGAAAACCGAGTAAGTAGAAAACTCTGTAGAAAATCTCACCAGTAAAATGGATCAAGGGAATGACAGAATATCTATATGATAGGACCAGGTGGCACATCTAATACAATCCAACAAATAGAAAGACAAATTAATAGAAAGGCATGAATGGGAATTTTCAAGACATTTGGGACAGAATGAAGAGATACGAATTCAGGGTACAGTAGAAGGAGAAGAATTTCATTCCAAAGGCATAGTAGGTATTTTCAACAAAATGATAGAAGAAAATTTTCCCCAAATAGGGAAAGTGATGTCAGTACAGATATAGGAAGCCTTTAGAATGCCAAACAGACAAAATCAGGAAAGAACCTCACACTGCCATATTATAATTAAACTACAAAGCACACAAACCCAAGAAAATGTATTGAAAGCAGTTAGAGAGAAAAGTCAAGTCATATATAAAGCCAAGCCTATCAGGATAACAGCAGTTTGCTGACCACAAATTTTAAAATCTCTTGGGGCTTGGAATGATGTATTCCAAGTTCTGAAAGATAACACCTGTCAACCAAGATTACTTTATCCAGCAAAGTTAGCTATCCAAATTGATGAATAAATAAGAGAATTCCACAACAAAAACAGGCTTAAGAAATATATATATATGTATATGTATGTGTGTGTGTGTGTGTGTATGTGTGTGTGTGTATATATATATATATATATATATATATATATATATATATATATATATATATATATCTCCACTAAATAAGCTATACAGAAAACACTTGAAGGTATCTTTCATCCTAAAGAGAAAGGAAAGAGCATGCATAAGGAAACAGAAAAAATTGAGCCATACTCAAATCATAGTTAATACAAGGGAGTAAAAGGAAAAGCAAAAAGAACTGCAAAACAAGAATGGCAAGAATAAATGCTCACCTTTCAATAATAACTCTTTAAGTTTTTAAAAAATATTTTATTTTCACTTATTTCTTTGAGAGAGAGAGAAGAAGAAGTAAAGAGAGATAGAGAGGCAGATTGGATGCACCAGGGTCTCCAGCCACTACAAACGAACTCCAGACACATGCACCACTTTGTACATCTGGCTTACATGGGTTCTGGGGAATTGAACCTTGGTTCTTTGGCTTGACAGGCATGCACCCTAACTGCTAAGCCATCTCTCCAGCCCCAATAATAACTCTTAATATCAATAGCCTCAATGCCCCAACCGTAAGACACAGGCTTGCAGACTGGGTCAAAAAACAGGATCGTTCTATTTGTTGCCTCCAAAATCTCACCTTCCCATAAAAGACGGACACTATCTTAGGGTGAAAGGATGGAAACTGGTATTTCAAGCAAATGGGTATAGAAAATAAGCAGGTGCTGCTATCCTAATATCTTACAGGGTAGACTTCAAACCAACAATAGTTAGGAAAGATAAAGAAGGTCACTGTATATTAATTAAAGGAACACTCCTATAGGAGGACATTACAATTCTGAATATGCACCTAACATAGCAGCTCCCAATTTCATCAAACACTATTAGACTTAAGGTCACAGATAACACCAAACACAATTTTAGTAGGTGACTTCAACACCCCACTCTCATCAATTGACGGATCATCCTGGCAAAAAATAAACAGAAAAGTATCTGGATTAAATGAGGTCATAGAACAAATGGGCCTAACATATCTACAGAACATTCCATCTAAATGTTGTAGAATACATAGTCTTTTCAGAAGCACATGGAATGTTCTTTAAAATAAACTATACATTAGGACAGAAAGAAAATCTTTTTTTTTTTCTTTTTTTGGTTTTATGAGGTGGGGTTTCACATTAGCCCAGGCTGACCTGGGACTCCCTATGTAGTCTCAGGATGGCCTTGAACTCAGTGATCCTCCTACCTCCTGAGAGCTGGGATTAAAGGTGTGCAACACCACACCTGGCTCCAAAAAGCAAATCTGAACAAATACAGGGAAATTGAAATAAATCCTTGCACTCTATTTGATCACAATGGGATTAAACCACAAATCAACAGCAAGAAAAACTATAGAGCATACAAAAGTCATGGAAACTAAACTCTACACCACTAAATGATGAGTGGTTCAATGAAGAAATTAAGAAGGAAATTAAAAAAATTGATAGAAGCAAATGATAATGAGAATACAACATACCAAAACTATCAGGACACACTGAAAGCAGTCCTAAGAGGGAAACGTATAGCTTTAAGTGACTATATTAAGAAATTAGAGGAATGCCATGAGTTCGAGGCCACCCTGAGATAACATAGTGAATTCCAAGTCAGCCTAGGCTAGACTGAGACCCTACCAAGAAACAAACAAACAAAAAGAAAAGAAAAAGAAATTAGAGCACTAGGCTATTTCTGCCCCTTTTCATCCACGTGGCATTTAGGCACATTCGGGTAGTAGTCTACACTGGTGTGGTGGCGAGGCTAGTGACCTGCAGCAATGGCAGAGGCTGATGTTAGTTCAAAGGCCTATCTCCTCACAGATACCCACCTCACCAAGAAACTACTGGACTTCCTTCAGCAATTATGTAAGTACAAACAAGTTTCAGAATGGAGCCAATGAAGCCACCAAAGATTTGAACAGGTGTCAGGCACAGACGAGGGCCCCAGACCACTGAGGGTTAAAGTGGGCCTCAGCTGTCTGGCATGACTAAGGACCCCAGGACACAGGAGGTCACAGCTGGCCTAGACCCAGATAACTTTGGATCCCGAGGCTGTCAGGAGTGAGGCCACTCCTTCGCTGCAGCCTGGGACACCTGGACATCCTGATAAGGCTTAGGTTTCACTTTGTCGAGAGGCTTGTGATCTCTTGCCACTTGACTGGCACGACCCTGTATGTTAATGAGGTATCAACCAACAGTCTTCACAAGCCAATCCCTCCATGACCCATACCCCATACCTTTCCCTGACACTACTTATACCATGTGACCCTTTCCCACTCACCTATGATGTCACTACATGCTAATTAGGCATCAGCAGGACCTTTGAACCAACCAATACCCTTATGACACATACCAACCCATACCTCTTCCCGCTCTTTTCAAAGATGCTTATAAACCCATTTCCCTGACAAATAAATGAGCTGTTCTCTGAAGTTGTCTCCTGGGTGTTTCTTCCTGTTGCACTCACAGCTGCTCAAGACCCCATTCCATCATTGCCTGGACACCCTGGTGCTGTGGCTCCAGGATGACCAGGAACCACAAACAGGTGTCTCTCTGAGTTCATTATGATGGCAGCAGAGGCTGAGCCCTTGGAGATCATCCTGCATCTCCCACTGCTGTGTGAGGACAAGAATTTCTTCCAAGCAGGTCCTACACTGAGCCTGTGTGGTCTCCAGGCCTGTCATTGCCTGTTCTGTCCCCATCAAAGAAGGCGCTCAGCTCAGGCACAATATCCAGTCCATTCAGCAGTCTATTGAAAGGCTTTTGCTCTAAGCCTGTGGCCTTGGCTCTTTCCCTGACACTCTCCCCATTGTGTATCATATTGCCTGTGTTAGCACGTAGCATTTTCAAAAGCTCTCTGTTATAAAATATTGTACTACATCTGGCTATTTGTGGGGCGGGGGGTCTTGTGGTTGGTTTACCTTTGTGCCCTTCACCATGTCAGAAGTCTCCCATTCTTTAATTTCCTTTATGAAAAATGAGCAAATGCCCCCAAACAGGCAGAATGTCACCTTACATTAGGAAGAACCAGCAGAAGCCTGACTGAACAAGACACATTGTTACACTTTTCATCTGCTAACTCCTTCTTCTGTGCAGAGCATGATGGGACTAAACATTGAACACTTGGAGTCTCTCTCAGTTGAGGAGGAAGTACATATTTGATGAAGCTGTGTGTCTCATGTTCAAGTGTTGTGACATTCACTGACATACTTCTATGTGCTTTTATATGATGTTTTCACCCCAATCCCTAACTATGCTACCAAGGGTAGCAAAGTAGTAACATACCAAAGGGATGCTCTTCTGCAAGACACTTAGTGGCAGCCGGGGTGGGTTGTATTACAACGGTAAGGAAGTTAGCCTGAGTCTTGAAGAGTCAAGTGTCAAGGATCCGTTGGTATTGTAATAAAGAATTCTAGGAAGACTATGGCATAGTAGAAACTACAGTGAAGACATGGAATCCTAGTAACACCCTCTCTGGTAAATGGAGATTCCTTTTAGGAATCATTTGCTATGGAGTCAAATGTATTCTCACATGAGAGTGCTAGTGTGTCATTCATTTCTGAACACCCAATAAAGAAATATACTCATATTCCATTAAAAAATTAGAAAGATTGTAAACAACTTAATGTCCCACCTTAAAACCTTGGGAAAACAAAATTACAAGGTAAACCAAAAATCAGTAGACAGGAGGAAATAAAGATTAAGGTAGAAATTAATGAGCTAGAACCCCCTCACACAAAAAATACATAGAATCAGTGAAACAAAGAGTTGGCTCTTTGAAAGAATAAACAAGATTTGTAAACCCTTAGCAAATCTAACTAAAAGAAAGAAATAAGAGACAGAGTTCTATAAAATTAGAGATGATAGGTTGGAGAGGTGGCTTAGCAGTTAAGATGCTTGTTGCAATGCAAAAGGACCCAGGTTTGATTTTCCAGGTCCCACATAAATCAGATGCACATGGTGTCACGTGCGTCTGAAGTTTGTTTGTGGTGGCTAGAGGCCCTGAAACACCTATTCTCTCTCTGTGTGTGTCTCTCTCTCTTTCTCTTTCTCTCTCTCGCTATCTCCCTCTCTTTGTCTCTAATAAATAAATAAAATAAAATAAAACTTTCAAAATAAAATAAAATTAGATATGAAAAAGGCACTAATACAACAGACACCAAAGAAATTCAGAGCATCATAAGGACATATTTTAAGAATATGTTCTCCACTAAGTTTAAAAATCTGAAAGAAATGGATGATTTCCTAGACTTACATGGCCTAGCAAAAATAAATCAAGATAAGATAAACCATTTAAATAGACCTATAGCAAGTATGGAGATCTAAGCAATTATATATATATAAAAAAAAAAATCCCAACTAAAAACATCCAGGCCCAGATGGATTTACTGTTGGATTTTGACAGACCTTCATGGAATAACTAACACCAATGCTTCTCAAACATTAAATATAAAAGGAAGGAATACTACCATACTCCTTCTATGAAGGCATCATCGCCCTTTTACCAAAATCAGACAAAGACAAACAGAAAACAAACACAAAAAGAAAATTAGAGACCTACCTCCCTCATGAACATAGATGCAAAAGTTCTCAACAAAATATTGGCAACAGAATACAAGAACATATAAAAAAAATCACTCACCCCAACAAAGTAGGCTTTATCCCAGAGATGCAGGGATGGCTAAACATACACAAATCAATAAATGTAATACACTCTATAAATGGACATAAGAACAAAAATCACATTATCATCTCAATAGATGCAGGAAAGACATTTGACAAAAATCTAACATCTTTCATGGTAAAAGTACTACAGAAACTAGGAATAGAAGAAACATATCTCAACACAATAAAGTCTATTTATGACAAACTTACAGCCAACATAGTACTAAATGGGGAAAAACTTGAAGTTATTCCTCTAAAATCAGAAAGAAGGCAAGAGTGTCCACTGTCTCCACTTTTATTTAATATAGTATGAGAAGTCTTAGTGATAGCAATAAAGCAAAAGACACATATTAAAAGGATATAAAATTGGAAAGGAAGAAATCAAATTATCATTATTTTCAGATGACATGATTATATACATAAATGACCCTAAAGACTCTACCAGCAAATAGTTAGAGTTGACTAATACTTTTAGCAATGTAGCAGGACACAAAATATACACACAGAAATCAGTAGCCTATGATGGAGAGGTCATGAATCCTACGGGTATAACGCCTGCTGGTATCTGGCTGAACACATGTATTATGCTCATCAAACTGCCAAGTAAGCACTTCTCTTAACGTTCATACCCATATATTAATGCTACTATAACTTTTCTTTAAAGACACCTCTCTTTTCAGATGGCAGTGACCTCTGGGAAGACTCAAAAGCACCATGGTATTGAGAAGAAGTGACAGAGGAGTGCTTAGCACTAAAGCATTTCTACCACACCTTCCAAGGCTCAGGTTCCATTGCAGCAGAGGTGGCAGGAAGAGTCTAAGAGCCAAAGGAAGGGTAGGACTGCTTGCAATGCCCTCTTCCAGACACAAAATAGCCTGGATATTCATGATCTCACAGTGCCTGACACAAGACCCTCATAATAGAAGAAAAAGGTGATGACATCAAAATAAAAGAGAGATTAATTGAGAAGAGGGATATGATGGACAGTGGCTTTGCAAAGGGGAAAGTAGGGGGGAATTATCATGGTTTATTGTCTATAATTATGGAAGTTGTCAGTAAAAGAATAAAGCCTGCTGAAGCATGTTATATTCTTTTCAAAAAATACTTTATTTATCTATTAGACAGAGAGAAATGAGGGGGGGAGAGAGAGAGAGAGAGAGAGAGAAATAGAGAAAATAGGCATGCCAAGGCCTCCAGCCACTACAAATGAACTCCAGACACATGTGCCACCTTGTGCATCTGGCTTACATGGGTGCTGGGGAATTGATCCTTGGTCCTTAGGTTTCACAGACGAGTGCCTTAACTGATAAACCATTTGGCTAGCCTAACATGTTATATTCTTTAATAACTCCTTAAAACTACCTTTAGCAAATATGAAAATTACATTCTCTTTAATTTTAACAATGGATGTTATTACTTAAAATAGCATGAGTAAAGTTACTAATAATCTTATTCTAATCATGCCTTCATCTTATAGTTTAGATATAGTTTAAGAATGCTCAGTATTTATGCTTAAAAGTAAGTTTAATAAATTTATATAATTTAGTATGAATATTGTTAAAGCACAATAAGATGCTTTTTGAAAAGTTTGAGGTCAATTATGAAATAGTAGTTTGAAGAAAACAACTCTCTTAATGGTTATTTGTATCTGAGTCAAATTTTACACACACACAAACACATAAAAGTGTGTGTATGCACATATGCATATTTGTTGATATTACCTACTTCTCCAACATGCAATGTAATGCAATTTTGCATTCATTGTGCCTACACAATCAATTCTATTTTGAATATGTATAGAAGCATTTGGTTTCATGATCATTGTTACTCAAATATTTTTTGTCATAGTAACAAATCCCAGAGATTAATCTACTTAGAAGAAAAAAGACGCACTGGGACCCTCAGTTGTGGACGTGGTCCATGACAGATTGGTCTTCTTGGGTTGGGCCCATGGCAAGGCAGCACATAGTGGTGGCAGTGGGTGGTAAAGAAAACCTGCTCATGTGGCCAGGAAGTCAATAACAGGAAGAGAAAAGGGTTGGGGTCCCACTATCCCCCTTTGGAGTATGTGTCCAAAGACTTGAAGACCTTCTCTTCTTCTGGTCTCTTCTCACTCTTCAAGTCTCCAGAGCCTCCTAACAAGGCAAGGTGGAAAGAAAATCTTCACCACATTGGAGCCCCTGGGAAGACATGTCCTAAGCCTAGCAACTGTTCCATAGAAAGAAGAGCATGATGATGACTCCAGGGTTCTATGATTTCTTTTCAAACATAAACACAAAGACTGAGAAAATTTTCTAAAACCAAATCATGTTTTTATTTCTCTTCCTTACCCAGGAATGGTATGAGTTGGAGCAATAGGAAGGCTGGAGGGGGGGAAGGGGAACATGGAAAAAACAAAGTATTCTTTTCAGTGAAGAGTGTAGCTTTCTTGTCAGGAATATAGTCAGATCAGCAAGATGTGAACCTTTTATCATGCCATCTCTGATTACCACTTTCCCCACAAAGAATCTTCTGGAGATGTGGAGGATGGAAACAAGGACACAGCTCTTATTCTTCCACAGGTACTTGCAGATAGGTGTTGGGTAGATCAAAGATTCACAGTGGCTCATACGTGTAGCACATGCTTGAGAATGACCCTCTTTGCCTGAGGGAGTCAGTGTTTGATACTGAAGATGCTCTCATAGTGCAGCCGCTCCAGCAAAGCTTCGGGAAGCACTGGCGTGATGCTTCAGGATGGAGTTCTCAGCATCAGCCTCTGCATTTCCTAACCTCTGGCTCTCTATCTTCATGCCATTTGTATGACAACCCTGCAAATATCCACTGCAACATTGAAGACTGTATATATTAGAGACATAAAGATGCTATTTTCCACTGACTGAGCCTTGATGCTACAAAGTCACAGCTGGAAATGAGGAAAATATTGAATTTATTAAATATTATGCATGGCTGAATTACCAGTTATATCATCTCAATATGTAACTATCAAAGCACATCAACAGTAAGATTTAGGTGAGCTGGATTTCTGTTTTGCTTTTCTCTAACAGTGACAATCAAAGCCACTGCACATTTTATCAGTTTCTCTAGTCTTTGTAATATTTTTAAAATAAAATTCAAGAGTTAGCTTCGGACTAGTTTCCATTTTTAGGATAAAGTCTTCAGATGCATATACTTCATGTTACCCAGTGATGTTTTACCTGCAATAGAAAGAGAGAAATCATACTTCAATAAATAGCAGGAAAACATTTAGCCATAACTTGCTGCTTCTTCATCCATCCTTCTGACATGATACATAAAGCTCCTTGGGTTCCTTAGGCTATTGCACTCAGTACTGTTTCTATAAACTGAGATCCAATCAAAACTATAATTTAAGGTAAGTGCAGTTATGACTAGAGCTTGCATATGCTTTCATTATAGTTTAGCAAAAATTGGATATTAAATTAATATCCAATAAAATCAATTAACTTTTATATTCTTTGGAAAAATTGTATATATTTACAGTGCATTGTACATTTCTCTGTCAATCCTCTTTCCTTTTTCACCTCTATTTAGTGCAACAAGTAAACTTACATAGAATGGCCCTGCCCTAGACACTCTGAATGTGGAACCTCTGGAGTGCTACTACCCACCCAAATTACAGATGAGGGAACTGACTCAATAAGTTGACCAAGGTCACAGAGCAAACAAGTAGCAAGTTCAATGATCGATGCACCCATAGCCTCACAGCAAGGTCTGGTTCTCAGAGTTTCCCCTCAACCCACCATTCCTATTTGCAGGCTGATTCTTGTTCTCCTTTGTCTGTAGCCAGGGTTTTTCTATTTTGCTGGAATGTTAATACTCCTGTCCATATCTCTTTATCTCCATCACCCACTAGCATAAGGCTTGGAAGATGGACTGACTGGAACTAGCTAACCAGGCTTCATTGTCCTTTTGGAAGGGAGGGGAGAGGAGCAAGGGTAGTCATTAAGGAAGGTTCAGTGAATCTTCATGAATGGTAGCTAGATTTTTGTTGTTTATTTTTAGTTTCCTATTAAAGAGAAATTTCTTTTGTACCTTGTTTTGAATTTCCAAAGAAATATTCAAAACAAATATCAATGATGCCAGTAGCCTAAGGGATAAAGTCATAGTGATAACTGGAGGTGAGATTCGGGAGCACAGGTCTTGAAAGCACACTGTGTGGTCCTTCTAACTTGTTTGCTTTTCCCTTTCCTGCTCCATGTATTCTGCCCATTTCCCCTTGTATGATGCCATGAAGATTCTCAGAAGCAAAAGTAATAGAGACATAGATGATCCACCATTTGTCACTGAGAAGAGATTCAGAAGGTAAATGAATTCAGAGAAATAGAATACAGAAAAACAAACTAGCTTAGTCCTATCAAAGTGGAGTTAAAAAGATCTTAAGGGGGCTGGAGAGATGGCTTAGCAGTTAAGTGTTTGCCTGTGAAGCCTAAGGACCCCAGTTCGAGGCTTGATTTCCCAGGACCCACATTAGCCAGATGCACAAGGGGCGCATGCATCTGGAGTTCGTTTGCAGTGGCTGGAGGCCCTGGCACACCCATTCTCTATGTCTCTCTCTTTCTCTCTCCCTCTGTCACTCTCAAATAAATAAGTAAAAATAAACAAAAAAATTTTTAAAGAAAGATCTTAAGGCTATAAGTTTTCCCAAGTTATAGAAAGTTCAAACACAACCAATATAATATAGATTTAAGTAGACTTTAAGTCCAGAGAGCTCAAAGTTTTATTTTTGTCTTTCTCACTATCATCTAACCAAATAAGTGCAGAATAACTTCCTGCATTTTTCTCCATAGCCTTTCTGTGATCCCATGATTTTCAAAATAATTCCATATTCTCTTAGGAAGAGCACCAGTACTGATCAGGCAGGTGGGGGGAAGATACAGAAATCAGTTTTGTTTCTAAAGCAGACTTATCAAGTCTCAAGATTCAAGAAATTATAATATTCCAGCATACTTATATTTTCATGACATATTTTGTCTTGCCATTTTGAGACAGTTTCATGTAGCTCCTGGACTCTACAGCTGAGCATGATCTTGAATTTCTGATCCTCCTGCCTTCATCTCCTGAGTGGATTACAGACTAGGCCATCACATTATGTCTCCTTGGGAATTTTGAAGTGCTAAATAGTATATAATGACTTTTAAATTAAAACTTCTACAGATTAAGACTTTGGAGGGGTGTGTGTGTGTGTGTGTAAAAGAGAGAGAAAAAGAGAAATCAGTATCACATATCTCAGCTGGTGATATTTGGAACTTTAAGGGAACAGTACACAGTGCAATCTGATGTGCAGAAACATGATCAGAGAGGCTTTTGAAATACAAAGCACCAGCCTTACACATAAGTTCAAGGTAATTTCACATAGCTTAAGAAAGCCCTGTTCTTCCCATGGTTCCTGAATGTCTGAAATACAAAGGAGTCTTAATTCCACTGACAGGGGGGGATTTGCCTCCCTAAAAATGGGTTTCAATAGAAACCAATGAGAAATAACTTCTGTCAGGGAAAATAATGAGAACAGACAAGACTTATGGCCCATGTGTCCGTGAAAATGTTTAGGGCTGTCCAAAATCAATGAAGTGATGATAACCTAATTTAAAAGTGGCGGGGGCTTTGAGAGGAAGGAGGCTTGTCCCTTGACCTTGCATTTGAACAAAGCAAAACCTAGTAGTGTCTGGTCTCTTGCATCCATACTGTGGAATAGCTGCTCATTCAGATCCAGTGTCAGAAAACCCTATATCTACAGTTGCTTCTAGACATTGCAGTCCCTTAGTTGCACATAAAATATTTTTGCGCCTATTAAATTCTCTCTAAAAAACAAAGGTTATCCCATTTATCTGGCACTAACTTCACGCTACATTGGAGAATTTCCTTCTCCTTTTCACATGGACACAGATTCTAAGGGCAGAACTAGCCCATCACATCTCAAAAGGGCCCCAGCTGAAACTAAGAATAATTGGGGAAATGAGTAAGCGTTATACTTTCTTGGTGAACCTGCTACCAGCACAAGGGTGAAGGTGATAGACACAGAGAACACACCACTTCTATCAAACCAGATATCCAGAGACACTGAGGCTCCCAAGAGCTCATTACTGAAGCAGACCTAAAATGGACTCAACATGGCTCAGGGAAATTTGCAGAAGAGGGGGCAGAAAGAATGTCAAGGCCACATGTTGGGTCAGGATACACAGAGACATTCCCTCCTACCCATATCTGATAGCTAATCCCACAATGCATGACCCATATACTCCAACAAGGAGGGTCTCTGCAGACAGGAGAAGATAGGGAGGAGGCTAACGATGGTACGAATTTGACTGTACACACTGAGTACAAAACTAATGAAAAAATTTAGAAAATTTTTCATAAGTCTAAAGTAACACTACAATAATTACTTTTGATTTGAGAGGCAAATGATAAATTCTTGTACTTTTTGAACTCTGAAAATAAGCTAGTATCAGTAATCAATTACTAAGGGGAAGATACATGCAGATATCAATATCTAATATTTGTTGAGTCTTCAAAATACCTGTATTCTCTTTTCACATTTAACTCCAGCATATCCAGTGCGACAGGAACACACATTGGGAGAAGCACATCGCCCTCCATAAAGACACTTCTGAGTACAAATTGCTGTAAACACACAAATTTTTACCATTATGACCTCATGGAATAACATTGTTGTAGCATATTGCACAGTTGCTGAAAGCCATTTGGTAATTGGAGCACTACTGTAACTCTAAAAACTATGGCATCACATGATATGTACATGCACCATGTGGTAGTTCAAAACATGTAAAAAATTTTTGCATCTGTTAAACATAAATAAAAACATAAATCAAATACGTGATGTGGAAGATAGTGTGGCTATGTAATTTAAATTTCTAGTAGATTTATCGAGCAAAAAAGAAATAGGTGGGGAAAAGTATCAATTAGTTCACATATGCACTCTCACCTTTCATATCACACATGCACACCAAAAAATAAAAATAAATTTAAAAAAACTCCGAACTCTTTCTTACTCTGGAAATAAATTACTAAAGGAACCCAAAATGTTATCAGTTATATTCAAATGTATTTGAAGTATGTCTCTTCCTTTAAGAGGAGTTCAAAGAAAATTCTGCACTTGATTGCATATAAAATAATTTGTATATGACTTTGGATCATTTGGAAGACATTTTGTTTTCTTCCTTTTGTTGGGGGGGTGGGGGGCAAGATATATACCTCCTTCAGTAGGCCTCTATCGCCTAGTACTAGCTGTGTAGTTCAGAGTGGCCTTGAACTCATAGCAGTCCTGCTGCCCCAGCCTCCCAAGTGCTAGGATTGCAGGGTGCATCACCATGCCAGATCAACTGGAAACTTCTTAGGCATGTTCACACTATCTGTGCTAGAAATTTCTTCTGTGACATTTTTCTCAAGTTAATTTTAAAAATAGCTGTATCTGTAACTACCAATTGGTCGATTTATCACCTACCTGTTGACATAAAAAAGTCTTGTAATAAAATAGTAATCTGCAAGTCTGGTATTAGAAGGGCTATGAATATATATATATATATATATATATATATATATATATATACACACATACATACATATATATATATGCCATATTACAAAACTTTTATTATTGAATTTAATAAAACGTTTAAGTTATGTTTTAATAAAAAAAGGAAATTAAAAGGAATACTGAATGATAACAAGCAACCTTGATGGGCTAGGGAACTAGAAGGAAGGTCATGCACAATTAGCTTCAGACCTCACAAATTGAGAACTACCATGATTGTCCAGCAGATGGCAGGGTTTAGTTAGCGCTGACACTATGGGTCAGTGGGAAAGAGCATTTGGAGCATTCCAACCAAAGTGTGCACAACATCCGGCTGTGCTGAGGGAACCTCAGTCTACACCCACAGGAGCGTATTTCCAAGTTCATGTGCTTTGGCTTCCTCTCGTCATTTTCACTTAAGGGTCATACAGACACACAGACTTCTCTCCAGAATGAGTGGCCCAAGCTCAAGTTGATAGCTCCTTCATCCTAGCATTTTATCACAGTTCACATCCAATCAGAATGATCAAGTTTTTTTGATCATATACTTAATTAACAGCCTTTAATTGTATATATGTTATCTTTAATATATATATACATATCTATGTATATAAGTATATATGTATACAAACTACATATATATATATACATATATATATTATATATAAAACATAAGAAATATATAAGAGCAGTCACTAATAAAATGCCTAAAAGTTCCAAAGAAAATTACCACATTTCTGACTCATGAAAACAACAGTGTCATTTAAGACACTGGGAAATGGTCATGGACCAAAAAGTACTGGTCATATTGTAATGGTAAATTTCCACCAGTTCAGTACTATGTCAATATTATTTGAAAATATTTTCGAGGGTTTCTGATTTTTCCCATTAAGCACATTTTTGCTAATTTTTTCATGTTACTACAAGTTTTCACAAATCAGGAAACTTAATGAAACTATACTTTCTTCTATACCCTGAGATTTCTGAAGAAATTACTAATAAAACTAGATGGACACACATAAAACACTAGAAGAACAATAGAAATTAACTCCTTTGGTGAAATTTAGAGTGAATTTGTTATACTTTACATATTTTCTATGACCTCTGTAAAAATGTGTACTTATTCTGCAATATGAAGTAATAAATAATATTCAAATTTCTATATGTTGAAATATTTTGGGCCCATCAGAAGAAACTTTGTTGGCAATATAAACAGCATGATTTGAAACTATGTCACAACAGTATTGATGCATTATTTAATACTTTCTTTTTTTATTACTTATATTTGATCAGAGAAGACATTACTAACTAAGAAAGGAAGAAATAAGAGGAAAAACTCACAAATCTGAACTTTGTTACTTATTTTAAATTGATACAAAATTGGGTAAATTTTCCTTTGGTTTCTCAAAGGGTTAGTATGTTAGAACATTTTTTTCTACTATGGGTTTTGCCATATACTGTAATTTAATTATTCTAGGAGTAGTATAGTGAGACTATACAGTAAAGATGCTTACGTTTCTGACACTGCACACCTTCCCATGTAGAAGGACAAAGACAGATATTGGGAGCGATGCATTCCCCACCATTTTTACATTTCTGAACACAGATAGCTGCAAGTACAAATGTTAACCAGTGAAAACTTTAGATGACTACTTAAATCCTATCATAAGCCACAAAAACTCATTTAAAAAAAGAGAAACATTTAAAAATATATCTCCTACATTAGGAATACGTGAATAAAAATAAAAGCGAACAAATGCCAACATGGAAATTGCTCTTTGTCTTAAATTCTGCTTTGTGCTTCCAGGAGGCCCTGCACTTTAGCACCTTGAGAAGTTTCTTCCTAAGCATTCTTACGTGAGCTGCATTGCTTGCCACTCCAGCCAGAAGCACAGGAGCAGATGTTTGGCCCCACACATTTTCCTCCATTCATGCACATAGGGTCACAGATACCTTAAGATAAAAGCCGTGAATGCATCAGTCCTCACAAAGGAACAACTCTGTGTGACACCTGCAGTCTGTGAATAGGTTCAGTGGACACTTACTTTTTTGGCATCTCCTCCCGACGTATCCTTGACGACAGGCACACACATTGCTTCTCACACAGTGGCCACCATTCTTACAGGGAGGGTGACAGATAGCTGAAAGGACACACAGCAATGATATGTGGCTGCTACCCACTCAATTATTACGGATTACATATTGCCTCTTCTGTTTGTTATCTATGGAGCCATAAGACAGAGGAATGTGCTATTAAAATAAAAAATCACAACTGAAAGTCATTACAGCTGTCCTTTTTAAATAATAAAATACAATGCTTAGAGCCATAAGCTGCTAGTGGGTGAACACTGTTTGAAATATATTGATGAGTTACTCATAAGAAATGGAGTTTTTGATATTATAGTATATAGATTATAAACCTTAATGTATGTTTCATCAGAGTAAAAGAAAACCATGAAACGGTCTGGACAAAACCAAGAAAATGAATCAAAGCTCACTGAAAGTAAAAATAAATATATATGCTTAAAAATTTAAGAGCAGGGCTGGAGAGATGGCTTAGCAGTTAAGCGCTTGCCTGTGAAGCCTAAGGACCCCGGTTCGAGGCTCGGTTCCCCAGGTCCCACGTTAGCCAGATGCACAGGTGGGCACACGCATCTGGAGTTCGTTTGCAGAGGCTGGAAGCCCTGGCGCGCCCATTCTCTCTCTCTCCCTCTATCTGTCTTTCTCTCTGTGTCTGTCGCTCTCAAATAAATAAATTTAAAAAAAAAAAATTTAAGAGCAAACTCCAAATTGTTTGACAATAACCTTGCAATAATAATCTTTCACAAAGGTAAGAGTGTAGAAATAAAGACTACATACACACAAGATACATAAAATACATACATATATGTGTACATTTAATTTTCATACATATATGCATATGAAATAAAATTGTGGTTTAGCAATTCACTCATAATTTAAAATTAGAAAATGAGTGTTAGGGAACTTTACAGGTCTCAGGTAGCTTTCCCATCAAACACAAGTTTGAGACATTTAACTGTGAATTAATGGTAATGGATCGGAAACTGGGCACAAATAACTATTGAAAGATCAGAACAATTCTGTTTTTTTTTTTTAAAGGTAAGCTATGATGTAAGTCACAAGCTGTGGTATACAGTTGATTGAGGTCTACAGATTCCTGCAGAGCAATATAAAGTTGCAATATTGTTTTTAAATCATTACTGGTTACATATGTGTTATACCCTCCAGATTTTATGTGTATGTGTGTGTACCTGTCTGTCTGTGTGTATGAATAAAATTTGCAAATAAATAATATTTTGTTCATTGGTCTTATTTTTGTTTTGAGTTTTGTTTTACAACTTTAATAAAAGCTTGCCTCTGGACAAAAAAGAAAAACAGAGGAAGAAGTGAAAATTTGAAGGTATGTTTACATATCTCTTGAGCCATATATACATTTCAAGCCTTGCTTATTAATTAGAACAACATTGTTGACATTTCCAAATTCATTTTCATCTTCCGACTAGAAGTACTGAGTCAATGCTGTCTATGTCCCTCATCTCTGCATATTACTAGGTCTTGCTCAGTTTGATTCAGTTGCTTTGATGTGTCTGCCATCTTCCCTTCCCATGACATCAGCTCATCAGGGACATGACCGGAAGTCTGAGGCCTTACCACTGACTTGAGGTAAGTTTCAGACATGCCTGCCTCACTCGTTCAGACTGGTGAGTTCCAAAGCCTGCTGTCCTCTCACAACAGTGTGTCTTCTGGGTCCTTAAAACAGGTGTATGCTCAATCAGTAGTGTCTAATTCAACTCAGTCATTTGGAGAATCACTTTATCTCTGGTGTTGGCACATGTCTGAGGAGGAACACTTTTCTTACTCTGTCACACCCACTGCAAGTAACATGACAGAAGTAAACTTTTCACTTCCCTCGTGCTTTCTCCACTCAAAAATACCTACTTCCATTACTCTTTAGTTCAAATTTGGGGGATTGGAGAGATGGCTTAGTGTTTATGGCATTTGCCTGCAAGCCAAAGGATCCAGGTTTGATTCTCCAGAACCCATATAAGCCAGAGCACAATGGGGCACGTGCATCTGGAGGACCTGACAAGCCCATTATCGCTCTATCTCTCTCTCTCACTCGCTATCCCACTTCTTCTCCCTCTTTCTCTCTCTCTCTCAAATAAATAAATAAAATATACTTTTAAAAATTTGGTAACAATCCTTTAGTTTCTATTATTTGCTTTAACTTATTCCTCTTTCCTTTACTCTGTCTGGTTCCTTAGAGGAAATCAGAATGAGAGGAGCTTTTTGCCTGTCCTATACTGCAAGGATGCTTTATTCTTTGCCATGCAAAGGTTCCTGGCAAATTGCCAAGCAAGAGATGTATCATTACAAATCAAGCTGCTCCACGAAAAGGAAAAGTATTAATTTTAGAAATCAAATAATAAGGATGTTCTTACATGTTGTGAAGCTCTATATTTAGTAAAACTCAAAAAATGATGCAGAAAACACATTGCGAACTTTAGTTATTGCCTTAGTGTCTTTTATATGTTTATGCTTCATGCATTAAGCAAAACAACTGTAGCCTTAGTTATTAGTGAGAAGGTGTTAAAAAATTGCAACTAGGGCTGAAGAGATGGACTGGAGTTAAGGTGCTTGGCTGCAAAGCCTAAGGACTCAGGTTTAATTCCCCAGATGCACAAGGAAGTGCATGAATCTGGAGTTCATTTGCAGTGGCTGGAGAGCCTCACACTCCTATTGTCTATATCTGCCTCTCTCAATCTCTCTCTCTCTCCAATAAATAAATAAATATATATATTTACAATGGGCACAGGATTGGAGAGAAGGATCAGCCATTAAGGTGCTTACATGCAAAGCCAAAGGATCCAGGCTCAATTCCCCATGACCCACGTAAGCCAGATTCACAATGTGGCTAGTGACCCTGGTATGTCCATTCTCTTTCTCTTTCTCTCTCTAATAAATAAATACAAATTAAAAATGGGTGCATGGGCTGGAGAGATGGCATAGCAGTTAAGTGCTTGCCTGTGAAGCCTAAGGATCCTGGTTCGAGGCTCCATTCCCCAGGATGCATGTTAGCCAGATGCACAAGAGGGTGCACGCATCTGGAGTTCATTTGCAGTGGCTGGAGGCCCTGGCATGCCCATTCATTCTCTCTCTCTCTCTCTCTCTCTCTCTCTCTCTCTCTCTCTGCCTCTTTCTCTCTCTCTATCACTCTCAAATAATTTTTTTTTAAATGGGTGCAAAGGGTAAGTGATGCTCCTTGCAGTGCTGGGGACAAACCAGATAATGTCTCCTCAATGTTGAATGAAACTCAAGTCAAGAGCAATAATGGGATAATAGGAAGCAGGCCAACCATACATCAGAAATGCTCGTTGTAAAGGCAGCAAAAGTGCTGCCTTTCTCTTCTAAACTGTAAGAGAACATTATGTTTGTTTCATATCTTGGTTCTACAGAACTGCACAGACAAGTGCAAGGTTTTAAGCCTAAACATGCTGAGTGAATGACAGCTCTGATCCGGTTGTATGAGCTGGTCCATGGTGGCCATATCTGCAGCATGACAAGGAACAGAGAAGGAAATCTCCCCTTTGAAACTCATGTTAATTCAAAGCTAATGTTCCATTTTTGTGCTGCTTATTTTACACTTGCCTTTTCTATTTATAAGGAAAAATAATTACCATTCTGACACTGTGCACCAAAGAATCCAGCTGGGCAGAGGCATGTGTTTGGCTTGTAACAGGAACCACCATTGAGGCAAAGAGGATCACACAGAGCTATGGAGCAGCAGGAGGGAAAGAGATCATAAAAGTCTAAAAACAAAAGTGCCATGGAAGTATGAAGTGGAGCATAATTCAATATATTATTTTCTATGCAAGTAAAAATAACCTATTATTTATTAGACTTTACTAAACAGATGAGGAACAAAACAACCTTATAATTGCTTTGAAAGTATATTCAGCATATAAATAATGTTCAGCTAAGAATGCTGAGCATGTGATGGGAGAGCAGAGTGGCATTGTAACAACTGGAGGATAAGAGAAGACAGCTCAACCCAGCTGCCCCTAGAGTACTGTTCATATCTTCTCAAATACATGTGGCTCTGCACTCCTGTCTCCTTTCCATGTAAACCAGGGACGTTTCACTAAAGCCCTAGCATGCTCAAAAACGTCACTCTCCCTTCCTTACATTTGCTTTGCTTTGAAAGGTATTCCTGCTTGTATTTTCAGCCCAGATTTTATCCACTCAACAAGGTCTACTGCAGCCACTATTTTCTTCCGAACTCAACTTTCCAGGATTCATATTTGTTTTACCTTCAAAGTATCTCTGCTTCATTTACATAATGTACTATAAACCAACTTGCTACATTGTAATATCTGTATCTCATATCCTTATTCGCTGGTACTTGAAATAAATGATGTTTACTTTTGTGACACTTTACATACAATTGGCAAGTTATAAATGCTCAGTTAAATCTTCACTTCACAGTCAATTAGAATAAACATAAATAATTTGGAACATAGCTGCTAAAGAAACAAGCCTGATAGTGCAATCACTAAGTAGACTAAGGCAATAGGTATTTGCTTAACACCCAGAATTGAAGAGACTTTTAATAAAGTAGAAGGTCTGTATAGTCACAAAACAAATTAAAATTTAAAAAATCCAAAACTTCAACAAAGATAGATGTTCCTTATCCATGCCACAGACATGAACAAGGAAAGATAAAGACAAAATATTGATTAGATAAGACAACATAAAATGTTATAGGACAACACAAGAAGAAAGAAGATGACGATGAACAATAAGAATTTTTAAAAATGTATCATATAGAAAAATTTCATATCTGTCCTGTCTGATCAGCTTCATTGCTTAGGTTAAGTTTTTATGACATTAGCACATGTTTACATTATTCCAGTTGGTACATTTACTACAAGTAGTAATTTTACCTGTACTGCAGGTAGGCCCACACCAGCCAGGCTTGCACTGACACATATCTGGTGCAAGACATTCACCCCCATTTTCACAGTGCTTGTTACAGATCACTAAGGTCACAGAATAAAGATAAAAGAAAGATCATTACACTTGGGATATTCATATTGGTGGCTACTGGCTACTTAGCTCATGCCTGCCAGATACTTCCATTATAGACTTAGACTAACAGAAAGACCAGGCATAATGTATGAATTGGCTTCACATGCTCTGGAATTCTCTTTTAGTTATTTTCTTGTTAATAAAGATGAAGAACGTAAAAAAAATAAAGAAGCGAACTGTACAAAAGTTGAAGGGTAGTTATTAGTTACTGACAAATATAGTCACAGGCATAAGTTAAATGAGATAAACTCATGCAAATTAACAAATCTGGATTCCTCTTATTTTAACGAGTTATGGATAGGGTTAAGAATAAAGTTACTCTTCAGAAAAAAAAATACAACATTTTCTTTTGAATAAGGGTCTCATTATGTAGTCCAGGTTGTCAATGAATGTGTGATCCTCCTGCCTCAGCCTCCCAAATGTTAGTATTATAAATCAATGTCCCCATACCCGTTCAAATTTAACCTTATTACTGGCTGCCTGGGTTACTACAGTGTCCCCCCACATGATGGTAATGATCACTGTGAAGCCATCAGCTCAGCAAAAACAAATTCACTATATGAGACGCCAAGATATCATTGCTTACTTGTTTCACAATTTGGTCCTACATAGCCATAAGCACAGGTACAGAGGTTGCCAGGTAAGCACGTGCCACCATGTTGACAGGCTGGGCTGCAATGTTCTGCAGACACAGATTCTATTGTTAAGTCAGATCCTAACAGTGATAGTAAACAATCAGAAGAGAGAGAGAGAGAGAGAGAGAGAGAGAGAGAGAGAGAGAGAGAGACAGTGCAAGTTTAGTTCTCTTTGATAATTCAATTACTTCCATGGGATCAATCATATACAGGCACACCTCTGAAGCACTCACCAACCATCACTATAATTTGGTTTATAACAGAATATTAGAAAGTATGACACAGATACATATATATATATATGTATATGTATGTATATATGTATGTATGTATGTATGTATGTATTTATGTATATATGGCTTGCTCTGCAAACTGATCTTGGACCTATTTACCTTTGCCTTACAAATATGTTGTTAAATTCTCAGAGTTATTCTTATTATGGTGCTAGTGTTGAAGGCTTGCATTAGTTCTCTCCTAATTTATTTAATATGTTGGAGCTTTCTTTTCGATTAAGGACTTTAGCAGGAGATAGTGGTTTCCACTTAGTCATCAGCGTGTGTGCCACCTACCAGAATACATCCTTAAATTTACTTTAAAAATTCACATATTTCTTCCTTTATATAATCTCCTTTAAGGAATTCTCTGCTTAAAGTTTCATCCAAAGCAGTACAGTTTCTATGGCTATAGATATTACCATGTGTCTTCTTTCTGCCTTATATTTTCCACTACTTACATATTTGATAGTTTCTTGCAATCATCTTTGACAAATCACTTAACAGATACTTTGGGCCAAAATATTTGGAATGGAATAGTATCTTTTATCTAAATATTAACAGAAATGATTTTGGAAGAAAATTTTTACCAAAGACAAGCTAATAATATTCATTCTCTGATATCTGAAATTTCTAAAATTTTGAAATGATTCATTTTAATGATGGTTAAAAAAGTACAGACCTTTGCACCAACATTAATGAATGCATACACAACAAAACTAACTTATCTTTTAAAGCTTTTCAGGAAAACTCGGTTTTTATTTGGCCTATATTGGAGATATGAATGGGATTATCACCTTTATCACAGGTTGCTCCACTGTGCCCTGGAGGACATTGACAGATGTTAGGCTTAATGCATTTCCCATGGTTTTTACAAGCAGGGTGACACACAGCTGTATAAAATAAAACCCATAAATTAGAAATATCAATTACCAAATAAAACTTAGTGTGTAAACAATGAATCACATACCTACCAGTTTGACAATTAGCTCCAGTGTAGCCACGCTTACATTTACATACGTTTGGGGCAACACACTCCATGTTTTTCCCACATGAGTGTCTACAAATTGCTGCAAAAAGCAAAGAAAAGTGGCTGAATTGTTGCTATTTTATATACTGGGTGCCCACAGATTTAGCTAGTTTAAAATTAGAGCTTTTTGGCAGTATCTTCAACAAGTGGTGCTGTACTAACTGGATAACCATATGCAGGAAATTGAAACTTGAGCCACACATCTCGCCATGCATAACACTCAAGTCCAAAAGGATCAAAGACCTCAATATAAAACCAGAAACTTGGCTACTATAGGAAGAAAATATAGGAGGAACTTTCCATGATATAGGAATGGAAAAAGACTTCCTGAGCAATACCCCAGTAGCACAGTACTTAAACAGTCACTCAACCAATGGGATTGCATGAAGCTGAAGAGTTTCTTCACAGACAAACATACAATAAGGAAAGCCAATAGATTACCCACAGAATGAGAGAAAATATTTGCTGATTATCCAACTGACAGAGGCCTAATCTCTAGAATCTACAAAGAACTCAAAAACCTAAAGACTAAAAAGTCAAACACCACCACTCACAAAATGGGGCAAAGAACTGGACAGGCAGTTCACAGAGGAAGAAATACAAATGGAAAACACACTCTTAATTAAATACTCATCATCCCTAATAATCAAGTAAATGCAAATTAAAACAACTATGAGATTCCACCTTACCCCAGTAAGAATAGAAAACATCAAAAAATCAAATGAAAATAAATGCTGGTGAGGATGTGGAGAAATAGGCACCCTCATCCACTGTTGGTGGGAATGTAGGATGGTACATGCACTTTGGAAAGCAATATGGAGACGCCTAAAAAAGATGACTATAGAGTTACCAACAGACACAGTTATTACCTTCCTGGGCATGTCCCCTAAACCTTCAAGTCTCAGTCCAGAGACATTTGCTCAACAATGTTTATAGTGGCTCAATACATAATACCTAAGAGCTGGAATCAATCCAGATGACCATCACTAAATGAACGAATAACCAAGATGTGGTCTATCTACACAATGGAATTTTACACAGCAGTAAGAAAAAGTGACACAATGAAATCTGAAGACAAATGGTTGAACCTGGAACAGATCATTCTCAGTGAACTTACCCAATCACAATAAGATAACCACTACATAGTCTCACTCACCTACAACACCTAACCTGAATCTACCTGAGATGCTAATATACCCAGCAAGCATCCCAAGGACTAGTCAATAAGGTGGGTGGGGAGGGAGGGGCGGGCAAGGGAGGAGGTGGGGACACAAATCTAGACCGAAACAGCAATGGTACCATAAAATTCTACATCCTAAAAGGCAAACCAAATGGTTGACCCTTCATCGGGCCCTTAGAAGGAACACCTGAATCCCAAGGCACTGGAGAGGATATGATGAAAACTGACCTGAATTTTCTACAGCCTCTCTCTCTTGTCTAACTCTTTAATGTTACTTATCTTTTCTTCCTTTTCTTAGTGGGCACTGACCTGTAACTCCTAGTATCAGCAAATGGCTATCATCCATAATGAGATTTTGACCAAAGATACCTACAAAGTTTCCTAATAGAAAGACAGATTTCTGTCAGAGTACTTGATGACCCACTAAAGGTTAGTGGTAAGACCCTACTGCTGAAGACGCCATATGCGGTTGACATGTAACATGAAATGACATTGCTGGAAGCTGGCAGATAGTCAGTCCCCAGACAGTCAGTGCATCTAGTGCCAGAAGATGTTACATTGGAGACTGGGGGGAAAATGACCAATATCTGTCCAAGAAACTCATAGTCTAACCTAGTTAACAGCAAATAACCTGTCATGATGCCCACACAAGTGCAATTGTGGCGCACAGCCATGGTGGGAAACCAACTACTCTTGATTGGGATAACTGATCCATTCAGTGGAATGGGACCCCACATGGAGCTTGGAAACAAGTCAGAACCATTTCCAAACATGAGCCGGCTCTCCATTTTCAAGCTACCACCAATCATGGGCTACAAGAGAGCCTACACCTATTAACTTCTCTCTAAAAAAAATAAGGGCTATCCCATATATATGGTCCTGACTTTACTCTCTGTTGGAGAATCTGCTTCTCTTTTTCAGATAGACACAGATCCTCAGGACAGAACCACCCCATCATACATCAAAAGGGCCCCAGCTGAAACTATGAATAATTGGCAAAACAAGCAAGGGTCCTGTTTTCTTTGTGAACCTTTTTCCAGCACAAGGGTGAAGGAGATCAACACAGAGAACAATCAACTCCTACCAAGTCAGATATCCAGAGACACAGAGGCTCCCAACACCTCATTACTGAAGTAGACCCAAAATAAACCCAATATGGCTCAGGGAAATTTTGCGGAAGGTGGGGTGGAAAGAATGTCAGAGCCACATGTTGGGTCATGATATGCAGAGACATTTCGTCCTACCCATAACTGTGGGCTAACTTCACAATGCATGACCCATATACCTCAACAAGGAGGGGCTGGGGAAGAGGGTAGGACATGGACAAGGCTAACAATGGTACCAACTCGACTGTATACATTGAGTACAAAACTAATTGATAAAAAAAATTTTAAAAAGGGAAAAATAAATAAAATAAAATTAGAGCTCTTAAAAGTAAATATTTTGATAAAAGACTAATCCACAGTTATTATATATACCCACAAATTTTCCTTATACTTATTTTACTAACGGAATGGTGGAGAAAAGTAATTTTTAGAGTAAGAAAGCAGTACTATAGTTGATGATTACCCCATACCAGTACCTCACATAGAAGCAGCAGCTCCCGATAGTCTTTTTTCAGAGGACAGTGAAGTTTCAGTAGCTCTTCAGCTAAGTGCTGATGAGTGACAGTGGTAGATGCTAATAATACTCCATACAGTAATAGGAAGGTACTCCTTATGTTTATCTACTTACATGTTATATTCTGCTGGGCAGTTATTGCTACCCATGGAAACTTAAATACATGAGATGCTTTTGCTTCATTGGTTAACATTAAGGAATTTATGCCTTATAAACATGTAGATGTTGAGACATAATTATTATTCTAACAGAAAGAAAGAATTCCTTTGGGTAATACTGAGAAAGTAGAAATACCATTTCTTTTTTATTTCTCAAACAAATTAAATCATCAACAACAAAAATAAAACAAGAATAAAATCATAACAGCAAAAAAAGAAATTTGCTACATGTTCTAGTCCAAAAAAGTGATATGCATTAAAATGAACCTACCTGTGCAAAGATGTAAAGAATGCCTACAACGTTGAAATGACATAAAATGTGTTTGAATGCCAGAATAGTTGGCAGATTTTAGAAAGTTTTATTTCATGCAAATAAGTAAGGATGCCAGAATTAGTAATTTGAAGTTTTAAATGCTCATACAAATCATAAATAACCAGGGTCTGTATCCACATTTGTGTTTTCTCTTGCTAACTGCCTAATGCCAGGACAGTCAGACCCTCAAAGCTCTGTTTTCTCCTATGTACAATGGAAAAAGTACTCAGGATGTGTGGGTGTTCTATATTATATGATAATGTATACTAAATGTTTCTTAGAAGCAAATATTTAATATGTTTGTAACATATATTATACAGTAGTAATAACATGTAAAATTTCAAAGCAACACAAAAAAGCACTTATTTTTCTATCTAGCTTGATCTAAATGGGATGAATATTAATTAGTAAACAGATAATGATTACTTACTATTTAAACAGAAAACTTCTTGGTACTTAAACTTGATCTTGGAGCTAAGGGATTGCTCAACAATCAAATGCACTTGTTTGCAAAGCCTTCCATGCCAGTTTTGATTCCCCAGTACCCACATAAAAATCAGTACAGAGCCGGGTGTGGTGGCACACACCTTTAATCCCAGCACTTGGGAGGCAGAGGTAGGAGGATCACCGTGAGTCCAAGGCCAGACTGAGAAAACAGAGTGAATTCCAAATCAGCCTGTGCTAGAGTGAGACCCTACCTCAAAAAAAAAAAAAAAAAAAAAATCAGTACAAAAAGTGGTACATACATCTAGTATTTTTTATTTTATTTTTTTGCAGTGGCAAGAGGCCATGGTGTGCATGCTATCTTGCCTGCCTGTAAACACATGTGTAAATATTTTTTAGCTTGAGCTAGCTTTCTTCATATTCCCTAAAGAATTGTAACAGTACCTTTGCAAGTAATACCATCTCCATAATACCCAAAGGGGCAGCGTCCACATTTGAAGTGACCATTTGTGGCTGGAACACAGGAAACACCCAGAAAGCAGGATGACTCAGTGCAATTTGATACTTTGGTTGATTCAAACTTTTCTGGCATAATAGTGGTTGCTTCAGTAGCCAACAACGTAATCTTGTGCTGGGTAGAACTTTGGAAAGACAAGCTAATCTGAGCATTATGTCCTCCTGTTTCTGTCTGGATGATGCTGTGGATAACAGCTTTGCCTTCGCCACTGGCATTCTCTGGCTTGATGCTTAAAGAACTACTATTGTTCCCAGAACTTTGCAGCTCTTCCAGACTGAGGTTTGCATTAAAACCATGACCCACATGCTCATAACTTGGTATCGGATGAGAAATAGCCTCCTTTGTATCCATTTGTGTGGTAACTGATTTCAGTGGCTTGTTGGAGAGGTTGACCATGTTCAAGAACTGCTGGACAATGGTAGCAGGACTATGGGTACCCATTAATACATGCTCTGTTGATTGTGGTTGAAAATTAAAATCTGGAAAACCAAATAGAGAGAAATAGTAATCAGTAACATTTATTAATGTTCTGCTCTATTCAATAACTTAGCAATTAGTTATTCATATTTTCATTGAGGGTCCAAGACATGTAATATTAGGAGTCAAGAAGTAACAAAAAGGCATCATATGGTGTATTTTTGAGGCTCTTTTAATGTATTTGAATCCACAAGGTAACACAGAACATAGGCTACAATAAACACTGAAGAATCAGCATTAGTAAGCGTCTCTCAAGTCTCCTAAAATGAAGCTCTCCTTTCTCACTGTATGGCAAGAACATATATTTCTACAATATAAAACGGATGGTTTAGAATATTAACAGAAAAAAGGGTATTGTTAGAGCATATTTTATAATCCTTAGGCTATCCTTTTGACATAAAAATATCCTAGAATGAGAGAAAAAAAAAACAAAAACAAATGGGAGTTGCTGCTCATCATTAGAGTTTAGCTAATAATGTTGCAGGAGACATTTCTGTCTGACGACTTAGCATCATTCTATGTTTGTCTGGCATTTTTACCATCATCTTTCTTGATGACACTTTTGTCAGGCCTTGTCAAAATCTTTTTGTTATAAATTCACTTAAAAACAATGCTCCAACTGTCACAGGTATATAAAAAACAGATCAGAGTTAAACAACTAAAACACCAAACACCTTGAATAACAAGCATATAATTCACATGCCACTTGGATTGAACTTTACAAATTAGAGCAAAACAAACACTTGAAATATGATCTGTTCAGCAAACCTTCTGAAGCAGAATGAAATGAGTGCCTCAAAATTCACAAGTTGAAGACCCAACTCTAATTGTGGCTGTATTTAAATTTTTTATAGGGTCAGAAGAGTGATAGAACTGTCCTTCTAAGAAGAGGAAGAGTACACACAAAAGAAAAGACCAGCAAAGAGACTGTTGTCCACAAGGCAGGAAGATGGTTCTCCCCAAACAACACCTTGATCTTGAAATTCCAGATTCTAAAATTAGAAAAAAACAAATTTCCATTGATTGACACATATAGCCTCTGGCATTCTGCCATGGGAATGCAAGCTGATAGGTCGACTTTCTCCAGTTTCACTCACATACCAATGAATTCTGTCCCACTGAGGTCTCTCACAGAACTCTGTCTTTGACATAGTTGATTCTAATGTGTCCCTTTCCCTGGCTAGTTAGCAATAATCTTAAGAATAAGAACTGTGCCTTATTCAATTTTTTACATTCATAAACTTTCAAACCTATTAGAAAACTAAGTAATTACAGTCAATAGAGAGTTATTTTGTAGTCACAAGAATTTCCTCTAAAATACACAAATGACTAGAAATCTTCAGAAACCTCTTAGTCACTCATGTGTAAGGAGACTCAGGCCAAGTTACTTTCCTCTTAAATTCTACTTGATATAGGTAAGGGCTGTCTTTGTTTGGAAAAGAGGGACATTATACATAAGTGTAAGTGTAAATACCAGGAACTGGATGCTGAAGGCAAATGTGAGCTGAAGCGGGAAGAAATCCCTTACCATCCTGCCTTGAGTTATTTGCACTTGTTACCTCCAAGGTTAGACAGGCCAATCACAACTTAAAGCATAAGGATCCACTGGGCTTGAGAGATTTCTCAGTGGATAAAGGCACTTGTTTGCAAAGTCTACTGGCCTCATATACCAGCAGATGGACAAAGTGGCACATGCATCTGAAGTTCATCTATAGTAGCAAGAAGCCCTGGTATGCCCAAGTTCTCTTTTCCCCCTCACATTGCAAATAAATAAATAAATATTGTAAAAATAGACTGTATTCATTAAATTGTACTGAAGATATAGTCTTTTGATATGACTGTCTATTACTTGATGTCTCTCAAATTCCTTTTTTTTACCCTTTCCTTGAAAATCTGTTTTCCCTAAGTAATACCACACAAGTTACAATCTTGTCCTCTCTCCTAATATTCATGTGGCTATTCCATAATATTCTCAGTATCTTCTGGTTAAACTGAATGTATTTCCTATTTTATGTTTTTCATTATTGTGTATAGTATTCTTACAAGTGTGTCAAAGCAATAAGAAAAGTAACACCCTGTCCTCTGGGCATGTCTATTAGAAGACACAGGATACTTTGATACTATGTGGTTACTAGTTTTACTCCTTGATTTCACATGCTAATCTATTAGGTCAGAGTACATGGATGTTATATTTCTGTACCCCATTCTTTTGGTTTTATACAGCACAATACAGATAGACTGTCAGCATATACAAGAAGACGACAGTGGAACTGAGTGACCTGAATGAAATGCAACATAAGACGGCAGAAAATGGAAACTTTTACCATGACATATTTTCCCATCACCAGAAAATTCTTTTGGGCAAGAGTCACAATGGTAGGAACCATAGGTATTGAGGCACTCTACCCCTGGAAAGCAAGGCACCAATTCACACTCGTCAACATCTTCCTCACAGTTCTTACCTATAGGAAATAGAGATCAAGAGTTCAAATTATTTAACTTGAAATACATAGTTTACCTAATCAGTTTTGTTATTTGGTATCTTTTCCTATTTGGTTTGGTTGTACTTTGAGACAGGATCTTTCAGTGTAGGCCAGCCTGGTATGGAACTCATGGTTCTCGTGCCTTAGCCTCCTGAGTGCTGTGGATCCAGCAGCAATTCTACTCATTTTTTTTTTTTTAATCTCCTAACACCCAGATATGTGTCATGTATTATAAGGAGAAAAAATTGCTATTTAAAAGTATTACTCATCTGCACTACTACTGGGCATATTGAAGGACTCTATTTCCTACCACAAGATACTTGCATATCCATGTTCATTGCTGCTCTATTCACAATAGTGAGGGAATGGAATCAACATGGATGTTTACCCGCGGATGAGTGGATAATGAAAATGTGATGCACATACACATTGCAGTTTCACTGAGATATAAAGAAAACTGAAGCTAGGAAATATACTGACAAATGGATGGAACTGTAAAAAAATCATACTAAGTGAAGTAACCCAGGCCCAGATAGACAAAAATCCCATGCTGTCACTCAAAAATGGTTCCTAACATTTAAGGTTTGTCTGTATGGAAATAAGGAGTCTAAGAGCAGATACAGGACATGAAACTAGATGGGAGATCACAAGAGAGGAATGCAGTGATAAGAAAGTGGAGACAACAGAAGGAAAGATGCAGTATGAAAGAAGAAAGAAGGGCTGGAGAGATGGCTTAGCAGTTAAGGCACTTGCCAGCAAAGCCAAAGAACCCAGGTTTCATTCCCCAGGACTCATTTAAGCCAGCTGCACAAAGTGGCACATGCATCTGGAGTCCGTTTGCAGTGGCTGGAGGCCCTAGCACTCCCATTCATTCTCCCCCTACCCTCGAATAAATAAAATAAAATAGAAGAAATGAGATTATAGGGGAAAAGGGATAGGGGAAGAAGAGGAGGAGAGAGGAAACAAACAAACAAAAAACAAAATTTCTTCAAAAACACCATAATAAGACCTTATTGTTTGTATGCAAATAAAAATAAATTTAAAAATCAAATGTATAAAATCATTAATTTGATTTAATTTAATATTAATCCTGACCTGATTTTGTCTATAAATAAATAAGAGGTTTCAGAAGCACATTCATATATCTAAGTATGTTGATGAATGACTGGGATCCTAGTGCTCAGGAAGTCACAGCAGGAGGATCATGGCCAGCCTAAGCTACATGACAAAGACCTGACTCCAAAAAGTGCATTAGTATTTAAGATGAAAATGTTTCAATACTACAGAATTTGTCCTTTGCTTAAAACATGTGGTATCTTTTTAAGATTCTTTAATTGTCATCTGGTTCCTTAACAACCCTCAATGTTATGAAAATGTGCAATTTTGCAAGAGAATAAGTAAGCAACTAATAATAAAAATTCTGAAAGTATAGCTATCACATATACTTGTAATATTTTTTCTCAGACTATTTTAAATATGTTTTAAAATCGTTAGGACATACATTTGTTTGAGGAGTCCACATATTCCAAGGAGCGTCTCTTTCAACTTCTTCCCTAGCTCAGTGTGTGAACAACCAAACCTTACCTTGGAGCTCAGGGGGACAATCAAAGAAGTAACTATGTGGACTTCTAATACATTTGCCAAGGCCATAGGGTTTGCCTGGCACTCACTGGCTTCTACTTTACAAGGCCTACCATGGAAGCCCAGCAAGCAGACACATAAGTATGCTCCACTTCCTGGAGGAAATGTCCTGTCAGACACACATGAGCCACCGTTCAAGCAATCACAAGACTTTACCATCACCTACAAAAGAAAAAAAAAAAGTAAATGCTTTGATTTTAAATAAAATTGTCAGCCCATGCTGCAGAAATCTTGACAGATTGTTTATGTACATGCAAGATCTTCAGACAACTCTAAAACTGCGTATTTTCATAAGCTAGTGACTAAATAATTTAATAAAATAATTATAACCGTTTTCAAGAGCACAGCCAAAATATGTATCTAGGGCTCATAATTTTATAAAATTTCCAAATTCATCAATATTATTTCTATATTTTCATACTCTGTATATAATTCAGATTGGCTTTGCCTTCATAATCCTCCTTCCTCAGCATCCCAAGTACTGATTTTACAGTTGTGCACATTTCTACTCAGTGGAAAATGTGCAAATAGAACACTTGGTTAAAAAAAAAAAATTAGTGATGTAAGCCAGGTGTGGTGGTGCACACCTTTAATCCCAGCACTTGGGAGGCAGAGGTAGGAGAATTGCTGTGAGTTAGAGGCCACCCTGAGACTACATAGTTAATTCCAGGACAGCCTGAGCTACAGTGAAACCCTACCTCGAAACCCCCCCCCCAAAAAAAAAATCACTGATGTGGAAGCCAGTGAGTCACCCACATTATCCCTATATCAAGAGAGAAAAGAGTAATTTTAAGTATAAGGATCACATGACAGGACACACTTGTCCTTCATAACACGGCAACTGTGTGAACATGTGTGCAGAGTTTCAAGTAAATGTATAGGGTCGTACCAACAACTGTGGGCTAACTCCACAATCCACGACCCATTTATATCAACAAGGAGGGTCCAGTGGGAGGGGGTAGATCATAGATGAGCCTAAACAATGGTACCAAACTGCCTGTATTTGCTGAAAAGAAAACTAATAAATTAAATTAAAAAAAAAAAAAGAATTTAAGCCTCATGACATCTTAAAAACTATCAGTAAAGGAGTGTATTTGCCAGGTACATGAAAAGTCTTCTCTCTACATTGCTTATTTCTAATTCACCATATAACATCTTTAAGTATGAAGGAAAATGATAGAATTATCTGTCTTATTTTGATTACTGTCCTTCCATGGGAGAAGAAATGAATGAGGTCTTCATCCTTGTCAGACAAGTGCAGAGTAAAATGATGTCAATTATTAATTTACTTCTGGACTCTAGAGGATCTTTAAGGTTTTATGCCTCTATTAGGGATAGTCAAGCAAGGAATATTTAATGACTGTTGCTCTTTGAAATTAAGAATATGTCATATGCTTAGATTTAAAAGAAAGTAAGTTGTATTTTTAGAGGATCCAGTGACATTTATGTAATTGCAACAGTGACCTCAATTGTGACTATAGTTTCAGCCTGGCAGTCATCCTTAAGGTGTAGAGTGAATCTCTGGGGAGTTTGTAACTCTGTTTTCCATGTAAGAAGTCCTGTAGAGGAAATGTCTGCTCCTTCGGGGCCAGAGTCCAGTGAAAAATGGATCTCAGAACCTTCTGGATCCAGGGCCATAAACTGGTATTGGAAGTCCTCCCCATAAAAAGCCTGTAATGGATCTGGTAATGTTTGAAGCAGGGGAGGTTGGTTACCTGTAACACAGAAAACATTTCAGCTTGGATCTGCATAGAAACAGTAATAAACATGAATCTGAGATTTTTCATAGGGATGGGCATTTGAAAAAGACCAAACTCTGCTAAAAGTTCCAATTGCTGCTTCATTTCTGAATAAAATTCACTTCAATTCTAATTAAATGTAAAAGTAACTGGCAGGTACTAGGGGGCACTTTATGGATTACTGATATACTATGAAATAAGTGATGAATTCATGTTCATGGAACTTAAATAGTTAAAAATTTTTTGCCATAAAACTCAACTGAGGTAAAGTTAGAAATAGGAAATGAGTGCAAGAGAGATGGCCTAGCTGTTAAGGTGCTTGCCTGTAAAGCTTAAGGACTCTGGTTCGACTCTCCAGGTCCCACATGAGCCAGATGCAGTCACACAAGCATCCAGTGTCACACATACACACAAGGGGGCACACAAATCTGGAGTTCGACTGTAGCGGCTGGAGGCCCTGACACACCAATTCTCTCCACCTGCCCTCACATTAAAAGGAAAAAAAAAAAAAAAGGCCAGTCTGTTGGGCTTGCCTCAAAAGAAAGAAAGAAACAGAGAGAGAGAGGGAGAGAGGGAGAGAGAGAGAGGGAGAGAGAGAGAGAGAGAAAGAAAGAAGAGAGAAAGAAAAAGAAATAGGAAATGATATGCAACTCAAAATTAAAAAGTGTTTCAGGGATTGAGAGAAGCCTTAGTAGTTTAAAGTACTTGACTGCAAAGCTTAAGGACCCAGGTTCTATTCCCCAGTACCCACATAAACTAGATACACAAGGTGGCACATGGTGTCTGGGGTTCATTTGCAGTGGATAGAGGCCCTGGCACACCCATTCTCTCTCTATCTGCCTCTCTCTCTCTCTCTCTCAAATAAATAAATAAAATATAAGGAAAAAGAAAATAAAAGATTCTGTTTCATCCCTTAACAATTCATTTTTTAATTTCCTTATCAAATATTAAAATAAATTCTTATAACATTATAATTATAGTAATTATACACAATTATGGTTCACATAATGCAGGGATAAGTGCTGAGAAATACATTGTTAAGCAGTTCTGTCACTGTGTCATAATAAAGTAAACATACATATAATATGATGATATTACATCACAAGATGATAAAATCATATGAGTCCACCATCATATATAAAGTTTGTCTATGACCAAAATATTGTACTGTTTATGACTGTACATAAGAACATATTCTCAGGTGGGGGAAATGGCTTGGCAGTAAAATGTACTCACTTACAAAGTCTGCTATTCCCCAGCACCCACATAAAGTCAGGCTCAAAAAGCGTTTGCATGCATCTGTTATTTGTTTGCAATAGCAAGAGTCCCTGACATGCTCTCCCCCCCCACACAAATAAATAAAAATATTTAAATATTTTCATCTGATATTTCCTTATAGCAAAGTAAATTATTCAGCTATCAGAGATGCTAACTTTGGTTTTAAATGCATTGATTTAACTTATGGCTTAAAATTCTTTTAATACTTCTGTGTAAGAAATAATTGGATTAATAAAGAACAACTTACCTGCCAAAAGAGACCAAGTAAATGTTGAGTTTTGGGGTGTACAAATCAAACAAGAACTGGTAGGATTTTTGTGCCCTTTGGTATAGCAGTGTCCATCAATGACACAAAAATTTTCCTAATGGAAATTTTTTAATAAAAATCATTAATAAAGATGAGTCATGGTTAATATATAACACTTGGTCATAGAATGATAGCAGTGTGTTTATCATGTAAATAAAAGCATATTATACTTTTCCCTTGATGACAGAATAATCTTCATACAATCGTAGCATGAATACATGCAGTAAAACTGTGGCATGTAAATTCCTAGGGAACTGATTAATTTGGAATAATAATAAAAATATGTCAACTGGAAAATTATCATATAGCTTATGAATAGTGAGGAAATCTCTATTTTGGTTTTGTTGATGGCTAAATTCACCCTGGAGATGTTTTATCAATAGAGGAATAAAAATGCCTTTTTCCCCATGCATTTTTAAGAAAACAGATTATTTTATCTTCTTTATCCTCTATAGCTTACTGTGCCTGTAAATTCTCCACACTGTAAGGGGGAGTTTTTCTTTGTCTTTCTTTTTTTTAAAGTTTATTTTATTAATTTGTTAGAGACAGAGAGAGTGGAAATGAGGGCACCAGGGCCTCTAGCCACTGCAAACACACCCCAGATGTGTGTGTCACCATGTGCATCTGGCTTATGTGGGACCTGGAGAATCAAACCTGAGTCCTTACGCTTCACAAGTGAGTGCCATAACCACTAAGCCATCTCTCCAGCCCTTTCTTTGTCTTTCTAATACATAGTAGGAAACAAACAGTTACCATGTGCTGTGGTTTGATTCAGGTGTCCCACATAAACTTAGGTATTCTGAATGCTAGGTTTCTCAGCTGATGGCAATTGGAAATTGAAGCTTCCTAGAGGTGGTATGTTGGTGGGGGTGGGCTTATGGGTGTTACAGCTAACTTCCCCTTGCCCGTGTTGGCATAATCTCCTGTTGCTAACTGTCCACCTTATGTTGGCCAGGAGGTGATGTCCAAATCTCTGCTCATGCCATCATTTCCCCTGCCATCGTAGAGCATCCCCTCAAGTCTGTAAGCCAAAATAAACCCTTTTCTCACAAGCTGCTCTTGGTTGGGTGATTTATGCCAGCAATGCGAACCTGACTGCAATACCATGCTAATGGCATAGAGAATGGAAATATCTGTGGTATAATTGTGAAAAGATACATACCTTTATAGTACATAAGTCATCATTTCCAGAGCGATCACAAACTTGACAAGCACCATCATATATGATCATTATTTTGGGATTACTAAATGTATAACCATCATTAGATACCTGTAAGATTTAGTTCTATAGTTAATTTGTTTTAAATATCACCTCATAAATTCGTTGTGAAAATTTATATATATTTACTTTTATGAATATAAGTATTTACTTTGCTTATAAGTATAATATTTTTCCATTCATATATAATAAAAATAAATTTTTAAAAAAGAATATATTTTCCTTCTTACCTTTAACTGCCACTTTGCAAGTGAGTTTTCATTCATTCTATCCATGGTATCAAGATGGCCTTCAGTGGGCAGCTGACAATCCACAGCTCTACTGTTTTGAAAAACTGTCTGTGAATAGACAGGTTCTCCAATCACCCACTTACTGTCATTGTACTGAAGGTATAATGAGAAGGCAATTAACTTCTGTTAAATGTGGAAATATTTTTGTTTGTAAATTACATATAGTTCAAGTGAAAAATTTAATTTATATGCCTAGTATAATGAAACACATAATTGAGAATAGTGAAAATTATGCATCTTATTTTGATTAAAACTGCTTCTAAAAATCATGCATTGCTTAGATGTTCCCATCAAAGAAGTTGTAATTTGGAACTGATAACTATATAGTGAGTTTAGGAGTAAGAGTAAAAACACTGGACTGTGGCTGACACACAGTAGGCCAATTTGCTATGCATAATTTTCTCCTGAAAAAGTTCTCACCTTCAGCTACCTAAAAAGTGCCATATCTGTTTGTCTAGAAGGTTTCCATGGAGTCTTATGTTGTTATGTGTCTCTTGACTGGTCCAGGGAAATTCCAAAGCTGGGAAAAAGCTTCCATTACCAGAGATATTTGTACTTAGTATCAATGAAGATTTGGGACCAGTCTACCTCTACTACATTGAGTTTCAATACAAAATGATGGAGCTATAGTGGTTTTTTTTTTTTTTTTCAGTGTGTAGGAAAAGCAAGTATGGGGCTGTAGAGATGGCTTAGTAGTTAAGGTACTTGCCTGTGAAGCGTATGGACCCATATTCAATTGCCCAGTGCCCATGTAAGCCTGATGCACAGGGTAGCACATGTGTCTGGAGTTTGTTTGCAGTGGCTAGGCCCCTGTTGTGCCTGTTCTCTCTCTCTCCCTCCCTCCCTACCTACCTTTCTCTGTCAACTAAAAAATAACACATATATATGCATGCAAACACACTCGTGTGTGTGTGTATGTGTGTGTAAAGCAAGTATATTGATTAAAGGGGAAAAGAGAAGCTATAAAGACTAGTGGAACGGAAAACAAATAGATGCCCATGTACCAAGACTGCATGATGTTCAACTCCCAACTGCATCTGTTTCTTTCACTCTCTAAGAAGTGTACTATACATATTATTAAGTATTAGTTTTGCTTAAGCTAACTTATTAAATCTGAAGTAAAATTCAAACCAGTGACATATTATAATTAAATCAATCTTTATGTATTATTTTATAATGTTGTAAAAATGGCTTTGTGTTTGAAGAGGAAAATCCAGAATAATTTCTGGGTATTGATAACAGCATAGAGAACTAGAAATACATATTTGACTAATAAAATTTGGTTTCATATTAACAAATTGACGTTTTACTGTTTTTCACACACTCAGCCTGTGTCATGCAGCTAGCTGATGCTTCAGCATGGTGGGCCAGCAGGAAAACTAAAGACAGACAGATGACATCCCTCCAGACTGTGATGAGTGGAAGCTATCTTGTTGAAAACATGATGATGGAAAGTGTGAGAGGCAGTGCACAAGTCTGTATTTACAATAGAGCTACAGTCTTTGAATCACATTTGTTAGCAGGTTCCTCCAGCAAAGGAGGACATGAATGCCTCAGTGTTGTCACAATACCTATACTTCAGTTATGCAGGACATCATGGTATTTTGTTTCCAGTATACAACTAGTGACTGGATTTTGGGGGATGAGTTCTTTCTCTCTAAAGACAGTCCTCCCCCCCAAAAATGAATAAACAAGATTCAACACATTTTCTATTCATCAGTATTTTATGGGTCTATTATGTCCTAACTATATTCTGATAAGAAAAAATCCCAAAAGAAAACACAGAGAGCATTTTATTATTGCTATAACTGCTACTAGGAAAGAAGCTACAGTTTTATCTAAGTGGGTGTCAAAAGTGGGGATATTTCTCTCTGAAGTGGTGAAAATGTTTTCCATAAAAGCACTAAATTCTACTATGATATCATACCATCTATACTGCCAAAGCCAAATATCTATTCCCAATAAATGTTGCATTAGAGGCTCTATGCATAACATCGTGAATGAGTATCCTTGTGCATAATGACATAATGATAAAAGCATGTGCAAACGTCATTTCCTTCTACAATTCCTCCTACCTCTGCCTCCTGAGTGCTGTGATTAAAGGTGCATACCACCATGACTGGTCCTATTTCTTAAGGTCAGATTTATACAACTTCATTATTTTACAGAACTAAAAGGAATGTAAAATTCTTACTTATTGTTTTAATTTTTCATTGTAACTATATAAATATTTTCTAAGTGTGATTTTTGTCCTTAAGGTCAAAATTCTATTTGAGTAAAGACAAGGATGATCATATATAATCCTCAAAATTAAGGTGTAGTTTTGTGAAAGAATATTATGGTAAGGGAAGTACAAAGAGTGAACACCAGTAGATCTCACTCAATGTTCCGTGAATGTTGAGCCAGGCTTATCTTAGATAAAGCCATCTCCATTCATTATGGATTTATGTACCACAAAGTGTAGGTGTTTTCCTATCCCCAGCTTAATATTCTTTTATTTTATCATGACAGAAAAAGCCTAACAACTCAATAAAAACTATGTAAAAATCTCTCTCTCTCCAAAATAAAAAAAAAAATTCAAAAAAGGGCTGGAGAGATGGCTTAGCGGTTAAGGCAATTGCCTGCAAGGCCTAAGGACCCACATTTGAATCTCCAAATCCCACATAAGCCAGAAGCACAAATGTGAGGCATGCACAAGGTTGCACATGCCCACTAAGTGGCACAAGCATCTAAGGCAATTGCCTGCAAGGCCTAAGGACCCACATTTGAATCTCCAAATCCCACATAAGCCAGAAGCACAAATGTGAGGCATGCACAAGGTTGCACATGCCCACTAAGTGGCACAAGCATCTAGAGTTTGATTACAGTGGCTAGAAGTCTGGCATGCCAATTCGGTCTCTCTCCCTATTATTCCCTTTCTCTCTCTCTCTCTCTCTCTCTCTCTCTCTCTCGTTCTCTAAAATAAAATTACAATAAAAATTTTTAAAAATATGTACAATCCTTTAATAAATTTCAAAAGAGGAAAGGCTGTAGTCACCCTCTTCTCACGCTCTGTGGATATAACACCCCGTGGAAGCAGGTTGCTCATGGAAAGACTGAAATAAACGATGTGAATAACTGGTAAGCTTCATTGTTTTAAACCCTGATTGGAAAGTCCATAGTCATCATACCTGCAGTTTAATAACTTCACACTTGCTAGAAAGTGACTCTTTGAAGCCTTGACCAAAAACTCTCACCACGCCACAGTTATGTTTTTGAATATCACAGTATCCAGAATACTCAAGTTCTGTGATTTCAGGAACTCTGTCTTTGGAAACAATTATAACAAACAGCATGTTTTGTGAATACCAAGAAAAAATATTATTAATTATTATGAAGTCCTACTTAAAAACATGTAGAATAATAGTTTAAATTATACCACAAGTGTTACTTATTATAATTAAAGTGATAAACATTTAGAGTAATCTGGTATTAAAATAAGTATTACCAACCATCAGGCTAATATTACTGTTGTTGAAGAGAGTGTTTAAATATATTTAAACTTTTAAAATTTTATCCCTATTAATGAAATAATTAAGAGTGGGTCTTAAGACATTGCCACTTTAATGGAATACATTTTAGTTTTGTCATTTTTGTGCTTGCTAGTTGGATTATAGAAAAATAAGCTGTCATGATCATAATAATGTAGATAGTGCAATATATTCACATTTCAACAATTATTTAAATATTAAAAGACTTAGAAAAACCATATATGCTATTGTTACTATATTGTTGGTTTTTTTTAACCATTTTGCTGCCACACATGTGACCATAATTGAGGGTATACTGTTCAATTTCACGGAAAAATGCCCTTTGCCCTTAGTAATAACTGGCCTATATATATCACTCTTTCTCTAGCTCTGGGCTTGGTAAGAGCTTACATTACCTACATCACCAAGACCTGCTCATCAAGTAAATGGATGTGTGTGCCATATAAAGCAACTCAGTCCATTGTCTAAGTGCTGGCATAATCTAAGTGAACCTGACTTTCCAGGTTTAGGAGACAAAAACCATAAGGCATGTGTATTCAGAACTCTAAAAATCTTTACAAAAAACTATTTAGCTTATTCTTTCATATGTTTAACAAATGCTATTTACAAGTGTCTTTATGTATAGTGTGAACACATCAGATACTATAATCAACAAACAATGCCTCTGCTTCCAAATAACCTGTATTCTATTATGGGAGGACACAAGTTTTCAACAATAAAAAAATACAAAATGCATCAATATGTGTTTTCAAGAATTCAGAAAATTTTACTAAATATATTATGAGAGATATTATGGGGGTTGTGTGAGAAAAATTACTAGAAATAACCTTTGAAAGATTTCATTTTGACAATTGAAATTTGAACAAAGAAGTGAAAGAAGTCAGTTGTGAAGCTGTGCAGGCAGAATGCTCCTGAGGGAGAAGCCAGTTGTGAAGCTGTGGAGGCAGAGTGCTCCCATAGGAGAAATTAGTTGTGAAGCTGTGGAGGCAGAGTGCTCCCATGGGAGAAGTCAGTGGTGAAGCTGTGGAGGCAGAGTGCTCCTGGAGGAGAAGTCAGTGGTGAAGCTGTGGAGGCAGAGTGCTCCCATAGGAGAAGTCAGTGGTGAAGCTGTGGAGGCAGAGTGCTCCCATAGGAGAAGTCAGTTGTGAATCTGTGCAGGCAGAGTGCTCCCATAGGAGAAGTCAGTTGTGAAGCTGTAGACGCAGAGTGCTCCTGGGGGAGAAGTCAGTGGTGAAGCTGTGCAGGCAGAGTGCTCCTGGGGGAGAAGTCAGTGGTGAAGCTGTGGAGGCAGAGTGCTCCCATAGGAGAAGTCAGTTGTGAAGCTGTGGAGGCAGAGTGCTCCTGAGGGAGAAGTCAGTGGTGAAACTGTGGAGGCAGAGTGCTCCTGGGGGAGAAGTCAGTTGTGAAGCTGTGGAGGCAGAGTGCTCCCATGGGAGAAGTGCAGAGGTCCTGAGGTAGGAGTCCGTGTGGACAGAGAGCAAAACAGCCAGCATGGATGAACATTGGAAGCCGAGACTATATGACAGATGAACTGAAAGAGGAGCCTCAGGTGTCTGGTTAAAAGACCAAATCAACGTTTTAAACTCTTCTTTCTCTAACACATGGAAGCAAAAATAGCTTGTAACAAATAGCTGGTTATGCAAAAACAATTGTAATATATAAATGGAGTAGGCAAAACAATATAAGGGTTGTGTTTGAACTATATTAAATGTGGGCTCAGAGGGAAAATTGTTTTCTACAAGGAAAAGCACTGATTGTGTGCAAGACTACGAGGCTGGAGGAGCCTGACATCTTAAAGAAACAGCAAAGAGATCAATGAGGATGGAGAGAGGCCAGAACACTTACCATACATCTCACTGCAGTCATAGGAACCATAGCCCGGGAAGCATGCACAGCCCCAGTCCATACACTGCCCATGACCACTGCATGCATTGGGGCATCGTAGAGCCAAAAGAATGTATTGAATTGACTTAACCTTTTCTTCTGTGTTATGTTTCCCCTCTTGCAAGATACCCTTTTCACATTCATTTTCTAACAGGGCCACTCCTGCTTCAGCCCAGCTCACATCATCTTTGAGCTGAACATCCTTAACACACATATCGATGGCGTGGTCTAGGATCATGCCAAGAAAGGGGAGGCAGAGCCTTCCTATGCTGGAGTTGGCTAGTGTCTGCTGACAGAGAGCCAGGGTACTGAATTCGGTGAGGCCAGAGGGCGTGGGCCACGAGGGGAGAAACTCATAGTGGAAATCCCCAGCATGGTCCTCGGGGAAAAAGTAAGAGAACTCCTCGAAGTTGGTTTGACTGAGGTTCTGCAGCATCAAGAGAAAAGGAAAGTCAGTGGAGCTGCGACGTTTCCATCTGCTTCGCAGACTCCTGGTTTCTTGGCTGCGGCTACCCTGGTCCTGTGTGAGTCTCTCATAGTCCAAGAAGTTCAGTGGAAGTTGTTTTGCACTCCCAGGATGCTGTGGATTTAAGTCCAAATCAGCAAGGTTTACATGGGTCTTTTCTTGCCCTATGAAATTCAAATTATTTTCTTCTCCAGATGTATGCTTGCGTGTCTTTCTGACACGAGTGTCTGAGTTAATGTACTCAGCGGTGATATCTAGCTCTGGTATCAAAGAAGAGAACAGGACATTATTGAAGTCTGTGCAACCGTAAGCCAACTCTGAATGCGAACCACTGTGCAGAGGACTGGAAAGTGGATACTCCCAGGAAGCACCCGCAGAACAGCTGCAATAGGATGGATTTCCAGGGAACAGCTGAGAAACTGGCATGGTATCAAACATGCTCTTTCCTGGGGAAATCCTTCCAGTTGGAAAGTACAAAAGGAAAATTATTTGAACAAGAAATTATTTCCTCAAAATGTATTTTCTAAGCAGAGTACTGAGCTTCTTAAAGGTGTCATACAAATAAAATCACAAATTTTTTCTCACCTCCATTCATTAATAAAAGCAATATGATTATTGAAATTTTGATCAATTTTGATGCCATTTTTATCATGGAAATCATTTTCTGTATTTTCATCAAAGGTCCCACAAAGTCCCAGTGTGTTTCTGAAATCTATACTGGGGGCTCTGACGGTTAGACTCATGCCCCACTGGCTCAGGTCAGCGCGAATAAATGCTCCCGAAGAAAACAAGATCTGAAATCAAAAGTAATCAACACAGATTAGAAGTAGTATTCAATATTGATTTGAAAAGTATTATTTAAGATATATATATATATATATATATATATATATATATATATATATATATATATATATAGTAATTTAGTTATTTTCCCTCATATGCAGTACATACAGAGGATGAAAGTATTGCATGGCAACTTTCTTTGCAATATAATATTTCTTAGAATGGGCATGCCAAGACCTATTGCCACTGAAAATAAATTTCAGTCACATGTGCCACCTGGCGCATCTGGCTTTATGTGGAACTAGGGAATCAAAGCCCATACTGGCAGGTTTTGGAAGCAAATAGCTTTAACTGCTTAAGCCATGTCCCCAGTCTTATAATATAAATTTCAATGTAATACATTTTGCTAATTTGAAATGTGATCTTATTGACTTTTATTGATATATATTCTTCTTTATTATTAGTTATGTATATAGTGTGCACATAGCCATGATACCACCGTTAGCCTTTTCCCTGTCATTCCCCCATAAGGATTGTGGGTGTTGCATTGTGGGGTTAAGATATAGTCTTTGCAGCTTTTTTCTTTAAATAATTTAAGCTGAAGTGTGATGTTATATAATTAATAGTTCTCAGTAGTAAAGATAACATTTACCAAGCTATGTTTCTGTTAAGAGCTATTTGCTGTATGGAAAGTCATTAATTTACACTGGTAAAAGTAATTTAAGAGGACCGCATGTTCCTGGGTCCTGGCAATCAATCAACATTCTCTTGCTGCCAGTTAAAAAATAGAAGCAAAGCCAAAATTTGGCTAGAGGCTGCATGGGGAGTTGGTTCTTAGAGCAAGCAGAGTTTGTTAGGTGACCCTAATAGTCTAATATCTAACTATGAGCCACCACTTCTGGCCTCAGGAATACCCCAAAGGACAGCCGCTTGGAGAATGAATATATACATATATGCATATATATGTGTGTGTGTTTTTGTGTGTGTATGTGTATATATACATACACACACACACACACACACACACACACACACACACACACACACACATATATGGAGAGAGAGAGAAATGATCGTGGCTCATAGTATTATAGATATACAACCTGTGTTTACTCCTTTCATTCTTGTTCTCTTGTTATATATATTGCATTGTGTAATGTAGTTTAAAATTATTCATTCTAAAGTCACAGTTAACCTAAATACTACTTTATGTAACAGAATAATATTGAAAAATTATAGTTCTTAAGTTAATTGGTAAGAGTAGGAATTCATCCAAAATGAGAAAAATGAACATTTTCTATATGAAAGAAAGATACTTACTGTGACTTTTCTTCCTAAGTAGGACTCAGTTATCTTGACACTCCTAGAAGTATCTAGGCTCTTTACAAATAAATATGGCTGTGATCCATGTAACTGTCCACTGCACATGTCAAAAGTAACAACATTTCCTTGTTCTTTGGCAACAAATCCACAGTTACAGGACACAGGATAGTGAAGGCTTCCACAGTCCCACTGACGTACATGTACTTCAAAGTCACGAGACATACTCTTATAAAGCACAAATGTTCCAGTCTTGAAATTATCATATACCCTATCATTAACAAAAGTCAATAGCATTGGCTCAGAGTAAAATTATAACAATAGTATAACCAAAATAGATATTCAATATATTCATAAGCATTTGATATACTTTGATGTGAGAATGATAAACCTAAGTTTTTCTCAATTGCTTTATGTATCTGAGGATTTGTGTATTCACTGTGTGACACAATGTAGCAGTTAAAACCTCCCTCTGCCTCTCCACAGCTGTCTACTAACCATTGTCCACCCCAAGAGGTTGTGCTGGAGATAGGCGGGCTAACCTGGTGTCCATGCACCCAGCTGTCTTCCTCACTAGAAAATGTTTCATCCAATGTGACTCTTGCTTAGTGGCTTTTATAGACACACTATTTAAATAAAAATCATAATTTCTACTTCCAGACCTGTCATTCCACCACTGATTTAATTTTATTCCTGTTATGTGTTTGTTTCAAGCACAGTGTATTTTAAATTATCAATTATGCTTATATCTCCCTACACCTACCTAAAGGACAGCTCCAAGAGGGCAGAAAGAGTATTGTCTATTTTATTCACTACCTTACCCAAGCACATAGAACCTGCCTTATCACCTAGCTCTTGCACAATCTCATTGAATTAAGTCAGATTAAGTATGTTGCTACTCTGCTTTCTTGAGGGTTTCTTCATGGTTTCTAAGTCTCTAAATATGGCTATAAAGGATTTTTGCATACGGGATCGGTTCTGACAACTTCTCACAACTTCTCTGACAACTTGTTGACATTGGTGGTGTCATTTATGTTAAAGGGTTCTACTTCTATTCACTAGTGTGGAAAATTTGACTGACAATAAACACAGTATAATTTAAACATTCATGAAGGAAGTTTGAACTAAATGAGGAGTTATCTATTTCCTTGAAGATATCTTGCTATCACGCCTCCTCTAGAACAGCTTCAATAAATTTAAATCTTTCTGTGTAGTAATAAAAAGCAGTATTATTTTGATGACTTCTTCACTTTGACAACTTTGCTTAATTCCAGAACTACTACATAGGTTTTCATGACAGGATAGTTTTTCTGGTAAGCATTTTTATCCTGGATTGATGGTACTTAGTTTCTAAGAGAAATCCAATGTGTTAGTTTAATCATTTTGGCTAAACATCAAAGACTATTTCATTATTATATAAATATGTAACACAGTAAATATCTTCAATGCAAATAATTGAATCATTACTAAAAAATAAATAGATGGCCACGCAAAAATGGTAGTCTGGATTTGTAATAATATTAATTTCTACAAATTCAGGCTCACAACCATATTTTTTAAACAAAGGACTACTATATTTAAAACAAAAAAATATTCTATACAGATAAAAGCAAAGAAACAAACAGGCATGTATCAGTCACCAGAAATTAAAAAAAAAAAGATAAACCAATATGATGTTTAAAATAAACCAACAACAAAACCAAAACAAACAAAAGCCAATGTAAGAAAAACATCTCAGGAAATTACCTGCCATCAAAGGTGATTATATGAGGGTCAGTAAATGAGTAGCAGTAAGCAGATGGGACGTCCTTGACTGTGATCTTAAAAAATAAAGATATTTTTTGATTAAGATGACCCATGAAGGTTGGTGACATATGGGCAATGGTCTAGTAATTGCAATGAAATTTTAATCAATTCTTATTTTTACCATAGTGACTGAAAACTGAATCATTAAAAAATACAAAATAATTAAGCAAATATTTTTAAATGAGAATTTACAAGAAATGTTTGTACATATGTTACCTTTGTGAAGTTAAAGCAACAAACACCTCAGTCTCTTCCACAACTCTCTCTTTCCCTTTCTCCAGCCCAAGAGGCTGCACTTGTGAGTGTGTGTGTGCATGTGTATGTGTGTGTGTGTGTGTGTGTGTGTGTGTGTGTGTGTGTGTGTATTTGTCAACCTGGATGCTTCCTGGAGTATAGCTGTCCCACAGGAAATCCTCATGTACTATCGGTTCCACAACGACATCCGTAACTCTCTCTCCATCTAGAGACAAGTCCGTGACAGCAGTATAGTTCACTGAAGCATGACCGCACGTCCCGTTGGTGCAGGAAGATGTCTTGTGAAGATCCACATGGCAGGAAGTCAATGCCAAATTTAGGCCTAGGTGCTCTTTACCTATTTTTATGGGGAAAAAAGTGTTGAAAAATTTCCCCAAAGGTATATACTAACCAAAGCATATAGCTTAACATGAAAAATTAAATTGAAAGGTAATTCTTAAATTAAATGATATTTGTTGACATTAAAATAAAGATTTTGAATCTAATTGATCATAAATAGATCATAAATTTGAATATATACACATTGATATTTTCAATAAAGTTATAAATCCCTATGCAACCTGTATAAAATTCAAAAGCAATGCATAGCAAAAGTTAAGACAAAGTGATAGATATTTTAGTGTGGTTTCAACAACACATACTGCATACATGAAATGTTTCCCTAAACCTCAAAGAATATTTTCTTTTTAAAAAAGTATTTTATTCACTTATTTGGGAGACACAGAGAAGACAGAGAGAAAGAATGACTGATTATGGGCACAGGAGAACCTCCTGACACTGCAAAGGAGCTCCAGATGTATGTGCAGCTTTGTTCATCTGGCTTTACATGGCACCTTTAGCCACTGATCCATCTCTCAACCCCGAAGATTATTTTCTTATAACAACTATTAAGCATTCAATATTCTGAAAATCTCTTCAGCAAGATGAGAAAAAGTCATTAAATAAAAGCTGTTCCTATGGCTGAAAAAAATCATAGTACTAAGGAACATAATCTGAATTTTTTCTTGTAAGTGGGTGGTGGATTTAATTATTTATGCAGTATCTGTCACCTTGATAAAACAGAAAAATCAAAACAAATGAAAGTAACCCCATAAAGGTGATCAGTGATAATAAACAATTCTTTCACCTCCTAAATGTCCCATAATATACAGCATCTCAAAATGCTCCCTTGCCTACAGAATAGAGTAAGCAGAAGAATTTGGAAAGGAAGAGGGAATGAGGAAGAGACTCTGGAGATATGTATAGCTAAAGTGTATGATTTCTGTTCTTCCCATAACAAATAGAGCATTCCCCCCAAAAGAACTGACCATAGGAAGCATATTTTCATATCAGTGATCCGAAAGTCCTTATGAAAATCAAAGAAAAAATATGCTAAGATGTTCTATATTCTTTTCTTCCACACATATTTTTCAAGAAAGAAATTATAATAGTACAAGAACACTGTACTGGGCTCAGAAATCTTGAAAAAGGTTTTTCTATATGCAGTTGTTGTAGAAATGCATACATTTCTTGCATACATAAAAGTAATGGAAGCAGGTTGGAGAGATGGCTTAACAGTTAAGGTGCTTGCCTGTGATACCTAAGGACCCCAGTTAGATTCCTCAGTAAATACGTAAGCCAAAAGCACAAGGCTCAGCATGCACCTGGTGTTCATTTGCAATGGCTGAAGACCCTGGCACACCCATTCGTTCTCTCTATACCTGCCTCTCTCTATATCAAATAAAGAAAAAGTAATGGAAGCATTGAGATTCTTTCATCAGTTCCCTAAGGTGAATCTGGAATATTTCTGGATTAGATAGTACCCATGACGTCCTTTCTCTAGTTAATGATATGAGGGAGAAGGTCATTCAGTCAAGATTGTGGAAAGTAGCAATGTCTGTAGGAATAATGAGACAATTTTTTTTTCCTCTCTGGGGAGATTTATCAGACATACACATAAAGGAGATGAGGTGGGGGGGCAGTCAGAATAAAAGGGAGATATTTTCCTCTTAAAAACAAAAATACCTATTTTTTAACAAAGCATCGGTTACACAAACTTTTAAAATATAGGGGAGCTCTGGAGATGGCTCACCAGTTAAAGGAACTTTCTTCCAATGCCTGCAGGCCAGGGTTCAATTCCTTATAATCACACTAAGCCAGATGCACAAAGTGACTCATGTTCCTGGAGTTTGTCTGCAGCAGCATACCCATTCTCTTTCTCTCACATAAATAAATAAATCAGAATATTTAAAAATAAATTATAAGGACATATTTAGACTATTTTTATATTAGTATATCAATAGTTCCCCTGAGTAAAACAATTGAGGACATGCAAATATATTTTAAAGTTTGTTTGTAACCAAAGAAAGTCTTAGCTTAACACAATTTCAGACAATATCACTAACAGGATCTTTGTATACTTTCAAAGAACAATGCTAGTATTTACAGAGTAGCTTTTCAGAGGTCACCTGAAGTGGAACTGTGTTAAAGGTTCTGAGAGGGCAATGCAGGATACACTGTTGTTCATGGTGCTCCTCAACGTGGATGCATAACTCCGTATTATCTAAGCCTGTGTAACCATCAGGTGCTTAAGCACTGCGTCTTTGATGCGATTTTCTGTTTTCTGAGTCAACTTTTTTTTGCATACCTCACTCCCATGAGGCTATATCTAACTTGCTTTGTTGTTATTATTGTTGTTGTTCCAAGAAGTTTCTCATTTTAGCCCAGGCTGACTTGGAACTCACTTTGTAGCCCCAAGCTGGCTTTAAACTCAGGGCCATCCACATACCTCAGCCTCCTGAGTGCTGGCACTAATGATGACTTATATCTGGAATTCTTATCTTTCTGTCTCTCTTTGATGTGTGGCATGGGCATCAAGTCCTAGATGCTCTGTGTTTGGCATACTGACTAAACTGTACTATTCAATGGTGATATGTAAATAGAATTATATATACTTGTATAGGTTCTATTTTAATCAGAAAAAAAAAAACATCTCTTGAACAGATCTTTGAACAGATACTTAACTGGAAAAAAAAAAAAAAAAAACCTCAATCAGCCCAATCACTTCTATATATAGTTTGTCCTATCTTGCTTTGTGGATATATTTCCATTACACATGAACTTGGTGGTGAGGTGTAGATGACAATCTGCCAGGACATCTATAAAATTAGTGATTTAAATGGAATAGTTTTAGGACAAAAGATCCCTCACACATGCTTACAGAAATGAGAGAAGTGTGAAAATGCATTATGAGACCCATATTCATAACCTTGAGATCTAAGCATCACATAACATCTCTCTCAGTGATGATGATTTGGAAAATCTGGAAAAGCTGTTTGTCCCCCAATCTCTGAAAACAAGGCAAAGAGAAGAATCAATAGAAGGAAGAGAGGAAAAAGACGAGAAGTTAGAGAAGAAAGGGAAGGAGAGGAAGGAGAAACATGACAAACAATTAAGAAAAGATCTTCATCATTATGCCTTGAGCTCAGGAAGAATAAATATGACTCGCATTGGCAATCATCAGTGTGATATTGCCTCCTTAATATGATTGAGCTACAATTTAATGTAAACATACAACATACTTTGTTATATGAGACCACCCCAGGGACTTTTTATTAAGGAGAACAAGCATCAATTGCCTGAAATGTAACCAAATGAAATGAATTGAGTGCATTACCTTGATCAATGGTTTTTAGTTTTAATACAATTTTGCATTCTTGCCCAGGCTCACTGTATTCAGGACAAATGATAGGCACTGTGCTCTCTATCCTCAGCTGATATTCCTTTCCATCTTCCCATATTGTGCTCATCTCAGGTTGCAACTGGCAGGAGAAAAGATATACAGCACTTATGTTAAAATCAAGTGTATTTGTAAGCTATAAATCTTGAAAACACATTTTCTCAATAGCCCATCTTCTGCTAAATGAGCTGGTCATTGGAAACGTTTTAGCCAAACAGGTCCAATTAAGACCAAACTAACAAAAATATCAGGCATATGCAGTGGCTGGTATCCATGGAGCTGCTAAGCCACCATGAGCTATTGCCATCTGAAGTGTCTCAGCCTTAGCTTATGTCTGAGTTTCTGCTTCTCACAGATGGACTGCTATACCATAGACCCATTCCAGATCACAGGCAGTCTTTCAAGGAAGGAGGGTTTATTTTTCTTTTATTATACAGCCTCAAGTCTTAGCTATCACTCAATATAATGCTTCTTAGTACTATTTTCTCTGTTCATCTGATAAGAAACAGGTCCTGAGGGGACTGGAGAGATGGCTTAGCCTTTAAGGTGCTTGCTTGTCAAGCCAAAGGACCTAGGTTTGATACCCCAAGAACCATGTAATTCAGATGCACAAGGTGGCCTATGTTTGCAGTGGCTGGAAGCTCTGGTGCTCCCATTCATTCTCTATCTTCCTCTCTCTTTTTCTCTCTCTCTCATAAATAAAAAGAAAAAAAATGCCTTAAAAGTTAAAAAAAAAAAAAAGAAAGAAAGAAAACAAATAGCCCCAGAAGGCTGACCACTTGCCCTTGACATTGTCAACTGAATACTTACCAATGTAGATCAAAAAAGTATCCCCCCTCCCACCCAGTCTGAGTTCCTTGTGTGGGTGGTCACAGCAGTCTGGAGTGAGTAGGCCAGACCCTTGTTTCCAGGCCCCTCCCACCTCCCCAGTCTGGTTTCCCTATGCTGGTCTGGGTGCTGGAGGGCAAAGCACAAAGTAGGCCAGATCCCTTGTTCCCTTGCTCATCCCAGTCCCTTGGTCCTGGTATGTCCCATTGTACCTTGCTCGAGGAGCCTGGTCCCTGTGTGAGCTGTGAAATCAGGCCTTTGGCTCTGGTATCCTGACTGGCCACTGGGTACCAACATCCCTGTTCACCTGAATTAGAGGACAAACAGGCCAAAGGAAAAATATTGCTTCCTCCTCAATAAAATAAAGAATCTTCCTAAGATGGGTAGACAACAATGCAAAATAGCCAACAAAAGTCAGAACACAGAGAGCTCCACCAAGGATGCCTAGTCCTACAATGGAAGCCTCCAAGTAAATCATACAAAAATCAACAGAAATTCATTATCATAATAAAAACACAATAACCAATGAGACTCTGATCAAAAAATTTGCTGAACTAGAAGCAAGCTAGCAAAGAACCAACAATTGTATCAATGAAGTTGAACAAAATTGTCTCCTAGAGCATTCAGCTTTTGACAGTAGGGTTAACTTGATTGAAGAAAATGTTAGAACCCTCCAAAGAGATATGAATAAATTGAAGGTAAGTCAAGAAATGGAAGATCTCAACCACTGGTTGATTAAGTTTAATGAAGACTTGATCAAATGCAAGAATGAACTCCAGGAAGTATCAAGAAAATCAGAACTTGAATTGAAATTGTATTTGAAGACGGGGTTGGATACCATGCAAAATAACACAACAGAAAACAAAAATCAAATAAAAATTATAAAAACTTCTCTAGAACCCCTCACCAACAGAGTTACTCATATGGAAGATAGAATCTCTGACCTGAAATATAAGACAGAAGAAATTTATCAGGAGGACAAAAACTTTGCTAAGTTTAAAAAACTCAAGTGAACAGAATATAAGGGAACTATGGGACACCCTAAATGACCAAACATCCAGATGACAGGTATATCAGAAGAGGAAATCCAGGCCAGAGGCATAGAGAACATATACAACAAAATTATTGAAGAAAATTTTCCAAATTTCTCAAAAGAGAGTCCCATACAGATACAAGAAGTCCACAGAATACCAGACAGGACCAAAGAAGAAACTCTCCTAGACACATCACAGTTAAAACTCTTAGCAACAAAAACAAAAAGAGAGTGTTAAAAGAAGCAAGAGAAAAGCAATTCACAACATACAAAGTCAATCCCATTAGAATAACAACAGATTTCTCAGTAGAAAGCCTGGAACCCAGAAGGGCCTGGAATAGAACACTTCAAAGTCTGAAAAACTATGCCCTTCTAACCCAAGCTACTCTACCCAGCAAAAGTATCCCTCATAAAAGATGGTGAAAGAAAAACTTTCCATGAAAAAAGTCAGTTCTATTATTATATGAACACAAAGCCAATCCTACAGAGAATACTTGAGGAACTACTCCACACAGAACAGTCAAACAACCAATCTCAGGAGCCAATAAGATCACAATAACCAAAATAGATTAGGCTCAAAATAGTACATAGCACAAGAAAGCACCTAACCTATAAATGCCTTCATTACAAAGACAGATCTCAAGTCAATAACCTGACTGTCCACATAAGGCGCTGGAAAAACAAGAAGAATCCAACTAAAAGACCTCCAGACACAAAGAAATAATCAAGATTAGAGCACAAATTAAAGAATTGGAAACTAAGAAAAAAATTTTAGAAATTGATGAAATGAAGAGCTGGTTCTTGGAAAAAATAAACAAGATTGACAAACCACTGGCCAAATTGAACAAGCAAAAAAAAAAAAAAAAGGAAGTCCCAAATTAACAAAATCAGAAATGAAAAAGGAGTGATCAAAACAGACATCAGTGAAACTGAAAGAATCATCAAGGCATACTTCCAAAACTTCAACTCCACAAAATTAAATAATCTGGAACAAATTGATAAATTCCTAGACATATACCACTTACCCAAACTAAACTCAGAGCAGATCAATCTCTTAAACAAACTTATATCATACATGGAGATTAAAAAAGTAATCCAAACCTCCCAAAAAAGAAAAGTCTAGGACCGGGTAGCTTCTCAACTGAATTCTATCAAACCTACATTGAAGAACTGAAACCAGGCTACAGAGATGGCTTAGCAGTTAATGCACTTGCCTGCAAAGCCAAAGTACCTTGGTTCAATTCCCCAAGACTCACATAAGCCAGATGCACAAGGTGGTGCGTGATCTGGAGTTTGTTTGCAGTGGCTGGAAGCCCTGGTGCACCCATTCTCTCTCTCTCTCTCTCTTTCTCTCTCTCTCTCTCTTTTTCTCTTCCTCTTTCCCTCTCTCAAATAACTAAATAAAATAAAATATTTTTAAAAGAACTGAAACCATTTTTTTCTCAAGCTTTTCTGCATAATCGGAGACCAGAGAATCCTCCCCAACTCCTTTTATGAAGCTAACATAACCCTAATACCAAAAGCAGACAGACATGCAACAAGGAAAGAAAACTAAAGGCCCATATCCCTAATAAAAATAGGTGCAAAGATCCTGAACAAAATATTTACACACCTAATTCAACAACACATCAAAAGCATTATCCACCTTGATCAAGTAGGCTTCATCCCATGGATGGTTTAACATAAGGAAATTGGTCAATGTAATATACCACATAAATAAACTGAACCATAAGAGCCACATGATCATCTCAATTGATGCAGAGACGGCCTTTGACAAAAAAAAAAAAAAAAAAAAATTCATGATCAAACCACTGGAAAGAAAGGGCATGGAGGGTTTCCATATCTACATAGTAAAGGTTATATATAAAGCTCCTAAGACCCAATTAATACTAATGGGGGAAAACTCAAGGAGTTGCCACTGAGATCAGGAACAAGCCAGGAGTGCCCACTCACACCACTGCTCTTCAACATAGTACCAGAAGTACTATCACAAACAATAAGACAGGAGAAAGAAGTAAAACGATTTCAAATTGGAAAGAAAGAAGTCAAGTTAGCACTATTTGCAGATGACATCATCCTATATATAAGTGACCTGAATGTCTTCATGTCATAACTTCTAAAGGAAATAAATTCCTTCATCAAAGGGGCAAGATAAAAAATCAATGCACAAAAATCAGTAGGTTTTCTATATGCAGAGGTCTAATAATCTACAGAGAAAGAAATCAGTGAGGCTACCCCACTTATAATAGCAACAACAACAAAAAGATAAATACCTTGGAGTAACACTAACCATGGATGTGAAAGACCTATATAGTGAAAAAGAAAAGAAAGAAATATAGGAGGACTTGAGAAGATGGAAAGATCTCCCATGCTCCTGAAAAGGTAGAATTCATATTGTGAACATGGCAATACTACCAAAATCAATATACAGATTTAATGCAATACCAATAAAATACCAGCATAATTCTTCACAGAGTTGACAAAATGATCTCAAAATTCATATGGAATGGCAGTAAGCTGGATATCCAAGTAAGTAAGTAAGTTGGATATCCAAACATATTCTCAGAAAAAAAAAACAAAAAACACTGGTGGTATCACCATATCACCATACCTGATCTAAAGCTATATTACAAATCCATAAGGACAAAACCAGCATGGTAATGGAATGAAAGCAGAAGCTAGACCAATGGAACAGAATTGAAGACCCATACCTTAGTTCAAGTAACTATAGCTGCTTGATCTTTAACAAAGATGCCAATAATGTAGACTGAAGAAAAGACAGCATCTTCAAAGAATGGTGTTGGACAAATTGGATGACAATATGTAGAAAAATGAAAATAGGCCCACTCATTACACACACAAAAATCAAGCCCAAATGGATTAAATACTTAAATAAAGGTCTGAAATTCTTCAACTACTAGAAGAAAAAAATAGGAGGCACTCTCCATGACATAGGACTGGGAGAAGACTTCCTGAACAAAACTCCAGGAAATTAAACAAGCACTCAACCAGTGAGAACTCATGAAGCTAAAAAGCTTTTGCACAGACAAACATATCATAAGCAGAGCCAGCAGATTACCCACTGAATGGGAGAAAATCTTTGCCAGCCATACCACTGATAGAACCCTAATATCTAGAATCTACAAAGAACTCAAGAACTAAACATTACAAAATGAACCCACTTCAAAAGTGGGCAGAGAACTAAATAGGGAGTTCTCAGAGTTCTCACAAATGGCTGACATACACTTAAGAAAATGTTCAACATCCCTAACCATTAGGGAAGTGAAAATTAAAGCAACTATGAGATTCCACCTTACACCAGTCAGGATAGCAAACATTAAAAAATCAAATGAGGGCTGGAGAGATGGCTTAGCGGTTAAGCGCTTGCCTGTGAAGCCTAAGGACCCCAGTTCGAGGCTCGGTTCCCCAGGTCCCACGTTAGCCAGATGCACAAGGGGGCGCACGCGTCTGGAGTTCGTTTGCAGAGGCTGGAAGCCCTGGCGCGCCCATTCTCTCTCTCTCTCTCTATCTGCCTCTTTCTCTGTCTGTCACTTTCAAATGAATAAAAATAAAACAAAAACAAACAAACAAAAAAAAATCAAATGAAAACAAATGTTGGTGAGGCTGTGGAGAAACAGGAACATTTATTCACTGTTGGTAGGAATGTAAGCTGGTACAACCACTATGGAAACCAATATGGAGACTCCTGACAAGGATGAATATAGAGTTACCAACAAACCCAGTTATTCCCTTACTGGGCATTTACCCTAAAATCTCCACATCTCAATTCAGAGATATTTGCTCAACCATGTTTATAGCTGCTCAAATCATAGTAGCTAAAAACCAGGATCAACCCAGGTGCCCATCATTGGATGAATGGATAACCAAGATGTGGTATATCTACATGATGGAATTATACTCAGGAGTAAGAAAAAAATGACACATTGGAATTTGTAGAAAAATGGTCGAATTTGGTAAAGATCATTCTAAGTGAATTTTCACAATCACAGAAAGACAAGTGTTTCATGATCTCACTCATCTGCAGTTCCTAACTTGGATTAGCCCTAGTTGCTGATGTATCTGAATAGCATCTTGAGGCTTGGACAATAGGGAGGGTGGGGTTGGGGGAAGGGTATGGGTGGGGGGGATACTAAACTGAACCCAATTGAACTGGTACAATATAATCCTATATCCTGGAAGTCAGACTAAAAGGTGGAACCCTCAAGAGGACCTTAGAGGAAGTGCCTGAATCAAAGGGACCTGGAGAGGGTGAGATGAAACCTAACCTCAAATTTCTCCTGTTTCTCTTTCTTCTCTGCCTCTTTCTTTTTGGTGCTTTTCAATTGGTGCTAACCTGTAATTCCCTTTACCAGGATGTCGTCTACATCCACAAGGAGTTGTTGATCAGGCAGACCTACTAGATCTCCCAAAACAAACAAGTGAAACTTCTGTCAGATCACTTGATTACCCACCAGAGGTTAATGGTAAGACCCTACTGCTGAGGAACAGACCATGAAGAGACCTGGTTGGAATCAGGAGGAGAGTCAGTTCCCAGACAATTAGTCCATCTAGTGCTGGAAGGCACTACATGGGCTACCAGAGGAAAGTGGCCAACATCTGTCCAAGCAACTCAAAGTCTAAGTGACTCAGAAGCAAACTTGATGCTCACACAAGTGCAATAGTGGCACACAAGTATGGTGGGTAACCACCTGCTCTTACATATCTGTTCAGTGGAAAGGAAACCATATCTGGAACTGGGAAACAAGTCAGAATCATATCCACATAATGATTCTACTTTCCAGTGTCAAACTCTCACTAAACCTTAGACTATAAGAGGGTCTACACCCTTTTAATTCTCTCTAAATTAGTAATGGTTTACCCCTTTAACTGTTACTGACTTCATTTCCTGTTGGACAATCTGCTTTTCTTTTTCAGAAGAGAGTTGGACCTGAGGAGATAAATGACCAATACACTCCACCACAGCCCCAGCTAAAACCAAAGAGGAATTGGGAAAATGAGCAAGAGTGCTGCTTTCTTGGTGAATCTGATATCAGCACACAGGTGATGGAGGTAGAAACTGAGGACACCCAACACCTACCAAGCCAGAGATCCAGATGTTCCTAAGTGCCCATCACTTTAGTAGACTTAAAATGCTCCCAGCATGCCTCAGGGAATTTTATGGAACAGGGGGCCAAAAGATTGTTAGTGCCACAAGTTGGGACATTTTGCACAGACACATTGCCTCTCCCCATCCCATAATGCATGACCCTCAATCCTCATGGAGTTGACCTGCATCCCCAATGAGGAAGGCTTCTTCAGAAAAGAAAGGAGGGAAAGGATGGTACCAACATGTATTGTTTATATACAAAATATGTCCATATCTAATAAAAAAAAGTAGGCCCCTACATTACCAAGGTTGGAGTTCTGCCCTGCTCCTACAAGTATGCTCTTCTAACAATGTAGTCTACTTTACTGTGTACATGTGGATCTAAAAAGTCTATCTTGATCTTGACTCCATTTCTCAAAACTTACCAATTTCCCATTGTGTCTTTAGGCTATGGATGAATCCAAGTTGAACTCCAATTCTGTGCATGAGACCTCCCAGTGGCTCAGCCCTTGCTTGTTTCTACCTCGTGATACTGCCTCATGCCTCCTACCACTTATGATTCCCTGTCACCTTGCTCACCTACTAAAATACTCATCAGTCCTTGGGCCCACTGCTGCCAGCATTGATGGAGTATATTGTATTGTCTACTTATCTCAGTCATGGCAATCCATTAAACTCTGGGTCAGTTCTACTCTAGGCACAGGCATTAACCACTGGACTGGCACCAGTCTTCAAAAATACACAATTACCAAATAGTGATATATTAGCTTTTAGTTATACAGTAGAATAAATTATGGGAAGGAGCCTTTTTATATTGTAATTTGTGCTATTTCATTAAAACATACACACATACACACAGTAGCTGACATGATGGTTTGACTTAGGAATTTTAAAAAGTTTTATGATGTGAAAAATGTTTCAGACTCAGTAGAAGTCATACCTAAAATTCTTACATTTTGTAAAGTCACAATATTCCATTCCATCCTTTCTCCTGATGCTGGGAAATGGCAGTAACCTACAGCTGCCAGACAGCTGCTGGATCACAAGGGGCAATCCTCCAATGTTCTATAGTGACTGGGTGGCTGAGCTATGATGATAGGTGGCTTAGTTGCATTAAATGCATTGTTGATTGAAAATGTTTTAATTCTGATGAGTTTACTGGGAGTCAACACTACCATAAGCTAAGGAGCACCAATTAGTACATCCTACTGTAGTTCATTAACACCTTCCCTGGAGCTTTGTCATGTGTTAGAATTATCCGGCTTAGTCTTCAAAGAAAGAAGTTATTTGGTCTGATATTTGTGATGGAGTCTGTGCGGAGACCCAGACACCACCATGGATATGTCAGAGTTTGGGAATATGCTTCCAGAGGAATAATCTTCTTCATCCATACTCACTGCTACATACCTTAATTCCTGCAAAAAATTCCCAGCTTTCGATGGCTAAACTGTGAACATCTGGCTTCTCCAAGAAAAAGATGGAAGCAGTGCAGAATATCTGGGAGTACAGTTAACAGATAATCATTTAGCAATGAAATAGAGGAATGTGTGCAAAGTTTTATTCCTAAATGCAATTTTTGATTGATAGTACACAAGAGGGAAATAAAAAAATTAAAAATTTGAGACAAATGTTATTCAAACTTCAATATAAATTAAAGTACATAATAGACTTTTAAAGATGTATTTGAAAGTTGACAAAAATTATATCATTGACCTATGCCTTCTGGGGAAAATATTATCCACCCCAGCAGGGTACTTCTGCCTATATTCTTTTATTTTAATTATATTTTAATGTGGAGATTGTTCCACAAGACTGCACAATACTGAGCCCATTGACATTATGACATACATTATAGAGGAGGGCAAAAAGAATGAGACATCAAAAGAGAAGTAAGCCTACTCAGAAACCGGAGAGGTTTCAGTGTAATAGGGGTGTGGAAGAGGGACAGAAAAGGGTAATGAGAGGGGATTGTGATCAAATTACAGCATGTTCACATATTAAAACCTGAAATTAATTAGCATATATATTTAAAGGCACATCAATAATAGTCAGCATATTACTAACAGAGGATTTCATATATGGTCACTAAGACTATGTTACTGGATCTAAAACTTTATATTCTAGGGATAAGAAAAATCTATTTTAGGATGTGACTTAAGAGAAATCCAGTTTTGAAAATCAATACATGCATAAAAAGAAATAAACTTCCTTGGGGACATACCCTGTCTCCAAGTCTGACATTAATGCCATCAAGTTCTAACAGAGAGAATGCCTGTACTGTGGTCTCTTGTTTCAACTCTTCTTTGATGCCTTGAGAAGAAAGCCTGGACCAAGCTATGAGGAATCCCATCGAGTTGTTGGAGGGGGAAGCATCGAAAGCACATCTAAAGAACAGCCTGGACTCCATCAGCTCCACCACCACCTCTGGCCTGCTTGGAGGCAGAGGCGGAGTTGTCAGGACTGCGGACAGAGGACCTATGGAACAAAATGTATAGCACATAACCTGAGAATCCTCATGAAGGGAAGAAGACTGATGGAAAAAGCAAACAAATATTATCACTCTAGTATTTACTTTTAGGAAATATTGAAAAAAGAAAATAAATAACTTATTTTCCAATAGTCAACAAAGAAAGTCAATCATGGTTTTCTTTTTGTTTTTATGTTTTGAGGCATGGTCTATTTTATGGTGATGGAGACTGAACCCAGGACTTTGACCATATTAGGCAGGCTCTCAACCATTGAACTGTAGTCTCAATACCAGCTAAAATTTATTATTTATTCAGGAGAAAGGGTGAGTTTACTATAATACATACCCTTCATTAATAAAATCTATACCTACTATGCTAAGTAGTAATATTCAACGCTTATTTATATTATTATTAAAGGATCATGTTTTAGTCTTTTAAGAACTTTAGTCATAAGAAATGACAGGTTCTACTAAACTGAGATATCATAACGATTTGTTTAAAGAATATTATAAAAGGTTGGAAAATTGATTTGCATTGGGATAGTTCATAGAAAAGCAATGCAGAGAGATATATTTTGAGATATGTCAAAAAGAAAAGTATAACATTTTGGACAGTACGTGAACATTATGTGATGTACGCCAATTTATCTTATTACTGCTAATCTTTATTAATATTTTAAATATTTTCTTTATTTGCAAGCAGGGAGATACAGAGAAAAAAAAAGAGAGAGAGTTTGGTCATTCTAGGCCTTTCAGCTGCTACAATAAACTCCAGAGGCATGCACTATTTTGTACATCTGGCTTACATGGGTACTTGGGAATTATACCCAGATTGTTAGGTTTTGTAGGCAACTGCCTTATCCACTGAGCAATCTCTCTATCTCCTTTATTAATTTTTAATAAAAATATTTATTAATTAAATTTGTGTTGAATCTATCTCATTCATTTTAGTGGCTTATATTTGGCTATAGGTTCCATGAAAAGACCAATTTTTTGATTGTTTATTTTGATATAGGGTCATCCTATTTACCCCAAGCTGGCCTGTAATAATTACAAACTTCTTGCTTCAGCCTCTCAACTGATAGGATTAAACATGTGGCCCAATACACTTGGCTTATTAATTTTTAATATTTTTCTATATTCTTATACACAACTTTTATAACAGTTGTGTTTGAACACTCCCTTGAACACTTCTCTTTGAAATACTGGTGGAAACAGATGTTAGCCATAAAGACCTGTGGTCTTTTTTTTTAAGATCACTGAAATAAATTATCACACTTTTTTGTATGACAATTCTACATTGACATACTTGTTTAACTCTGTGTTCTGCTAACTTGAGGAATATTTCAGAGGCACAATCAGGTTGCTTATACCTATTTATTTACCAAATTGTCAAATATTAGTGTAAGGTAACATTTAGAGCCACGTAGCATAAACAGTGCTGAAGTCACAAGTTTATAAATACCTTCTTAAAAATACAAAATACACACCAACACAGTCACCTCCAACTTCTATTTCTTTGGGGCCACAAGTATGTAGTTTTGCACCAGAAATAGCTGCAAAAGTTAAGGTTTATATATTTATTCAAACAGGCACCAACATATAAATCTACATATAACCCAGTAGACAATTCCTTGGAAAAATATGTCTTAATATGTACTAATACTGTCTTAGTAGATTTCTCCAGACATTTTTCATAGTCAACTTTCCCCTTTTAAGATAAGATCAGATAGAGATGATAACTAATAGTATTTTGAAATAGTCATGGCTTTGTGTATTTCTGAATCTGAGTTTGCACTGTGAAATAATGGAACACACTAAAGAAACTGACTAGTGCTGAGGATGTGAAGTATCAGAAACTCTTATTTCAGGCAAAAATATCCATGTTACAGTCACTGCTAAAGACAATTTGACATGTTCATGTGAAGCTAAATATACTCCTACCATAGCACAAAGATTGGGCTTCGTGGAATTTACCTAAATAAAAGTTTTCAAATTTTATTTTCACAATAAAAAAGTGAACAAGGATTTCATGTTTTATTCATAATTTTCTAATTTATTTACAGATACCAATTTTTATCTTGTGTTTTAGAAATATTTTCTTAATTTCAGTTTATTTATTTGGGGGGGGGTACACTATCTCATTAAGTAGTACAGACTGACTTGGATCTCATGATCCTGCTACCTCACCCTCCTGAGTGCTGAGAAGGTCATAAATATTTTTACTCTAAATGCTCCATAATTTCCTTTCCTTGGATATATATATCTGGTTGTGGTTTTAGCATAACACTGGTATCAAAAGGTTAGAAGTAGTCCCTGATCTTCAGTTATCATTTACACTTTTTATGTTTGGAAATTTTCCACTGAAAACCTCTGGGCTATGAATTTTCTTTTTGAGATAAGTTTTAACTAGAAATACAACCTTAATAGACATATGATCATAGAGATTATATGTTTATTTTTAAGAAACCATGATTGTCTCCATATTTTGCCTTTACATGTGTGTGGTGCACGTGTGTGTGCATGTTCCAGAGTGTGTGTATGCAGGTGCACTTTTGTATATATAACGTGCATGTACATGTCATTGGTTGATACTGAATATCTTACTCTCACTCTCTGCCTTCTTAGTTGAGGTTGGCTCTCTCACTTGAACACAGAGTTCACCTATTCAGCTAGTCTAGTTAACATGTCTCCACCTCCCAAGTACTGGTTTTACAGGTGGGCCACAACACCAAACTGATATAGATATCAGTTCTGAAGTTTTGAATTCCAGTCTTCATACTTGTACAGAAAGTTCTTTTTCCCCAGAAAGCCATTTTCCTAGCCTCTTGTCTATATCTTTTAAACACTTATCAAGTTCTTCCATGTTAGCAAAGTATCACCCTAGAGTTGTTCAAAATAATGCCTTTTGTTTTTCACCTCTTTGATGTAAAATATGTTGTTCTTTGGTCTCCCTAATTCTGTGTGTGTGTGTGTTTGTGTGTGTGTTTTGCTGGAGAGTGAACCCAGGGCTTTGAGCCCATGATGCACATCTCTATCACTGAGCTGTATTGATGGATCTGATGTGGATTTTTATTATTGATTCAAAATTGGATAAACAATTATTAATTTTGCTGACTTTCTCAATGAACTAGTTTTTGATTTTACTGGACTTTCTCTGATGTTCATATGCATTATACTTTGGTGGTTTTGTTCTGATCATTTTCATCTACTTATTCTGAGCCTCATTTGTGAGTCAGCTTTTAGTTTCTTACTATATAGGTATCTATTTTCCAATATAATGATTAATAAGCTTTACTTTAAATTTAACTCGAACTTTTCTCAATAGTCTAAATTTCTCTTGAGGACTTAGAATGTGGTATGTCTTACAAAGAGTGATTATTCTATTCTTCTGGTGTGCAGTAATCTTTAAATACTATTCAGATAGAGTTGGTTGATAAAGCTGCTCTCATTTCTTTCAGTTTTGCTGATATTGCTTTTATATGTCCAGTTGTTGACAATGATCTACAGTATGAATTGCAGACTTATCTATTTCTTTTTGCATATAAAATCTACCATGTTTCTGTCACATGTTTGAAACTGTTTTTAGATGCACAATCATTTAGAACAGCTGTGTCCTCTGGTTGAATTGATTATTTTATAGTCAGGCAACAACCCTTGTTTATCCTCATGATAGATTTGAACTCTGACCACCACTGTTCAACAGTAATATAGCCGTTCTAGATTTACTTTCTTTTGATTACTGTGACGTGACATAGGTACATCTTTTCTCCTTTTGACTTTGACCTCATTTTCATCTCTATTTGAAGTGAGTTTTGCTTTTATAACTTATAGTTGGATTATGTATTTTCAATCCAGTTTGACAGGGAACAAAATGCAGAACTCTCTAAGTGGTTAGACATTGCATACCTACACATCATGCTCACAGATATCCAAGGTTTCTGCCATCATTGTGAGTATACCACACTTGTCCCCATAAAGTCACCCGCTCCTGTCACTGTAGTCCTCCTGCTCTGTGCACAGCCTCTGCACCTCTCAGTGTCAATGCCATTTCATCCACAGAGGCTTTCTTGGTCAGCTTCTGACTACAAACTACACTCTCCCCCTACTTCCTTTATTTTCTTTCCCAACAAATTTTGGTCCTTTTAGTCATACCATTAGCTGCAATTAGTAAATACATGAATCTTCTGTGGCATGAAGGCAACCTGTGCATTTATCTTGTTCCCTAAGTATATTAAGGGCATGCCTTACTGGTTGGAAGATAAATACAACTCCAGCAATACATATATGTGAAATTATTTGTGTACATCATGTCTGAAAATGATACCTAAGTTCAATATCCTCTTTTTTTGCCCTTAGTTTGAACCATTCCCACCACTGTCCTCTGCAAGCGACCTGTACTTCTCTGTGGAATGAATGCAACAGCCTACTAGTACCTTTGTGGGAAGAATGGCCTTCAAAATACACTCTCTAGAGTCTATTATTCACCTATTTAAGAATCCTCTAAGACTTTGTGCTATACTTATGACCCAATATGACTTTTTGCCATAAACTGAAGACTCTGTGGTTCTGTCATTCTCTTGCTTGTCTGAACTCATGTCTTGAACGGCCATCTTTATATCTATCCAAGTGTACAACATTATGATATTCTTTCTTTGGTGAATACTGTTTTTATGACTACCTTTTTATAACTTCATCCAGATGTCAGTTGAAATGCATAACCTCTGAAGCTGCCTTCCAAAGACAGCATCCCTAACCTAGCTCATTCTGACCAGTTTTCTTTAACTTACAATACATTAATTTCCAAAGCAATTGTAATTTTGCTTTGTGATAAACATTTAAGTTTAAAATAATTTTAGAACCGCAGCAAAAGTTTAAATAATTTAACATAGCGCATTCCCATTTATATCCTGACCCATCTTTTGCAAACGTTAACAATGATACATATGTTGAAACTAGGAAACTGATTTGAGAATTACACTATTGCATAAACCAAACCCTCTTTCTCCACTGATAACATTTTCTGTTCCAGTATCAGTTCCAGGTAATCACAATGCAGTAGTCATAGTGTTGTGTAAGCAGCAGTCAGTTACTGCCAGGAGGCAATGCCTCTGGACATGACATCACAACCTTTGGCTCTTACAATCTTTCTACCCCCTTTTCCACAAAATTTCCTTAGCCATGGTGGGAGTGTTTTAAGTCTACTTCAGTGATGAGCTCATGGGAGCCTCTGGATCTCTGCTTTGTTATATGCTGAGTATCCTCAGTGTATGTCTCCATTACCCTGGTGCTGATTGTCAGGCTCACCATGGAAGCAACACTCTTGATCGTCTCCCTACTTCCTCTTTGTTTTTGCCTGGGCCTTGACTGAGAGGCAAGGAATGTTTTACCTCCTTGGGTCTTGCTTCTTTTCTGCATGTGCATCCTCTGGACACTCAAATGTATTCTTGCTAGGTCTCTCTACCATAAAAATCACTTTCTTTCTTTTCCATACACTATTGTTTTCAAGCAAGTCCTTAAGTGGAGACAACAATCACAATATAGAGAATTAACTGTCATAATCTAAGTGAAATAGGAGGTGCAATTATGGCTTGAATTTTTCTGTGTTATTGGAAGATGAACCTAAGTGCATGTGTATGCTAGGCAAGAAATTATTACTGAAGCGCATTTATCATTTGAAATTCTTCTTTAAGGAAACTGTACCTCCTTCCCTTTAATGTGCTAACGTATTAGGAACACATAGTTATGTAATTTGTTCTTTGATTGTGATATCTAGCTTATGTTTATGCCTTATTTGATATATATGTCCATATATGTATGTATGTATACATACATATATATATATATATATATATATATATATAGAGAGAGAGAGAGAGAGAGAGAGAGAGAGAGAGAGAGAGGGGGGGGGGGGGGAGGGAGGGAGGGAGGGAGGGAGGGAGGGAGGGAGGGAGGGAGGGAGAAAGAAAGGGGGAGAGGGAGAGAGATGGAGAGAGATCACATATACCTTGTTCATCACAGTAAATAATATAGGGGTACAAAAAAATTCCTTGCACTATATAAATAGGTGGATGAAAGGTAATTTAATATAAAATCTGGATTTTTATAAGCTTTGCTTATCATCTTTCATATCTTAATTAAAGAGGGGAAAAGTTAACATAATCACTATGCATGGTGGGGAAATGGTAAGTAGTCTGCTTTGGTGCACTCCCATCAGCTCAGATTTGTGAGCATTCTAAGATCTTGGCAAGGCATCTCAAACAAACCTGAACAACTTAGACCAGAAACTTAGGTTTAGTTTAGCAATAGTGGTAGACCAGGTCTCAATAATGGTAGACCAAGTCTCTAGTTGAGATTTGCATTTGCTCAATACAACCTATCCTGAGAGTAGCACAAACATATCCATGCATAGTTTCATGATCAGCAATTTCAGTGTGCACTAATATTACTTACCTTCGGCACAGTAGCCCATGCAGCCCTGAGTGGGTTGCAGTAAGTACACAAAAAAATCCCCACAGTTTCTCACAGACACTGGGATTTGAAAGAGGCAGCAGTCTTTCTGACTGCTAAACAAGAACTGCCAAGTGGCACAAGCTGTCAGTTTCTTGATCTCTCCAGGAAGAGGCAGTGTTTCTGAATCTCTCAGAGACAGCCAGATGGGAGCCTGAGTTCCACAGTGGTTCATCTTTTGAATCAGAGAAAACAAAAGTGCAAATTGCAACTTACATTTTTACAGATAGACTAATTGTTCATTTGTTAATTAAACTATAAAATATCAAATTATTAATCATATTCAAAATCAAATACCTTGTGTGTATTTAATATATATAAATATGTATAATATGAAAATAATGATAAAGAATACAAAATTAACATAATATTAATTTATAATGATTAATCAACACTAATGAATACAATCTTATTCAGTGTGAATTATTCTAGTTGCTACATTTGTATTCTAAATAAAACTTCAGTTTCAGATAACTTACTAAGATAGCAGATACGTCAACTTGAAAACATCTTAGCATATTGTACAAAGACCAACTGATGTTGAAAATTTCTTGAAAAATGCTAGAAATAGTATATGGTATGAAGTAGTACAGAGTAAAAATGCAACAAAATAATGACAGAAGTTATTTAAAAGACAAGCATGAGACAAGTATTTAGCAATATGGAAAAGTACAGTTTAAAACCTCATTGGAAGACTACTATCCAAACCATTTCCAGGTGTAAAATACAATTAAATAGAAAACCAAGCCAGGACAAATGTTAAGAAACTACATATGATTTGGAAAGATTTCAGTCACTTATTAAACATATGACCTTGGACAAGGCACTTGTATCTTTTCTTTGGTATAAGGAGACAGTAGTGACTGCCCAAAGCCCTTGACTGAGATGTACATGAAACTACATGTATAAAATGTGCATCTACATAGTGATGGCTGAAATGCTATTTTATCCTGTAGGCAAAATGAAATTTTTACTGACTATCCACTTGCATGTGAAGAGCATGTGGACAAAACACTTCTGCATTGACCACAGGATGGCCATGTGTAGCTGATCTTCAAGAAAAGAACACATTTAATCTTTGTATTTCTGTGAAGATCTAGGATCAATTGTAAATAACTTGGCCAAAGGGAGATGAACAGAAACTTTTAGGAAGGTAGTAAAACTGCCTTAATTTTTTCTCAAACTTTACTCTTTAATGTGGACTATTTTTATTTTCTTTCAAACAGAAAATGTTTTAAAATGTCATGGAAAATAAAAAAAGCAAATAAAAAGTAAGACTAAAACTTAAAGTGTCATGAGCTAAAATTAAATATTAATCAAGTTTGAATCTTTTCTGACATTTTTCATTACTGTTTTAAAAACATAATTCTTGAATCTAAACAATTCACAAAATAGAAATGGTAATAATAAAAACAAATATTTTCCTAAGACATAGTTCTCTATCATATAATCTCATGCCAAGTATGGCAATAGCTTTATGTTTGCTAAGTTTAAAAAAATTAGCTTTGGGTATTTACCCCACTCTTGCCTTCTCATGGACAGGAGCTGTCTATATTGTTTTTTCCTTCCTTCTCTTAATTTCTGAGCTTTTCCATTTCTGGGATCATAGTCATGGCCCCTCTCTTGGACATAACCTCTTCCTTATCTTAAGTTCTGGGCTTCTCAAACCCCCTCTCAGTTCTCTGGCCAAGAGCTATGTCTTTCTTCCTTCCTGTAAGCTCTCCTTCTCTTAAAGTTCTCCCTCCTAAAGATCTAAGCTCTAATAAAATCTTTCTGAACTACAAATTATTAGCTTTAGAACTTATATAGCATATGACTGCACAGACTATAATCAAGAGTGAAGATCATCCATTGGGTGCATTCTTTCCTCCCTCCCACCCCCTCCCTCCCTCCCTCTCTCTCTCTCTCTCTCTCTCTCTCTCTCTCTCTCTGTCGTTTTAGCCCAGGCTGACCTGGAACTCACTCTGTAATCTTAGACTGGCCTCAACCTCACAGTGATCCTACTATCTCTAACTCAGTAGTGCTGTATTAAAATCGTGTGACACCATGCCCAGCTTTGAATGCATTCCTTGACTGTTATAGTATGGGAACTAGCTTCAAATCATAACCAAACATCACTTATGTCTGGATGGTTCTGGGAAACCATTCCACTGAGATGTATGCAGGCAACGGACACATGCTATGGGTGACATGGCATATTATACTACTCCCAAATGTAGTGATTTCAATTATGCAGATCAATCCCATTGTCTGCACTTGCATCTTTTCATGAAGTACCACTGGCTACCACAAACCCTCACTGTGAGGCTGTGTGTCTGCAACATATACAATGCAATGAATTAATGAGTGGGCAAAGTAACTGTCGGGTTCTAACACTTCCTCTCATTTTGATCCCATAACAAGGGGTATTAAAGTAATAGAATTAGTATTTTCATAATTGTAGACTGTCTTATTCCTTCTATCATGTGGCAGAACTTTGGTAGCCATAACAGGAGTTGAACTGAAAGGCTGGTCAAAAGTGTCATAAGTACAGGTGATGTCTATATCATGTCACTAACATCTGCTGATTGGGGAACCTAAATTTGAAAATCATGATTTAGATAACTTGTTCTTAGAAACTCAAGGAGGATCTTTTAAAGAATGTATGCTAACCAATGAATGAATACTCAAGAGGTCACACTTTGTATTTATTTTCCTTATTTCTATCCTTCAAGACATTCTGTAAGGATGTGCACTTGTCAAAGATCCCCATGTAAATGAAGTTACTAAAGAGAGTTCACTAAATAAGTCTTAAGCATCAAATGGTGTGTTCAAAAGAGTGAGATGTGTGAAAAGTTGCATAAAATATTTTTGATGTGATTCTATTTATAAAAGTTCAAAATCCCATAAATTAAATCTGCTTTGGCTTGGGGCGTAGCTCAGTTGGTAAAATGCTTGCCTCGCATGCATAGAGCCCTGGGCTTGATCCACAGCCTCACATAAAGCAACATAGTGGTCATAGCTGTAATCTAGGCATTCATAAGGTGCAGACAGGAGGATTAGAAGTATGAGGTCATCCTTGGCTACTTTCAAGACCAGCCTTTGCTACATGACACTTTTTCTCATAGAAATAAAAAGACATCCTCATGCTTATTTGTTCATAAGTACAAAAAGGAAGGCCTACTGGTTGTATAACCTGTGTTTGAGGAGGAAGACTCATTGTCCTCAAGCCATATGCCTCCAAAGTAATAAATTTATAGCATTTGTACTTCTTATAGGTTGAGGCTGAGGAATACTTAGAAATTTCGCCAGGCTTAATTCTTCTTAGTGAATAAATAGGAGATAATTCACTTGTGAGTTCTGAGCTATCAGATCTGCAGCTAAGGAAGGCAGGTCCAGTACCAACAGTCAAGCACGGAAGTGAAAATTCTACAGCATTTCCTGTTGGCAGGCTACCAGTGCAACTGAGTGAGCCTTGGGGAATGCCTGTAGGCAAAACTGGGATTTTTGACCTGCATGAGGAGAGTAGGAGAGGTGTGTGCAGGAATGCATGTGTCCTTCACAGTTTGAAGGTGATATTGATTTCCAATAGATTGTTTTCTAAAGATGTGAAAATCACGTAAGACACTGTTCCTAGAAATACTGTGGACTGCATGAAGCATAGCACTATTGCCACTGTCATCATCAATAAGTAGGGATTTGGAATACTTCAAATTAACTGGATCTAACACACAGTTAAGCTAATATTGCAGTTTGGGAATTATATTAGTTGTAAGAAGATTCAATCCTTATGTGAAAAAGTTCATGAGGAAAACCTCCATACAGTTCTCAAAAGTACCTCGACACATTTAGTTGGCATCTCAGCAGGTCTGTCAAAGATGAGAAATCGGTACCATGCCAAAGTGAGAGAATGGTCACATATCAGGTCCGGAGCAGCTGAGTTCTGGAGCAGCTGGGTTGAGTCAAAGTGAATACTTCTATAAGGACTCCGAAGGAACTTGTGGCCTCCAGGAGAGCACTCTTGAGCTATATGGACAGATGAACATCTTTATTTAAGTCTTGTGTTTTTTCATTGCCATAGTTAGGTCTTCATTTAGAATTGGTTTCTGAAACAAAAATCAAGTAAATAAACTCACAAATACACCAAATTGTCAGGAACTTTTAGAAAGTCAAAGGCAACTTAGTTTGCATTTTTCAGAAAAATAAATAAATAAATAAACACATCAGTGTATGTTCTTGTACTGGAATTTTAAGAACATTTTCATGTAATATGAACAGCCTTGTGGTAATCAACTGTTCTCCTGTTGCCCAACTGGACATGAGGCCTGCTCAAAGAGAAAGAACTCAGATCTGTTACAGGAAGCCAAGTCAGGATCCCATGGTCAGGAAACTCACAGACTCCAAGAGAAGCCCCCATTGCTCCCTGATCAAGAAGAGTGGACATACAAACCAAAAACTTTCTCAAATAACTATGCATATCCCCTATAATCCAAAGTGCTCTCATTCTTGGTTGGAGAATCTGCTTTATTTTAAAGAGGAGATCCATGACCCATCAATATGACAAGAAAAGATAGCCAACTGCCTATCGTAAGATGTGTCACATCATCACGCCTGCTGAGACCTATAAGAAATTGCAGAGGAATCAGTGACACAAGTTTTGCTCCCACTACTAGCCTGACAACCAGCTCCAGGGAAATGGAGAAAGACATGTGGTCAAACACATCACCTCAGAAACCCAGAGGCTACAGAAAACAATAAGCCAGACTGTTAGGAGCTGTCAAGTTTCACAGACCATTGCAAAAGAGGGGATGGGAAGATTGTAAGAACCACAGGATGGATAGAAATATTCTGAGACACAGAGACTAATTGAGTCCTTAACTACTCAACAGTGAACACCAACAACCCCATTGAGAAAAGCCCTCAGGGAAAGTGGGACCAGAATAGAGGGAATATAAAACTACAACCTATCTAAAAATAAAGAAATAATAATAAATGAAAAAACTAAAATATCACTCTTGATCCTTTTGGAGCACTTTTCCCAAGGCAGGCAATGAAGTTTTATATCTTCCAGATAATAAAATTCAACACACTGAACTAACTTTTACAATTTGTAAAGTGCTTTTATACCTGTTTCCTGCATATACTAAAAGATTTCAGAAATCACCACAAAGGGCAACTCTTTCTTTATGCTCTTACTCCTTCATAGATGAAAATTTCCTGTCAAGAACGTATCCCAAATTCTAATGACTTTGCAAATTCAATCTACAAACATGAGGTAAATATTTTATAAAATATTATTTCATCTAATTTTAAAACAATTCTAAGACTGGAGAGATTGCTCAGTGCTTAAGGCACTTGCCTGCAAAAGCTAACAGGGGTTCAGTTCCCCAGTACCCACGTAAAGCCATATGCACAACGTGGCGCATGTATCTGGAGTCTGTTTGCAGTGGTTGGAGGCCCTGGTGCACATGAATGCACACTCCCTCCCACTCTCTCTCTCTCCTACTCTCTCTCTCTTTCCGTCTCTTGCACTTCCTCTCTTGCTCTCTCCTTGCAAGTAAGTAAACAAAAACATTGAAAGGGAAAAAAAGCAAAAAAAAAAAAAAAAACCCAATAATTCTAACATCCTGCCATATAAGAACACTATACATGGTTAGAAATCAAAGAAATATTTTGCTAATGGGATTAGTGGGAATTACTGAAATGTTTTTACCCAACTATCTTCTGTAATAGAATTTTTAAAATTTTATTTATTTGAGAGAGAAAGATAGAGATAGAGAAAGAGGGAATGAGCATGCCACGGCCTCCAATTGCTGCAAAAGAACTCCAGATACATGTGCCACCTTGTTCATCTGGTTTACATGGGTCCTGGGGAATTGAATCTGGGTCCTTTGGCTTTGCAGTCAAGGACCTTAATCACCATGACAGCTCTCCAGGCCCACGTAAGATAATTTTGTCTTAGGGAAAAGTTGTTAACTTTGTTCAATGCCTTTATAATACTCAAATTTCATATTATTTTTTTAATTTGAGTGATTATTCCCTAATCTGAAACTGAAAGATAAATCAGACTGTGAACATTACTGTGTGATTTCATCATTAGTAGAAAAGAACATAATATTTAATTTGGAATCCTTATTTACTAAATTTTTTTATCCAATATTTATTCTAGAGCAAAATTATTTATTCATATAATTAATAGCAGCTCATATTTTGTTGTCCATTATTTCATCTTTTTTTTTCCTAAAAGTTACTTGTTGTACTCACTTGCTTTTAAACTTTGCCAACTTGGGTTCAGTTCCCAAGCCACCCACAGGAGTCAGATGCAACAAGTAATACAAGTATTTGCCATTTGTTTGCAGTGGCAAGAGGCCTTGGTGTGCTGACACACATACACAAGCACATGCAAATAAATAAAATATAGAAGGTTTAAGATATTATTAGGAATAGGGTGACACTTCTCAAATTCTTATTCAAATCTTAGCTCTCAAGTGTATGATATGGTTAACTGAAGAGTGAGTTTAATGATGGGTCTTGGCTCTCATGTGAGGATCTAGGGACTGAGCTCAAGTACTGAAGGAATAACTCTTTAAGCCATCTTCTTTCATCAACCATGGGACGATATGCAGAGCTTCCTAGCAAACCTCCAATATAACTTCTTCCATGAAAACAAAAGTTCAGACAAAATTTTCATTTCTACTTATTCCCTCTTTTCTGATATGTTTTAAGATAAACAAATAGCATACAAATAATTTGCAATACTTGGACTTTGAATAATTTCACAGCATGTGTCAGGTTATTTATAACCTATTATTTATATAACAATTGTTATTTAATATTTTCATAGTGGTAGAATATGAAACTGGCTTCCTGGTAACATTTGTAACTTATCAGATGTTTTATGGTTTAATATAGTAGCTAGACTACAATTACTTAAGATTCAGCAGTAGTAGACAAACATATTAAGATATTACATTAATCAAGAGTGAACTTCATCCAAATTAAAAACTTTAACCTAGTATAGTGGTGCATGCCAGTAACCCAGCTCAGATGCTAGAACCGGAAGATGCAGAGATACAGGGAAGGTTGAGTTGCATAGTGAGATCCTATCTCAGGAAAGAAGAGGAAAAGAAAAAAGAGAAGAAAGAAAAATTAAAAATATATGTGCTTCAAAGTTACAAAGACAACCCAAACCATAAAATAGAAAAAACAAACAAATTGTAAATTACATATCTGATAAAATAATTGAATCAAAAATATAAAAATCATACAACTGTACAAAAGTCAATAAATCATTTATTTAAAGTAGTCTGAATAGGCATCTCAACAAAGAGCCAATGAGGATGTTCAATATGCACAGGAGAATATCCCCTGGCATCATTAACCATCATGGAATTGCAAGCCACAGTGAAATATACCACTTGACACCCACTAGGTGGGTTCCAGTCAAGATGTCAGATAACCCTAAGCCTTGACAGATATATGAATGAAATGAAGCCTACATATTCTTTGTAAAACAGTACAGCCATTTTGCAAAATACTTTTGCTCTTTTTAAATAGTTAATAATCATAATCAGCCTATGACTCCATAATTCCCCTCTTGGGCATATATGACTAGGAGAAATAAAAACATGTGTCCACACATGTGTACACAGATATCTAGAGCAACCTTATTTATAAACAGAAAAAGGCAGAAACCACACACATACTCATCAACCAAGAAATACATGCAAAACTGTGTCTTAGGACTGGAGAGATGTCTTAGTGGTTAAGGCACTTGCCTATGAAGCTTACAGACCCAGGTTCAATTCTCCAGTACCCACGTAAGCCAGATCCACAAGGTGGCACATGCATCTGGAGTTTGTTTGCAGTGGCTGGAGGCCCTGGCATGCCCATTCTCTCCCTCTCTCTCTCTCTCTCTCTCTCTTTCTCTCTCTCTCTCTCTCTCTCTCTCTCGTTTCTCTCTCTCTCAATTAAACAAAACATTTTAAAAATTGTGGCTTAGCGTTAGTAGGGAATATTTTCCACCTTAAAATAAATGAAGTACTGATACATACAACACTGGGGAATCTTGAAAACATTAGGCAGTATTCAAAAAAAAAAAAGCCATCTACTGTGCTTCATTTATTTCATTTATGTAAAATACCCAGAAGAGGCAAAGCCACAGAGACAAAGCGAATAGTAATTGCTTATGGCTGGGAAGGCAGTGAGGGTTAGCGGGGAATGGAGGAGTTTAACAGCTAAAGGTGAGAAGTCCTCAAATTAGTTATGGTAATGGTTGTGAATCAAAACCACAGGATTATACAGTTTGAGTAAATGATTTGTATGGCCTGTACACTGTCCTAATGAAACTAAAAATCAAATCTCACTAAACAAAATTTCTATTCTCTTCTACTTCAACTCTTCAAACATAGATTATCCACGTTGGCATGATAGTCGCTTGAGACTTGATATAACACTATGCTTGACTTCTCTAGAGAGATTGCAAAGCTATCACATAGAGATAATAAACATATTAATATCTCTTTTATACAATCCCTATATGTTGAACATTTTGGAAATGCTCATTATAACTAATTATAATGAATGTATATTTAATATTTGTTACTATACATGAAATTCTAAAATTCTAGAGGGAGATCTTGACTGGGTAACAGGTATAAAGTTAGTCTTAGCAGTCGTTGAGAAATGTCGCCCCCTTCACACAAAACTTATATTAGTAAAACTTAGAGCGATTAACAAGGGGATCAGAAGACATACCTCAACAGGCACGGATGTACACGTGACTTCTTTCGTTCTTTTTTTTTTTAACTTCTCGCAAGCATTAGAAAACAGAAGACACCTTTCATTTGCCATCCCTAAGTGTGGAAACAAGGCCCAGCCGCACGGCTGGGGAGCGCGGCTCTGAGTGATTAACTTCACTACTTTAAACTGTTGACAACGGAGCGCAGGGCTTTCCCGAAAGCTCTCCTGGGCGGTAGGAAAGCTGACTGACAGACACGATGAAAACTAGCCTACCCAAAGCCTCGCTCAGGTGGACTCGGGGCGGGAGGCGGGGGAATGCCATGTTCACGAATTAATGACCTCCGGGTTGGGGTGGGGAGTGGTGACCAGCAGTTTGGAACCGAGCTCGCCTAACTCACGTGGACGATCTAGCCTGGAGGGTCCCCGCAGACTGGCAGAGGGCGCGGGCAGCGCTTCACAAGACACGTAAACATCAAAAGAGTAGCGGGAAACAAAAGGGAACCGGGGCGAGGGCGGGCAGCAGGCTGCGAAGTGACCGCTCCCAGACAGCCGCCGGCAGAGCCAAGGACCACGAGGAAGGAACCACTAGTGGGGGGGGGGGGTCGGGGGGGGCGATGCCCAGGGTCCCCGGGTTCTGGGAGGAGCGGTGCCCACGCCCTGGTCCACACGGCGCCCCTGCCACCCGCGCGCGCGCCGCCTACCTCGCCGACCTTCCACGGGCACCAGGAGCATCAGCGCGGTCGCCAGCGCCCAGGCTCCGCCAGGCATCGCTGGGCTGCTGGGACGGCCCAGGCCGTCTTCAGATCCCAGCTGGCCCGTACAGGAGACCCGAGGCCTCGGGCTGCCCAGCTCTACGCTGTCTCTTTCTAAGCTGTGTGTCCTCGTCCCCAAGGTCCTTTTCCGGAGAGCTCGGGGAGCCTTTGGTCCCACGCGCCCGCCCCAGACTCCTCCTCCCAAGCCTGGCGCTCTGAAAGGCCACGCCCAGTCTGTCCCTGGGGACGCAGGCCCGATGTCCCCACCATCTCACCACCTCCTGTATCACCTGAGTTCCCACATCCGACCAGGAGCTCTGGGATGCAGCTTTGGCACGTTGTGTCTTGCTGCCCTTGCAATTTTATCTAATTTTCTTAATATATTTTACGCATTTATCTGCTCTACCTATTGATTGTGACAGGGTCTTGTTCAGTAGCGCAGGCTGGCCTCACACTCTTTACATAGTCCTGGCGGCATGATAACTCCATCCCACTGAGTGCTGGGGTGACACATCGAGCGTTACCAACTGTTGCAGAGCCAATCGCACTTGTGTAATTAAGGATGCTATTTGCTCCTACAGGTGAACCTGCTTCCCAGATGTTCCTATCATCTGGGGGCTCGCTGGTCAGTCATGGGAGCAGGGAGTCTGGCTATCACAGTAGCTGCCTTCGCTCTATGACAGGGTTTCAGGAGTACAAGGGACTACCTGTAGACACTAGTCATGTCTGTCACCATGTATGTGCAGATGCATCCTAGAGCTCTCTCAAATGTCCAATGACGACCCAGTCAACGGGACTCTACATCACAGGATCGCAAGGGCCTCCTGGTTGCTCTGGGGAAAGATTCCAAATCATTCAGTGGTGGGCAGAAGCATGGCCATTCTGCCAAACAACTGGTTGCATTTTTTTTTTTTTTAATGACTTCAGATGAATCCTCCATTCTCCCAGAGTTTCTCTGCATGCCTAGTCCTTGAGTTCTCTTATCCATTCCCTGGACACTTGGGACTATGCTCAGCAGCCCTGTCCCTGAGGGGACAAGGGACGCCGGTGAGCAGTGTAGCCCGCAAAGTCCTGATAGCTATAACGGTTCGAGTGATAATTCTTTCTACAAAGTGGGATGATCAAGCCAGAACTAGGTACAATGGTAAAGACAGACCGTGTCCCAATCACAACAAAGTGACTTTTATGTCAGGTGTGGTGTTGCACACCTTTAATCCCAGCACTTCAGAGGTAGATGCAGCAGAATCACTGTGAATTTGAAGCCACCATGACATTACTTTGTGGATTCCGGGTCAGCCTGGACTAGAGCAAAACCCTTCCTCAAAAAAACAATAACAAAAATAAACAAATAAAAATAACACCCATCCAAAAATAAAAAGAAACAAAGCTACTTCTAAAACTGTTGATATTTTATTGTTTGAAAGGGATATTACTATTTCAAAGTTAAAGCCCATAACAATCAGGAAAGTATTAACCCACTTAAAATAAGATTTTTTTTTTTTTTGAGAAGTCTTGCTTGTTACCCTCTCTTTTATATGCCAGAGGGACACTCAGCCTACTAGGATAAAAAACTGAATTTAACTGTTTGGTGAGGGTAACCAAGAAATTTGCATTTTAAAGTCTAATTTGGGAAGAGCAATGTGAACCCAATGAAAACCCAAAGAAATATTAATAAAATAAATGTAATAATATTAATTAAAAATTCCTAAGTAATTCAACTTCTTTTATGGTTTTCATATTTGGAAAGGTAAAAAAAAGAACATGAGCATGGTACCCTAATTATCAACACTCAGAGGGCTTGTAAAATACCATAAGTACCACTGAGAGAGAAAGAACAAGAGAGTCTGAGGAGAGAAGTGAAGTCAAGAGGAATGTAGGGAAGGGCTCATGGAAAGAAAATAATTCAACTTTCTTTCAGTTTCATTAAAAAGTGATGACCTTAATGGACAAAACTACAATTTTATAGAACACAGGACATCTAGGTTCTGATTTTGTATCTGCTTAGTTCTTGGCTGTGTAATCTTGCAAACCTTACAGTCCCCTGTAGCTCCTTTTTGTTCTTTACAATGAGAATGATAACACCATACAGTTTAAGATCAAAAGGGTACATTTGCCTTTGAAGTGGCTGTAAGGGTAGAATGGAGGGTACTTGGAATAATATCCAGTTCAGACTATTATGAATGAAAATAGTAGTTTACTGTCATGAAAACAATCACTAAAGCCTATATAACTATGCCTTTTGTTATATCTTATTATATGCAGCTACACAGTTTCTCATTATTACTCTATTACACCTTACTTCATAATTAACAGCAAACAGTGAAAATCACAAGCTCACATAAGGTGAATTCCATGTGTGTTTCACTTAATGAGAGCACTTTTGTTCTTTCTTGAAGCCATCTTGGTCTCAATAGTGACTATATGAAGTGAATAGTCTCTTGCTCAGAAATGAAACATCAGTAGGTGTACTTGTGTGGGATTTTAGAGCTCAACAGAAAAGCACTCAAAGCAGAAGTGAAGTCTTCTTCTAATGGTGTGGGTAAACAATGAAAACTGTTAGTGAAGAGAAGACCAAGTTGTGTGTCCAAGGAAAAGGTAAGACGAGGAACAACCAGCAAAAATAATAAACAGTCACAGTCATGCACAAAGATAGGAGAGCTCAGGAGAGAGAGAGAAACAGGGAGAGATATCAAGATAGAGGCAAACAGAGTTCATCTGTGATAGTTTCCACCTCTGTGGCTCCAAAATCTTTTGAGTCCAGTCTATATATCTTTCCTTCAAGAATATGAAATATCCTTGACACACTGCCCATAAATTAGGCAATGAATTTGAATTTTTTGTTCTGTTAATAACTAAAAATATATTGGGTCATTAGGAGAAAATTTTAACATTTGCTTCTGCCTATGAATTTGCTAGGGAAGGAATGGGGAATGCAATCATATTTTACATATAAATGTTACAGTCATTAATTGAATAGACATAGACTCATTATCTAGCCACATGGAGTCAATCTGATCAAAATCTCAGGGACACACAGAGGAAAAGGAATCATCAAATAAACCCACTATCTTCAGAAGATAATTCATTTTCAGGAAATTCTGGAATATCATACCTGCTTTTCTTGCCCAGTAGTGTGATGAATACCTATAAATTATTGTCATGTTGTTGTCAGTTTCAGAAAATGTAACTGAAAATAGCCATCAGAGACACAGAGACCATCAAGTAAAACATGTGGAATATATTCCATCCCTGTTCTCATTCATATGCTAAGCTTCTTTTATTTTCCTGTGTCTAAAGCAATTTCTATTTGTTTTAATTCTTAAAACTTAATAAGGAAAATGTGGATGAATTCAAAATGAACCAGCTTTATTTCATTAAAACATATTAATGAAAAAGAAATCAGTTGGAAGCCAGGAGTAGTGGCGCATGCCTTTAATCCCAGCACTTGGGAGACAGAGGTAGGAGGATCACCAAGAGTTCGAGGCCACCCTGAGACTACATAGTTAATTCTAGGTCAGCTTGGACCAAAGTGAGACAAAAACAAGCATACAAACAAACAAAAATCAGTTGGTAGCTGAAAAGAGCATGCCTTGAAATCTGCATTATAAAATGCTTTTATCCACAATATTCCTGCTTCATGTAGCTGTAAGATTGTAGAACACTGAAATGTATTAAAGAAAAAGAGCTAAGGCAAATCATTAATTTATTCACCCTTAAATTTAAACTTGGCTTCTCTTTTAGTATTGTCTGATTTGAAAAGTGGTACTATTTTGTATTTTTTATCCCTCCTCACAAAGTAGGAATGACTTCTGGTCATTCATTTTGTCTGTCTTTGCACCCTGCCCTTGACAAGAACAAAAGCAGCTAGACCCATCTACTGCCACCCACCATGTCTCTTCACACTGGTCCAGAGCACCACCATGAGCTCCGTGGCCCACTGCAGAAAAGGCCCTGGCCTCTCCATAAACCTATGGTGGCACAGCTCCAAATACTTTCAAATTGTAAATCTTTACCCTGAGAGCTGTCACTAGTGTCCCCATTGGAAATGGGTGTAACTATCAGTAGTATTATGAGGCTCTACAGGGATCCCAGCCTAACCCTCCAAACTCTTCTCCACAGGGCTTTTTGTTCCCAGGGCCACATGTTCTATGCCTTAACTCACAGGCCTTGAGCCAGGGAAATAAGGCAGAATTTCACAGCCTGAGCACTAAATCTGCAGTTTACCCCATGTCATTCTCTAATATCATGCCATCCATAATCATTTCCTTTTCTGAATTTAAATTAAACTCAGTATATAAATTCATTTTTTCTCATAGTTTGTTTTTTCCACAATAAGGTTAGGTTCATATCTACAGTGGCCAGGGCTCTTTTGTTCATGTCTGTATCCCTGGCACAAATGAATCTAATATTGTTTTTAAGGTCTAGCATTTAAACCATGTGAACATGAGAGGATGCAAAGAAGCTTGTGTTCTAGTATTGCTACTTTCAATTAAAATATCTTGTGGTGTTTTATAATATAAGCATAAAAATAAGTATCAATATTCATGTTTTCTAGACAACATATTTTAGATTTTTTTATATTCTATTTTTATTTATTAGAGAGAGAGAGAATGGGCACACCAGGGCCTCTAGCCACTGCAAACAAACGCCAGATGCATGTGCCACCATGTGCATCTGGCTTATGTGGAACCTGGAGAATTGGACCAGGCAAGTGCCTTAGACTGCTAAGCTATCTCTCCAGCCCCAAATCAATCTCTCTCTCTCTCTCTCTCTCTCTCTCTGTCTCTTGCGCGCGTGCACACGTGCACGCGCACGCACTCTCTCCCTCTCTCTTTCTCTCTCTATTTCTCTCCCCCTCTCTCCCTCTCCCACCCTCTCCCCGCCCCTTTGATTTTTTGAGGTAGGTTTCACTCTGGCCCAGGCTGACCTGAAATTCACTATGTAGTCTCAAGGTGGCCTTGAACTCTCAGTGATCCCCCTACCTCTGCCTTCCAAGTGCTGGGATTAAAGGTGGGCACCACCATGCCAGGCTAGATTTTAGATTTTTAATACTGTTAGATTCTAACTTCTATTTCAACAAATTTAGTAGATTAAAACAGTATACATTTTTAATAACCTCCATACATATAGACAGTATACCATGACCATAATTCCCTCCTAACACCATTCCTTTCCCTGTCCTTAACTGAATTCCTTCTTCTTTCCAACTAGTATCTCTTCTATTTTTATATTATCTTTTTTCTCTTCTATTATGCAGGTCTTATGTAGGTTGCATCAGTCTTTATGAGCTCATGAATACCATGACCACTTAGTATCTGGAAGGCAGTATTGTAAGCACTCCTCCCTCCCCTTTCTCCAGCTCTTACAGTCTTTCTGCAACCTCTCCCATAGTGGTTCCTGAGCCTCAGAGGGTGTGATAGATCATCTCACATGTACATATTTTGAAGCTTTTTATCTCATCTTACAGTTTTGGAAGTCAGAAGTATAAAAGCAGGTATTCTCTGTGTGTACTTCACCTTATTGATTAATTTATTTACTTTTTGTTGCATTATTTTTTTAATTTATCTTACTCCAGTTATTTTTATTTTTATTAAAAAATTTTTTGTTCATTTTTATTTATTTATTTGAGAGCAACAGAGAGAGAGGGAGAGAGAGAGGGAGAGAGAGAATGGGCATGCCAGGGCCTCCAGCCACTGCAAACACACTCCAGATGTGTGCGCCCCCTTGTGCATCTGGCTAACATGGGTCCTAGGGAATCGAGCCTCAAACCATGGTCCTTAGGCTTCACAGGCAAGCACTTAACCACTAAGCCATCTCTCCAGCCCACTCCAGCTTTTTTTGTGTTGTGTGTATATGTGCATGGTATGCATGCATGAATGTATGTGTGTTCATGTGTATCTAGACACATGTTTGTATGGGTTCATATGTGTATGTGCACGTGGAGGCCACAAAACAATCTTATATATCCTCAGGTATAGTGCCCACCATTTGTTTTTTTGAAACAGAGTCACTATCTTATTGGCCTAAAGCTCACCAGTTAGGCTAGACTAACTGGCCAGGAAGTCCTAGGGACTTGCCTATCTCCACTTCTTCAGAGCTGGTCTTACAGGCAGAATCATGCCTCGTTCCAGAGATGAATTTCAGATCATCGTATTTGCAAGGTTAGCACTTTACTGACTAAACCATCTTCCCAACCCTCTCCCTAATTCTCCCCAGGTTTAACAATATTTGATTCATTACCTCATGGTGAAATGGCTCCCAAATAGAAGCACTTACTCCATAGTGAGAACAGAGCCTGATCTTTGCAGTGGGAGCAGTTACCTCATGGAAACCACAGATCTCCTCTTAAGGAAAAGCAGCAATAACAATTACTCTAGAATTCCTCTGTAGAAAGAACCAAGAAAATGACCAATCAGACCACTGGCTATACCTGGGTGACCTGCTGTGTTAGCCATGCATGCCCCAACTTCCTCCACTGTTTGCTTTTCCTGTAAAATCTGAAAGTTCCTGTCAGTCCTTGGAAGACAGATGCAGAGTTTCAGAGTTTACTAAACCCATTTGTTCTTCCCAAATTTGTTCTTCACACTGATTAAAGCTCCTTTCTCTGCCCTTCACTAGGCTCATCTCTTTAAGTGACATTTGGAAAGTGACTCCCACAGTTAGGGTTTTTTGACCTAAAATTTCAGTAAGCAGGCTCACCATTCAGGATGCTGAAGAATCGTGAATATAAGGCTAACCTGGGCTATGGAGCAAGACCCTGTCTTTTAGTACCTTTGTCTGCTTGTTAAATCAAAATGCTCTGTTAATAGGCACACCTTCCTTCCAGACACTGAAGGAAGAGAGTCCATTTATGAGCCTTTTCTAGACTCCTGCATTCCATTACTCATGTCTCCTTCCAATGTTCCAGCTTCTTTCCTGTGTGACCTCGGTATATCACTTGCTAAATCTCTGATCTTCCTAACAGCCTTTATAATATAAGAAGAGTGCAATTGCACAGGAGTCACTTGAATAACACATTGTAATCACTACAACTCAGGACAGCTTCTGACAGCAACATGCTCAGTGACCTCCACCAAATTATTTTACAATGTAGAAGAACTAATTCACAAGCTTCTGGAATGGGACCCTGGCATAGGTGGGTGTCATTATTCCTTCTACTATTACAGAGCTTTAAGACCTCAGCTAAGTACCACAGACAAACTAATATACTCCTAATAGCTAGCTCAATGGTAGAAACAAATGTTATCTATCAGGAAATTTTGTTTGTTTTTGCCTATAATTGTGTGGTATGCATGTTTGTACATGCATATGGGTGCACGTCTCTTTCTTTTTCCTTCAATATAACACAAAATTTCTTCATTTAAATTTTTTTATCTTTTCCACTTGTGACAATCTTTGACTTTAAAATTTAATGGATCTGTGTGTGTACATGACATGAAGTGTCTTCCTCCAGCATTCTATTTGCATAGGCAGGGTCACTCACTTGGTCTCAGAGCTTGCTGATTCAAATAGTCCAGCTAGCCAACTTTCCCTAGGGATCCCTGTCTCTCTCTTCTGAGTACTGAGATTACAGGTTACAGCCACATGTACTTGGCACTTATGTGGAAAACACTTTATGTACTCCATCTCCCCACCCTCCATAACAGCTTTCTTTATTTTATTTTATTTTGTGTGTGTGTGTGTGTGTGTGTTTATGTCAGAAGACAACCCTGGAGTGTTGATTTTCTCCTTCCACCCCTTTCTGACACAGAGTCTCTTGTTTTTTCTACTGGGAAGTCCAGTGGCCCAGGAGCTTCAAGATTCTCCTGGCACTGCCTCCCATTGCCTAGGTGCATTGGGATTACAAACACATGTGTCACTTTGTGTCAGGCTTTAAGTGGATGCTGGGGATTTGAACTCATACTTGAGGACTAAGTACCTTTATCTGTTGAGCCACCTCCCCAGCCCCAATAGCAGTTTTTAAGGCATTTTCTTCTCAATAACAAAATCAAAGAATTATACTATATGATGGCAATAAATTCTTTTACTATCTATTTTGAGCATTTGAGTGTGTGTAAAAACAAGCCTAATGTTATGAAGCATTTTATGGGAAAATTCTATTTCTGTCATTTACATTCATTAAAACCAATTTTAAATGTGGGTTTTCTTTGGTATTTCATTTATCTATTTATGAGACAGAGAGAGAGAATCAGCAAGCCAGGGTGACTAGCCACTGCACACAAAATCCAGTCACATTCTTCACCTTCTGCATATGGCTTTGTGTGAGCACTGAGAAATCAAACCCAAGTCCTTAGGCTTTGCAGGCAAGCACCTTAACTGCTGAGCCATCTCTCCAGCCCTAAATGGTTATTTCAATATATAAGTTACTGTGCTTTAACAATGTGATTTTGTAGTGAGATTTCAGTCCTCATGCTCCTTGGAAAGGAATTAGAAAACATGTGCATTTTCCCTTTCAGCAGATGTCCATGCACATCAGGTAGAACTGTTGGTACCTGAAGTGTTCATTATAAAATGCCTTTGAAATTAAAGTGTCTGACTGGTAAGTGTGATGGCCCTATTTGAATGCATTTAGACTCTTCTACAAGCCTTAAATGAACCGTTGTGGCAGGTGGTAATGCTGTGTGACACCTCCGGGTTTGTTTATATGATTTATATAGTCATGCCTTTGTAAATCACAAGGCACTTTTAGCTTTCAGATTATAATTTGTAACATAATGGGCAGTTTGTATCTGGAAATGGATAGGTTTACAAAACAATCTAATGGATGTCAGTAAATTTATTTTTTGTCCTGCTGCTCCTGATACCTACTCTACTTCAATTTGAAAAGTACCAAATATAGACCACACAACTTTATTTTAAAAACAGCTCTACTGAGATGCAGTTTGATAAAATAAAATTCATCTATTTTAGTGTACATCTCAGTAACTTTTAATATATTTACAAAAAAAATCACAATTCTAATAAGCATTACAGACAGGTATGGTGGCGCATGCCTTTAATCCCAGCATTCGGGAGGCAGAGGTAGGAGGATCTCCATGAGTTCGGGGCCACCCTGAGACTACATAGTGAATTCCAAGTCATCCTGGGTCAGAGTGAGACCCTACCTCGAAAATCCAAAACCAAACAAATAAAAAAATAATAATAATAAGCATTACAATAATCTATTGTTCAAGTATTTCCATCACTGTGAAGATAAATTTTATCCCAATTTACAAGTCACCATTCCAAACCCCCAGTCCAGAGTAGCTACTTTCTGTACTTTTCTTTTGGGGCATTACATGTAAACAGATTCATAGATTTTCCCTGTGACTAGCTACAGTCATTTGAATTTTACTAGGCTTCCAAGACTATTGTGTTAAAGACTTGGTCCCAAGCCCACAATACTACTAAATGGGATTAGGGCTCAGGCTGCTTTCTCTACCTGGTTGCTTCCAGGCTGCTATATACAGACCCCTCCACCCCTGCCCCACCACCCACTGTGTTGCAACAAGGCCACAGCTTCAGAAGAGAGGGACCCTGTAAGGAAACCATGATCCAAGTCAAACTTTGCCCCCTTTTGAGTTGTTTGCCAGAGGTTTGTCCCAGTGATGTGGCACTTAATAGCATGTTGGTTTCTTTCACTTTTGACAATTGTTATAGATTTGTCGCAATTCTACTCCCTTTTACTGATGAATAATATTTCATCCTCAGTTTAAGACACATTTTGTACATCTAGCCTTCAGTTGACGGAAACTTTTGTTTGTTTCTACTTTTTATTCGTATGAGGAAAACTATGTGAAATTTTGGATAGGAGAGTTTGAACATGCATTCTTATTATCTTAGAGAGAGTAGCAGAAGTGGAATTCTCAGGTTATATATCAAGTCTAGATTTAAGTTTTTAATGAAGCTGTAGTGCTTTTTTTTCTAAATAAATGTGTTTTAATAAAGAAAAAATCGGAATATTATGTGTTCTTCACTTATATTATTTTTCCTAAATTAGAAAATCCCTCAGAAATCATATAATTACAAAATTAAATATAATCAGCACTCTATGTCTATAATGTTTTCAACATTGTGTTCAACTAATATTGGATCAAAGATGTTCAAAAGAGCTGGAGGCATGGCTCTATAGTATATGATTAGATTATAAAAAGGCCCTGGGTTTAATATCAAGCACCACAAAAACTAAGAATGAACTGTGAAATAAACTATACCTACACTGAATACATACGGACTTTTAAATATCATTTTACATATTTATATACATTTAGTATACTGTCCATCAAGCACTAAATAGTAGAAATAATTCCGACTTATCTAAAAATTTTAACAAGCATAGTGATTTAATCATTTGTGACAATGCATACACCAATCAGAATATGAGATGTAAATAAGCAGAAACAGTCTGCTAGACATCACTTAGTCCTAGGAAGATATGTACTTAGCACCCACTGAGTCAGAACCTAGAGTTCTATGGATATTGCTTTGTTTCTACCCTGTTACATTTAAAGCCCATTTAATAGTGAATCTTTTCAGCATTTCAGGGTATGGTCTTTTTTGAAACTACTTTACTCTGCTATTTCAGAAAAAAAAAAAAAACAGAGATAGATAGTCGGTAGTTTTATGATAAAAACTTGATTGATTATTTATTTATTTATTTATTTATTTGCAAAGCAGATAGTAGCCAACTTGCCATATGGGCCATAGTTTGCAAATCCTCAAAAGATTGCTTACATTATTATTGACCTACCTTCCAAGTAATGAAATTTCTTCCTCAATTTTTAAATTGAAAATTTGTCCTAAAAATACTTTTTTTTGGTTTTTTTGGGGGGTGGGGGGTTGTTTGTTTGTTTTGGTTTTTTGAGGCATGGTCTCACTGTAGTCCAGGCTGACCTGGAACTCACTCTGTATTCTCAAGGTGGCGTCGAACTCATGGTGATCCTCTTATCTCTGCCTCCCAACTGCTAAAAATACTTTTAAAGTATATTTTCTATTCTATATAATAAAATGACATAAAAATTCCTCAAGAAAAGTTAGCTCATTTAGAGTTTGACAAAAAACCAGGGGTTTTTAATTCTAAAATTAAAAAATATATATGCAAAGAAAATGTATGTATCAACAACTTTGTCAACCGTGCATGAGGCAGAATGGGAAACGTGGTTTAGGGCAGGTTATTTGAGGACCACAGAAGCAGAGCAGATGAGATGACAGTGATTGGATGCATAGCAGGCAGCTTAGAGGGGCTTGGGGTGGGGCAGAGGGATTCAGTGGTCATACACATGTGGTAGCTGGCACTGCACTGATGGACTCAGGCTGATTCCATAGCTTTTTCTTCCCTCCCTTCCATTTCATTCATCCTTCCCTCCTTTTTTCTTTTGTTCTTTATTCTTCCTTTCCTTTCTGCTTTCTTTCTTCCCTCTCTCTCTCTTTCCTTTCCATTTTCTCTTTATTCTCTTTATTTTTCCTTCAATAAAACCCAAAATTTCTTCATTTAAAAGATTATCTTTTACATTTGTGAAAATCTCTCATTTTAAAATTCAAGAAAACTGGTTCAAAAAATAAGTAGAAAAGAAATTCTGTTCAAAGCACACAAGTAATGTTAGAGGGCAGCTGCCAATTAACTTTTGCTCCTGAGCAAGTCCTCGTTGCAGTGGTAAGGAATGGGAGACCAGACACTGTGATGAAGTAAGGAGGGAACACGTACAGAACATGTATAGCCTCAGGGCTGAAATTCAGTCCCATTAATGCACTGTCTTCAATTTAAGAAGAGAAGCAATCTGATCATGTAGCAGGTAGGAGTATGAACATCATGATTTGATAGATCTGTTCTAGATATAACAGCTCTGGGGCCTTTGTGTCTGTGACTTCTCCCTTCTAATATATTGGGGGTGACCGCATGCCCCATAGGGTGGTAATGAGGATTAAAAAGACGAGTGAGTCAGTAGCACTTAGTCCTATTCCTGGCATGTTGAACCCAAGTGATAAATGGAACTGTATTCAATTTAGCTTGTAAATGAAATTTTGATATGTAGAAGGAAGAATATGTTTTATTGAATGTGACTATGCACACATATATAATTTAACTTTCTGGATTTATAGAATAAGAATTCCCAAAACAAATTTCAGGGCTGGGGAGCTTGCTTAGCTGGTAAAGTGCTTGGTGTTCAAGTGTCAAGACCTGAGTTCAGATCCCCAACAAACATGTAAATGCCGAGCAGGCATGGTGGCCTGTCTATGATCCCAGCAGGTGGGAGGCTAAAACAGGGGGTACCCAAGGGAAAGCTAGCTACCTGGTTATCTAGACTAGCTGAATTGATGAACCCTATGTTCAAGCAAGAAACCCTGCATCAATGAGTAGTGTGAAGAGCAATAAGGGAGACACCCAATGTCAACCTCTGACCTCCATGCACACCCCCACACATACATACCCACAAACACATAAATACATATACACATATACCCACACATATGCACACAAAAATTATTTGAATATATCAGAATTTTTTACTGAAATTTGAAATATGTTAGTATACAATCAAAACAAAACAAATAACAACATGAGTTCCTTAGGAAGCTTCCATGGGAAGATGGGATGGAATCATTGTTCTCCACAAATGTAGCACTGACCATTCATCTCAGCCAACTTACATAGGGAGGCCTATCTCCGAGTAACAGTGAGACATTTTTTAATGTCTTGCCATTTTTTGCTGTGACACTGTCTGAAAAAGAAGGGACTATGCCTCAAAATAAGAAAAGAGCTGAATGTTGTTCACTTTAAAATGACTGGAAATTGTCATGCTAAGGAAACATGCAGGTTCTTGTGATCAGCATGTTAAATAATGGCATAATAAGAGGCTGTAAGGAAATGAAACCTCTGTAAAGAATCCCTTTCCTCTTTAACTACAAAGAAAGCCCTCTAGTCTACAGGCATCTGAGTTTCCTGTCTGTCATTTCTATTGAGTGGCAGCTTCAATTCTAGGCAGTCACGAAAGAGGCGCATACCACCAAGCCTCTATAATAAAAGGACTTTGTAGATGATAAAGGATATTGTGGGAATTAAGCAAAGGCTTTCGAAGAACAGAAATCACTGTATTCAGGTTACATTTCTTAAAATCCAGGTATATTGCTCACTGTATAGAAGTGAGATATAAACAAGATTTCTGGAAAGACTTGAAAGAAATACCCTCCCCCCAGAAAAAAAAAAAAAACCCTCCATTTCAAAGAATATGCAAACTTTAACACATCTGCAAGGCCCATTTCTACAAATAGTCTAACAAAACTAACAACAACAAAAAAAGACAAAAGAGTAAGTACCAAATTAGAAACACAGATGTATATTTGGCTCTCATAATGGCACTAACAATTTCTAACTAATTGTAACTTAATATTTAGGTAGGACAAGCATGGTCTGTGGTGGACCTCACTCAAACAGAGATATATGATATAATGATATGATGTATGATATAAAGAGAGTGAGAATGCTGGGTCAATAAATGTGTATAAGAAACAACAGTGTATTTTAAGTAGAAAGAAACTTAGCAGAGAAATTGGATACACATAAAATTATTGCAAGGTGTGAAAAAAGAAAAAAGATTCCTGTCTGGGCCTAGGGAATCTCAGAGCACAGAAATCTGACAGGACAAGAAACCATATTCCTTTGTCTTTCTCAAAACTATGAAGAAGTTATTCGAGTTCCCACAGCCACCAACACTTTTGGCAATGACTATCACCTTGTTTAAAGGAAAGTGAAGCAGAATGTGGTCATCTCCCTTACTAAAATGCTCCTGGACACATAAAACTGAAGATTGGGCATTGGGATGTTGTACTGCTGCTGGAAACTTGTTCACACTCTCTTCCTCCTGAAGAAATTAAGAAAGGCAGTGTTATGCATGCCTTTCAAACCTCACATTGTATCTCTCATTGTGGGACTCATTTTTCTATCTAAAAAGCTACTCAGTGTTTTGTGGAAGCTGATATACTAAAGGAAGTTACACTCATGAAAGCTAAATGTCAGCTGACAGTATCCAAGACAATGGTAAGAAATTAGTTAATTGTGTGAGGAAAAGAGTACTCACATAAATGATGACTCAGTTGCTCCCACCCTTGTTTCAATAGACTTTAAATTTCCTTTATGTCAGAAATGTTGTGCCCCGTGAAACACCATGTTATCTTAGAGCCCATTAACCTCAAGTGTTATTAAGTCCTTTCTCTGCCTAGATTTCTTTTCTCCTGATGGCTGTCCTCTATAACCATAGCAAACCACATCTGAGAAGTGAGTGGACATTCTGTTATTCCATTGCTCCTCTCAAGATTGTAAATTCACAGCTCTGCAGAGCTTAAGTGCTAAACATGTTTCATTACTCTTGTTTACCGACATTTGACCTACTTACCAGATCTGTTGACATGGGTGTCATGGTTGTCTATGTCTGAGGTTGTGAAACCTCTGTAGGTTATCCATATTTTGCATTATTTTTCTTACTTTGCTAAATTCATCACCTTTTCATTGATCTCCTTCTGTGCCCATCACTGCCACTCTACTGCAACACAATGCAACATCAGACTTCTTCCCCATAGGCTCACGTGTTAAGTAATACATAAAATTCTTCTTGTACCATTATCTGTTATTGCCTGACTTTGTATTTCCACCTCTATTGAAGAAGAAACAGGAGTAAGGTAGCTTTTGACAAGCAGTTAGAGACAGAAGCCCAAGTAGAGAACAAGAAGACGACATCCTTCCTGTCCATGCTAGCAAAACTGGAACTCATGTCTTATCTTCTACGCTCCAACATGGCTGCCAGTGACACACCTAGCCGGAACTTCCTGCTTCTTCCTCAGCTCAGTCCCTCTGGATCAGCCTGCTGAGTCACCCAACCAGTAAGTTCTTGGCCCTTCTGGATAAAGGTTGCTCACATGGCCCAGCTCTCTCTCGCCTATGATCTTTCTGGCCTGAATGCATTTAAGTCTGTTTGTGATGGGGGAACACTTTTTGCAGCCTGTGTAGTCCCTTGCTTGCCTTCTACTTGCCTCTCACTTTGGAGTGGCTTCTCACTTTGATTACATGTGTGATGTTTCTTTGATATCTGAATCCTTCACTATCTTGTAATACTCCCTTGTCTTATATTTGAAGAGGAAAAGGGTAATTATGGTCTCTCTTCCTTCTCTTCCCCCCGGTGACCTGACTGAACCGTGTTTCTAGCATCTAAATAGTGGGACGCTGGATGGGGGTGAGGGGGCTCCTGGCCGGGCTGGCTACTCTTGTGGTCGGAATCACCAAGTAAATGCATTGCCATGTATAATAACTCATAATCTCTCTCCAGGATTTTCATCTTAGTACACAATCAATGCTAATTTTATCTACAGTAATGGGGGATCTTTCAGACAATTAAAGAAAAATGAAATTTAACATAGACAATTCATATCTTTGTTTTCTCCAGTTCTATGAACTCTGTGAGTTAGATGACTTTTATACTCAAAAATAGTAGTTATCTCTAAATAACTCAAGGTTTAATACTGATAAAAAAAAAAAATCAGCTCAATTAAAATATGTCAATTTCGGCCGCCGAGCCACCGCCCTCAGCCAAGAGGAGCGAATTTCTGCTGTTCACAGGCCGACCTCGGCTTCGGCTCGGCGCCGGGATATCCCGGGGCAGCTCGGCCCCCCTCCCAGATCTGGGCAGGAGAGCGCACCCCACAGCGGCCCAAGACCTCCGAGCCTGGGTCAGGGGATCTGGACCTGGAAATGCAAATTCCTCTGGAATTACCAATGCTGGCCCCATTTCTATTCAGGGAGGACTATGATTAAGCCTAAGGCAGTGGGTGCCTGAGGGAGACTTGGAACCCACAGGACAACCACAAAGGTATGGAACACCATGATCGAGCTACCCATTTGGACCGCGAAACGGTTACAAACTGAAGAGATGTGAGTTCCAGTGAGGGGACTCTCATCTCCACCATGAGCATTCTTCGTGGGCAGGAACTGTATCCCTTCCTGACCTCATGGTGAGTGCCATGGGGAAACCCGTTAAAACTCCATTTCATTGCTGGGCTGGGTTCAAATGTTTCCTAACTCTGGCTAGGTCTGGTCACCGACCAGACTATAACATAAAGTAACAATAATCGCAGCAATGGGCTACTGGCACAAACTCAGAAATCTAGGTCAGTGGAAACAAGGCCTTACCTCAGCCAATAATTTGATTAAAAGGTCAACTAAGTTCCAATAACAACAGGAAAGCAAACTTCGTAGCTAACTTTACCTAACAGGGCAAAAGCTTTAGACGACATGCTCTAGAACATGAGTAATCTGAGATGGATGGAGATGTACCCACGTGCCAGCCCTTGGGAGAAGCACCCTGTGTGCCTTACCACAGCACATCCACACATCAGTCCTTTGAAGAAAATCAAATCCTGATCCTCATTCTTAATGCAAAACAGTGGTGTTCAGAAAGGTCAAGCCTGAGATCCTACAGTGATCCCACTCAGCCCAGTTCTGCCAGGCTTCAAGAATCAGTCTCCTGGCCATTGGGCTTGGCCGCCCCTTCTCACCAAGAATCTGCCTTCCAGGGCCTGGAGAGATGGCTTAGAGATTAAGACATTTGCCTGCAAAACTCAAAGACCCAAATTCGATTCTCGGGGACCCACATAAGCCAGATGCACAAGGTGGGGCATGCGTCTGGAGTTTGCAGTGGCTGGAGGCCCTGTCATGCCCATTCTTTCTCTCTCTCACACTCTTAAAATAAATAAACTTTAAAAAATAAAAAAATATATACCTTCCAAGTAGGAAAAAAATGTCAATTTCAATCACAGATCACGGCTGAAATCTGAATACAAATGACAGTACTGTCGTTTCACCAGTAGGTGGCAATAAGCGCTTCAACTAAGGCAAAACGGTCTGTGTGTAGATACACTGACCAAAGAACTTAAAATAGCATTTTGAAGTTTTCATTATTTTTTCTATGAATAACAACTACATGGGCTTTGTTTTTCCAGAAATACTAAGCAAGAAGATAATGTGCAAAACCAGGAACACCTTGAATCACTGCTGACTTTGTAGCAGTTTCCTTACTCCTTCCAGCTGTTGTGTTGGCCTCCACAGCTTTTCTAGCTGCTAAGAAAAGCTATAAATACTCTGCCCAGAATGAAGATATTCTAAAGAGACTCGTGTCCTTACTTCTGTCTATGAGGCTATTGAAATAAAGTATCCCTAGGATTCTCATGCTGAGAGAAAGAAAAAGCTGAATCCTGGTGTTAGCAGCCAGGAAGAAACTTGTCATCAGGAAAGAGATTCCACACAGTAGGAATAAGTTGTGAGATCAACGGAAAATGATGTGTAAGACAAAGCACTTTAAGTGACACTGCTTAACTATACACACTCTGACCCTCCACTTAAACGTAAACCTCATGACAGTACTCAAGATGGATTTGTGGGGAACAGGAGTGGTCCCTGGATCACTTTTTATTTCTTCCCAATGTGGCCACATTAAAAAAATACCTATTTTTTTCTACTTTTTACTATTTATTTGGCATTTTTTAATTGGCTTATCCAGGGTAGGTAGCCAAGCCTGATTTGTGAAGACTGGCAAGACTATGACTTTAACTCATATAACAAAACTGTAAATTTTTTTTTGGGGGGGGTTGTTGATAATTTTAATATATGAACATATTATATTTATTAATGTATTTGTTTACTAATAAGGGAGAGAAAATAGTCATACCAGGGCCTCTAGCCACTGCAAATGAACTTCCGATGTATGTATCACCTTTTGTACCTGGATTTTTGTGGGTATTGGGGAATTGAACCCAGGTCCTTAGGCTTTGCAGGCAAGCACCTCAACCACTGAGAAATCTTTCCATTCCAGGAGCATATTATAAATTAGTCATACTTCTTTTCTTTTGACAAAAGAGCTTCCTCTCTAGTTAATCCTGAGGCACTTCTCACTCATTCCATATGACTTTTCCCAAAGTATTCACCACTAAATTTTTAAGAAATGTTAAATACATCTGAAATGGGATGCTACACAAGAAGGGGGATAAAAAGTCCATTTGTAGCCATCTGCTTCCTAGGTATCATTGGAATGCATTCATTGTCCTTTAGCAAAAATTCCATGATTCACTGCAGTATTATTTACCTTTCTTTTCATCAGGACAAAATATCTGACAAAAATCAGTTCAAGGGAGGAAGGATTAATTCCAGCCTACACTTCAAGGTCACCAACCATCATAGCAAGAAAGGAATGATGGCAGAAGCTTGAAGTATCTGGTCACATTCAGTCCCCAGTGAAGAAGCACAGTCTCCTTCTTATCCAGTCCAGGACCCTAGACCTTGGGATACTGTAGTTAAGGTGAGTCTCCCCATCTCAATTAACTTAATCAAAACAGTCTTTCATAGCAGTGTCCAGAGGCTTATTTTCTAGATTATTTTATGCCCTGCCAAATTGGCAATCAGTATAAGCCAACACAAGTCAATGTGACACCAAAACACATACCTTTTATGTCATAACATTTCTTCCCTTGTCACCCAAAGCTCATGATCATCAAAACTGATTATTTCTGGGCTGGAGAGATGGCTTAACAGTTAAGGTGCTTGCCTGCAAGTTAAACAGCCCAGGTTCAATTCTCCAGGACCCACGTAAACCAGATACACAAGGTGGTGCACACATATGGAATTCATTTGCAGGGGCTGGAAGCCCTGTCATGACCATTGTCTCTTTTCAAGTGCCTCTCTCTCTCTCTCTCTCTCTCTCTCTCTCTCTCTTTCTCTAAAATAAATAAATGAATGAAGAAAATATTTTATAATGCATTATTTCTATCTTAAAACTCTCCCAAAGTCTAGCAGTTCCAGTTCCAGCCCTGCTCAAAAGCATAAGGGCAGAGTCTTTTCTGAGACTCAGGTTAAATCTTAGTAGGGAGCTGCTATACAACATAAAAAAACAAGTGATATACTTCCACCATACAGTAATACAAATTAAACATTCCAAATCCAGAAAGGAAGAATGAGTCTGAGGAAAGGGATGGAGGATGGAAAGGGGGTGGAATATGAGGAGGGAACAGTAGTAGGGTCAATCAAAACTAAAGATATTATGAATAAGGTATATGGAAACTTACTTTTTGTTAGATAATTTAAAATATATGATTTAAAGCAGAAGGGATGGATGAGGGCATTATGACCAAAGATCAGACCAAACCCCAGCAGATTATATGTGCAAACACATAGCTGTCATCTCAAAGGGAATAAGTGATAGCTTCTTCTGAAGCCAAACAGGAGTGACCATGGCACAGGAACACAGATTGAGGTTACTCCAAATTCCATGTTCCAACATGTTAACAATTTCATGACATTGTTTTTTATAGTTATGAAGCAAAACCAAGGCATTTTTAAATCATTAATGGAAAGATCAGCCAGGCTGATTATAGCAAAGGGGATTAAATCTTTGCTATTGGTATCAGATGCTGTATGATCCCATTTTTATCTTTTGGGTTGGTAGAAGCTTGGTGTTCTGCTTATACATTTCAAAATGATTTATTTAGTCACCAGATGTTAAGGGGGATGTTAATTGGCCATCAAAGGGGCTAAGGTAATACAAGATAGTTGACTGGGGGCCTGTGATATTCCAACCTCACTACATTAAAATTTTAATCAGTTAATTAGTCTTTCAGGATATTCAAAGTAGGTGTAGCTTTTTTCCCAGAACTTTACTTCATAAGCACAAACTATGTTGCAGCTCCATATCTGGCATCTGGAATTCCTGATGAAATCACTTGGGCTCCAAAGTGCTTGGATAGCTTATCTCTAGCACTCTAGTTTCTCTCATGGGCCAGCTCCACTATGGAATTGAAGCTTTCTTTTGCTGATGTTCTGTGGGTCTGGATTAAGGGTGTAGAGCAACACACACATGATTAGGGATTTTGGCTTTATGTTTGTTTATTTTAATCCCCACACTTGCATGCTTTGTGATGGTTTTGGTTGAATGTGTAGATGACTCAGTTAAATTTTAGAATTTGTCAGTAAATTGCACTATGCAGTCCATTAGAATACTTGAATGGCAGGCAAACTCAACACCTACAATTACTTCTGAGGTGGGATTTGAGTGCAAGAGATCCACTAGCCTTAAGCCCCTATCCTGAAGGTATATATGGTATATAAAGTTGGATTTCCACATCTAAGAACACTATAGATAATGAAAAACCCAAGCATCATATCAATTTAGGATGCAAAAATTGCTACATTATAATACAAGAAACACAAAGAATCAAGACAATATAACCCCACCAAAATTATAAATCCATCAGAAATGACCCCCAATGAGACTGTTTTAGATTAAATGCCTGACAAAGATTTGAAAAAAAAAAAATGATTTTATCTATACTCAAAGAAATCAAAGAAGAAAACAAAGGAATTAAGGGGAAAAAAAAGATACCCTGTAAAGAGAACATAGGAAACCAGCTTAAAGAAATAAGAAGGTCATTATAAGACATGAGTAAGGAAATAGAAATACTGAAGAAAAACCAGGCAGAAGTATTAGCACTGAAAAACACAGTAAGTCCAAGCTAAAAGCTCTGTGGATGGTCTCACCAGTACAATGGATGAAGGAGAGAACAGAATATCTAAACTGGAAGACAAGGTAGCAGATCTAACACAGTCCAACAGAGAAAGACAAGCTGATAGGAAGGTATGAATGGGAATTTCAAGATAGCTGGGATCCTAAGAAAAGATCAAGCATAAGAATTCATGGTATAGTAGAAGGAGAAGAATTTTAATCCAAAGGCTTTAGTAGGTGTTTTCAACAAAAATCATAAAAGAAAGTTTTCCCCAAATTGTGAAATAAATGCCAATGCAGACACAGGAAGCTTTTAGAACATCAAACAGATGAAACATCAAAAGCACCTCTCTTCATCATGTTATCATTAAGCTACTAAACATACAAAGAAAAGAAAATATATTGAAAGCAGTTAGAGAGAAAACGCAAGTCGCCTACAAAGGTAAACCCATCAGAATAACTTCAGATTACTCAACACAAACTTTAAAAGCCAGAAGGGCAAGGCATGATGTATTCCAAGTTCTGAAAGATAACAACTTTCAACCAAGATTACTTTATGCTGCAAAGCTATCTATCCAAATTGATGCAGAAATAAGGACATTCCACAACAAAAACAGGCTAAAGGAATTCATGACAACTAAACCAGCTCTACAGAAAATACTTGAAGGAATCCTTCATGATGAATAGAAAGCAAAACACACACATGAGGAAATAGGTAAAAATAAACCATACTCTCATAATAGTTAAAACAAGTAAGTAAAGGGAAAACAGCAAGCTCTACAAACCAAGAAGAATGGCAAGAATAAACATATTCCTTTCAATAATAACTTTTAATATCAGTGACCTCAATACACCAACCAAAAGACATAGGCTTGCAGACTGGATTAAAAGGCAGGATCCTGCCGTTTGTTGCCTCCAGGAAACTCATCTCTCAATACACAATAGACACTGTCTTAGGGTAAAAGGATGGAAAATGGCATTTCAAACAACTGGGCCTAGGAAACAAGCAGGGCTTGCTATCCTAATATCTGAAAGGGTAGACATCAAACCAACATTAGTGAGGAAAGATAAAGAAGGTCACTTTATACCAATTAAAGGAACACTCCAACAGGAGGGCATTACAATCTTAAACATATATGTACCTAACATAGGGATTCCCAATTTCATCAAACAAATGCTATTAGAATCAGTGAAATAGAGAGTTGGTTCTTTGAAAAGATAAACAATATGGATAAACCCTTAGCAAATCTGACCAGAAGAAAGAGGGAAGAGACAGAAATTAATAAAATTAGAGATGGAAAAGGCAACATTATAACAGATACCAAAGAAATTGAGGAAATCATAGGATGTACTTTAAGAATATATATGCCTATAAGTTTGAAAATCTGAAAGAATGGATGATTTCCTTGATTCATATGAGCTACCAAATTAAACAAAGATGAAATAAGCCATTTAAATAGACCTATAACAAGAATGACTATGCAAGCAGTTATAAAAAGTCTCCCAACTAAAAAGTGTACAGGCCCAGATGGATTCACTGGTGAATTTTACCAGACATTTATGGAATAACTAACACTAGTGCTTCTCGAACTTTTCCATAAAATCAAAAAGGAGGGAATTCTACCAAACTCTTTATACAAAGACAGCATCACCTTGATACCAAAACCAGACAAAGACTTAACAAAAAAAGAAAATTACAGACCAATCTTTCTCATTAACATAAATGCAAAAATCTTCAACAAAATATTGGCAAACAGAATACAAGAATATATAAAAAAAAATCATTCACCCCAACCAAGTAGGCTTCATCTTTACAGTCCTTTATGTATAGAAACAAATCATCTGAAATAATGATAATTTGATGTCTTTCTTTCTAATTTTTATCCCTTTTATAAGTGTCTCTTGTCTTATTGCTATAGTTAATACTTCCTGTACCATATTAAATAAGATTGGAAACAGTGGAGACCCTTGTCTTGGTCCTGATTTTCTTTTTTTTTTTTTTTTTTTTAACGTTCATCTCTTTTTTTTTTTTAAATTTAATTTATTAGTTTTCTTTTCAGTAAATACAGGCAGTTTGGTACCATTATTTAGGCTCATCTGTGATCTACCCCCTCCCATTAGACCCTCCTTATTATTGAAAATGGGTCGTGCATTGTGGAGTTAGCCCCCAGTTATTAGTATGATAAATGTCTCTGAAAATCATGACCCAACATGTAACTCTGACATTCTTTCCGCCCCCTCTTCCGCAAGATTTCCCTGAGCCATGTTGGGTTCATTTTTGGTCTGCTTCAGTGCTGAGGTGTTGGGGACCTCTGAGGCTCTGGCTCTCTGATTTGGTAGGAGTTGATTTTTCTCTGAATTGATCTCCTTCCCCTTTGTGCTGGTATCCAGTTCACAGGAAAACATCACCCTTGCTTATTTCGCCAGTTGTCCTTAGTTTCAGTTGGGCCCCTTCTGAGGTATGTTGGGGCAGCTCTCTTCTTAGGATCTGCATCTATCTGGAAAAGAGAAGCAGATTCTCCAACGGAGAGTGAGTTAGCACCCAGAAAATTGAGATAACACTTACTTTTTTGATAGACAGTTTGATAGGTGTAGGCCCTCTTATACCCCGTGATTGATGGTAGCTTGATATTGTAGAGTGGGCTTGTATTTGGGTATGGTTCTGACTTGTTTCCCAGCTCCAGCTAAGGGTCTAGTACCACTGAGTGGATCAGTTAGCCAAATCAAGAGCAATTGATTCCTCACCATGGCTGTGTACCACTATTGCACTTGTATGGGTATCACATCCGGTTAATTGTTGCTTCTTAGGTTAAACAATGTGTTGCTTGGACAGATCTTGGTCACTTCCCCCAGTCGCCTATGTAGCGCCTTCTGGCACTAGACACGCTGACTGTCTGGGGACTGACTCTCTCCTGGCTTCCAGCCATGTCATTCCATTTTACGTGTCAGCTGCGTATGGAGTCTTCAGCAATAGGGTCTTACCACTGGCCTTTGGTGGGTCATCAATTACTCTGACAGAAGTCTGTCATTGTTTTGGGAAACCTTGTAGGTTTCTTTGATCAAAAGCTCATTGTGGATTGTAGGCCCAAGCTGGAAGTGGGGGTTACAGGTCAGTGTCCACTAAGAAATTGAGGAAAAAGATAACTAATATACAAGAGTTAGAGAGAAGAGAGATAGAGGGGAGAGGGGGAGAGGGAGGGAGGGAAGATGTAGGAGATTTAGGTCAGTCTAGATCCTACCCTCTCCAGTGTCTTGTGGTTCAGTTGTTTCCTGTAAGGGACTAGTGAAGGTTCAGTCATTTGGTCTGTCTTTTAGGAAGTAGAATTTTATGGTACCATTGCTGTTTGGGTCCGGATTACTGTTTTCCACCCTTTGATTCCCTCCCCGCCCTCCCATCCATCTTATTGTCTAGTCCATGAGGTACTTGCTGGGTATGTAAGGCATCTTGGGCAAATTCAGGTTAGGTGTTGGAGATGAGTGAGACTATGTGTCGATTTTTTTTCTGTGATTGGGTAAGTTCGCTGAGAATGATCTGTTCCAGGTTCAACCATTTTTCCTCAAATTTCTTTATGTCGTTTTTTCTTACTGCTGTATAGAATTCCATTGTGTAGATACACCACATCTTTGTTATCCATTCTTCTAATGATGGACATCTGGGTTGATTCCAGCTTTTAGCTATTACAAATTGAGCTGCTACAAACATGGTTGAGCAAATCTCTCTGGCTTTTGGTTTGAAGGTTTTAGGGTACATGCCCAGTAATGGTATAACTGGGTCTGTTGGTATTTCTATAGTCAGCTTTTTCAGGAGTCTCCATATTGCTTTCCAAAGTGGTTGTACCATCCTGCATTCCCACCAACAGTGAATGAGTGTCCCTGCTTCTCCACATCCTCGCCAGCATTTATTTTCATTTGACCTTTTGATGTTGGCTATCCTTATTGGGGTAAGGTGGAATCTCATAGTTGTTTTAATTTGCATTTCTCTGATGATTAGGGATGATGAACATTTTCTTAGGTGTGTGTTTGCCATTTGTATCTCTTCCTCTGTGAATTGCCTGTTTAACTCTGTGCCCCATTTTGTGAGTGGGGTATTTGTCTTCTTATTGTTTAGACTTTTGAGTTCTTTGTAAATTCTAGAGATAAGGCCTCTATCAGTTGGATAACCTGCAAATATTTTCTCCCACTCTGTGGGTATTCTATTGGCTTTGTTTATTATATGCTTGTCTGTAAAGAAACTCTTCAGCTTCATATGATCCCAATGGTTGAGTGACTGTTTAAGAACTTGAGCCACTGGGGTTTTATTCAGGAAGTCTTTTCCCATTCCTATATCATGGAAAGTACTTCCTAAATTTTCTTCCAGCAGTTTTCGAGTTTCTGGTCTTATGTTGAGGTCTTTGATCCATTTGGATTTGAGTGTTGTGCATGGTGAAATGTGTGGATCAAGTTTTAGTTTCCTGCATGTGGTTATCCAGTTTGTCCAGCACCATTTGTTGAAGATGCTATCTTTTTTCCAGTCTATATTGTTTGGGCCTTTGTCGAATATCAAGTAGCTATAGTTGCTTGGCCCAAAATCCAGGTCCTCAAGTCTATTCCATTGGTCTATACTCCTGTTTTTATGCCAGTACCATGCTGTTTTTATTACTATGGCTTTGTAGTATAACTTTATATCGGGTATGGTGATGCCACCAGAGGTATTTCTTTTGCTGAGGATATGTTTGGATATGCGAGGCCTTCTGCCTTTCCATATGAAATTTGAGATCATTTTTTCTATGTCTGTGAAGAACATTGTAGGGATTTTAATTGGAATTGCGTTAAATCTATATATTGCCTTTGGTAGGATTGTCATCTTCACAATGTTAATTCTGCCTATCCAGGAGCATGGGAGGTCTTTCCATCGTTTCAAGTCCTCCTCAATTTCTTTTTTGAGAGTTTTTATATTTTCGTTGTATAGATCTTTTACTTCCTTGGTTAACGTTATTCCAAGATATTTTATTTTATTTTTTGCTATTGAAAATGGGACTATGTCCTTTATTTCTTTTTCTGTGTCTTTGTCATTTGCATACAGAAATGCTTCCGATTTTTGTGCGTTGATTTTGTATCCTGCCACTTTGCTATAGGAGTTAATCACCTTCAGGAGTTTTGGGATGGAGTCTCTCGGGTCTCTTACATATACAATCATGTCATCAGCGAATAGAGCTAACTTAACTTCTTCCTTTCCAAATTGTATCCCTTTTATTTCCTTCTCCTGTCTTATTGCTTGAGCTAGGACTTCCAGAACTATATTGAAAAGCAGAGGTGAGAGAGGACATCCCTGTCTTGTTCCTGATCTCAATGGGAATTCCTCCAGTCTCTCTCCATTAAGAATTATTTGGGCCTTTGGAGCTTTGTATATTGCCTTTATTATATTAAGATGTGAACCGGCCATGCCGATTCTCTCCAATGTTTTGATCATGAAGTGATGTTGTATCTTGTCAAAGGCCTTCTCTGCATCTATTGAAATGATCATGTGATTTTTATGTTTAAGCTTGTTTATGTGGTGTATTACATTGACAGATTTTCGTATGTTGAACCACCCTTGTGTTCCTAGGATAAATCCCACTTGGTCAAGGTGGATAATGCTTTTGATGTGTTGTTGGATTCGGTTTGCGAGAATTTTGTTGAGGATCTTTGCGTCTATGTTCATTAGGGAAATAGGCCGATAGTTTTCTTTTCTTGTGGCGTCTCTGCCTGGTTTTGGGATTAGGGTGATACTAGCTTCATAGAAGGAGTTGGGTAGTTTTCCCTGTTCTTCAATTGTGTGGCACAGTTTTAGGAAGATTGGTTTGAGTTCTTCCATGAAGGTTTGATAAAATTCGGCTGGGAATCCATCTGGTCCTGGACTTTTCTTTTTTGGGAGGTTTTTTATTACTTTTTCAATCTCCATGAGCGTGATGGGTTCATTGAGGTGGTTGATCTGCTCTGAGTTTAGCTTTGGTAGATGATATGCATCCAGGAATTTATCCATCTCCTCCACATTTTCCAGTTTTGTGGAGTAGAGGTTTTTGAAATAAGTCCTGATGATTCTGCCGATTTCACTGATGTCTGTTGTAATCTCTCCTTTTTCATTTTGAATTTTGTTAATTTGGAGTCTCTCCTTTTTTTGCTTGATCAAATTGGCCAGAGGTTTGTCAATCTTGTTTATTTTTTCAAAGAACCAGCTCTTTATTTTGTCAATTGCCTTAATTGTTTCCTTGGTTTCCAATTCATTAATTTCTGCTCTGATTTTAATTATTTTCTTCCTTCTGGAGCTCTTTGGGTTGGATTTTTCTTGTTTTTCCAATGCCTTTAGGTGGATGGTTAAGCTATTGATTTGGGATTTTTCTGTCTTTTTTATGAAGGCATTGAGTGCTATGAATTTTCCCCTGAGGACTGCCTTCATTGTGTCCCACAAGTTTTGGTATGATGTGTTCTCATTGTCATTCAATTCCAGGAATTTTGCAATTTCATTTTTTATTTCATCCACTATCCATTTATTGTTTAAGAGTGTGCTATTCAGTTTCCAGTCGCCGTTGGGGCTCTTGTTGGTTTTTTTGTTGTTGATTTCTAGGAATATAGCATTATGATCTGATATCATGCAGGGAATTATGTCGATTTTCCTAAATATGTGGAGGCTATCTTTGTGACCCAGTATATGGTCTATTTTAGAGAATGTTCCATGGGCTGCTGAGAAGAATGTGTAGTCTGTGGATTTGGGGTGGAAAGTTCTGTAGATGTCTGTTAGGTCTAAGTGCTCTATGGTTTTGTTGAGCTCTCTTACTTCCCTGTTGAGCTTCTGTTTGGATGATCTGTCTATTACTGATAATGGTGTGTTAAAGTCCCCAGCTATGATGGTGTTGGTGGTTATTTCTATTTTATTGTCAAGTAGGTTTTGTTTTATGAACTGCGGTGCCCCTGTGTTTGGTGCATACAGATTTATGATTGTAATATCCTCTTGATGGATTGTTCCCTTTACAAGTAGGAAGTAGCCTTCTTTGTCTTTTTTGATTGTTTTTGGTTTGAAGTCAACTTTATCTGATATTAATATAGCTACACCTGCTTGTTTCTTATTCCCATTTGCTTGGAATATTGTTTTCCACCCTTTCACCCTGAGGAGGTTTCTGTCTTTAGTGGTAAGGTGGGTTTCTTGAAGGCAGCAGATTGAGGGGTCTAATTTTTTGATCCACCCTGTTAGCCTGTGTCTCTTGATGGGTGAATTAAGGCCATTAATGTTTAGGGTGATGACTGTGAGATTTGATTTGATCCCTGTCATTTTGTGGTGGTAGAGGTGTGTTGGCATTTCCATGGAATTTTTTTTTTTTTTTTTTTTGTATCTACTCTGGGTTTGATTGCTGTGATCTTCTTCTTGTAGGCATTTGTGATTGGTTATTTGTTTCCTCTCTGTGGAGAATTTCCTGGAGTACTTTCTGTAGGTTTGGTTTTGTGTTCATATAATTGTAAAGCTGAGTTTTATCATGGAAAGTTTTCCTTTCACCATCTATTATAAGGGAGACTTTTGCTGGGTAGAGTAGTTTAGGTTGAAAGCCATAGTTTCTTAGCGTTTGGAGAGTATCATTCCAGGCCCTTCTAGCTTTCAGGGTTTCCATTGAGAAGTCTGAAGCAATTCTGATGGGGTTTCCTTTGAAAGTGGTGTGCTGTTTTTCCCTAGCTGCTTTTAGGATTTTTTCCTTGGTGTCAATGTTTAGAGTCTTAATGATAATATGCCTTGGGGAGTTTCTCCTTTGGTCTAGTCGGTTAGGAGTTCTGTTTGCTTCTTGAATCTTGATGGGCCTTTCTTTTAAGAGACGGGGGAAGTTTTCTTCAATTATTGTGTTAAATAAGTTCTCCATGCCTTTGGTCTGAAATTCTTCTCCTTCTGGTATTCCAATGATTCTGATATTAGGACGTTTAAGTGTATCCCACAATTCTCTCATGTTCTGTTCACAGGAACTTTTGAACTTACTGAAATTTTTGGACTCTCGAACTGTTTCTTCCATCCTGTCTTCCAGATCAGAATTTCTATCTTCCACTTCGCTGACTCTATTCTTGAGAGCCTCTAGTGAGTTTTGGACTTGTTCAATTAAGTTTGCATTTTCTACTACTTTCCTATGTATCACTTCCATCGCTTTGTCCAGCTCCCTTTTTGTCTCATTTTCTGATTTTCTTGCTGATTCTTGGAAATCATCCTTGCATTTCTTTATGTTTTCATTTAGTGTGGCCAGCTGATTTTTAAGGTCCTCTTTTTTTTCATTCTCCCTCAACTCTCTTAGCTCTCTTTGAATTCCTTCCAGTGTCTTATCATATTGCTCTAGCTTAGTGATGGTAGCATCCATACGATTATCTATCCTTTGTAGCTTTCCTGTCAGATCTAGCAGTAGTTTGGTCAGGGTTGCATTGTTCATTGCTTCCACTTGATGTTCTGATCCTAAACACTCTTCTATGTTTTGGTTTGTTGTGATCCTTGTTGGCCTGGGTGATCTGTCTGGATTTTCTTCCATTTTATTTTTCGTGTTATTTCTTTTGCGCTGTGGTCTACCCATGTCAGTGTATGGGCAGGTAGGTGGGTGGAGCAGCCTGGGATCTAGCTTAATGCAAATCCAAGGCAGCCTGGGGCAGTTGTAAGCAGCCTGGGTTTTTGCTCACTCTTGCCAAAGCCGCCTACCTATAGCCTGACAGGGGCACCAAAGTTGCCTGAATTCTCACCCAGTAATGCACCTAAGCTGCCTGCCTTTGAGCTTGAAAAGGGACTGAGGTAGTAAGCCTTGAAGGTGCCTAGATTCTGGCTGGGTACACTGGGGTCTGTAAACAGTCTGTGCTCTTCCGCCTCAGGGGAGTGGGGGATGGGTGGCGATGTACAGGTAGGGGATGGCACCTGCGCTGGCGCTAGTGACTCAGTGTGGACTTATGTGGCTCTTGCTGTGGGACTGGGCCCACTGCACATGCAATTGTAGTGCAGAGGCAGATGATGTGGATACGGAATCAGGACACAGCAGAAACTGACCGGCAGCAAGTGATGTGAGAACAGCAGGGCGTGAGGGGAGGGGGGGCAGCTAGGAGTGTGGGGCGCTGTGGGATACCGTGGGGTGCTCTGGACTCGCAGGGGGGGAGGGGGCGGATCACGCAGGGGAGGGGGCTGAGGGGGTCCAGGGGGTCGCGGGTAGCGCAGGGGGCTTGGAGCACGCTGAGGTAAGATGGAGTGCTGGATGCTGTGGGACGCTGCGGGGCAGTCTGGGCGCGCGGCGGGGGTGGGGTGCACGGGGGGGGCTCGAGGAGCGCGGGGGTGGGGCGCGCGGGAGGGTGGGGCGGGCGTGGGGTGGGGCGCAGGGGTCTTGGGCGCGCAGGGGCACCGGGCAGGCCTGGGTGCCCGGGGCGTGGGAAGCCTTGGTTCGCTTGGGCAGCGTCTGCCGTGTGTGGATAGGGAGCGTGGGGCGCGCTGGGGGGGGAGGGGCGTGCTGGGGGGTGCGGGGGGTGCGGCGGGTGTGGGGCACGGGGGTTGTGGGGTGCGTGGGCCGCTGGGGCGCGTGGGGCTTGGTGTGCACGGGGCGCCGGGCCGCTGGGTGCGGGGCCACGCCCGATGCAGTTATTCGCGGCAGGCGGGGTGGCGGGCGTGGGTCGCGGGGGTGTGTTCTTCCCTCTTTTATCCCAATCTGTGCCCTCCCTCTTCAGAAAGTTCCTAATTTCCCTTGAATACTTGCCTTTTTTTCCCTCGTTGTTTGTAGTGCAGCTAGGCGGTCGCCATCTTGACCGGAAGCCCTTGGTCCTGATTTTCCTGGAAAAGCTTCAAGTTTTTCTCCATTTAGTATTATGTTGGCTGTAGGTTTGTTATAAATAGCCTTTATTATGTTGAGAAATGTTCCTTCTATTGCCAGTTTCCATAGGACTTCTACCATGAAGCGATGTTAGATTTTGTCAACTGCCTTTTCTACATATAATGAGATGATCCTGTGATTTTTGTCCTTCAGCCCATTTATGTAGTTTATTACATTTATTTATTGGAATGTGTTGAACCATACCTGCATCACTGAGATGAAACCTACTTGGTTGGGGTGAATGATTTTTTTATATACTCTTGTATTCTGTTTCCCAATATTTTGTTGACGATTTTGGCATCTATGTTCAAGTTTGTTTTTTTTTTCTGAGGCAACTATGAATGGGAGTGATTTCCAGACTTCATCCTCTGCATGATTGTTGTTAGTATATAGAAAAGCTACTGGTTTTTGTGTGTTTATTTTGTATCCTACTACATTGCTGAAATTGTTTATCAGCCTCAAAAAAGAAAAGAATATACAGGACCTTGGAATAAATCTAACCAAGGAAATGAAGAATCTCTACACTGAAAACTTAAAAACACTCAAGTGAGAAATTGCAGAAGACACTAGGAAATGTAAAGACATGTCCATGGATTGGAAGAATCAATATTGTGAAAATGTCAATCTTACCAAAAGCAATCCATACATTTAATGCAATCCCCATTAAAAATTCCAGTGACATTCTTCATGGAAATAGAAAACACAATCCTAAAATTAATTTGGAAGCACAAAAAACCTCAAATACACAAAACAATTTAAGCAAGAAAAATAAGACTGGTGGTGTCACCATACCTGATTATAAGCTACATTACAAAGTCATAGAAACAAAAACAGCATGGTACTGGCACAAAGACAGTCACATAGATCAATGGAACAGGTTATAGAACCCAGATGTTAATCCAGGCAACTGCAGTTGTGATTTTAAACAAAAAAGCCAAAAAAAAAAAAAAAAGTTTTGAAGAAAGACAGCCTCTTCAACAAGTAGTGCTGGAAAACCTGGTGTAGACAGATGAAAATAGATCCTTCTCTCTCTCTGAACACAAGAATCAAGTAAAAATTGATTAGAGACATTAATATCAGACCGGAAACTCTGAAACTGCTAGAGGAAAAGGTAGGGGAAACCCTTCAACATATTGGCATAGGCAATGACTTTCTGAATATAAGTCCAGATTCTCAGGACATAAAACCACTAATCAACCACTGGGAACTCATGAAATTACAAAGCTTTTGTACATCAAAGTACACTGTGAATATAGCAAAGAGACAACCTACAGAATGGGAGAAAATTTTTGCCAGTGATACATCTGACAGATGATTATTATTCAGAGTATATAAGAACTCAAAAAACTAAACAATAATAAATCAAACAATTGAATATCCCATCCATCAGATGCTGACTTCACTCTCCATTAGAGAATTTTCTTTCCTTCTCTGATGGATGCAAATTCTGAGGAGAGAATCAGCCCATCTCTCCTCACCAGGGCCCCAGCTGAAACCAAGAGTAACTGGGGAAATGAGAAAGAGTGCTGCTTTCTTGGTGAATTTGATACCAACACAGGGTGAAGGAGACACAGAAAACACTCAAGTCCTACCAAACCAGATATCCAGAGACACAGAGGCTCCTAAGACCTTTTCACTGAAGTACACCTAAAACAAACCCAACATGGCTCAGGGAAATTTGTGGAAGAAGGGGTGGAAAGATTGTTAGAGCTGCATGTTGGGACATCATGAACAGAGACATTGCCTCATACCCATACCTGATGGTTATCCCCACAATGCACGACCCACATTCCCCAGTGATCAGGGTCCCTGCCGAGGAAGGAGAACAGGGAGGAGGCTAATGATGGTTCCAACATGGCTGTATACACACTGTGTACATAACTAATAAAAAAAAATGGGATATGTTACTAAATAGAGAATTCTCAAAGGAAGAAGTACAGATGACATATAAAGATCTACAGAAGTGTTCTACATCCTTAGACATCAGGGAAATGAAAATAAAACTACCTTGATATTCCATCTCACTCCTGTCAGAATGGCTATCATCAAGAAAACAAATGACAATAAATGTTGGTGAGGATACAGAATAAAGGGAGCCCTTCTACACAGTTGGTGGGAAGTTAGTCTGGTACGACCATTGTGGAAATCAGTGTGAAGGTTCCTGAGACAGCTAAAAATAGATTTACCATATGACTGAGCTATAGAACTCCTAGGCATATATCCTAAGGACTCTTCTCATTACCTTAGAGATATTTGCACAACCATGTTTAATGCTGCTATACTCACAATATCTAGGAAGTGGAACCAGCCTAGATGTTCCTCAACAGATGAATGGATAACAAAGATGTGGTACATTTATACAATGGAGTTCTATTCAGTGATAAAGAAAAATGAAATTATGAAATCTGCAAGGAAATAGGTGGATCTGGAAAGGATTATACTAAGTGAGGTAACTCAGACCTAGAAAGCCAAACATCTCATATTTTCTCTCTTATGTGGATCCTAGTTAAGAATGTTCAGAATTCTGTGTGAGTTGGAATAAAATTTGATGGCAGAGGCCAATAACCTAGAAGCATGCTATAAGGGAGGGCATAGATGAGTGGACTTAAGGGGAATGCACTGTATATATGTAAGTAGATAGGCAGATTCCTGCAGGTGCAATAGCCTAAGAAATTTCAGTCAGGGAATAGATTGAGTAAATGGAGTATGGGAGGAGGTGTAATCAAAATTCAGGGTATTGTGAGTAAACCACATGATAACCTATCTTTTTGGATAATGGCACACCCAGAAGCCATAGACAGTTACTAGAAAAATTTCAGTGCCAGGGATGGGAAACCTTCCAGTGAGTTATTGGCTAGGGAGGTCACTGATGCCCCAAAACATTACAGGAAATTGCCAAGGCTCTTGGTTTCCCACCAGAAATAGATGAGTAGAGTCTACTGATAAAGACTCTACCAGCCTGGGCTGCAAGGTCACCAAGAAATCAAACTGGGGCTGAGCTGAAAACCTTCTCCCAGTAGACCAGCTGACTGAAAACTGGAAAAAGCTGCACTGTATACAGCCCTCTGGGAGACAGAATCCATCAGTGGTGAAAACAGTGGACACTCCAAGCATCAAGTCTGGCCAGCCAGGCCAAATGAGCCAATTAGTGGAGTAGTAGCATGTCTGTTATGGGGGAAATCAACTGCTCTCTAATTTGGATGGAGACCTGCTCTATGGGAGGGAATACATATCTGGTACTGAAAACCTAATCAAAAGCCTATGGAAGGGGAGGTCATGAGCATTAGGAGTGTAATACTTGCTCTTAGCTGCCTAAGTGCACATATTAGACCCACCAAACTGTCCTGTAAACACTTTACTTATCATTCATGCCCATATATTAATACTACTCTTACTTTTGGTTAGAGAAGTTTCTCTTTTCAGATGGTGGTGACCACTGGGATGACCCAAAAGTCACCATGGTGCTGAGAAGACATGGAGGAGGAATGGTAAGCACTGAAACATCTCTATCACATTGTTTAAGGCTCAGGGTCCATTGCAGAAGCAGTGGTACAAAGAATGTACGAGCTGAAGGAAGAATGGGACTGCTTACAATGCAATCGACCAGACAGAAATTGACTTTGATATCCATGGCCTTGCCACACCTAGCCTTGTCTTCACATTACCCTAACAATAAGAGGAAAAGAAAATTACATCAAAATAAGAGAGACTAATGGAGACAGGGGGTAAATGATTGGGTGTAGATTTTTTTTTTTTAATTTTATTTATTTGAGAGCGACAGACACAGAGAGAAAGACAGATAGAGGGAGAGAGAGAGAATGGGTGCGCCAGGGCTTCCAGCCTCTGCAAACGAACTCCAGATGCGTGCGCCCCCTTGTGCATCTGGCTAACGTGGGACCTGGAGAACCGAGCCTCGAACCGGGGTCCTTAGGCTTCACAGGCAAGCGCTTAACCACTAAGCCATCTCTCCAGCCCTGGGTGTAGATTTTTGAAGGGGAAAGTGGGAGAGGGGAGGGAACTGTCATGGTTTAATGTCTATAAGTATGGAAGCTGTCAATAAAAAGGGGGTAAAAAGGAAGAAAGAATGAGGCATGGTGGCACATGCCTTTATCCCAGCACTTGGGAGGCAGAGGTAGGTGGATCACTGTGAGTTCAAGGCCACTCTGAGACTACTTTGTGAATCCCAGGTCAGCTGGACTAGAGAGAGACCCCACCTCAAAAAAAATTGCATAATTTCTAATTTTCTATTTGCCATGTGTTGTCCTCCAGATGCAGACAGATTCATAGAAGATGTGCACATGCACACTCACACACAGGTGACTTTTGTTTTTGTTTTATCTACAGAAACAGTTTGTGTTGAATTAATTTGCATACAACATGTTTTTGCCTTTAAATGTATAGTGCAGATATTGTACATTCCTTCATATATTATAATTATTTGAATAGCTCCAACATATTTCACAATGTGAACACATCACAGGTGAACTTTCTGATTTTATAGTTGGCAAAGTTGATAGCAGCTTTAGATAGCCCCTTCTCTCAACCGCTGCTGTACAGATATTTTAGTTTATCATAAGAAATAGTACTTTTGTCTCTAGCAAAGCACCCAAGGCCCAAATCATACTTAATGAATGTACCCAAGATGCCAACATACCTAGCAAGCATCTCAAGGAATCGGACAATAGGGTGGGTGGGGAGGGAGGGGAGGATAGAGGAGGGAGGGGGTGGGGGATACAACTCTGCACCCAAATGGCAATGGCACCATAAAATTCTACATCCTAAAAAACTGACCAAATGGTTGAACCTTCACCAGGCCCTTAGAGGGAACACCTGAATCACAAGGCCCTGAAGAGGGTACAATGAAAATTGACCTTAATCTTCTCCTGTTTCTGTTTCTCTCTCTCTTGCTCTCCCTCTCTCTCTCTCTCTCTCTCTCTCTCTCTCTCTCTCTCTCTCTCTCCCTCTTTTCTCATCTCTCTGTCTCTTTTATATTACTTATCTTTTTGTTTCTTCTCTTCTTGGGCTCTGACCTGTAACTCCCAATACCAGCAGGTGGCTATCATCCACAATGAGCTTCCTAACAGAAAGACCCACAAGGTTTCCCAAAAGGAGACAGATTTATGTCAGAATACTTGATGACCCAGCAAAGGTTAGTTGTAAGACCCTACTGCTGAAGACACCATATGTGGTTGACACATAACATGGAGTGACATGGCTGGAAGCTAGAAGAGAGTCAGTCCCCAGCCAGTTAGCACCTATAGTGCCGGAAGGTGCTATATGAGCAACTGGGGGAAAATAACCAATATCTGTCCAAGCAACTCATGGTCTAACCTACTTAGCAGCAAACAACCTGCTGTGATGCTCACACAAGTGTGATAGTGGTGAACAGCCATGGTGGGAAACCAACTGCTCTTGATTTCACTAACTGATCTGCTTAGTGGAACGGAACCCATAGCTGGAGCTGGGAAACAAGTTAGAACCATATCAAAAAATGAGCCCACTCTCCATTATCAAGCTCCCACCAATCATGGGCTAGAAGAGGGCCTACACCCATTAAATTCTCTCTAAAAAATAGTGGTTATCCCATTTATCTGGTGCTAACTTTACTCTCCATTGGAGAATCTGCTTCTCTTTTTCAGATAGACACAGATCCTAAGGAGAGAACCACCCCATCATACCTCAAAAGGGCCCCAGAGGAAATTAAGAATAATTGGGGAAACAAGCAAGAGTGTTGTTTTCTTTGCAAACCTGATACCAGCACAAGAGTGAAGGAGACAGACACAAAGAACAATCAACTCCTACCAAACCAGATATCCAGAGACACAGAGGCTCCCAAGACCCCATCACTGAAGCAGACCTAAAATAAACCCAACATGGCTCAGGGCAAATTATGGAAGAGGGGGTGGAAAGAATATCAGAGCCACATGTTGGGTCATAATACACAGAGACATTTCCTCCTACCCATAAGTGATGGCTAACCCCACAATGCAAGACCCATATACCCCAACAAGGAGGGTGCCTGTGGAGGAGGGAGGACAAGTAGGAGAACAATGGTACCAACTTGACTGTATTCACTAAAAATTTAATTAAAGAAATCTTATGTTCAAACTCCAATTCTCAATACTGTGAGAGTAAGAAGGGCTTTGGAGAGTTAATTGGGTTTACATGGGTTTTGGTGTTCTTATAAAAGTGCTTAGAGCTCACTCTCTGTCTACCCTGTGAGTACACAGGAAGAGAACTGTCTCTATAATTCAGAAAATGGTATTTTACCAGACCCTGGCCACATGGCTTCTTGATCATGAACTTCATAGTCTTCCAAAATCTGAAAAATGGATTTATGTTTTAAAGTCAATCATTATGTTATTTTGTTACAGTAGCCTAAAGTAATTCAACACTAGTTTATATATAAAACATTAATTAAAACAGTGTGGGACTGTGTCAAGGGAAACTTTTTCCCTGAGGTAATGTGAACACATGCCTATTCCATTCCGGTCAAAAGAATAGTCATTTCAATAAATGGTGCTAGCTGGACACCTAGACTATAGATGCAAAGTTGTTTTTTTCCATTTTTTACACTGTTTCAAAAAACAAGGTAGAAACAATATTTTATTACTTTATAAGCAATGTTTTATTAAGTCAACCTTAAGCTCCTATTTAATATATGCCTTAACATCAAACATTTTATTATGGCAAATATAATGCAATAATATCATGTTTCACCAGTTTACATGTATAATTTGAATAGTTGTCATTTTATAATCTAGTGGCATTGTTGCCTTATTATTTATGTCATAAAATAAAAATAATATTTTTAAAGAAAAATATACTGACTTCTTGGGACATTTCTGGGTATTTTTGAATGTTTTCATATGTGAGTTCACAACTTGATCAATGCTTTCTAAATGACATAACCTACAGATTTTACAACTAATCCTTACATTATATGCTATAATTTATTTTATCGTTATAATTCATTTCACCATATATTTAATATTATTCTACATAAGATATCTTACAAGATAGCTTACCCATAATGACTACACCTATCTTAGAAAATTTTATATGATGATGCATATAGATATATTTGTATACTACCTGACACAAAGTAAGTTTTCAGTAAGTTTGTTATTCATAGTAGTATATAAAACCAGACTCCATAAATATCTCTCTAGTTTCTTCCATGCTGAGACAATTTTAATGGAGTTTGTTAATGACATTTTCACGTAATAAATCTAAGAAAGGTGTTATAGAACTATTGTAGTAGAATGCGATGAGAAATAAATAGCTCAGGCCTTCCCACTGCTGAGATGCTTTTTGTTTTTTCTATTAAAATAATGTCTGCTAGGATTTTTGAACAGTTGTTTCTTATTGTGCTAGAATGGTCCTGAAAACTAGATAGATAATTTTTTTTCTAAAACTATTTTACTTTTAGTTTATTTATTTGAGAGAGAAAGGAGAGAGAGAGAGAAAGGGAAAGAATGGGCATGCCAGGGCCTTTAGCCACTGCAAACAAACTCCAGACACAGGTGCCACCTTGTGCATCTGGCTTATGTGAATACTGGGGAATCAAACCTAAGCTCTTAGGCTTCTCATGCAAATACCTTAACCATGAAACCATCTGTCCTGCCCAGATAGATAATCTTTAGTTCACTTCTTGTTGAAATTGTATGCCATGATCCCTTCCCTTAAATCTGTATGTTTATAATAGATTCACCTAGTAGATGAGATGTCACTGAGGTAATGCACATAAAGGGCCCAGAAATATCCCCACCCTTCTTGCCTCTCTTCCTGTGCTTCCTGGTTCACATGAATCAAGCAGCTTTCCTCAACCACACAAACCCAAACATTATGTTCTGCTTTGCCACAGGCCCAAAGAAAACTGGACAAAGTAGACACAGATTAACTTCTGAAACCCTGAACTAAATGAATTTGGTTTACTTGTTAAGTTGATTTTGTTTGATTAACACACTGCTGCTCCCTGCAGAGGGAAAATGAGTCACAGAGAAATGTAATGAAGAGTATGTTCTCATCACCCTGCTAACAGTGAGGCTGGAGCAGAGCAGGGAACATTTCTGGATGGATCACTATTTTTGTACTACCTTCCTTATTATGTACTTCTGATGGAATGACAGTGAGTCCTCCACATCCTCGGTTTCCACATCCTCATATTTAACCAATTTAGAAAATGAGGTTTTTCCTTTCAGGATATATACAGAGTGTTTATAGGCCATTACTCCATGAAACAAGGCAGTATGACAACTACTGACATGGCATTTACATTGTGTTCAATATTATAAGTAATTTAGAAAGTCACTATGCAGTGCACTCTTCTCTTTTAAAATAAGAATTGCTGGGACTAGAGAAATGGCTCAGCAGTGAAGGCACTTGCCTGCAAAGCCTAATGACCCAGAGTTTGACTCCCCAGTACCCACATAAAGCTATATGCACACAGTGGCACATGCATATGGAATTCGTTTGCAGCAGCTAGAAGCCCTGGCATGCCCATTCTCTCTCTCCTTGGAAATAAATAAATAAATAAATAAAATTTAAATGACAAATGCTTATGACAATACATTGTACAATCACAAATAAACCTAACATTTTAAGCTATAAAAATGTATTTTAAAGGAACTATGAGAGATTCTAGCCACCTGAGATATAAGGAGTGATTTTGTGTTTATATCAGCACTATGTCTTCATTCTGCAAAGACATAATGCACCGTACATGTCAGAATCCATCAATAAGAATTGTTTCTTCCTCATTGATCCAAGGAGAATCATAGTGAACTCACATCATCCAAAGCAGATTTTGCACACAAGAAAGAATCAAATATTCAACCAAGTGCAAGGATAGCACATATCTTGGAGACAATCATTTTGCTTCAAGGCTATATCCTTATTCATGCATTTTCTTCCCAATCGGTCCTCTCACACAAACTAGAAGAAAAATAGCAAGCAAGAGCAGACCTGGATGTGGAACAGCAAGCAATTTGGACTAAGTAGCCTGCTTGGCTGTAGTGATGACTGTGTGTGTGTGTGTGTGTGTGTGTGTGTGTGTGTGTGTGTGTACGCCTGACAACTAAATGTACCCCAAATACTTGGCCCGTCTCCTGAGGGCAATGAATGAGTGTTCATCATAAGAAGAATGAAGCATCTGGAGATGGAAATAGGGAATGGAAAATGAGTGTTGGCCTCAGCAGGTAAGCACTGGCTTCCTCTGTGGAGAGGAGATCTATGAGGTCAGAGGGTGAGGTAAGAAAACACCTGGAGAATTCAGTGTTGGAGAAACTGGCTTGCTTCTTAGGACAGCCTGCCATTGAAGTACCAATGCAAGTTGGAATTCATCCTTCCAGTTATGCTTCTGTTTTAACTGAAATGTGAATCAATTCTAGTTAAGAAGCCCATTCTCGGCTGCACTGGGAAATGGAAGCAACCAGGAGAGCACCACTAGGGGACTGAGAATGGGGTTGGGCTCTCTTCTGAATTAATCCTGTCATGATGGCCAGAAAACTGAAAAGTCAGGAAGGATGAGGAGTTAGAAGAGTGGGATTTGGAATGAGAGTAATGATAGTATAAAGAAGTATCTTTAGTTGATAAGCATAAATGCAAGTAGGCATAAGGATTACAGTATTCTAATTACTTTTATACCACTTGTTAAATTTTTTCAATGAAACTGTCTATTCAAGGAAGTAATTCAAATTAGGGGACTTGAGGCATTGAAATTACTTGTTAAGTAGATACCATGAACAAATATAAATAGCTTAAATTTGGGGTCATGAATTCCATACCCATTCTACAATGTAACAGCCATCTTTTAATCTACCTAGTAAAGGAGAAATAGGAGGAAGCTAGCTTTTGTTAGGCAGTTTCAGTAAGGAACCCTGGCATGAATGGAACTCTTGGAGAAAATGGAACTCCTGTCTGATCCACATCAGCTACAGTGCGCCCTGCTGCCCCCAGTCTAGCAAGCTACCTAGACAGGCTGCCTTCACGACCCAGGCCCGCTTAATCTCCAAACCAAACCAATCAGTCTTTGCCTTGCATACCTGAATCTGACAAAAGAATCCTTTCTAAACTTTCCGAGCAGGCAGGAGGGAAGCATTGCAACCATTGCTGACATGTTCCTCCTTTCTCCATTTAGTGTTGCAACAAATAAAGGATGTTTGCTCCATAAAAAAAAAAATAATCCATGTTGAGTCAATTATAAAGCCTGTCCATTCTCTCTCCAGTCTCAGTATGTCTCTCTCTCCCTCTCTCTCCTCACTCTGATGACAGAGTCTGGCTCCTGTACTACCCAAGCCAAAAAGCAGAGTACTGCTTCTTGGCCCAAGTATTTTTTGTTTTGCCTCTGCTTCATACTTTGGGGTAACTTCTCACTATAATCACATGTATGTTTATCTTCTGAATCTACCACATGCATATTTCCCTTACACTCCATATCTACCATGTGGGTGCTTTCCTTCTCTCATTCATTTACTGAATTGTTCCTCTACCTGACTTAGCTCTCCTATGTTCCCCCAGTCTGGCATCTCTGCCCTTGGGGAAAACATAACCTCCTACACAGAGGGACGAAGGGACTCAAATAAAGGATTTTTTTTTAGCTTTCTTGTACAAGAGCCAAAAGACTTGTTGCATGTTTCGTTATTAAAAAAAAGAACTTTAAAATTCTAATTATTTTGGATCCTCTCCTCATTTCCTGGATCCTTTCATTTTTCAACTCAAAGACTCAGTTCTGCACATTCACTCTCTTGATAGAATTTTCCTTTTGTAAAGCAAGAAGCTCTTATTACAAAATCCGTCTTTCTACAGGTATAGGCCTCTGGGACTCCACCTTACAAAGGACAGCTATCTTTTCCAGAGGATTGATTACCTTCATCACTTATGAAAGGGAGTGTCTTTCCTGCTAGTGAATGACATTTCCCTCACAATCAGAAAAACACCACTATGCATGTGAAGAGAGAAAATAAGCCAAGGAGGTGAAGGGCAGGAGGATGCTCTTTTGTGCCTGGGGGTGTTGCCTTGTCCTGGGCAAAGAGTGGCACTGATATGGACTCTGCAGTCTGTAATCCCAGCCACCCCTGATTAATTACCACAGGCCCAAAGAAAGGAGTGAGACAGAGGGTTCCAGAGGTGTTCAGCCAACTGTTTTCTACAGATGCTCGTGATAAGACAGGCAAAAGTCAGCTTACCAAGAACGGGCTGTGTTTCGATGTTCTGTAAGCTTGAATATTTAGTACACATCATAAGGCTTTTGCTCAGCTTACTCTTTTGTTTTCCAAGAAATTTAAAGCAAAGTACAATGAATTTATAATTTAGGTAATTCAGGGCCTGGCCTATAGTAAATAATAATATAAATGTAGCATCTATTTGAACTATGCTAATAGGTGATTTTCACCCTTTCTATGTTTGCACCAAGTTCTTTAAATAACAAATTTAATTTCTAACATAAAGTCCATGCTTGTAGATGTCAAATATATAATATATACATATAACATATAGTATATTTATATGTATATTGAAACATTAATAATCCTACTTTAGAAAGATGATTGTCAGTAACAACTTTTTTTGAGAGGAGATTAAGTATCATTTATTCCATTTTTACTTATGTGATCATTCTTTTTTAAAACTGATACTAACAATCTTCTATGTTTGGGTCTTAGTTTTATTTGGCTGAGCAGAGATTTAACTAAACAGAAGTCTATAATCTAAAGGCTGGTTTTGATGATAGCACAAGGAACCAGAAGAGAAAGGTTTTGGGATTGCTTCCTTCCTTGTGATGTACTTAATGGGTAGAGGAAGTTCTTATGAGACCTAAAGCTTATAGTACCTAGACCTACTTTATAGCAAAGAATATAGGGGCTAGAGAGATGGCTCCACAATTAAAGATGTTTGTTGGAAAAATCTGAGAGCCCAATTTTATTCCCCAGTACCCACAGAAAGCCAGATGCATAAAGTGGTATATTCATCTGGAGTTTGTTTGCAGTGGCCAGAGACCATGAAGCACCCATTCTCCTCTTCTCTTCTCTTCTCTTCTCTTCTCTTCTCTTCTCTTCTCTTCTCTTCTCTTCTCTTCTCTCTATCTTTTTCTCTCTCCTTGCAAATAAATAACAAATAAAAATATTTTTAAAAATAATATAAAATTATAACTACTACTCGCATACAAACTCAGTTACAAAAAAGAATATTAGAATGAGGAAAGGCACATGTTATGTAATTGAAAAAGTTAACAAATATAAGTACTTCAAAGTTCAAACATGTTTTTGTTAATAACTCCATCAGGTATTTTTAAAGTATTTTCTTCTATAATGTTTGGTTGCATAGTTTTGAGAATCTCCTCCCATGACTCTATTTTAGTGTAATAATTGTTTTAGAGAGATGAGGACGAAAATTCAATCTTCTACTAGGGTTGATAGAAAATTATATGATGAAAAATAGTTTTGGTGTTGGGTGTGGTGATGCACACCTTTAATCCCAGCACCCAGGAGGCAGAGGTAGGAAGATCACCATGAGTTGGAGTGTATTCCAGATCAGCCTGGGCTAGAGTGAGACCCTACCTCAAAAAAAACAAAGAAACAAAAAATACTTTTGGAGAAGTTCTTTAGCTTCACACCTCACCACTAGTGCTATTATGACATTTTTTCGGGCAATTTACCTCATTTGTAAGCTACATGATTTAGACAAGTACTAAGAAGCCAACCTCTAAGTATGTATATTTCCAGATCAACTCTCCCCTGTCATGCACTTTTAGTACCTGATGCTGAGAACATAATTATCAAGAAGATAACCCCATGGTCCCTATGCTGGCATTGTTATGATACGAACCCCACATAACTGGCATGATAGGTGACAGAACATCATTCCTGCAAATCCTCGAGCTAACCTTTCCACAAGCAAAGCACAAGAGAGACCAAGTGAAGAGAGACCTAATTGTCTTTAATGATTTCATACAAAATGAATCATGCTTGTAAATGTTACAAAATCACAGGGCCACTAGCATATCTACAGCTTTTTGAAGGGAGTCTGAGGCATTTCATCAGTAGTAGCAGAAGGTTGTTAGCACTGCCTAAATTGTTTTAGTGGTGGTCTCTGGTTGTTTCTGGGCTTGCCACCTTACTCAAAAAGCTGAAGAAAGAGGCACAGAAGCACTGAAGCATCAAGGCACTTCATCAAGAGCAAAATGATAGTAAAGCTTGGAATACTGTCCAAAGGAACAAAACAGAGACTTCTCCCTAGAAGTTCATGAGAGGACGGTTTTCTTTACTGCGTATGAACTCAAAACCAATGCAGGCTGGATGACCCTTACTGTTCAGATCCCAGATCTATCTAACAACATATCTGGGTAGGTACTGATCATGAATAATGGTCACTTAGCAGAGGAGAAGACTGGTTTATTGTTTGGAGTGGGATGTACATGAGGCTTGGTACAAGCGGTGGCCCCAGGATTGCCAAAAGCTTGCTAGGTTGTTTGTGTTTACAGTGTTCTGGGTGGTGAAAATATTCTGCATGCTTGCTGTTTGGTAAATCTATCCTTGGCTTCTTGCTGTGTTAGTTGTGCTTGTTTTGCTGAATGCTACTCCTCTGAAAGTCTTCCCTCTACTATGCAGGCTGCAAATCAAAGACAAGGTCAGAGTGCAGCTCTGGTACTAAAAGTGCAGCTCAACACACATGCCCATGGCTCTGTGAATGGTGAAAGGAGTTCTTCATCACAGAGGGCTATGACTTTCACCAAGGGCTATGACAATTAGCTAGGTTCACTGTTGCCAGTAAAAAATGAGATAATTCATGTAAATATGGATTAGTAAACAGACTTACCATGTCACTTATTTACATAGGAGCAAAACCTGCATTTACCTACAGTGTGATGAGTCAATGAGTAAGCAGATAGGACAGGAACTACAACCCACCCCATGTAAATATGGGTCCTTGTGTATGCAAAAACTACCTCTAGAACAAAATAAAGAATAGATGTGTGGAACTAAAATCATAGTGCACTATTTTATTTTTGTAAGCATGTCATTTATCTGGAGACAAAAAGCTTAATAATCATTTTATTATATATTTAGGAGACTATTAATGACCCAGTTACTAATGATAAAAGTTAAAATAATTTCCATGTATTAGTTGTGGAAGGACAATAAACAATAATTATAAAAAACATGTATAACTTTATAATGGGTTAATTGGAAAAAAAGGTTTAAATGGCAATAAAGTGTATATATTTCTATGTTAGTATTAAAAAGGGTATTAAGAAGATTCCTTCTAAATTAAATATGCAAAAAATAATGAAAATGAGAATGTTTGTGAATGAATATACAGTAAGTACTCTAACTTTGGATTAATTGGCAATCAATGATATATTACTGAAACTACATCCAGAGTTGTATTTCCTACATCTTTCCTATAGAAAAGAATATAAAATTATGCATATAAAGTGAACATTAGAATGGGAAAAATCACAAATTATTATATATTTTAAGGTAGAAAATATTAGCATTACAAAATTCACTACCAATGTATTATTAGTTAAACCAGAAATAAGTTATACATTGATTATTGTATTGTTTGTTTTTATTTTTATTTTTTATGTATTTATTTGAGAGTGACAGAGAGAGAGAGAGGCAAATAGAGAGAGAGAGTGAGAATGGGCCCGCCAGGGCCTCCAGCTACTGCAAACGAACTCCACATGCATTGCCCCGTTGTGCATCTGGCTAACATGGGTCCTGGGGAATTGAGCCTCAAACCGGGGTCCTTAGGCTTCACAGGCAAGCACTTAACCGCTAAGCTATCTCTCCACCCCACATCGATTATTTTAAAACGGATAAATCTTATAAAATGACAAAGTTAATAGTTTTGGTTTGGATAATTTTTCTCTCAAAAAAAAAAAAAAAACAAACTTATCATCCTTCTGTGTAGACACACTAATGTCTGGTATTATAGTACAGACGGTATTTTGAAAATTTTATTTATTTATTATTTATTTTCAGGATAGAGGGAAAAAAGAGAGAATTGGTTCAACAGAGCCTTTTACCACTGCAAACAAATTCCAGATATATGAGCCACTTTGTGCATCTGTCTTTGCAAGGGCACTGGGGAATTGAACCCAGGCCATCAGGCTACGCAGCAAGTACCTTTACCTGCTGAGCCAACTCTCCAACTGAAGGGTCCTTTCTTCTTTTTATCACAATGCTCAGTGTGTTATGGAAACTTAGTTAATATGACTTCTCCATATATATCACCTGTTCCTGAGGAAAAGGTACTTAAAAAAAACATTTTTTAAATTTAGTTTAATTTATTTGAGAGACAGGAAGAGAGAGAGCGCAATAGAGCCTTCAGCTACTGTAAATGAACTCCAGATACATGCACCACCTTGTGCATCTGGCTTATGTGGGTCCTGGGGAATCGAGCCTGGATCCTTTAGCATCACAGGTTAGCATCTTAACCATGAAGCCATCTCTCCAGCCACAGGAAAATGTTTTTAATCAAGGTCTGTAATCAAACCAAGACTCCATGGAAAACTCAGAAATTATATCCATAATTTTGTTACAGAAAATATTTTGGCAGGAAGGTAGCTGTGATATTTATAAGATTCTCAAAATCTGTGACCCTCAAGATACCAATAACTATTGATGTCACTATTACATGGAATGTAAGAAAATGAAAAGTTAGAAAACCGATGGAACTCCATATGATCTCATGGGACTGTCTCTGTCCAAACAAATTTTCATATTACTAATTTAATCTCATGCACAGCTATTGCTTAACTCCAGGTAGATTTCCCCTTTCTTCACTGTGAATCAGTCATGCATCACAAAAAAGAAGAAGTAGACAGAAATATTTCAGCCAGCACTGTTAAAAATTACTAAAATTGAATGTATTTTTCTTTTAGTTCCAAACAATTCTATAGCAAGAACTTTAATATCTATTCAATATAAATAAAATAGAGTCCTAAAGTAGTTCAGTCATTGTTTTAATCTTTGAGCACAGTACTTAAAACAAAACAAAACAAAAAAACTGGAGTGATGGCTTAGAGATTAAGGTGCTTGACTGCAAAGCTTAAAGACCTAGGTTTGATTACCCAGTACTCACATAAGCCAGATACACAAGGTGGCGCATGCCTCTGGAGTTAGTATGCCATAGCCAGAGGCTCTGGTACACCCATTATGTCTCTCTACCAACCTCATCCTCTCTCTCCCTCTCTCTCTCCCTCTTTCCCTGAAGCCATCAGTATATGAAAGCAGGATTTCACCTTAAAGATAGGATTCCTAGAACATTGTTTTGAGAAAAAAAAAATCATGCTATGTCACCCAGATTGGCCTCAAACTCATGGTAGTCACCCTGCCTTGGCATCCCAAATTCTTAGATTACAACCATGCTTCTCCACACTACAAATTCATCTTCATAAAGAAAACTTCCTGTTGTACTTTAACTTCTTCCAGAGAGGAGGCCATCAGTTTTATTCTACATTGCTAGTTACTCCTAATGTAAGACACCTTCTTTAAGAACGTACTTGGGGGCTGGAGAGATGGCTTAGCAGTTAAGCACTTGCCTGTGAAGCCTAAGGACCCTGGTTCGAGGCTTGATTCTCCAGGACCCAAGTTAGCCAGATGCACAAGGGGGCACACACATCTGGAGCTCGTTTGCAGTGGCTGGAGGCCCTGGCACCCCCATTCTCTCTCCTTTGTCTGTCACTCTCAAATAAATAAATAAAAATTTAAAAATTTTAAAAAAAGAATGTACTTGGCTTCCAAGTAGGTTGACATGGGAGCTGGAATTGTAATTGACTTCTTAAAAAAAAAAAAAATGTGTGTGTGTTGGAGGGGGGGTATGCCAGAGTCTCTTGCTGTTACATACAAATGTCTGCCTGGATTCATGTGAGTGGCTTGGGAGTTGAACCTGGGCCAGTAGACTTTGCAAGTGAATACCTTTAAGCAGTGAGCAATCTTCCCAGTCCCTTAGTTTCTTAAGAAAATTTAAAATCTGTATTTTATAGATACTTCAGAATTAAGTTTTGCAATCATAATGTCCAGAAAACAGACAGAATAACAACCTCATTTATGAGCACTACACTGGCCTTTTGAGTCTAGCAAGCTACACTTTACTAGAACATCAGCTTAACAGATACATGTTTATTTGCACATTTTCAGGATAAGGTACAGATGAGATTATAAAGCCAAATTGGAGCCATAAAAAGTTATCACATTATAAGTCAAAAACATTTATTTAATAAATGAAATCATCTACTAAAGCCAGAACACTCAGGTATTTAATACTCACAGCAATGGTGCAAGTTACCGTAAGTTTGGATGGCAATTTCACCCTTCATAAACTAAGTGTACACTTCAACCTAGAGGAGACTATTAGGGTATCTTTATTGAAAGAAAAACAAATATGTCCCTTTTTTTCTTTTATTATATCAAACAGTACATGATGCAATAAAGGTCTCCGCACTCTGATATTTGGGAGATCTGATCAAAACTGTTTGAAGTAGCTAAGGCATTTGATACAACCTCTACAACCTACTCCTAAATCTACATTTAGTGAGAAGGAAACATACAGATGGCTTAATTCAGAAAGTTGCTAAGATCAGGTATCTGAAAATGCCAGTCAGAAAGGACTTAATGGATCTTATTGCTGGTAAAATCTATAGAAACAAAATTTAAAACAGCACCAGACCATTATCAGGAATTTTGTTGTACATATAAGACATTCTTCTCACTCAGCTTCCAGGTACATACATTTTCCTGGTTGAATTATAAGCCTAATGGCCAGCCTGTTTGGCTTCTCTGTCACATATCTGGTACTTGATATTTCTCTAGAAACATGGAGAATGAACGTAGGGACTAAATTAAAAGAAAAATCACTTTATCTCCACACTCAAAAGCTAACCTATTCGAATTCTGAAATAATATCAAAATGAAAGAGCTGCAGTGAACAAAAACAGGATAGAGATGTACTGAAAATGTCAAAAATGTTTCTCCACACTGGAGGGATCAGTGGATGAAATGCTGTCAATGTGTGGAAAGGGTACTTTTTTTCCTTTTATTAAAAATTTTCATAAGTGAATATACTGTAATTTGATCCTAATTCCCTTTCATTACCTTCCCTTGTTGCCTTTCTCCTTCCCCACTCCATGGAACCCATTATTTTCAACCAGCCCCTCTTCTATTTTATGTGTGTGCTGTGTGTGAATAGGAGCACATCAAGTTCTCTTAGTGAAAACTCCAGAGACATATGCCACCTTGCATTTGGCTTTACATGTGTGCTGGGCAATTGAACCTGGGCCAGGTTGTTTTGTAAGTAAATGACTTTAACTGTTGAGCCATCTCCTCAACACCTCCCTCTAAATATTTTGAAATGTATTTATTCATTAATTCATGTGTTTATTTCATTTGTTATCTCTATGTGTGGGGGATGGAGGTGTGCAAGGAACTCCTGCTGCTGCCAATGAGTGCTAGATGCATGTGCCACTTTGAGTTTGGCTACACATGGGTTACTGTAGACTTGAACCTTGGCCAACAGGCTTTACAAACAAGTACCTTTAATAACTAAGCCATCTCCCCAACCTCAACCCACAAAAATATTTTTAAAATATTTTATTTATTCATCTGCAAGCAGAGAGAGACAGACAAACAGACAGAAAGGCAGACACTGAGAGAGAATGGACACAGGGCCTCTAGCTAGTACAAATGAACTCCAGATGCATGCACCACTTTGTGTATCTGACTCTACATGGGTACTGGAGAATTGATCCTGGGCCATTAGGTTTCACAGGCAATTGCCTTAGCCACTTATCAATCTCTCAAGCCCAACAAAAAATATTTTTAAGGAAAGAATAGACATAGCTTCAATCTTCTTTCATGGTCTCCTAAGTACCTAACCTAATAAATTTATAGTGATTGAAAGGAGGTCACTCAAACGAAATTAGTTTAATGAATTTTAAATTCCAGTGTTTCCTACCAGAAAGTATTTTCTTCAAAAATAGATCTACAGCCTGATATGGTAGGGCACACCTTTAATCCCAGAATTTAGGAGGTGAGGCAAGTGGATCATCATGAGTTTGAGGCTATCCTGAGTCTGCATAGTGCATTCTAGGTCAGCTTGGGCTACAGTAAAACCCTACTTCAAAAAGAAAGAAAGAAAGAAAGAAAGAAAGAAAGAGAGAGAGAGGGAGGGAGGGAGGGAGGGAGGGGGGGAGGGAGGAAGGAAGGAAGGAAGGAAGGAAGGAAGGAAGGAAGGAAGGAAGGAAGGAAAGAAGGGAGGAAAGAAAGAAAGAAAGAGAGAGAGAGAGGGAGGGAGGGAGGGAGGGAAGGAGGAAAGAAAGAAAGAAAGAGAGAGAGAGAGAGAGAGAAAGGGAGGGAGGGATGGAGGGAGGGAGGGAGGGGGAGGGAGGAAGGAAAGGGAGGGAGGGAGGGAAGAAAGAAAGAAAGAAAGAAAGAAAGAAAGAAAGAAAGAAAGAAAGAAAGAAAGGAAGGAAGGAAGGAAGGAAGGAAGGAAGGAAGGAAGGAAGGAAGGAAGGACGGAAAGAAAGAAGGAAGGGAGGAAAGAAAGAAAGAAAGAAAGAGAGAGAGAGAGGGAGGGAGGGAGGGAGGAAAGAAAGAAAGAAAGAAAGAAAGAAAGAAAGAAAGAAAGAAAGAAAGAGGAAAGGAAAGGAAAGGAAAGGAAAGGAAAGGAAAGGAAAGGAAAGGAAAGGAAAGGAAAGGAAAGGAAAGGAAAGGAAAGGAAAGGAAAGGAAAGGAAAGGAAAGGAAAGGAAAGGAAAGGAAAGGAAAGGAAAGGAAAGGAAAGGAAAGGAAAGGAAAGGAAGGGAAAGAAATCCATTATTTTAGTAAATCTTTAAAGATTTTTTTAACTTGAAAGTCATCTCTCTCCACTTATTACTACCTTTCTCAAACTCCAAGAAGTCTAAGCGTTAGTAATGGTATGAATTTCTCAATCACCATGAACTTCTCCTTTATCTGAGAAAGAGCTCTTCACTATGACTCTTCCAAAATGGGATACAAAAGGGCAAATGCAAATCAGTAAACATCTGACAGGAAAATCACAAATGCAAATACAAATTAACTAAGTCATAGCCTAATGCCAATTATACTTTTAGAATAGTTCTTGCAAAAATCAAGCTTTCCCATTCAATTAAATGATATATTTAAAGAGTCAAATGAGAGCCAGAATCCAGTATTTCACAATGAACTAAGTTCTAGGTAAATTCAAATCTCCTACCAGAATCTTTTAGTTCAGTTCATACAAGCAGCCTCACCTGCATCAATATGACCAATGCAACGTGGTTTGAAATTTACAGCTGTAAAAGTTAAAGCGCTCAGATGCTCAATGGAGGTAAATTCTAGCTTATATATTTTGTATTGATTTATGATGTGAACATTTTAAATCCTTTCTATAAATTATATTAACAAAATAATTATATTCTATGGTGAATGTTGTAAAACTGCAATGTATAAATATGGCAAATCAGAGAAATGTGTCTTTACAGAATGTTAATGGGTTTTTAATTGATGTTAACAAGAATTTCCTCTATTAATCCATATTTTTTATAGTAGCTTACTGTGGGAAGTTGAAAGAAAAGACTATAGAAAGGAAAAGTGGACAAAGAGAAAGATAAGATACTGCTTACTATATACACAAATGTAAAACATTTGAACTACAAAAGGATTCCCACACTGGTCTAAAATATGAAGTATTAGGAGACTATTAGTATGATTTTTAAAATTGCATCTTATAACAGCATAGTCAAATGCAATGGATATCAATGAGTTAAAATAAAATGCTCTATCTCTTCTCAGCCTTTTGGCAAAGATTGGTGTAAAATAAAATACCCCAATAGTTACTCTAGCATACATGATCACTACTTTGGCATGTACATGCCATCTACCTGTATGCATGTGCAAATTGCTTTCCCTCATTGGTTCAAGCACCTTTAATTCAGATTACTTGATTACTGGATGAAACACATTTATAACAAAGTTAGTTAAAACAATTTTTTTAAATGGAAGTATGAGATTCGATAGATTTTATTTTAACTGAAAACTAAGTTTTAGTTTGATAGTCTTAGTCTGAAAATTAAGCAAATGCTAAATATTTTAGCCTACTCCCAAGATTTAGCTGTCTGACTTTCATTTATCTTTCCTTGTCCTCAGGGTCAATTCCCCCATCTGGAGTTTAGATTCCTGCTGAAGCCTCTTGAGCTTCATGTAGAACAAGCAATGCTTTCAAGAGGCCAGAGATGCAAGCAAATATTAAAATCACAGTTTATAAACAAAAGTACCAGGACCAAAAACTAGGCAAAATGAAAACTATTCATAATGTATTCATAATGTGGACCACCAAAGCAGAAGAGGTAGATATGGGGTCAATCTTGCTACTTTGGGGTCAATTGTGGTATGGAGAAGATGGGAGGGGGTGCTGGCACTGGTGGAGAACATTGCCTAGGGAGCAGTGATATTCACTTTGAAGGGCTAGTGGGCAGCATTTCATGGAAGACCCTGAGGACCTAAAACCCACAACTGTGAACAGTAGGTATTACTAGTCTTTGACATGTGCATATTATTTATCTGGTTATACATAGATAGATAGATAGATAGATAGATAGATAGATAGATAGATAGATAGATAGATAGATATGAAAATTAAATCCAGTTCCTTGTGCTTTATGCTTCCAGTACTCTTACAATCTCCTTTTGAACCTTTTGAAAAGTATCTCTTTCCAAATGTTTTACCATTTTGCTATGGTAAAACAAGGACAGATATTTAATATGTTAATAGCAACTAACTGAACTGGTTTAACACAGTGTGACTGATCTATGAAACATTACTTCTTATTGTATTATCTAGTATTTATTTTATTTTACATCTGCTGTATAGACTATTCAACAAGGTTATGTGAATACGTTTTTGTTCAAGGCAGGAAGTTCACTTTAACATGGTAAGGATGCCCTCTGCTGGTGGTTCAAATTTTCTGAACCATCTACTTGGGAAGTGACAGAAGGATGTGGTCCTGTAGGATCCACGCACTGTACCCTACTTTCACGGATGGGGTTGCTAATCTTCAGAAGGTAATGAAAACCTGATACACGTAGGGGAAAGGAAAGCTTTCAGTTTTAAAGATTATATCCAAGAAATTTATGTTCAAGTCTAGTGAGTTAATTCCCTTTCCTGAGAAATGAACCAAAGGAGGAAAATTTTATTAAAGTTTTTGAGAAATATTACAAGGCAGAGAGTGCACTGGGAATAATAACAGCTGAAATTAGACATCTGTGGTAGTAAAAGGAGATAAGCAGCACATGTCCTGATGTTATGTTTGGCATCCGGGAAAAAAAAATGAAAGACAAAAACAACCTATCATTCACCTAAATGTAAACATTTACAATCAGGTTATTTTTTTAAAATGAATCAGAGAATGAAGCAGTTCATATATGGCAGCTTTTCTCAAGATGTACCTGGAATGTTTAACCATTATTCAAAGCATCGGATTTGCATTCCCATAGGTGAAGAGCATCAGGTAACTCTCTGGTATTCTGCTTTAGAGAAAAGCAAGTGTAAGGAGTTGGCAGCAGCTCACAATTCTCAGGTTGTATGTTCCTGAGTGAAAGACCATCAAAAGGAGGTAATGATACAAGACGGCAAAAAGAAACTCTGAGATCCATCATGGACTTCCCTTTTTCAGACATTCTTCATATGGTCATCATGTCAGTAGAATTTCTCGTTGGGGTTTCAGTAAATGGATTTCTTATCATTGTGAACTGCCATGACTTGCTCCAAAGCAGAAAGCTAATGTTATTGCAAATCCTCTTAATATGTACAGGACTGTCCAGATTTGGCCTACAGATTATGCTAATGGTCCAGAGTTTTTTCTCTGTGCTCTTTCCACTGGTTTATGAGGAAAATATTTACAGTGACAAGATGTTGTTTGTTTGGATGTTTTTCAGCTCTGTAGGTCTCTGGTTTGCCACATGCCTTTCTATATTTTATTGCCTTAAGATTTCAGGGTTCTCTCAGCACTGTTTTCTTTGGCTGAAATTTAGGATTTCAAAGCTTATACTTTGGTTGCTTCTGGGAAGCTTGCTGACCTCGGTGGGCACGGCAGCTCTGTGTATAGAGGGAAATCTCATTGAATATAATGATGTCCTGAGAAATACCACAGTTATGAGAAATACAGCCGAGCTAATAAACAGTAATAAATTGCTTCTTGTGAACTTAGCATTGATACTTCCCCTGGCCATATTTGTGATGTGCACCTCTATGTTACTCATCTCTCTTTACAAGCACACTCATCGGATGCAGAGCGGATCTCATAGCTTTTCAAGTGCCAGAAAAGAAGCCCATGTAAATGCACTGAAAACAGTGATCACATTCTTTTGTTTCTTTATTTCTTACTTTTCAGCCTTCATGGCAAATATGACGTTTAAGATTCCATACCGAAGTCATCGCTTTTTTTTAGTGAAGGAAATCATGGCAGCATATCCTGTTGGCCATTCAGTCATCATCATCTTGAGTAACTCCAAGCTCCAAGAGTCATTCAGGAGGATAATATGCCTTAGGAAGAAACAATAATGAGGGGGACAATGTGGACGTTTGGTCCCTTGATATGTAAGCAACAGATTCACTTGTGTTTCTGTGTTTATGCTTCCCAGCACACACACACACACACACACACACACACACACACACACACACAGTAATTCCATTTTAGACTTCACCCCAGGACATATGAGACACTAATTTCAGGGTTGGGTTGCTAACATGTCTTTCTTCTACAAATTCTGTACTTTAAACTATTATGATATTAACACAGCTTACTAATGAGCATTTACATCAGAGTATTTGTTTTGCTTTAGAAATTACAACAAAAATTCTAAGAATTGCTTTGATAAAATCAATAGTTGAGATCTTTCTGTCTTTCCAGGTAACTGAAAATCTTCTCGCAAACATTTTTCACAACAGGAAAACATAGTTGTTGGGTGGCAGTTTATTTTTCAAAGAGATTCATTAGTAAAATGGGAATCATGTGATGATAGTGTCTGTCACCACAACGTCTCAATTCTCTGGAGTAAATTCAGTGATTTCTCCTGTGGTTTTGACTTCAAGTGGATAGAAAAGGATAAGTTGCAGATTGAGTTGGCATGCATAAATAAACATGAGCAAACAAAGATTTATACTTTTTTAACAGAATGAAAAAAATATTTTTAAACCACCTAAAGTTTCAAACGTGCCCCCTGAGAGAGAATGTGGAGGAGGTTGCTCACTTAGAAAGGCTCCAGCAGTGAAACACTACATAATGGGAAACTTAATTTCTTCACAACTTGGAATGATGTGTATGGTATGTCATCAGCAAGGCGCTTCTGGGGAGTAGTTGCTAGTTATGAACTTATCCTAGTTTTAAGCATTTTAAATAGTCTTGCTTTGAGGAAGAGAAATTTTTGTTGTACCTTCCATTGCTTAGACTAAATCTGTGTGAGCCTATAAAATCCTCTTTGACACAAACAAAAACTACATTGTTATTTTAATTGTAACAGATTGTAATTAAGATGTATTAAAAGTTGCTGGGATGAAGAAAAATAGAGATAAGTGTGTATGTACAATTGATTTGCTACTAGATAAAAAGAGATTTGGAATATGTTCTAGTAATTTTGACAGTTCTCTCTAAAGAAAATGTTCTCACCTTTGGGCCGGCATCAGAATCTCTTAGAGCAGTAGGGAAACAGGCTGCTGTGCTCAACTCAAGTGCTCCTGAAGACTTGGTGGTTTGGGGGGTGATGCCGGAGAATTAGTCCTCAAATGATTTTTCATGGGCTGGAGAGATAGCTTCGCGGTTAAAGATGCTTGCTTGCAGGGTCTGATGGCCTGAGTTTGATTCCCTAATGCCCAAGTAAAACCAGGTGCACAAAGTGGTGCTTGTGTCTGGAGTTCATTTGCAGTAGCAGGGTGCCAGGAGCTCCCACATGCACTCTCTTGTCTGCCTCTTTCTCTCTGTCTCTAAGAACAAAGCCTCTGAAGCCAGGTTGGATGATTTACACAGGCCTGTTGTTGGTTATATGATTATATAACTTTGGAAAGTTATTACACTCTCTGCCTCAGTTGCTTTATCTATAAAATGAGAGGATAACAGTACTCTTAGAGGCAGCAATCAATTTAATATAAAACACCTTGAATAGCTCCTAGTACAGACCAATGTTGGGACGAGATATTGCAGTGTCAAGAAAAACTTTCATTTGTCATTGTGCAGAATGTATAAAGTTTTTCTTAAATAATTTACAGTTTTTAAATTGGAAAAATTAAGTCCTATTTTAATTCCTTAAAAAATTTATTTATTTGCAAAGAAAGAGAGAAAGAGAGACCATAAGAATAGGGTATGCCAGAGCCACTGCAAACAGACTCCTGATGTATGCACCACTTTGTGCATCTAACTTTATGTGGGTACTGGTGAATCGAATCCAGGTTGTTGGGCTTTGCAGGCAAGCACCTTAACTTATAAGCCATCTCTCTAGCCCTCTGTATTAATCATTGTAAAATAGAGACAAATCCATTTTGGATTAGAGGAATCAACAGGGTTAATATTATAATGAGGATGATGAGAAAATAAATTCATACTTGGTGATTCCATGAAAGACAACAGATTGGATGAGGAGTTAAAACATAATGAATGGGCCACCAATGGATGACAAAAGAACAGCAAGGAGGCAGGCAGCAAGGCAATGGGTGGTGTTTGCCTAGATCTTTAGGAAAGGTCAGGAATGCTGATGCTTCCACTAGAATCAGCAACGGCCCACTGCTGTAAGTTGGAGGTGCTGGCCCTAAAAAATAAACAAAATTCCTTCTTTGAGGAATTTTGTTTAAGTTATCATAGTTTATTTATTTATTTATTTTTATTAGTTTTGTATTCAGCAAATACAGGCAGTTTGGTAACATTATTAGGCTCATCCGTGGCCTACCCCATCCCCATTGGCTCCTTCTTGTTGAGGTATATGGGTCATGCATTGTGGGGTTAACCCACAGTTATTGGTACGATAAATGTCTCTGCATATCATGACCCAACATGTGGCTCTGACATTCAAGACTGGCAGAGTTATAATAGTTTTAACAAAGTGACTTAAACATAGCTGGAGGAGGTCTACTTGAGAGGTTCTTTGTTATTATGAATAAAAATGTATTTAATGGAATCAACACCAGTCAGCATCAGGTTCAGGGAAGCACAGCCAAGTTTAGTGTAGAACAGCATAACAGCATCACCTACCACCAAGTATACCTGACTCATGTGCAGATTTGCTCTGTAGACAAATCTATCATGAGTTGATGAGGGCTCATGGGTCCTTGCTCCATGCCACTGTGATTCCCCTAAAAGGCGTCCCAGGCAAATATGGTGGTAAGCATGTGAATGTAAAGACTTTTAGGAGACAGTTTCGGTTAACAGCTCTTGGTTTATTGTCAGGGAAATGTATTTATAAGCAGTTGAGGGTCCTAAGGGGATTGGATGTACAAGTTTGCTTGCTGATGCCTAATTAGCATATGAGGACATTCATTCCAGCACTTAGGCAATGGCAGAGAGAAGGTATAGGGTGCAGGGGAATGGGCTTTGCAAAGATGCTAGCTGATATCATATTAGAAGATTTCTAGGCAACTAGCCAAAAGTCACAGGGTTGTGGGCAAAGCCTAACTCTTATCTGAATGACCATGTATCCCGTGCTTGTAGCTTGGAGAGGGAGCGGTCTTACTTCCTGATCTTGGGATCTGAGATTTTGTAGGGGTCCAGGCTCACTGTGACGCCTAAGAATGGGTGGAGGATCCTGGCTCACTGCAACCCCCAAGAATGGGGGTAGGAGCTCCCCTGCCATCTTCCCTGAGATATGACCAGTGGTGGTTCAAGCTGCTGTGACCTCTCCTTAGCCTGGGGACTTCATGTCAGCCAGCTTAAGTTTGCTTGAACCCAGGGCCCTGTCTATGTCCTACAAGTTGATCCTCATTTCTGATAGTGATCAAGTGGATCAGAAACTCTCTCATCCTGTCAGCAACCACTGATTATTTGTTTTATGAAAAAATCTATTCTATAACCAGTGAGGCACCATGGTACAACCAGCAAGACTGTCTTAAAATGAACCCAAATTTATTTTGAATGGCCTTGATACTGAGACCAGCAATATTGTATGGGGACTCTCTTTTCCTCCTTCTCAGCTTCCCCCCAGGATTCTCTGCTTTTTCATTTGAAGAAGAAAAGCACAACTGTACACAGGTCCCCAAAGTCACCAAGAATTGACCACATAGATAATGTATCTAATGACTCCGATGGATAGCTCCCACTGAATGACAGTAACTTCTCATGTTACTGAGCACCTGTCCCCTGCTGGCAAAGCTGCTGTCAGGCCTGTTCCATTATGAGGGACTGAAAAAGGAATTCCCATTGCCAAATTATTCACCCTCAGTATGCCCAGAAGGATGCAGGAGCCCATGCCTAGAACCAAGGGTAGTGAGGATGATCAGAAAACCTGACCTTCTTCCCCTCCCCACATTTGTTTATAACCATTCCATTCTATAACACACACTGTGTGACATGTTAAATGATGGCCACAAAGAGGCCACCCTGCATACCTGTCCCAGTGATAAACTGATTTGTGGTCAATATCCAGTCTTATAACACCTTATTCTCTCAATAAGTCTATAGAAATTACCACTTCAATGCCCATTGCCAGCTGTCTTGCTGTTCTGAGAGGGAATTCATGTCATTTTTTGGACATAAGTCTATACAAGTAACCATGCTATTTTATCAGCACCTCACCTATGTTAAGCTTTGAATCTTTCCTATATTGGCTGATACTTCTAGCCTCAAATTGGGCTATTTGATAGGGAGGGCATTAAAAAAGTCAGAGTGTCAAGCCACAAGTAGGAGTAAGGCACTCTATTGTTACTTCTGCTCAATAAAGAAATCTTTATCCTTTCAGGCCTGTTTTATATCTGTTGTTTAGGGTACTTTAAATCATAGTTGCCTGGTGTGTGATCTATAATGAACTTTTAGTATACTCATTGGCATATGTATGTTAAGTAATACCTTGTACCCACTAAATTCCACAAATATAAAAATCAGTGTTGAGGTTTTCATTTGCCATATCTTGCTACCTTCTCAACTTTGTAAACACTGAGAAATGGACTTCATGTGCAGTGAAATCTCAGTGTATATTCATAATTATCTACCTAAGTAAGGGATCCTTTAGTGGTTCTGTACTCATTTGAGTCACTTAGATACAAAATACGGTTTCCCATCAGAAAGTTTTGGGAGGCATTCAAGAAAGCATTAGAGAGAATTCCAGAAGCTGATTCTGTTGTCTGTTCATCCAAAAACCAGCCTTCACTCCTTACCCCTGTTACTAAGCACTAAGTTGTCATAAGAATCAGTTTTGCTCTTCCTTGTTCTAAGAAATCCTCAGCAAAACTCTCAAACTTCAGACCTCTTCCTTTAACCAAGTCTCATAAGAGCAATCAGAGGACCAACTGACCACTTGACATTCAGCACATGGTCTTATGATGTGTTCATTGAGTTTTATCATTTATAGCTTAGTATTTACAGTATATTGAAATAAGGGGCCATATTATAAAGCAGTTTGAGGTCCAAGCACCCAATAATTACCAACCAAATATAAACAGGTACTTGAATGTTTGCTTTGGATTAAGAAGCACATCATCTCTATGAAAAGGAAAAGAGGGATACAATCAAATACTGTAAGATACTGTCATTCTATTTCCCCCAAAATAATATATTTATTCTGTTCAACTTTATTGTATTGTTAATAAGATGAAAAAAGCAACTCATGTAATTAAACTTTAAGGAGCAGAATACAGAAAATTTTATTACTCCTTTACAGTTCAGAAACTACAACAAAAAAAGTTATGCATTGCCACCTAGTGGCAAACATTCACTTTACACGAAGTAATAGTTGAAATAGACTCCAGCCACAAGATCTTGGTCAAAGAAAAACATGAAGATAAGAGAAATTAATACATGGATACATGAGTCAAAATAAAATTTTGAGTAAATATGGGAAAATTATCACTTCTTGAAAGCAAAAAAATATTTAGAGCATATATAAGATTTGAATATGAATGAGACATTCAATGATAGCAGTGAAAAAAGCAGTAAATAATTTATATTTAGTATTTAAAGTTGCCATACAGTAACTGTGCCCATATTTTTAAAAAGATTAAGTCTTTATATTTTGTGTATCTATTCTGAAACACTTACTTAAAAAAATAACTCTAAGTCTTATTTTGTTGGGTCTGGAGAGAATGCTCAGCATTAAAAGGCACTTACTTTGCAAAGCCTGATGTCCTGGATTTGATTCTCCAGTACACACAAAAAGCTAGAAACAAAACGTGGTGTATATATAGGGATGGAGTTCATTTTCAGTGGCCAGAGGCCTTGGCAGGTCCATTTACTCTCTTCTAAATTCTCTTCTCTCTATCTCCCCCCCCTTCAAATTAAAAAAAAAAAAAAACCAGCAACAATAAATGTGTTTTGTTTATTTTCATATGTTAAAATAACAACTAACAATAAAATAGCCAGAGAAATGGAAGAAGATAAACTGAATATATGTTTGAAACAATTTTGTGGAACGTTAGCCATACACTTGCACTTTGTAAATGCAGATGATTGTTTCATGAAGATTCGTTATGTAATTCTATTTTGGAAAATTTTTATTTCATAAAGAAATGTGTATATTCAGAATGCATGATTTGAATACTCAAACTAAGATATCTGTATAAATTATTTATTTAGCAGAAATAAAAAATATATTTATTTATAAGAACTTGTAATCTTCGTTTGTCTTATAAAGTATCTTTTGAAGAAAACTCAAATAAGTTAAAACTGTCTCTCAGAATCATTATAGCAAATATGAAACTCACACTACCTTGTAAATAGTACAAATATGAATATAAAATGTTGGTTGTCACAACTGAGTCATTTAGTGAATCTACAATCTATATATTACATTGCCTTCCTAAACTTTGAAGGGATTGCATAGGACTTACTGTCTCCTTGTCAAAGTTAATCTATAATTAAAAGCTCTTCACCTTTGTTCTACTCTGATTTTTTTTTTTTTTTGTCCTTAGGAAAACTAAAACAATTTCTTCCCATCCCACAAAAGTAAATTTAAATGCACTTTGAGTGTTTTTATAGAGCAAAGGAGCTTTTATTTTTGAATTCTTCTAGTTACTTTGATTAGCTCTTTAGAATGTGTATTTTATGTCATGATATAGAAGGAAAATTCACTTATGACAGAAGCAAACACTTGTATATAATACAGCAACTGAGGAATCATAGACATTATATTAAGAAGGAGAAAACTCACCTGGTAGAAATCGCTGGATTCCCTTTAATGCAAGTGTGCTTCTAAGTATAAATGTATGTGAGACCCGGGGCTCTCACTGTGATGTTCATAGGCTATTTTATGACAATCATTTGTTACACGGGCAGCATCTGAGGATCAGGGGCATCTTCTCTCCTCTGTCAGTCTAACTTGTGAAATGTTTAGTGTTACAAAATTAACTTCATATATGTAAGCAAATAGTTAAATTTGTATGTACATACTAACCAAAGAAGTATATCTGTTTTTACTTAGTAAATTATAAAAGCATATGAAATATGTTTGGACTTCCAGTAGAAAATATTTGAGGAAGAAATTCACATAAACATTTATGAGGGAACATGGCTCAGTTGGGCAGAGTGCTTGCACAGTGTGTTTGAAGTCCTAGGCTCAATCCCCAGCACTGAATAATCCAGGCCTAGTGTCTTTAACACCTGTAATCCAGCTTCTGTGCTTGTGTAACTTGCATGCTTGTGTCACTGTGCATCTGGCTTACATGGGACCTGGAGAGTCAAACATGAATCCCTAGGCTTTGCAGGCAAGCGCCTTAACCACTAAGCCATCTCCCCAGCCCCAGACAGTTTTGAAAGTGTGGATAATCTGTAATTCTCATAACTTGGCAAAGTTATTCATATTATGGTTGACAGAAGTGCCTGAGGAGCAGAAATTTTACATTATTCAATCTAAAACAGGCAGGGAAGTGTGCAAGGTTAGTAGAAGTCCTTGTCTCTATGGTTTTATAATCTAACTGGAGAAAATGCTTAGATAATTAAGGAGATACAAGGCAAGGTTTATAGAAATCCTTGTCTCAATGGTTTTATAATCTAATTAGGGCAAATGTCTAGATAATTAATAAGACACAAGGCAAATGGAGCTTTGAGTCCCATCACTATGTTCAGATAATAAAGATAAATACTGATAGGGCTATCTGAAAATAATTTGATTGGCAATGTCATTTAAACTTGTCCTTCAGTCTTTGATATAGTTGCATAATTAAAGGATAAATATATCTATTGTTTATTAGATACAATTTTCTTCAAGTTTGAGACTCCAGTACACCTTGGAAATTAAAAATAAATTTCTACAGAAATGTGGAAGAGTCCTGTGCAAGACCAAACTCATATTTAAAAAGTAAGGAATAAATTTCCCATCATCTACTGTCAGGAATTTGACTTCACAGGAGAGGTCTGAGTCAGGACTGAAATCACATCAACCAGTTTCAAAAACAAAAGCCTGTCACATGAAAGTCAGAAATGCAACTAGTAACTTACATGAAAAATAAACAAAACATTTGTATTTCTTGAAGCCAACTTATCTAAAGCTTATTTGCTGAAATAAAATCATAGTGAAAAGAATTTATTATTGAGAGTTATGATTGATAAATGGTGTCAGGTTATGAGATGTCAAGCATCAATCTCCTAAATACAGGTAGATATGACAGGGCATATTTTTTACTATTTTTTTTGTCAAGTATTTTGTCCCAGCAATGAAAAAGAAGGTAACAGACACAAATACATTAATTGTACATATTAATGGGTTAACTATGATATGTTCATAGAAGAACACTAAGTGCATTAATCATATTAATATGTGCTGACCCTTCTACTACCCTAGCGCTCACTTAATACTCTCCCCCTGTCCCTATTCTACTTCAGCTTGATTTTTGGTTTCCACATATGAAAGAGAACATGCAATATTATCTTTCTGTGTCTGGCTTATCTTATTTTACATGATGCCTTCCAGTTATATCTATGTTGCTGCAAATGATAAGATTTCATTCTTCACACTGCACTGAGTATGTACACCAAATTCTGCATTCATCTGTCGATGGGCACAGTTGTATTTGCCTTCACATTGCTGGGACAAAAAGCTCAAGCAAAAGCAGCTGGTGAGAAGAAAGTGCTTATTTTGGTTTGTGACTATTGGAATGAAATATTCCTCTTAACCTGATGTGTTTTCAATATTTGGCTCCCAGGTGGTAACATTTTTGAAAATAGAGCCGTGATAGAGGAAATAGTGCTAGGTGGAGACCTTGAGGCTTATTAGCCTAGCTTGCCAGGCTAATGAGTACACCCTTGCTGCCAACTGCTGTGGCAACATGTGATGCCCAGCCTCTGCTCCACCATCCTTTCCCTGCCATGATGCTACTTCTTGTGACTGCAAGCCGAAATAAGCCCTTTCCTCCCCTCAGCTGCTTTTGGTCAGACAGTTTGTCACAGCAGTGATAAGGTGACTATAATAGGTTTACAGTCTTAGCAGAAGCTTCATTATGGTAGGGAAAGGATGGGAGAGGCTGGACATCACATTTTTTCAGAGATGCTGGCAAAAAGCAGAAACGCTAAGCTGAGCTTATACTGGCAAGAAGAACTGAACTGTGATATCCCTAAGCGTGCACCCAGCAATACACCTCATCCAACAAGGATCCACCTCCCAAATTGTCACAGTTTAGATCAAATATTCAAATACATGAGGCTATGGGAGATGTCTCATTCTTTCCCTGGCTCCCATAGACTCACAATCATCTCATGATATAAAGTGTATTCAGTCCAACTGCAAAAGTCACCATAGCTTTTATCAATTCCCAACTCCATTCAAAGTCCAAAGTCTCATCTGAGGCAGTCTCTTAACTGTGAGCCTGTGAAATCACACAAGTTAAATACTTTCAAAACCAAGCTGTAGTCTATGGCCCATAACTAGTTTCTTTCTGTGCCAACTTATATTTTTCATATCCCATTGCTTTTCCCACCAAACACACCAGATCATTACCAAATGAACTTTGCGCAAGTTATCAGGATACAAGTAAAATGCACCCAGATTCTCACAAAAATGGTTTCTAGCTTAATCCTAATAAAATACTTTTTCTTTCATAATCTGATTCTCCAGAGTTTACACTTTTTTATGCGTTGAGTTCAAATGCTCACCAAAATGGTCCATCATTACAGCCTTACAAGCCCTGCAAGGAATCTTATTCTAAAGTTTCAAAATCTTCCATATTCTTCCCAAAAATCATTTCCAAAAGACCAAATAACAATTGGTCAGGCATATTACAGCAATGCCCCCCACTCCTTAGTACCAAGTAGCTGTTGTAGTTATCTTTGTATTGCTGGGAAAAAAAAAAAACAAAAGCAGCTGGTGAGAGGAAATAGTTTAGTTAGCTTATCAACACAAGAGGAAGTTTCATCATGGCACAAAGACTGAGCATCACATTTTGCCACAGCAGCTGGCAGGAAGCAGACATAATAAGCTGAGCTACTACTGGTACAGGAAGCTGTAACACCCCTAAGCCTGCCAGCAGCAGCATATCACTTCCAATCAGGCCCCCACCACCCAAATTTCCACTAGGGACCAAGTATTCAAATTACATGAGGTCATGGGGGACGTTTCATTAAGACCATCACAGGCACTGTAGCAGACAGCCTCAGCTCACTGGGATGAACCTCCAGACCAGGCATAGCTTATGGGAGGAAGGGAGTTTTTGAAGCTTACAGATAGTGGGAATGTGCCATAATTGAAGAAGGAGCTGGCCCAGTTTTACAAGTCCAGGCAGAGAGAGAAAAGCCACCACCTGTACCACAAGCAAGAACACTTTAGGCACTCCAGGCAAAGTCAAGCAGTTTGCATATCTTTAGACTGGAATTCCCTAAACATACCTTAGGCCTGGACCCTAGGACCCACCCACAGTGACACTTCCTCCAGCCAGAAAGCTGGAGATCTAAGTTATAAGCTTTAATAAACTCCTGAATGTATTGAGGAACATCCATTCAAACTACCACATTCCACCCCTGTCCAATAGATTCATAACCATCCCACATTATAAATTGTATGAAGTCCAATTTCAAGGTCCAAATAGTCTTTACTAACTTAAAAAGTTAAAAGTCTAAAGTCCTGAGTCTCGGTTAAGATTTAAGATAGTCTCTGAGCTATGAGTCCTGCAAAGTCAAAACAAGTTATATACTTTTAGCATATAAAGGCACAGATTAATCATTACCAAGTGATATAAGGCATAACAATGAGAGACTGAACCAATTCAAACTCAATAACGATCAAGCAAACACCAAACATCTGCAGTTCAAGTCTGTTATAATCAGTAACTAACAGGCTCTGGTAAATGGCACTGCCACTTTTAGGCATTTTAGGAATCTTCATACAATCTTTCATAGTTAATGTATTAACATATGGTCTCACAGTAAATAACAGTTCTATTTTCTCTATATCCTTGCCAGAATTACTATTATTGTTGTTGTTGTTGTTATTATTATTATTATTATTATTATTATCTGGTCTAAGATTATATCTCATTTGTTGTGAACTTTTTCTGGGGATTTATGAGCAAATGTTTACTCAACCCCAGATATGACAGACCAAAGGAACAATTCTACCCAAATCTAGCCAGATGAGCCACTGAGTGTTTTGGGGGTTACCTACAGAATCACGGGAAGAGACTGGTCACAGGAGGATGGATGGTTCAAAAGCAACTGCATCATGGAAAAGCCCACCTCAGTATGTGTGATGACTCACAAAAGTCCAAATTGCTCCAGCAAAAATAACCTTCCCTCCCAGCATTTGCTTGCTGCTTACATACCCTGGGTGGAAGAAACCTTATCAAATTTAAAACTTTCTGAACTTCCTCATCCTGGTCAGCTTCACAAGCTTCCTGATCTTTGTAAGTTTCATTAGCTCCAGAGTTTAGCCCAGCATATTCCTAGAGTCCTGGTTCTTAGGAGGAGGTTGTCTTCCTCCAAGAGGGAATGTTGCACCTCAGAGGGAGTAGCTGCCGAGTTCCTCTCCTGATCTGGATAGGCTATAGAAGTTGGGTGACAGCCAGAGTTGCGGCACTGCTCAAAACTTCCCTAAGTGATTAATGTTCAGCACTAAAACAAGACATCTGTTTAACCTCCTCTTAGGCAGAAGAGGGAGTGGAAAGAATGTAAGAGGCAGAGGATGGGGAGGAGTGATAAGGCCCGTGTGACACGGCCATTGGATACATGGGACCACAAAGACTGTGCTCACTTGCACAAGATCAACATTCCATCATGGATGAGGGAGGAGTGCATGTGGTCTTCATCTCTCCCTGAAAACTTACTGTCAGCTAATGGTCCCTGGGGAGAGACATTTCCTGAAATAGTGTAGCCACTGGCAAATAGCATATGCTCTGGTAAATAATCCCCAATCCATACTCATGCAACCAACCCTAAATAAACTCAGTGAGTCTCTCCTCACCCCCCTCTCTCTCATCCCCTCTCTCTCTCTCTCTCTCTCTCTCTCTCTCTCTCTCACACACACACACACACACACACACACACACACACAACAAAATAAAAGAGAGACTAGTTGGGAATAAGAGGTTCAGTGGGAAGAAATGAGAAGGTAATGGGAGAGAATTGTGACCAAAATACATTATATACATGTACAGAATTTTTCAATAAATTAAAAAACAAAACATGCTAAAAACAAAAAGAAGGAAATAAAGGACTTCCCCCAGAATTCCCTGATAAAATGGACAGTAGTATGAACACAATGCTTTTCCCATCTACTCAGTGGCAGGCACCCATGTGGGATGTTTAGGGAGATGGGTAGTGGGAACTATGGGGTAACTATCTTTGGTTTTGTCACCAACATGAAATTGCCTGGGATTGACCACATTCCTGGTCATAGATGTCACACTCTCTCTTCTTCTGGGGCTAAAGTGCACATGTGATGCTCACAGACCCAAATGCTACACTCTGAGCCAAGCTAGCAGGTGCTGGGGGATTTCTTTGTACTATACTTTTTCCCAGGTGTCTAATTCATACAAGAGTTTCATTTGTCCTCTTTATTTTCAGAATTTTAAAAAAGGAAGTGCTTCCTGAAGCACTTAGCATATCCTGAGTCACTGCCAGCTTGGCCATGAGAACAGAGACCATATCTACATTATTTATTCTTGAATCCTTGGTGCCCAGCAATGTCTAGCAGAGAGGACTGTAAATAAGTGAATAAAGAAACATTACTGAATGGCTTCTAATGGTATATTTATAAACATATACCTTCTCTACAATATGCTATTTTTTTAATATTGCTTGTAGAACTATCTATAATTCTTCCAGGCCTTGATGGTACATCTGATCCTACGCTAAACGTAGAGGGTAAATAATCTGTCACTATTAATAGCAAAATGTCATTATTCATTATATCTGAACAAGAGACAATCTTGGAAAAAAGTAATATAAACTGGAGCCAGGACAATCTCAAGAGTTTCTTTCTCTCCTTCCTGCTTCCCAGGCTTCTGCCAGCCAAACTGGATCCATATGCCATGAGAGCTCATGATCAGCATCCACAGCCACAGGCTTTTCTAGATCCAGAGAGATCAAGAGATCACCATGCATCTCTCATCTTTCTAGTGCAGACCTGCTATAATTGCTTGTGGAGCCTAGTGCGAAACAAAATAATGGCTCCTCGTTTATAAATCAGATGGAAAGAGAAGAGCAACTTCTAAGCACGAGGCCCCAGGTTACCTGCTGGAGACTAACAACAATATTGCAGACTAGAAGGTCTGCATGCTCCTGGTGTTTTCTGTAGTATTCAGCTCTGTATCTGATGTGTGGGTTTAGGGAAAAAATACTCAGCCAGCAAGTTCTCCCTCTTTTATAAAGCTGGGTGTATTCCTGGTAAGCCACACCACTGTGTTTGCTTATTTTAGTTTCGCCTAAGATCCAGAAGTTCTTACATTACCATTTCTCAAGATTTAATTCCTTTGTCTTCCTATTTTCATCCTTTTTGTTAGAAACTTGAATGTGTAGTTTTACGACTAAATGTCATTCATAGATTCTTCCTTCTTTGTCTTTGCTGTCTCTGAACCAAATTTTCCTGGTTTGTGTGGGGGGAGGGGAATTTTTTTTTTGTTTGTCTGTTTTGTTTTGTCTTTCCTTTTTGGCTTTTTGAAGCAGGCTCTGTTAGTGTAGCCTAAGCTGACCTGGAACTTGTTCTGTACTGCAGGCTGACCTTGATCTCAGGCATCCCTTTGCCTCAGCCTCCTAAGCGCTGGTATTAGTGATATGAGCCATATACAACTAAGTTCTCCATTTTTAATTTATTTAGTTTACCTCTAAAAAATCTGTCACTCCATGGTCATTTTAATTTTCTTTAGATTCTGTCCAACTTCATCCGTTCCTCAGCAGATAAAGTGCTTAAAATGAAGGGTGGTATTCCAGGAGTCATAGGTATGAAGGCAGCAAGCATATGCTACAGGATGTATATGTGTGACTGCCTTGACCTTAGGAGACACAGTAACCAGTAGGTGGATCATCGACCTCCAGCCATTGGTACTCTCTGACTGAGCCCCCATTCTCATGTCATCATTGGCTCCTTTCACACAGTATTCTTGGAATCTCTTCTTCTGGGGCCTTTTCTGCAGCCATTCCTTTCTTGCTTCCTGCATTTAGTTTTAATTATATGAGCAATCGCCCTCTTGCTCTATCATACATTTGTTTCTTGATATTTACTGGTGTAGTATAAACATATTCTTTGTGATTAAGCTTTAGCCTAAGATAAGGAGGTTTACTTATATAGGGTTGTAAGGGGCATTTTGTCAGGAGTTCTGCCTGCACCCTCAGGGGTATCTTCTGGGTGGGTATGGTGGCTGCCTTGGGGCACCTAAGGGATTAGAAGTTAAGAACACTATAGCCCATGACAGTTTTTCCTGATTCTTTCCTGGTAGCTAAGTACCTTCATGTCATACTTCATGATTTTGACTTTTTAACTTTTCCCTTTTCTTCTTCTCCTCTCTGCTGCGTTAGTTTGACCTTTAGTCCATAATTTCTAAATCAGGGGTTTGTGACTTTCAAATCATTACTTATGAAGGAGAAGTAACATTAAACAATGACATAAAAATATGACCACAAAATCTCCCTACGCCAAAAAAAAAAAAAAAAAAAATATGACCCTGTTTCACAGACTTGAGGGAAAAAACATAGTCTATTCTTGGTTTGAATGACTCCCATTGACAGTTGGAGAGAAGAAGGGGCTCAATGGAAGGGGAGAGGAGGAGGTCAGGAGAGGGGAATAGGAGGGGTTTTGATCAAATACACAGTATACATGTATAAATAGTATTGATAAAAATTGGAAAAGTGCCTTATGTCGTCTACTTATGCCTACATTTTGATATTATCGATATACATGAAAATGAAAAATGCTCTAACAATTAAAATAGTTTTCTGCCATAACTCTAAAATGGTAATATTGCTTAAGTCTTGAGGCTAACATGAGGTATTTTTCATGAAGGTGTTTTAGCTGTTTATCATCTTAAAAGTAAACTGTAGTGGTGATCTACAAATGTAGATCACGGCTAATAGTGAATGTATCCTAATCCTAATGTAGGTTTAGAAGAGAAAGCCGAGTTTGCCACTAGGTGGTAGGAGTTTGCCATCATCACGAGTCTCAACATGTTGGGAGGAGAGAAAGCGATCCGATTTAGAACAGCTGAATTAAGGCAGAAAGTTACTCAATAATACCACATGTCTGCTCAGTAGGTGTTTTTTGTTTGTTTGTTTGTTTGTTTTGTTACAAGCATAGAAAGTTACTCTTTTTTTTTTTTTTTGAGGTAGGGCTTCACTCTAGCTCAGGCTGACCTGAAATTCACTATGTAGACTCAGGGAGGCCTTGAACTCATGGCAATTCTCCTACCTTGCCTCCCGAGTGCTGGGATTAAAGGCATGCACCACCAGGCCTGGCAAAAATTACTCTTAATGGTATTCTTGAAGTGGCCCAAAGCAAAAGAATCCATGTTTTTTCAATACTAAGAATCCCCAGACATTTAAAAAGTAATAATAATAGAAATTTAGTGTGTATTTTATGTTGGTTTACTTTATGTCATATATATTTATATTTCATATGTATATTTATCACATGTGTAATATTAAATATTTGTATTATGTATATTTCATATATATCAAATATAATATATATTTCATACATATATTGCATTTATTTTGTGCCCTTTGTAGATGCTGAATTTTACATTAAATATAAATTTTGCATATCCACAAAAAAAGTCACTAAAATTTTTCTCTGTACTTTGTAAAGATCCATAGCAAACTCTTCTGCACACAGAACTCTTGTCATCTGATGATGAAATGTTTTCTGGCAAGTATATTACACCTGTACTTATTACAGTTGGATATTTTATTAAACATGCTCTAAGTAATTATATTTTGAGAGTGAAAACTCAAGAAACTAGTCAGGGGACAATCTAAAATAGCATTCTGTACTAACAAGAGTTGTTACTGAATTTCTAGTTCTGTCTAAGAAAATTTCTTCCTCAATTGCTCTTGTTTAATTTATTTGAAAGTTGGGATAGTAAAAAGTATTTTACATTATAACACAAACATGTTTCTCATCCATTATCCCTATTTCTAATCAGGAAATAAGATTGAGTAGTAATGTTCTTTTTAGGTTTTTACTTGATCAAGCAATTAAAGTGCTTATATTTCCATCTAATTTTTCTGAATTAAACCTTGGCTTCTTGCCTAAGCACCTCTAATTTTTCCCTATCCAGTAAACAGTTGTTGCTAAAGTATTATTCCCCAGTGTGACACCCTGGCCTCATTACCCTAGTCCTTTTGGGCATCGCACAGGCTACTGTTGAAAGCAGAATTTAGCTGTAGCTTAAAAAGATTTGGGTCAGGCTACATTATTAATAATTGATTTCAGACCTTAGATGAAGGTCAGTGTTAGACATTGTTTCTCTCCTTAAGTCCCTTTGTGGTCTAAGCCCCCTTGATCATTAGTCACTTTGGCCCTGACCTAGGTCTTTTCACCTTCTTGCTACCGAGATTGTTTTGCAATGTAGAAGTTGTCTTCCTTTCATAAAAATCCACAAACTGAAATCTGACTTTGTAAAATAACAGAGTTTAGGCATCCATTAACCTTTGCTTGACCCTAAGGTACTTTGACCTGTGAAGAGAAGAGGTTGAATGTTGGACTAGGGTCCATATTTTGGGTTGTATTTTTCCTGTTGTACCAAATGCTCTTGGCAAGTCAGAAAGATGCTTTCTCATTGAAGAATTGGTGGACAGTTCTTACTGATGGCCTGCTTTTTGCCATGCACTGTGCAATGTTAAGAATATGCAAGTCCATGAGGTGATTGTGGTCTCTGCCTTGATAGCATTTAGTATATATTGTTTGAAGACATGGGTGAGCTTAGAGTTAGACTTTATTGTGGAAAGTTCAGGTGGCAGAGGTACAACATGCCATGGGAATCCAGAGAACAGAAGCCTAATCTAGACATGGGTGATCAGGGAATTTCATTAGCTACTGATGCTTGGTAATCATGTGCTCCCAAACACAGTAACATAATACCACCAGATAGTTCTGCCCAAACCTGTCAGAAGTTTGAGAAGGTCACAGTGACATCAGTTCTCTGTTGCAAAGTGCCTGAGCTCTCCACCAGAACCATGCAAATTATTGGTAGATGTAATCATGGGAGCTATCCCCATGCACATGTCAGGCATCTGGGCAAAGCTAATCACTGCAGCACCTATAAATGGCCTCCCTTGTGACTTAAGCTTTCTCAAACCACTTAAACTTCACAGCAGTTGGATACAATACATAAGCAATTCAGAACTCTAGAGAATGTGAGGAGTGAAACATATAGTGGCCATCTTAGGAAAATTCAATAGGTTTGTGGAATATTTCTGAAGTATTTAACTCTACCCAGATCTACAAGATGCATACAAATGAGTTAGGTCAATTCAGATCCAGGCTGAAAGAATCAGATGGGTACATGCTTGGGGAGAAGTACAATGGATGTGAAGAACGGGATTGAGGTCAGAATATCTAGGGCTTTCTGTATGGTGAGGAAGAGGTGAATGATGAAGCAAGACAGGAAGGTGGCCATGGTGCCTGAGAAGCAGCTTGTGTAAGGAAGTGGGTATAGACTTTACCAAAGACATACAAGGTGAGATGTGTGCTCCCTAAAAAGAGTCATTCTGACTGTATTATGGAGAGGGCCAAAACCAGTAAGTTGAAAGACTGTTGAAGGATGGCAAATATCTTATGGAGAAGAAGGGATGGGAATAGAGAGGACATTTATAAAAAGAATCCTCTGCTCTTTTTAATTGGGTGGAAGAATGAAGGAGAAGAAAGAGTCGAAGAAGATTTCAGGGGTTTTTTGTCTTGAGCCACTGGGTAGATGAGAGTGTTCACTGTGATGGAGTTCATACTAGAAGGAGACAGGCTTAAAGTTGATAAACTCACCTGATGATATTGAATAAATCTTGAGATCAAGAGCAAAAGTTCAGTGGACCTGTGAATAATGGGTCTGATGTTTCCAAGCTATGCTTTTCAAATTCATTATGTGGTAGTTTGAATGTAAAGTGTTCCCCATATTCCCATGTGTTTGTGATTAAGCCTCACACTCACAGCCAATAGAGCCTCTGGAGGTGGAGCCTTACTGGAAGCGGTATGTTACTGGGGAAAGGGGTGGACCTGAGGTTTATTAGCCCAGCTCTAAGCCCAGTACTTAGATTACTTCCACCTAGACCTGTGGCTAAATGTACAGTCCCGACCTGCAAGCAACTAACCCAGCCAAGATAGCATGGATGATATATACTGTGATGTTTCCTCTTAGGTACTTTTTAACATCAGAGTATTGTGTATTCCCAGGAGGTTCAGAATCATGTTTATTCCAAGAAGCTTCAGGATCAGCACCGAATATGAACCACATATTTATAAGAGTTAGTCACCGGGCATGGTGGTGCACACCTTTAACCCCAGCACTCAGGAGGCAGAGGTAGGAGGATCATCATGAGTTCAAGGCCACCCTGAGACTACATAGAGAATTCCAGGCCAGCCTGAGCTAAAGTGAGACCCTACCTTGAAAAACAAAAGACAAACCAAAAAAAAAAAGTTAAAGTCCGCTGAACTTTTACTCTTGATCTCAAGATTTATTCAACGTCATCACACAAGGTTATCAGCTACAAGCCTGTCTCCTTCCAGTATTACCCCATCATAGTAAACAGTGGTCTCATCCACCCATATGTCACTTGCCACTCAATTTTGGCAAGCCATGAGAAATACTTCATTAATTTAAAAAATATTATTAGTAACTTAGTATGTACCAAATACTTATAATAAAAACTCCAAAAGTAAATCCCTCATAAATATAACAAGATATGATGCCAGCCCTCTGGAGGCTTACAGTTTTGTCCCAGAAAATTTTTTTAAATTCCTTCTTTGGGTGGTTGAGAATTAAACAAGCCCTGTGTGACAATTCAAGGGTGGGAGTGAAGTTATGGGATGGCCCATAAGACCACCCTTTCCTCTAATATTTGATTACTTGCAATTTCCAAGGGAGAGGCCAAGGCCAGTCTGAGGTTTGGCAGTTGGTTACAAGGACTGATAGAACTCAGTGACAGCCATGACACTGAACTCACTGTTATGGTACATTATGGTGAGAAGACACAGGTGAAAATCAGCCAAGGGAAGAGATGTATTGAACACAGTCCTGGAAATGTCCTAACAAGAACTATGAGTTGTGTTCTCACAGTAGAGTCATAAACAGTGGCTAGCCCTCCTGGCAATGATGTTGACATTGCCCACAGAGTGGTCAACCAGTAAAGCTCACAGAAGCCTTATGTCCAGAGTTATTATTTATGTCTGGTCCTGTAAACATGGTGCAGTGTCTTTACAGCTGTCCTTTACTCACTAGCCACTCTGGACATGCAGCTGATAGCACATGACTAACAATCCCCAAGCAAAAGTGACTCTGGTTGGTAAGTCTGCGTGACTGAGAGAACAGCAGTGCTGTTGGTGAGAAATGAAGCCAAGAAAAGGACCTGAATTGGAAGATAATGTGTACAATGTAACAAGGAAATTAATTCAGTTTTTTGAGTTCTAGAATGTTACCTGACCTCCCAATGACAGTGGTGGCAGAGATGCCCACCTTATACTGGGAGATGTTGAGGCAGGTGGCAGAAGTGGGAAGCACACTGGTATCAAAGAAGCCCCACAGGAAAGATGGGTGGAACAGAAGCCATGCTTCCTTGCCTTGCAAATCCTGGATTATGAAGTGATTGGAAGAGACTTGCTCCTACTACCAGGCATTTTGTTTGTTTGTTTGTTTTGGAGAGACAGCTCTCTACAGTGTCTCCAATGAAGGTCATTCTATCACCCTGCAGGGAAGGGGTTATTTACCATATAAATATGAATTATTTCTAGTAGAAAGAGTCAATAATGCAGTTGAGGTTTATTCCACTCAGGGTGGTGATTTTGCTCAACTTCAGTTTATAATATATTCTGTCTCAGTATTATTTGCCAAGCAATTCAGTGTTTATTGCATCCATAGCATATAGACTTCAAATAGTTTCTCACAGTAACTTACAGCTACTATTTTCTTAGCAGACTCATGAAACTTGGCTTTAGCATTACCCCTTACTCTAGTCTCAAATTGCCTTTCATTTTCCCTTGGAAAAGAAGTTTGGGGAGGGGGTTAGCTAAGCTAAGATGCCCCCCATGGGTATACTTCTGTATGTTGTGCTTCCTCCTCATAGGTGACATTTCCAAGCCCTTGACTTTCTCTCTACAGAGCCACTGAGCTGCCATTGTTTTAGGCTGGAGTCTTCCAAGTGATGTCAGCAGGGCTGTAATGTTAAGAGTCAGATCCAGGAACACAGATGGGAGGGATGCTGTAAAGCCTCGGACAGATATTCCTTGAGTTGGAATTACAAACACATAGCTCTCAGGCAGACAATATGAGACAAGGGAACTGTACCCCTGTCCCTGCAGAGGCCTAGAGAGATGTGCATTGAGTCTCTCCTAAAAGATGCCAAGTCAATTACCTTCCTGGCCTCAGAGGTTTGCTAAGGGACTCCCAGAAGGAAAAGGAGAAGCCTTAAGTATAGAGGTACCTACTGAAATATGCTTTTAGAAAGTCAAACGTAGTCTTCCAATGGGCTTCAAGGAAATTTCCTGTATTTTCTGAGGTATGTATCATTCTGCGTGACTAACATGTTATAAATGATAAAAGTAGCTGCTGAGTTCTGAAATCCATAAGAGAAAATATAAATGTGTCAGAGGAAAGGTATATGCATTTAGAAGAAAAGTTTTGAATGACAGATATAATTTCATCATGTCTTATAAATAATTCTTCTTTGTTCAATTATATTTATTTTTAACTGAAACATAAAAGTGTAAAAACTGTATATGTTAATGAATACCATGGGACGTTTCAACACATGCATATTCTATATAATGTTTAATCAAGTCAAACAAAGCTAATCTCTTCAAATACTGCCCATTTCTTTATGTTGAAAACATCCCAAATCCTTTCTTGCAGTATTTTGAGATATGCAGTACATAATTGTTTTCTATAATAAACCTGTAAAACAACAGCACACCAGAACTTCTTGCTCCGGTTTGACTGTAACTTAGGACCAACTGATCAACCTCTCCCCACTATGCTTCCTATATCTAGTAACCACCATCATCGTTTTTAGACTCTACATGTAAGTGGGATTGTGCAGAACTTGAGTTCCTGTACCTGGCACTTGTGCTCATCAGTTGATGGAGAACTGAGCTATTTCATGTTGGGGAGGGGAACTTTCTAGCTTGTTATCTACGACAGAGGTGGCTATAACCCATATTATGCTAATCAGACTCTCACAATTACAAGACTGGCCACTGTTAGCACCCATGCTGTGTACTATGTCTTCCCTCTCACCCTCACCCTAGAGTTACCTAAATAAAAGAGTCATTAATAAATCTTAAAAGAATCAAATTGGTATCTGTGTACATGTGTCACAAGTGCTGGGCTAGAACGGAGACCCAGCTCTTTCTGGGCTGTGGAGATATGTGCCAAAGCCACTCCTTAGGCTTCCTACTTACTTCTACTCCTATAATGGCATAATAGAAAGCCTTCATTGAGGCTTTTGCTTCTTACTTTGAGAAAACTTGACAGAATCTTAGTGAGTAGAGTCACATGAAACCAGATCTATAATTAGAGTTGGTGGAGGGCTCCTCTTAGAATGTTGACATAAAGCAATTCATTCCAAGTCTTCCCATAGGGGTAAAGGAACTTATTATCTCACGTGGTATATAAAATCTAGGTTGATTTTCCTAAGAAGCTACAGGGTAATGCCCATCTCTTCTCCCTACATTTTAGAGTTTGTTTTTTAGGTTCACTCAAAACTTGGAATTTTCCTAAGTGGCCCTCATTGAGGCCAAGGCAGGAGCTTTGGGGCTCATGAAATTCAGCAACAGAGTGTAACCCATAGAGTAGGCACTCTTGTTCTCTGATTCTCATATAAGCAGCTTCCGAGCAACCTGAGCTCCTGGAGGATGATACAGGCTGGATGGTGAAAAGGCCATCCAGGGCCTGGGGAACAGCTAAGCATCCAAGGTGGCTGTCTAAGGGCAGCTAGAACTGCTGTGTAAGGACTTGAAGATGGTTTGGGTGGTGGGGGGGGAACTCCTCCAGATATGTAGCAGAGTATCCTTGCAGGGTGAAGTTTCATCCTAATCAGGAGGGTGCCATAGAGTCTCTTGGACTTAAATATTCACATGGCATCCTTTATAGACTGGAGTTGAGGCAACTTAGAGCCAGGACAATTCTTGGTGGATGCCTGCTCTTGTCTGGTCTAGAGGGCTGAGCTGTTTTCATTGCTGACTTCTCAGCATCCATGTTGCCAGTTCCCCAGAATCCCCATATGTTCAGTCAGGTTATTGGTTCTAGTCAGCCCCAGCTGCCATCTCCCAATACGGTAGACTGCAAACATTAAGAGAAGAAAGCTTATGGACCCCAGAAGTCTAAGATTAAGCTGGCAGCATGGAAGAAAGGCTCCGTTCTCACTAAGAAAGTAGAGTTGGGGGGACAGCAATTTCTCTCACATTTCTTCAAAGGGCATTAGACTCATGGGGAGGCCTCACAGCTTCATCTAATCTAATCATTTGTCAAGGGACAATATTCAAATAGAAGCACGATAAAGAATAAAATCTCAATATATGAATTTGGTGAAACACAATTTAGTACATAGCATTTGGGCTGCTCCGACCCTTCACATGTCCTCCTTAGAAAGGAAAGGGTGGGGCTGGAGAGATGGCTTGGCTATTAAGGCATTTGCCTGCAAAGCCAAAGGACCTTGGTTAGATTCCCCAGGACCCACATAAGCCAGATGCACATGGTGGCACATGCATCTGGAGTTCATCTGTAGTGGCTAGAGGCCCTGGCCTGCCCATTCTCTCTCTCTCCCTCAAATAAATAAATGAATATTTTTGAAAAAGAAAGAAAGGGAAGGCTGCACATACATTACTAGAGCCATGTTCCCAGAGGGATTGACTTCTCTGATTTTAAGGTTTGGGCTCTTTTGAAAAGTAATTTTTTGTCCTTCTTGACTTGGCTTTTGTGAGTTTTCCAGTCTTTCCTTATGGTACATTGCTCAGTGAAGCACCTCTAGCCAGGGACTGTGTGAAGATTATAAGGAATAAAGGGTTTAGCTCAGCCTCTGCAGTTCTAGTCTTCACATTTTAAGAGTGGGGAATGAGTTTTCTGTCCTTTTCTCATTTCTCTCAGGAATACTGAAGAGGCTGCTACTGTGCACTGAGAACAGAGGCCACCCACCCACAGCCTGTTTAGCACCGCCAGCCACCCACTCTGATGGGTCAGGACATTGCTGCTGAAGGCGGTGTCACTGATCAAAATATTAAACAAGCACTAACACAGAACAGATGCCGACTGTTAACTGCAAGCACTGCCACACAGGTACAAATGAGCTTGTGGTTGCAAGTGCTGAGACTCCAACTGAGATAATTAAAAAAAAAAAAATGTTTTGCAGTGAGGAGGATATGGTCTGGCTAAACAGTGTTGTTATTACTCACTGTGTCTCTCTCAGTCTCTTCAGTTATTCCTCAATTTCTCCAGGCAGGTCTCATAATGTGGAAAGAAAATTTATAAAAGTGTCATGGAAACAACTTGTCAGTTTATGAAATATAAGGAGAAAAGGCTTGTCTCTGGACTCATATCTATATGTCAACAGAAGGAAGGATTCTGATTGGCCCTCTTAGATCAGGTCCTTTTCCTAGATCAAGCACTATTGTCATGGGAATAGGGCACTATGGTCTAATGCTGGTGAAGATTTATCACCCTGTGCATGTGGTTTTATTTGCTTGTATCATGAGATTCATATGGAACACATAAGGAACAGTTCCTCAAAATAAATAGGAATATGTTGCAAACAAAACTCAGACATGCTATCTAATCATTCATTGACAATTAGATGTTGACAGAGAATAGGACTACTCTCACCATACACTGTGCAACACCATGCTTACTTAACTCGACTCCTGCCTTGAATGCTGCTTGTAAAACAGGTTGGGGAAGGTTCCAAAAGGTTGACTCATGGTCACTGGAGTTTTGGAGAGAGGAACTACCTCAGTAGGGTGTTTCCCTCTGTGGGTTTGCAGATGAATGACTGCTCCTCTATCTTTGCTTTTCCCTGGGGGTGTACAGTAGACTTAGGTGCACACAGAGGAGGGGAGGAGGCCCAGGCTATTACTGCCCTGGAGCTCCCTCCCAGAACATGCAATGTTTCATGAGGGCATGGAGACAGAGTCAAGCAACTTGGAGAGCTTGGATACATAATCTTCATTTGGTTTTGAAAGGCATATTTTTGTAAGTTGTGGGTGGATGAAGGTTAGAAAGTAATTGGTGACATTTAGATATGAGTGGGAACCTACCTCCAATTTTCAGTCACTGTCCTTTGATGTGGATGGGTGTTTGGATCAGTAGGACAAAAAGGGGCTTAAAGAAAGAAAAGGAGAGCCTGCAATGGAACTTTACTCCAGGCATAGTAGCTGGAGATGGACAAAAACAGGAAGAAAAGACATTTTCCTGGGCATGAAGGGTGAGGGTAGAAGCAGAGACATGGAATGTGCAAAGTGTAGAGAAAGATGCTGCTGGAGGGCCTGAAGGCCAGGCAGGTTTTAGGGAAGCACTGATACACAAAGGAGGATTTGAGGAGAGAGGCAAGGTTGGGGAACTCACCCATACACATAAATAACTTTAGCCATCATGATACAGAATGTCTATCACAATCTATGGGGTCTACAAAGCAAATCCTAAAAGAGAAAAGATTGCAGATAGGATGTCCACTATTGCCCCTCCTGTGCGAATTTCATTCTGCAGCCCCTCAGCGGTAGCCACCTCATTTCTCCTCAGTACTGACTGTATAGCAGATATGAAGCTAACCACTTAGCACAAGTAGTTCACTTAGATCACCGTAGTAAAACCGTCATGAGGTGCTATCCAAGCAACTCCATGTCATGGATGCAGAAATAGACTTTGCAGAATTGACAAGTTGTCTAAGGTCTGATAGCTGGACTTTGAATGATACAGCTGGATTTCAATGCCAGGAGTTAAATCTTCACCTACATACTCAAACTTCTTCTTTGGTCCAGCGTACCAGCTTGCTAGGGCTGCTAGGAGTGTTACAACAGATGATCAGAAAGCAGGCGTCTTTGAAGAATATACTTGTTGTATAATTGGAGAGTACAGAACTGGTGCTAGTGGTTTCACAACTCGTGGCTGAAACTCAAAGTCCCCATACCATATTTTTATTTTTATACAAATACTAATGACATTGGGTAGGGATCTCCCTCACTTCAGCATGACTTCCTAACTATGTTTGAAATGATCCAATTTGCAAATAAGGTTATATTCTGAGACACTAGGAGCATATGAACCAGGGAGGCAATAATTCAACTCAATACCCAGGAAGCTCTGGGTAGGGTCTTGTGTTGGCAGTGCAGTTGGCCTCTGCAAAGGTCCCCTTTATGTAAAGCAGGCATCCTTTGGCTCTGCTTCTGGCTATGGGGCTCAACTGTGGCCAAACAATGTACTGACAGCCTTGACCAGATGGACTAGAGCAGCTGCCAGGTGTTCTGCCTTTCCTGTCAAGGCCAGCTGTGCTTTTCCATCACCACGAGTTAGCTAAGGAAGCTCCTGCATCCTTCATCCTCTGTAAAAGAGTCACATCTTCTCTCTATATGCCTCTCTGTTAGGATGCTGGATTAATTATTTCATAAATGCTTTTGAGAAACAGACTTTGTCTCCTTTGCAAATGCACCCAAGATTGATTCCCCTCATCGTGTCTGTGCCCTCAGCCAGGAAAGCAAATATAAATGGTACATCTACTAACAGGTCCCAACAATCTTTGAGAATATGACTATCAGCTTCCTCTCTCCCCTTTTATGCAGCTTTCCTGGGAGGTTTCTATGCTGCCATGTATTGGGAAGGGGACTGTGAATGAAATGTTTCCATTGACTCCCCAGCACAGCTAGCCTCCTTGGTGCCTTGCCTCTTTCTGATTTCAAGTCTGCAGAAGACACACATAGTCACCCTCCCGTTACTGTATAATGTTCCAATCAGCAGCCAGCATAAGGAAACCCAATTAATGTGTTAGACTGTTGTGATTCTAAAAATATTTCACATTCCCTGGAGGGACTGAGGAAATTGGAGGAAGCAAGGTATTATAACTAACCTATAATTTTCAGAAAGTTTCCTCAATCAGTTTTGGAGGTAGTAGATTTGTTCTTGAGAAAACAAAAATAGATCATCTCTCAGAACTGAGGTTGTGAGATCATTCCAATGGTCCCTTTTCTTCAGATGCCAGAGCTGCATGCAAATCGAATGATCCTTCAGTGCAGGTATATATATGATTTATTAAGGTCAGTTAATTAACACATTTTTCTTCTGCTGAAGTAATTAGATAAATAGAGTTCTTGCTCTCTTTTTGGTTTTCTTTGCAGTTACTCTGGGCTGAAGAGAGGTGGTAAACATATTATCACACAGATGCTAACCAGAGAAATGATTTTCTGGTTTCTGTTTGATTTCTGAATATCATTCTGCAACTGAAAACGCCCTGTACTTGAGGAGGGGAGGAAAGGGAAGCAGAAAAACAGAAGGAAGGAAGGCTTGAGGAACCAGCAACAAGCCTCCATCCTGAACCATCTAAAATCTTCTTCTGGGATCCAATAATTGTCATATCACCTGGCTCTAAGCTTCACCTGTTACAGTCTTATGCTTCCTTGCCAGAGTCTTGATATTAACTGTACAAAGATCACCCCAAGGAATTAATCTAGCTGTGTGTATTATTATTTCAAGGTCATTTGCTTTCTGTTTCCAGGGTGGCCATGAATTTTAAATTGCCAGGAATGAGACTTTAGCATGTTTATAGTGGCTGGCCTATCATTTCTGTGTCCTGATTTTCCAGGTCAGGAATTCCTAGGACCCCCACAGCACCAGGATCATCTGAGGGACATAGGATGGCACAAGTCCTGGCCTTTCTGTCAGGCCACAGTCCCCACTTTGCTTGGGATGGGGACCAGAAATCTGAATTGTAGGAATCTCCCAAGGTCAGTCTGATACTCAGTTAGGGTGTGGGGAACCACTGATCTTCATTAGGAAGAAGATATTACCCTTTAATTTCTGACAGGCAGCCTGTGACCATTGCACCCTCTGGGTCTGAGGCCAGCCCAGAAAGGCATCCTGAATCAGCAAACAAAACAGCACTGGTGGCTTGGTTGGTAAAATGTGCCATTCTGCCTTGCCTAATAATATTGTCCCTTGGGCCTCTGCTGAACAGTAATCCCAGCCTTTTGCAAAAATCACCTGTGAGGTCTGATAGGCTGAGGAGAAATGTTTAGTAACCACACTGCCCAAGCTTGCTTTCTTACATGAGAGATGGCTATAGGAATAAAAACTACATAGGACTATGAAGTAGAAACAAGATGTATTGAAATACAGTAAGAGTACTAAGTAAACCTTAAAATTCATGGAAGGAAGACAGAGATTTTAGCCATGCTCTTGTAGAGGCCAGGGTTTAGGATGCAGAACTGAAGAAGAGGGGATAGAACCTAAATGCTGTTCTCAGTGGTGGGGCAGATGGTCAGGTGGTGCTATGGCTGGCCCATGATATGCACTCAGTTAATTATTTTCCTTGCTACCCACTGTCTGGGTAAGATTAGCTTTTGTAATTCTCCTGGCATTTCTTCCACATCTTCATTCTTTATCATTCCTTTTTAGAATTTTAATAGTATTTTGTCTCAAAAAGAAAAAAAAACCTGTGTGGCTACAGAGATGGCTTAGTGATGAAGGCACTTGCCTGCAAAGACAATGGACTCAGGCTCAATTCCCCAGTAGCCATGTATAGCCAGATGTACAAGGTGGCACATGTGTGTGTAGAGTTCGTCTGCAGTGACTAAAGGCCCTGGTGTGCCCATTCTCTCTTGCGTTCTCTCATAAATAAGAAAAAAAAATTTTTTTTCAAGGTAGGGTCTCACTCTAGCCCAGGCTGACCTGGAATTCACTATGGAGTCTCAGGGTGGCCTCGAACTCATGGCGATCCTCCTCCCTCAGGCTCCCAAGTGCTCGTGTTAAAGGTGTGCGCCACCACGCCCAGCTGTAAAAAAATTTTTAAATAAACAAAATTTAAAAATAATATTGTGGATGCAGAAGAAGTTCTCCTGTGGTATTATGGAACCCATTTCACACCTCCTGGAAATGCCCTCTGCACAGACAGATAGACAGGTCTAGGTGTCAAGGTGCAGAGGGTGAGGTGGGGATAGTATGCCCACCTACACTGGGAACTTGAGATTATAATGGACCTGTTCACATGACATACAAGGATTACCAAGAAAACAGTGAAGAGGGTGTTATGAAGGGATCACAGAGGGCAAGGGTTAGAACTCATGATGGCTCCAACTGGGGGGATGCATTTTAAGGCTTTGGGACACATGGACTCGGTAACCAAGATACTGGGTCACCTTTGATCAATCAAAGGTCTAACAGATTCTAAGCACTTGGAATGCATTTTCACATTTAATTCTTAAAGCTCCAAAGCTAGGTGGAATCATGACATGCTTTAAATACCTTGAGTATTTCCTCTTTTCCTCTTTCTTTCCTTCTTGTCTTCTTATTCCTCCCACTGTCTTTCTCCCTTCCCCTCCTTCTCTTCTTCCTTGTTTTTGTCATGGTACTAGGGGTTGAACCAAAGCCCTCAAGTATGCTAGCCAAATGTTCTATCACTGATCTGTTTTCCCAGGCCTCTTTCATAAAATAAACATTTGTGTACGTGTGTGTGTGTGTGTGTGTGTGTGTGTGTGTGTATGCACATAATTTATATGTATGTTGTACATGATGTGTGTGCATGTGTGTGTGCATGCTCATGACGTGTGAGAGGTCAGAGTACAACTTTGGGTGATTGTCTTCCTCTTTCACCTCCTTTTTGAGAAAGACTTCGTTTTTTTCCACTGAGAAACAAGAGGCCCGGAAGCTTCTGGATTCTAGCTCCACCTCCCAATGACATGGGAAGGTGAGGTTTATAGGTACGTGTGCCACTTAACATCTGGCTTTATGTGGAAAGGGTCAAAATCAACCTGGGTCCAGCAGTCATGCAAGTGAGCTCCTTTGACCACTAAGCCATCACCCAGGCCCATAGTTCTCTTTTTTACTTTCATTTTGACAGATTCTCATTAAATTGCACAGGCTGGCCTTGAACTTACTTTGTATGTAGCCCAGGCAGGCTAAGATTTGCTGTTTTTTTCCTTAGAACTGAGTTATTTCTCTAGAAGTTCCCCATTTGGTTATCCTGGCTTGTATGGTAGGTTCCAGTAGGAGCAGTGTGTGTGGAGGGGGGATGTGTATTGTGGGAAGTGAAGTCAAGTCTTCTTGCATCCATGCCCACCCTCAATCTACCCTCCACTCTATGAATACTTTGTACTTGTCCTGAAACACAAGTCTGAACATTCCACACTGCAGCACCGCCAGAGGGTTGAGTCAAGCTGCTTAGGATGGAATCTGAAATCCTCTCTGCACAGATGCTCAGACTGCAGTCGCACAGGGTCAGCAGGAGCGTGCAGTCTGTACACACACACAATGTTGAAATGTCACACTATTCCATTATTATGTGTCAACGAATGTTTTTAAAGTGTAGAGTCTGGAGTGAGATTAAAGGGCTAAAACCCCTTCCTGCTGACCCTGACATATGCATGACCTTGTCGAGTCTTTACTTCTCTGTATCTGTAAAATAGAGCAATAGAGTCATCAATAAGGGCGTAGTGAGGAGTGAGGAGTTAATACGAGGTTGGATAGTTAGACCAATGTGCACAGTAACAGTAAGCACTCAACTAGTGCTCAATACCATTACTGGTTTCTGGAACCTTGCTGCTTTCTCCCCAGACTCTTCCCTCCCCACCCTGCTTTGAGTGCTTCTTCTAGGCATGAGGGACTGTCACAACCTGCTTGTCCTTACACATGCTTTCTCCTTTGCTTTTCCTTTTGGTCAGCCAATCAATCAGTAACTACAGAAAGTATTATTTATATATTTTTAATATTTTATTTTATTTATGAGAGAGAACAACCTGGATGCATGAGGGCTTCTTGCCTCTGCAAATGAACTCCAGACACATGTGGCACATTCTGCATCTGGCTTTACTTGGGTACTGGGGAACCGAACTTGAGCCAGAAGGCTTGGCAAGCAAGCACCTTTAACTGCTGCACCATCTTCTAGCCCTCAAAGTATTTTTTAACCACTTAGTTCAAGGATCAGCCATCTTCTTAAAAGCCTTTCCCAACTTGATGCTCTCTTTCTCTTGTGCCCACATGTTCTTGCAAGCATATTGTAGTCTCTTCCCTGACTCATAAGCCCTTCTTGAGAACAAGCTCGCATGTACTATATCCCCAGTCCCTAAGAGTCTGGCATAAGACTCAAACTTGATGTGTGTGGACAAATGTTCTGGGGCAAACTCCTTCCACTTGGGTATGAATTTCCACCATGAATGCTGTTTATAAATGACTGAGCCCACTCTTGCTAATCTGAGCACAATGGGATTTATTGAAGAACAGGTCATAGATTTTCCAAGAAGGCAAGGAATAGGTCCCTGGATGTTTCATAGACAGAAATAAGACACCAGTCATGTAAGGGAGTTGTTCTAGTGGAGGCCTTTCTTTTATTCTGTGGTAGGATAGGGAGTGAGCACATTGCTGACATGTACCATGGGGCATTCCATCAGGTCAGTGTCACTGTTGCCTCTGGAAGGTGAGCATCTGTGATGGTGAAGGTGTTGTCAACTTACTCTGTTTAGTAATTCACAGACATCCCTTTTGGGGGGGGAATCTTTGAGGTTGCTTCCAGGAAAGATTAACTGAAGGAGGAAGTCCTTCCCCCAAGGTGAGCCCTTCCCCCAGAGTAGGTGGCCTCTCTCAGAGGGGGGCTTTATATAAGGAAGCTCTGTATGAAAAGAATCCTCCTTCTTCCTTCCACTTAGCTGCCAGAGCTGCTTGCTGCCTTCCAGTGTGGACTGAAGACCAGGATGAACTAAAGACCCATGTGGACTAAAGACCAGCATAGACTAAAGACCTGTATGGTCTGAAGACCAGTGTGGCTGTCCACGCTAAAGGCCAGTGTGAACTAAAGACCATAATGGACTAAAGACAAGTGTGAACTGAAGACCAGCATGGACTGAGGACCAACATGACTGCAGACCAGCATAGGCTAAAGACCAGCATGGACTGAGAGCCAGTGTGGACTGGGGACCAGATTGGACAAAAGACCAGCATGGACTGAAGACGAGTGTGGACTGAAGAACAGCATGGACTAAAGACCAATGTGAACCTAAGACCAGCACGGACTGAAGACTAGTGGCTCCTCAGAAAGCCTACAGGCCTTCAGTGCTGGATTGGGACTGCTGAGGCAGCCAGCTTTGTGGACTGAGCAACTCTGAGGTTCCTTGATTCTAGGTTATTAATTTTACCTTCTTCACCTTCTCTATCTAGATTGATGCTGTCTGGAAGAATGAGTACAAGCCTTGCGCATCACGATTACTTTCTGAAAACTACTCCCTGTGAGCAGTCCATTGATGACAAAAGAAAAGGAAGAATTTTCCATGTAAATCATTAATATTCAGCAAATATTCTGCATCCGCACTGTCTACTTTGGGAACCACTTGATATATGTGAAGAACTTAACAGTTTTATTTATTTAATCGATTAAATATAAATAGCCACATATGACTAGGGGCTAATTTACTGGATATTGCAAGTCTAGATGCATGTGTGTGTGTGTTGGGAGAGTGTGATGTGGTGTGGTGGGTGTGTGGTGTATGCATATACCTAAGTTGGAGGGTGTGATGTGGTGTGGTGTGTGGTGTGTGCATATATGTGAGTTGGGAGGGTGTGATGTGGTGTGGTGTGTGGTGTGTGCATATATCTGTGCAGATGTGCACACACAGGGTGCAGTGTGTGCAGAGGCCGGTGGAGAATTCCGGGTGTCCTCCTGTGCTACTCTTCCACCTGTTTCCTTGAGGCATGGCATCTCTCTCTAAACCCAGAACTTCCATTTTCTGGTCAGACAAGTTGACAAACAAATTCCAGCAATTCTGTTCTCCACCCACACAGGACTGGGGTCACAGGTACGCATGACAAAGCTCCGCTTTACTTTCTTGGCACTCATATTTGCACAGCAAGCACTCTTAACCATTGAACCATTCCTCAGTCCTCAGGTCTAGAGATTTATACTTTACTATGAAAAAGGAATCCCTAAAGATACATTGAAAATATATTTTGTGCTAGAATATAAACAACAAGGTATTGTTTATTGGTAAATGAAGTCATTCTTTTGTATTCCTTTTGTTATTACATAGTAATTGTGAGGAAGTGGTGAGTTTCATTATGACTTCACACATGTAAACTGTGTACTTCAACCAAATTACTCCTCCATTGTCCTCACTTGTCCTCTGCCCTCCTGCTTTCTTTTCCACCTAGCTTCTCTTCATAGCAGCACTCACAGAAACCCACAATTTTAGTTACTAATGACACACAATGTCACTTCTCTCTAAGCTCTCTCCTTTAAAGCCACAGTGTATAGCTACCACCTACATGGCATTTTCATCTCAAGCAGAACATGTCCTGAACTGAACCCTTATCTACAACTCCCCACTGGTCCAGTCTGATTCCTCTCCTGGTTCTCTGTTTCAGTAAAGGACATCACCACCCACCATCTGGATTGTCGTCAAATCCATCAGCAAGTTCCATCATTTTTATCAAAAATGTATGCACATCAGTATGCACACTTAAATGAATGCAACTCTATACACACAGTGGGTTCATGCACTCAAATATCAAGTGTCTTTTATTCATTTGGGTGTCACACGCTAAGTCAAGCTTACATTATTACACTCTTTTAGAGATTCCTGTGAGATCTTGATATCCTAAAGGTTACAATTTAGTCATAGAGAAAAATGACCTTTCTGTTCCTAGCTGTCATCAATCTGAGGCAAATGGCTGTAGGATATTCCCAGGTGACTGTGGACTCCCCGCCCCCTACAGAATGTCTCTTCTGTGTTCATGATCTAGTTTTCTCTGTGAGCTAGTGCTCTCTTCCTTCATCTCTTATGACCATGGCCTGTCCCACTCAGAGAAGAGTTCTGCCATTTTCACCTACTGACTCCTATCTTAGAGGTGTGGCAGTTCCATCACCATGCTCAGGCTACTGTGCCCCAACACAGCACTGAACTGGACCTTTCTTTGAAACAGAAGTCATGCTAAGTTCTTCATCCTCTACTGAACAGGCTGGTATAGTACTATTTTTATGCTAAGCATCTCACTGAAAAATCAATGAAATAAATGTTATATTTTTTCTGTTTATCATCTTTCAGGCACATTTTTGTAACTAAAACAACTATCTTCAAATCTTTCATTTTTGAGCTGAAATAGTGCTATTTGACCATGTTTATTCGACAGACTGTGCCCTTCTTTTAGAAAAAGTTTTTTTTTTTTTTTCTCATTCCTCATGCAGACATAACCATATGAAATCTGCCTCTACTTGCCCTTCTGGGTTGCTATGTGTGAAGTATATGACCTCTTGCTTTCTTTGTAGCCTTCCTTACAAACTGACATAGATGTTTAGTGCTATAGTGTGTGTGATTATTTAAAAAGGATACACCTCATTCCACCTTACTTGCATTTCTCTATAAAAATTAGGTGCCAGAGATCCTCTATTTGCCCACTTCCTTTTGGAGAATTATGAGCTGTTCTTTAATGTGTTCAGAAACATCTGACTGGGATCAAAGTTGACTTCTCCAGCCACAGAAACCTATTGATCATGAGGTCTCTAAACATAGGCTCATTAGTCTTTACTGATTTTTTTTATGTTGAGAAAACAATCCAACCTGCATCCTAAGCTTCCTTGAAGACAGGACTTTTCACCTGCCTTTTGCTCTCCATCCCTCAATGTTGCTATTTCCATGGGTGTCTGTGTCCCCTACACTCACAGGATGCATGGGACTCCTCAGGCTGCCAGGATGGCTGGTGCCCGAAGCAGACTCTCACAAGTCCTCCTGCCTTGAGTGCCCATCAGAAAGCTGTGTGGGCTGATGGAGACAACTTTCAGTTTTTCACTTATTAGCTGTTTGTCATGTGGCATAATTCCTTGAACAGTAACAGCTATGTAATTTAAAAGACCAGTAGAGTGAGGATTTGTGTCTGAAGCATAGTGTTGATTTTGTTTTCAAATATAAAAGAGCATTAAACATAGTTCAGAAACACATTTAGAGGGACGCTATATCTGTGGCCAGCTGTACCACTTTTTCCCATGGTCCTAGTAAATAATGCAAGAAATAACAATTTAGACATTTATTTGATCAGATCCTATTCCAGATAGACCTGATTTTCACTTCAATCTAAAGTAATTTTTATTTTACTTATTTATTACAGAGAGAGAGAAAGATAGAATGGATGTTCCAGGTCCTCTAGCCACTGCAAATGAATTCCAGTTGTATATACCACCTTGTGTATCTGGCTTTAGATGGTACTGGAGAATCACACCCAGGTCCTTAGGATTTGCAGGCAAATACCTTAGCCTCTGAGCCATCTCTCCAGCTCCTGCAATAATTTTTTAAATTTCTGTAATAGAAAAGTAGAAATGCTTTATTCTTCTAGTATGTTTAAAGAAAGACATATTTAGCCCAGTGTGGTGGTGCATACTTTTAATCCCAGCACTTGGGAGGCAGAAGTAGGAGGATTGCCAGAAGTTCAAGGCTACCCTGAGACTACGTAGTGAATTACAGGTCAGCCTGAACTAGAGTGAGACCCCACCTCAAAAAAAAAAAAAAAAGATATATTCTCCATCTCTGGAAGGGAAGGGGAGAGTTTGGAAATTCTTCAGCCAAAGGGCTATATCTAGCTTGAGTT